>NC_049258.1:0-632500 GCF_011100685.1 Canis lupus familiaris
TGCATGGAACCGGCTCTCCTTCGGCTGGGTCCTCTTGCCTGTCTCTCTTCTGTGACTATCATAATAAATAAAAAAATAAAAAAAAAAAGAACATGTACAGGTGTGATCATCAACCTCTTGTACCTGTTGTACCTGGTTGAGGGCTGATATTTGGCCCATGATATGATCTGTTCTGGAGATGTCCCCATTGCACGTGAAAGATGTGTATTTTTGCTTTAGGAAGAAATGTCAGACGATATCTTTGTGGAGTCCCTGTGGTCCAGTTGTGGTCCAAGGCTAATGGTTCCCCTGTTTGAGTTTCTGCATAGATGATCCGGTCCATTGCCATACGTGGTTAGGGTTTAAATCCCCTGTCATTTATTATTATCAGTGAGTTCCGGTACTTTTATTGGTATTTGGGTTCCATATGTGGTACTGCGCATGTTGGCAGCATAAATAATTTAGTTGTTTGATATCCTGATGGGAGTCTTTTTAAACTATGCAATAAAATGCCCTTCTTCTCACTCTTAAGTAATTTGTTCTTTTTCTTTTTGAGATTATATTGTTTATTTATTTACTACTTATTCATGAGAGATACACAAGAAGCAGAGACAGAAAACATAGGCAGAGGGAAGAGGCTCCCCAAGGGGATGCCGATGTTGGGACTCGATCCTTGGATTCCCATGAACCCACCTTGAGGCCGAAGGCAGATGCTCAACCCCCCAAACCCACTGAGCCACCAGGTTGACCCAGCGGTTGGTTTTGTCAAATCTTAGTGTCTCGTAATTTATAAAAGATTGGTCTCCAGCTTTCTTTTCATGTACCCATTAGCATGGATAGTGATTTTATCTTTCCCTGATTATTTCCATATGCTGTTGTCTAAGAGGTCTAAGGTGAGCATTCTATTAGGCAGCATACCGAAGGACCTGTTTTTTTATAACAATTTTTTTTTGAGGAGCATGAGACAGAGGAGAGAGAAGAGCAGAGACAGAGACAGAGGCCAGAAAATTTAGGGAAAGAGAGAAGCAGGCTCCCCACCAGGCCCCCAATATCGGGACCGATTCCCAGACTCTAGACAATCACACCCCGAGTCAAAGGCAGATGCACTTAAAACCTGAGCCCACCCAGGTATCCGGATCCTGTTTGTTTTTTATGCCACTCTGATACCCTATATCATTTTTATTGGAGCATTTAGTATCAGCATTCAAAGTGCTTATTCAAAGAATGAATAGTGGCCTTTGTTTTACCCGTTAGAGTTGTCGTTCTGGTGACGTTCAATGGTCCTTTCCTAGTCTTTGTTGCGTTTGTTCTTTTTTTCCCCCCCACGAGGAATATAGCTCGTCTTTCAAAATTTAATAGTGGAAGGGCTTGTTAGGCAGTCAGAAAACTCTTTCTATACTTTGCCACGGTTCGGGAAAATCTTTCCTTCGATCCTGACTTGGACACACCTTGCTGAATGTGAAAGGTAATTCATACACAAATTGGACCCAATAAAAAGAAGAAATTTAAAAACATTAAAAAGTATAATTTTGCTATTATGATTTGAGGAAAGGAACAATGGCATTTAGGAGGAAAAGCAGAAGCTGAAAAGAGAAGAGGAAGATTTCACACCCGTAGCCCTCACAGGACTTCGGGTTGCTTTCCTAGGAGCCCCCCCTCCGTAGGATGCTTCTGCCCCTCTATGCGTTCCTTTGGAAACACAGCAGGACATCTCCATGCCCCAGCACCGTCTGCAGTCTGGTTTACTAGCGTCTTCCAGGTATCCTAATGGGGACCACAGGGGTGTAGTAACCATCCAGGGCTGTTTGACAACATTGGGGGGATTCTGACTTGTGTTGCCGTGTGGGGATGTGGGTGTGTCTATACATGAAGGCTAACATTTGCAAGATAGCAGATCCTCTGCGGGTAGGACCAAACGCCCCGAAATGGTTGGTATACAACATCATTGTTTCTCCAGTGTTGATGCTGGGTGGCTAGCATGGGCCACTTTCCTGGCCGACTCCGCGGCTTCGCTCTGTAGTGAAGTTGCTGGAGTGTCAGCTGATTCTGGTGGTTGGTAGGTCTGGCTTGGCCACCATCCATGTCCGGCGTGGGTTTTTATTGACGAGCTCCGGCTGCTTCGTTCTCCCCGATGCCATCTCCAGCAGGAAGTCCGACTCTCGGGGCCGCCCTGGCGGGAGCTCCTGAGGGCTGGTGCATGGCGGGGAGCGCTGAGTGCGTCTGCTCTGTGTGGTCAGGGTGGGGCGGGGCTGAGGTTCCCTCAGTCCACTGTTGTCGGCCTGGCTTTCCGGCCGGCCCCATGCTCACCCCAGCCCCCTCACTGACTAGGGGGAGCGAGTGTCCTACACACGATGGTGGTGATAGATCCAGACACCACAAGGGGTGGGCACGCTGAGTCTCACATGTGCTGAGCAGTTGTTGCCCCGCGGTGCATGAGCTGGACCGATCATGGGACCCAGGATCCCATCCATTTAGAACTGAAATCCGTTACTCCGGACAAGTCAGAGCAGAGATGTAGGATTTGTGACTATGCCTACACAGCGCACCAATTCCACCTCACTGCTCCCCCCCGCCCCTTTCATATACACTCCATGACAACGATGCTGACTGAGACGCTTCCGGCTGCTTGCCCCCTTTTTCTAAGTCAAGCTGCTGGGGGCCACACCACTAATCGGGAATCGCGGTCTACATACCAATGTACCCTCGGGAGATATGCAGCTCGCCTGTACCGAGACAGACATCTCACCTCGCCGCACGGAGAGCTCAGTGAACTCTGTCTGCCTCCTCCTATCAAGTAATAGCCCCGTTCCAAGTGAGCATTCTTGTCTAGGCATCTATCACCCACCCGTCTCCGGAGCCCCTCATAGGCCCTAGAGCCCTCCCCTCTCCGACAGAGAAGGCTACGCGGGTAGGTCAAACGACGTGTGCGCAGGAATGATAGTGCTCGTGTTGTGTAGACTCACACGACAGACTTCTCACGTACAGACTGTGCAAAATCGTATGCCCATATCACTAACCGCGTCCCCCCCCTGACCCTATAAAGTCTGCCCCTAGCGCAATCTTGTATCAGGCCCCCCCGGTTCAAGTCTCTGCTTCCGCGTGTCGTGTGAACTTGGACCCAAGCTCCACCTTGTAGAGAAACCCATCGGGAGTTTGCTTCGGTGTCGGCTCCTTGGTGGTTTCTCAGATTCGTAGTCTTGGGCACAACACAAGGGCCTGCTGTCCTGACATCCCTTCCAGGGCCACGCTGAGTGCCCCACAGGCCCTCTGTGCCCCAGGCACACTGGCATGGGGATGCAGGGAGGGTAGTACGTGCCCTGGAACCGGGCCAGCCCCGGCCTCCTGGACAGAGAGAGCACAGACCTCCCAGATCGCTTTGAACAGACCCTGGTGACCTGAGGTTCCCTGGCTGTCACTCTGTCCTAGCCCATTCTGGCCCGCGGGGCACAGGATGTGTCCCAGTATAGTCTGTGGGGTCCTGACCCTGGCGTCTGGCCATCCCTGGAAGGCACGTGGGGACATCAGCTGTGTATGCCTTGTGGTGTCCCTGCAGGGGCTGTTTGGGGCCTGGGTGATGCCCCCTCCTCCTCTCTGTGGGTCTCTCCACATCCTGTGCACAGAGTTCTGGGAGACACAGAAAAGGGCTGGCTGTGCATTTTTACACCACTACACTTTATTGACTTTCTACAGTAAACGGTCTCAGAGCCGTGGGTGCGCGCCTTCACCTGGGGAGGGAGACCTTTCAGTCCTTTACGGGAGGACAAGAATCACATGGGTTGGGGTTGAGTGCTGGAGTTCCCCACCTGGGAGCATGTGTGGACTCCGGGTGGGGGCGTGTGTCCTGAGGTTTTAGCCTGAGAGACGGTTCTGAGGACAGCAGAGCTGAACTGGACCTGCAGCTCATGGGCTCCTGCGCTGGGTTCCCGCAGGGCAGCTGGACCCTGGCCTCGGGCCTCCTGGGGCCTGAGTATCTGGAGGAGCTTGCCTCCTGGTGTGGGTGCGGGTGGGGCCCACCGGCCTACCCCTGCTCTCCCCACCCTGGGGTGTACCGGGATCCTCACGGCTGCCCTAGGTCTGAGACCTGGATCTGTGGGTCACGCCCAGGGCCCAGGAGGCCACATCCAGCTGTGAGAGGGCTCGCTCAGTGTGGGGCCAGAATCCAGGGCTGCACAGGGCCATGGGGGGCTGGAACACATTCATCTTTGTGTTGGGCCCTGGGGGAGGGGCCCAAATCAACCCAGCCCCCACAGATCCTGGTGCCAGGGCAGCCCAGGTCCCACTGGGTTAGGGGCTGTTGTCCTGTGCAGGGTGTGTCGCCCTCCAGGAGGGAGAGTGGGCGGAGGCAAGGCACAGTGGTTCCTTTGCACCACTCACCTGACCCACTCTGTTGGGGATTCCGTGCCTTCACTCCTCCCTGCAACCCCTGTGTGCTCTATTGAACACCCAGTCTTCTGATGGGAACAGGGTATCCAGAGAATCCCAGGGAGGCTGAGCATGTCTCACAGGGGTCACCTGCACCGGGTCTTTGCTGGGGGCCGATGGTGTGGGACCAGGGGTATGATGGTGGTGGAGTGTGGGGAATGGTGTAGGGGGGATGGTGTTGTGGTGTAGTGTGGGTTAGGATTGTGTGGAGCTGTGGGGCTGTGAGGGGGATGGTGTTATGTGGAATGCCATTGGGGATGATGATGTAAGGGGATGATGTGGGGGTGGGGAATGAGCAGGATGGCGTGGGAGGCCTGCGGACACAGGGCATCCCCTTCCTCTAAGATGCACAAGGAGACTTCTACAGTTAAAGGCTACCCCAGTCTAGGGTTTGCTGAGACACCTGCCCCTGTGGCACCGTGTGGTCAGTGCAGGGCCCTGGCTGGACCAGGGTCATTATCTGGGGGTCATCATACTATGTATGTTTTCAAATTGCAAATTGTCTCAAATGAAATGCATAGAATTTAGAAATATATAAAGCACCGAGAGTGGGTGTCACTCTGACCCGTCCGACCCTCATGGGATTGATGTGTGTCCTGCTCTAGCCGTGGCCATGCCGCCTGGCCCCCAGGCCTGGTTCCTGCCACCCACGTCCCCCACCCCATCCCCTGCTTCTCAGGGCGCCGTCCCTCTCCCCTTTGGGGTTCAGCTCCCATGGCAACCACTGGAGGCCCCATCCTAGTGGCCTCCTCATCCCCGAGTCCCTGGGGGTGGGGCACAGAGGTCATCCCCAACACCCTACCATGGAGCAGTTTGTTGTTGGCTGCTGTTGCTCCCCTCGGCTTCAGAAGCCCCGTTTTCCCTACCCCGAAGCCCACAGGCCTCCCCTGGGTCCTGATCCCCCCTAGCCCCTCAACCTCACCCTACCCTGTAGTAGTCCCAAAATATGATGTGACTGCTGAGCGTCCTGTTGATGTCCAGGTCCACCTGTGTGATGTCCCTGGAGGAGACCAGGTCCTCCTCTCTCATTTCCTGTGGGAAAACCAGGGAGGAGGAGCTGGCATCAGGGACACAGACCCTGACCTTTCACCAGGTGCTCTCCTGGGCAGGGAGCCCTGGGGCCACCATGGTAGTGCGTCCTGCCCAAAACTCCTTCCTTCCCCTGGGAGCCTGGGGATGGCGGGAGTGCCCACCTTTCCCGTGGAACCTGTGTGAGGGCCTGTGCCCAGCTGTTGTGGGTGGGGAGGTGACTGAGGGTCAGCATGGGTGGGAGGGGACAGGAGGTCAGTCCAGGTGGGGAGGGGTCATGGGGGTGTTGTGCCCAAGATGGCGAATCCGAGAATCCACTAAAGAGCCGACACTGATGCAAACACACGTGGGTTGTTTTACAAACTCGAGCATGGGTTCAAGTATACGCCACAGAGTGGAACAGGGACTTGGACCCCGAGGAGTGTTTTAGCTTACTTTTAAGGGCTGGTCTCGGGGACCTCCAGAAGGGCTGGAGCAATTCCTCCAGTTCTGTTTACATTTTGATATGGGGCCTTCCGGGGCATTGAGCTCTTTTCTCATTCTAATTGGGTTTCCAGGCCTTTGCTTAGGCTCAGATTTTATTCTATTGTGGGGCTTTCTAAGACATTAGCTGTAAACTTTGTTTTTTTACAGTAACTGAAGTAATGCAAATTTCAGCTCTTCTTCACAGGGGCCTGGGATTGCTGGACATGTGCTAATACTGAACGTAAAGTAGAATGGCCGTAATGTTCTCAGCCTCCACGCATCCCGTCCTGTCCTATCTAGCTCATGCCCCCCTCCCTGGAGCTCCTAAGAGAGAAATTGCAAATGACCTCAGCGTGGCTACCAGTGTTGTGGGACAGGCCCAGGGATTTGAGATTAGGAAGAACTGGGGCACGGGCTTCCCAGCTGTGCAGCAGGATTCGATGCTGCAGACTCTTATTCCCTAAGGCTATCTTGACAACTGACTTTGTACATAGAAAAGTTCTCCTTTGTCTTTAAAAGTGCAGGACCGAGTTAAGCATTTTTTCTCTGCCCATCTGATTGCTAAGATTCCACTCTGAGACATATTTCCTGTTAATAAGGATAATTTACTATCCATAATACTATGGTTAAAATATTCTGACACAAGTAATTCAAAGGGATGAGGGTTTCTCATCTCTTTCTTCACAGCTCAGTCACTCATCAGGAAATGCATCTTTATTGATTTGGAAATGATTGAGAGACATTAGTACCAATGGTCCTATTATTACGTGAAGGATTCTTCCCTGAGATTCTTCCCGTTTCAACTGACAATGAAACACTATGAACTCTTTGGAAGTCAAATATCAAGGAAATAAATGTTATACATTGCTAATTTTAAATGCACTTGCAATATGGTGTCTTATAATAGAAGTATTTTTATCTGATTTTTGCTATTTATTATCCTTTCCTGCTTCAGGTTGAGGAGGCATTATACGTGTTCATAAGTGTTTTTCTTTCCTTCTGATATAAAATTCTTACTTTGTTCCCATCGAAGGAACTTTTTAAGAATAAGGCAAAAGATAATTCAAGGATTCTTAAAATGTCTTCACACTGGAGCCTGATTCATTTAAGTCAATTTTCAAATTAAATCTTATTTCTTAGAAAGAAAACAAAGATTTATAGGGAAATTGAGAATATAGTACAGAGAATTCTCATGCACTTGCACTCAATTTCTCCAATTATTGATATCTTATATCAGTACGGTACAAATATTAGCTAATGAATCAATATTAAAATTTTTCGCAATAACCAAAGACCATACTTTATTCAGATTTCCTTAGTTTTTGCTAAATCACCACCCCTCATACCACACTCCATTTGTCCTCATGTTTTCTTAGGCTCCTCTGGATTGTGACAGTCTTTCAGCCTTTCCTTGTTGTTGTTGAACTGGAACACTTTGAGAAGTAGAGTACTTTGTAAAATTTCCCTCAGTTGGGACATGTCTGTTGTTTATCTCATAATTGAACTGTTTTTGTGGATTATATACAGAGATATACTGCCATTTTTATTATATCATGTAAAGGATAGATACTATCAACACGATTTATCAGTCTTGGTATCGATCTGATCATCTTGCTGAGGTAGTGTTTGTCAGGTTTCTCTGTAGTAAAGTGATTCTTTATTATTATTATTATTATATTATCATTATTAAGTTTTTCATAATATATTTTGTAGAAGGAAGTTACTATGTGTATTCCACACATAAGATTGGGAAGCTACGCTCAGGAACTTGCAGGTGGAATGTCTGCACAAATTATTTGAAAATCTTCTACATGGGATATTTCTTTTCCCTCTGGGTTTGTTTCTTTTTCAAAGATGCTATTTATTTATTTGAGAGAGAGAAGACTGATAAACATGTGCTAGAGGGACAGAGGGCGAGGGAGAAGCAGGTTCCCTGCTGAACAGGGAGCCTTCCTTGGGACCTGGATCATGATCTGACCCTAAGGCAGAAGCTTAACTAACTGAGCCACCCAGGTGCCACTCTTTCTTTTTCTTTCTTTCTTTCTTTCTTTCTTTCTTTCTTTCTTTCTTTCTTTCTTTCTTTCTTTCTTTCTTTCTTCTTTCTTTCTTTCTTCTTTCTTTCTTCTTTCTTTCTTTTACTTAATAATAAATTTACTTTTTATTGGTATTCAATTTGCCTACATACAGAATAACAACCAGTGCTCATCGCGTCAAGTGCCCCCCTCAGTGCCCGTCACACATTCACCCCCATCCCCGCCCTCCCCCCCTTACATCACCCCTAGTTCGTTTCCCAGAGTTAGGAGTCGTTATGTTCTGTCTCCCTTTCTGATATTTCCCACACATTTCTTCTCCCTTCCCTTATATTCCCTTTCACTATTATCTATATTCCCCAAGTGAAAGAGAACATACAATATTTGTCTTTTTCTGATTGACTTACTTCACTCAGCATGATACCTTCCAGGTCTATCCACGTTGAAGGAAATGGTGGTTATTTGTCGTTTCTAATGGCTGAGCAAGCCCACCTTTCCCCTGTCTTCATCTTGGGAGTCTCCCATGATATGAATGTTATTGTTTTAATAAGTGGCTGAGTTCCGAAGTCTGCCTTTGTGGTCCATAACCTTCCTTGTTTTTTTTTTTTTAATTTTTATTTATTATGATAGTCTCACAGAGAGAGAGAGAGAGAGAGAGAGGCAGAGACACAGGCAGAGGGAGAAACAGGCTCCATGCACCGGGAGCCCGACGTGGGATTCGATCCTGGGTCTCCAGGATCGTGCCCTGGGCCAAAGGCAGGCGCCAAACCGCTGTGCCACCCAGGGATCCCACCTTCCTTGTTTTTAAGGCTTCCACTTGGGACTGCATCTCAGTTATAGCATTTTTAACGTTGGCCTGACTAGATTTTAATTCTTTCATTTCTACAGTAAGGGATTCTCTAGTTTTCTTCTGTGCTCTTTCTCCAGCCCAGATTCTATCTTTATAATCATTGTTTTAAACTGTAGTCAGACATCATATATTTGTATTGATGGACTTCCTGGCTGTGAGTACTACCTCATATTATTTTATGGAGGTGAATTTCTCCATCTCATTATTTTTTCCAGAAACGAAAGAAGAAAAAGAAAAACCAAGAAAAACAATAACAACTGCCGTCCCAAAAAAAACTACCAGATTATTTTTGCCTGGTTGTTAAAAGATTCTAAATCCCAAAATAAGAAACACAATTAAAGTACCATGAAACCTAAAATGAGAAATATATAAGGTACATACATAAAAGTTAAAATAAGGCAATTTATAAAATAGAATCAAAGAAAATAAATGAAAATAAATCACAAAGTACAAAGGAAGCTAGACCCTTGTTTCCAAGCAGAGCTGAAGCTCTGCAGCCTCTGTGGTCCGACCACTTGGTTGCAGCGAATGGTCTGTGCGGTGTCTGGGGATAGGCCATGCAGCTGATTGTCAGGTGCACATCTGCCTGAGAGATGCATCTGCGGGGTCAGAGGCGGGGTGGGCATCAGCGCGTCTGGACTCCAGCGGGCGGCGCTGTGCTGCTCACTCGGACCCAGCCCAGATGGGCGGGGTCTCCGGGTCCTCTGGCTCTGGGGCTGAGCATCCTGCCCCCCGTCTGCAGGGGCCTCCACAGAAGAGCCCACAAGCCCCCGGGTCTCCGCCACTTCTCTCAGAATCCTGCGTTCACTCTACCTTCGTCCGAGCTTCTTTTGGTTTTCTTTTTTTATCTCAGACTGTTGTGCCCAAGATTGCGAATCCGAGAAATCTCCGAGAAGCCGACACTGATGCAAACACACAAGGGTTTATTTACCACCTCGAGCTTGTGTCCAAGTATACCCGACAGAGCGGAGCAGGGACTTGGACCCTGAGGTGGCTTAGGCTTAGTTTTAAGGGCTGGTCTCGGGGACCTCCAGAAGGGCTGGAGCAATTCCTCAAGTTCTGTTTACATTTTGATATGGGACCTTCAAGGGCATTGAGCTCTGTTCTCATTCTAATAGGGGCTTCCTGCCCTTGGCTTGGGATCAGTTTTGATTCAATAGTGGGGCTTTCTAGGACATAAAGCTGTAAAAATCAAAGGATCCACACCTGGAAGGGGGGCGTCACACTGTCCCTATATGCTGAAGACGCGGAACTAGAAACAGGCAACCCCAGAGCCTCCACCGAAACCTGTTAGAACTAAGGAGTGGGTTCAGTAAAGTCACGGGACACAAACTGAAACTACAGAGCAGAGTAGCCTTGCTGTGTCCTGACGATGAGCACTCAGGAAGGAAAGGAAGGATGTGAAGGCCTTCTCAGGAGCATCAAGGAGAATAAATGAGACTGAACCAAAGGAGCACAAGACTTGTGCACTGAGCCATACCAGGCTCTGGGAGGCCGTCCTGGGCCTGTGGGGTGGGAGCCTCATCTTGTGAAAATGTCCAAGGTTCCTGAAGCCACCCTCATTTTCAAAGTCATTCCTATCAAAATCATGGTGACAGAACTTAGAAATAGGAAAAAAAAAACATAACATCCATCCTCCTCAACAAATAACCCCGGACAGCAAATCAGTATTGGAGAAGCAGGACAGAGTGAGACGCAGCACTTTCCTATTTCCCCTGTTATGCCCCACCCCTCCAGCGACCCACAGTTCATTTCCGATCGTTAAGAGTCTGTATTTCCTGCATCTGTTTTGATCTTATTTGTCTTTCCTTCCCTTCACAGTAGTTCATCTGCTTTGCTTCTTGAATTCCACCTATGAATGACACCACACGGTCATTCTCTTTCCCAAGTGACTTACTTCACTTAACATGATCCCTTTAGTTCTATCCACATCATAGCAAATGGCAAGATTTCCTTTTCTTTGATAGCTGAGTACCATTCCTCTATGACCATCATCTATCTCCCATCCTCTTTATCCATCATCTGCCACAGGGCACTGAGGCTCCTCCCACATTTTGGCTACTGTGGACCCAGCTGCTGTGGACATTGGGGTGCAGTTGTCCCACGTCTCACTGCATCTGTATCTTCGGAGTAAGCTGCAGGCCGTTCACCTGCTGGTCGCAGGGTGGCTCATTTGTAACTTCCTGAGGGGCCTCCACACTGTTTCCAGGGCGGCTCCACCAACCCGCGGTCCTGCCCACAGTGGAAGAGGGTTGAGTGAGTTTTGCAGGACGTGGTAAAAGTCTGGTCCACATCTGTGGGCTCCAATTCCTTGTTCTTAAGTATTTCTAGGGAAGCCGGGTGTTGGGCTCCTTTTCAGTGAGATGTTTCCGAAGCTAACAGGCCCCAGCTGGAGCCTGAAAGGAGGCAGGTGCGGCCCATGGAGCAGGGGCTGCCTCCTGCACAGTCTCCTGCAGCGCCTGAGTGTCCCGCAGGGGGCGCCCGAGGCCAGACCCCTCCCATGGGGCAGGCATGTGCAGTAGGCCTCCTCTGCCTGCACTATCAGGAGCCAGCCTGTGCTGAGGAGGCCTGAGGGGGATGTGGGGAGGCGTCTATGCTGATGAGCTGCAGCCTCCACAGGACCCGCGGGAAGTCTTCAGGGGGAAATTGGGTCGAGTTCATGCTGACAGAAGCCCCGGTCTCCTCAGGACCCGCGGTGAGGCTTTACGAAGATGTGGGCCCGCATCCACCCTGACAGGAGCCCCTGGGCCCCCTCAGGACCTGCGGGGAGTCTTCAGGAAGATGTGGGCCTACATCCACACTGACAGGAGCCCTGAGCCACCTCAGGACCCACGGGGAGGTTTCAGGAAATTGTGGGCCGCATCCACGCTGACAGGCGCCCCTGAGCAGCCTCAGGACCAGCGGAGAGGCTTCAGGAAGATATGGGCCTACATCCACGCTGACAGGAGCCCCTGAGCCGCCTCAGGACCTGCGGGGAGGCTTCAGAAAGTTGTGGTGCGACGTCCACTCTGGCAGGAGCTCCCAGGCCCCTCAGGACATAAGTTGAGGCTTCTGGAAGCTGGGGGCCGCATTCATGGTTACAGGAGCCCCGGCCTCCTCAGAACCCTCGGTGATGCTTCGGTAGGACTTGGGGCCACATGGACAGAACAGGACCCTGACTTCCTCAGGACCCCCGGTGTAGACTTGGGGAAATATGGGGATGCGTCCATGCGGACAGAAGACCCCAGCCTTGTCAGGGCCTGTGGTGAGGCCTAAGAAAAATGTGGGTGCCGCATCCACACTAACAGGATTCTCCAGCCTTCTCAGAACCCACTGTGAAGGTTTGGGAAGATTATGGGCCACATCCATGCTGACAGGAACCCCGAGCCTCCTCAGGTCTTATGGTGAGGCTTGAGGAAAATGTGGGGCCACGTCAACCCTGACAGGAACCCTGTCCTCCTCAGGACCAGCACTTTGGCTTCAGGACATATGGGGCTGTGTCTATGCTGACAGGAGCCCACAGCCCCCTCAGGACCCGCGGTGAGTTTTCTGGGGGATGTGGGACCATGTCCATGCTGACAGGAGCCCCCAGCTTCCTGAGGACCTGCTGTGAGGCTTCCAGAAGATGTGAGACATAGTCCACAGTGACAGGAGACCCGGCGTCCTCAGGACCCGCTGACTATGACTCAGGAACACGTTGGGCCATGTCCACACTCAAAGGAGCCCGGCTCGCTTGGATCCCCTGGAGGACTCTGGAGGAGCCATTGGGGGCCACATCTACATCAGAAGGGACTCCTCAGAACCACAGGGTAAGTGAAAGGGCAGAATGAATGGTAGGGTTAGGGGAGGGGAGGCAGTTGGTGGTTAGCCTTAGGTTATATGTTAGGTATTAGTGATTATGCTTATGGTTATGGATTAGAGGTTAGGTGAGGTATAAGGGTAATGGTCAGTAGTTAAGAGTTAGGATGGGGGTTAGGGTAAGGGACAGGATTTAGTGTTAGGGTTAGGGTTTAGGCTCTAGGGATTAGGGCAGGAGGTTAGGAGTTGGGGTTAGGGTTATGGTTAGAGTTAGGGTTGGGCTTAGGTTTTCAGTTAGGGTTAGGGGTTAGGGTGTAAGTTAGGGTTAGGGTTTAGGGTGAGGGGCTAGGGTTATAGTTAGGGCTAGGTTTAGAATTAGGGCGAGGGTTAGGGTTAGGATAGGGTTTAGGACAAGGGTTAGGGTTGTTTGGTTAGGGGTTAGGGTTAGGGACAGGTCAGGGTCAGGGTATGGTTTTAGAAGAGAGTAAGAGATACGTTAAGGGAGTGGGTAGGGGTTAGTTTTAGGGTATGGGTTAGGGTACAGTTTGGGGTATGAGATAGGATTAGTATTAGAGGGTTAGGGTTAGGGTACAGGTTAAGGTCAGGAATAGGGATTGAGTACATTAAGTTCAATTTAGGTTTAGAGGTTAGGGTTAGGGTTAGAGTTAGATTTAAGGTAGCGGTCAGGGTTAAGGGTTTAGAATAGGTTTAGGAGTTAGGGTGAGGTTTGGCAGGAAGGTTCAGTGAATGTGTTTCGGTCTTGGGGTTTGTGTTTGGTTTTCGATTAGTGATAGGTCTTGTTTAAGGGTTAGGTCAACATTAGGCTTAAGTGTAGGGTTAGGGTTATATCTGTGTATGGTTAGAGTTTGGGTCCTGGCATGTGCCTGCAGTGGGACTCCTACTATCTTGGGCAGTTTAGTTTTATGCACTCTATTTAGGTTTTGGGTTCAAAGATAGCCTGACTCCACCAAGTCAGTGGCTTCCCCAGAAAATCAAAATCCAGGCTTCTGCTGGGGTCAGAATAGACATGGCAGGCTTCTCCCGAGCTGAGCTAAGGAGGGGATTTGTGACTCTAAAGACTCTTTATTTGGATTTTCATTTGCCTTTCTGATTTTATTTCTTGTGCGCACATGTTTCATCAATACTACCAATTATTATTTTAAAGTTTTACTTGAATTCCTCTTTGTAAACACAGTATGATATAGTTTCAGGTTTACCACATAGTGATTCAACCCTTGGATACAACGCCTGGTACTGGTCACAGGTGCTCTCCACTATCCCCATTGCCTGGTTCCCCATCCCCCCACCTTCCTCTGGTAATTATTAGTTTATTCTCTGTGGTTAATAGTGTGTTTTTTTATTTGCTTCTCTCATCCCCCCCTTCGCCCCTTTGCCAGTTTGTTTGGTTTCTTAAAATTCACATGTGAATACAATTGTATGGTATTTGGTATATGTCTTCCTCTGACTGAGTTCATTTAGCATAAGTCCTTTCCACTTCTCCCACGTCATTGTAAATGGCTTCATTTCATCCCTTCTGATGAATGAGTGATGCCGCAGTGTGTATATTAACCACTTCGTCTCTGCCCATTCATCTGTCAATGGACATCTGGGCTGTATCCACAGTTTGGCTCTTGTTGATAATGCTGCTACAAACACTGGGCTGCGTGTTCCTCTTTGAATCTACTAAACAACTTCTGTATCCTTGGGGTAAATACCTAGCTGTGCAATTTTGGAATCGTAGTGTAGCTCTATTTTTAACTTTTTTAAAAAATTGTTTTTATGATAGTCACAGAGAGAAAGGCAGAGACACAGGCAGAGGGAGAAGCAGGCTCCATGCACTGTGAATCCGACGTGGGATTCAATCCCGGTTCTCCAGGATCGCGACATGGGCCAAAGGCAGGTGCCAAACGGCTGAGCCACCCAGGGATCCCCTATTTTCAACTTCTCGAGGACCCTTCACAGTGTTTTCCACAGTGTCTGCACCTGTTCGCCTGCCCAACAGGAGTGTAAGAGGCCTCGCTCTTCTCCATAGCCTCAACGACACCTGTTGTTTCTTCTGTTCTTAACTTTAGCCATTATGATGGCTGTCAGGTGACATCTCATTGTGGTTTTGGTTTGCATTTCCCTGTTGATGGGTGACGCTGAGTGTTTTTCCGTGTGTCTCATGGCCATCTGGATGTCTTGTCAGAGACAAAGTCCATTCGTGTCTTCTGCCCATTGGCAGTTGGATAAGTTGTGTTTAGGAGGCTGAGATTTATATTTCCTTTATGTATTTTGGATACTAAATCTTTATTGGATGTGTTGTTTACAAATATCTCCTCTCATTTTGTATGTTGCCTTTTAGGTTTGGTTGTTTCCTTCACTTTGTGGAAGCTTTTCAATTTGATGAAGTCCCAATAGTATTTTTGCTTTTGTTTCCCTCACCTTAGAGGCATATCTAGAAAGAAGATCCAATGGCAAATGTCAAAGACGTTTGCTATCTTTTCTTCTTTGTATGGTTTCAGGTCTCACATTTAGGTCTTTTATCCATTTTGAATTTATTTTTTATATATATGGTGTAAGAAAGTGGTCCAGTTTCATTCTTCTGCATGTGGCTGCCTGGTTTTCCCAACACCATTTGTTCTTATCCTGGGGTCAGGGTTAGGGTTTGTTGAAGAGACTGTCTTTGTGCTTTGGATATTCCGTCCTGCCTTGTTGTCGATTATTGGATCATAGAGTTACAGGTTTGTATCTTGTTTCGGCTTTCCATTCTGTTCTATTGATCTAAGCGTCTCCTGTTGGGAGATCCTTGATTAGTGATTCAATTTCTTAGCTGGTTATCTGTATGTTCAAGTCTTATTTCTTCCTTTTTCATTTTTACTGTTATATATTTCTAGGAATTGATCTATTTCTTCCAGGTTCTAGGTTGCTGGCATATATTTTTTCATAATGTTCTCTTATAATCGTTTGTATTTCTCTAGTGTTGGTTGTTATATCTCTTTTCTCATTTGTGATTTTATTTGGGTCCTTTCTCATCATTTTATCTTTTTTCATTTTTTAAAGATTTATTTATGGATTCATGAGAGACACAGAGAGGCAGAGGTATAGACACATGGGAAATTGAGGTTCCATGCGGGGACCCTGATGTGGGACTTCATTCCCCAGGACACCGGGATCATGACCTGAGCCAAAGCACATGCTCAACCACTGAGGCACCCAGGTGCCCTGCTGATTCAATTCCTTTGCTAGTTAAGGGTCTCTTCACATTTTCTATTTCTTCCTATTTCAGTTTTGCTCGTTTGCACATTTCTGGGGATTTGTCCATTTCTTCCAGGTCTCCCAGTATGTTAGCATATAATCTTTCATAGTATTCACTTATAATTGTCTAACTTTTCTGGTGTTGATTGTGATCTCTCTTCTCTCATTTGTGATTTTATTTATCTAGGTATTTTCTGTTTTCTTGTTGATAAGGCTGGCTAGGGCTTGATCCATTTTCTTGATTATTTTGAAGAACCATCTCTTTGTTTCTTTATTCCATTCTACTGCTTTGTTGTTTCTGTATTGTTTATTGATCCTCTCATCTTTATTTTCCCCCTCTTCTATAGGCATTAGGCTTTGTTTGCTATACCTTTTCCAACTCCTTAAGGTGTAGGGTTAGGCTGTGTATTGGAGACTTCTTCTTTCTTGAGGTAGGCCTGTATTGCTATGTACGTCTCTCTCAGGACTGCCTTTGCTACATCCCAGAGGTTTGGAGAAACATGTTTTCATTTTCATTTGTTTTAAATTTCCTCTTTAATTTCCTGGTTGCTCCATTCATTCTCTAGTAGGATGTTCATAATCTCCACGTATTTTTGGTCTGTCCAAATTTTTTCTTAGTGTCGACTTCGAGTTTCATAACATCGTGGTCCAAAAATGTACAGGGTGTGATATCAACTTTCTTGTACCTGTTGTACCTGTTGAAGCCTGATTTGTGGGCCATGAATGATCTGTTCTGGAGAATGTCCCATGTGCACTTGAAAGGAATGTGTATTCTGCTTTAGGTTAAAATGTTCAGACTATATCTGTTGAGTCCCTGTGGTCCAGTGTGTCAAGGCTATTTTTCCCTTGTTGATTTTCTGTATAGACGATAGGTCCATTGCCATTAGTAGGTGTTAAAATCCCCTGTCATTGTATTATTATCAGTGACTTTCTATACGTTTGTTGTTAATTGGTTTCTATATTTAGGTACTCCCATGTTGGCAGCATAAATATTTAGTTGTTTGAACTTTTAAAAAAAAATAAATTTATTATTTATGGTGTTCAATTTACCAACATACAGAATAACACCCAGTGCTCATCCCTGCAAGGACCCCCCTCAGTGCCCTTCAAACATTCAACCGTAACCCCATCCCTCCTCCCCTTAAAGCATCCCTAGTTCCTTTCTCAGAGTGAGGAGTATTTATGTTCTGTCTCCCTTTCTGATATTTCCCACACATTTCTTCTCCATTCCCTTATATTCTCTTTCACTATTATTTATATTAACCAATTGAATGAGGACATATGTTTGTCCTTCTCCAATTGACTTACTTCACTCAGCATAATACCCTCCAGTTCCATCCATGTTGAAGCAAATGGTGGGTATTTGTCATTTCTACTGGCTGAGTAATATTCCATTGTATACATCAACCACATCTTCTTTATCCATTCATCTTTCGATGGAAACCATGGCTCCATCCACAGTTTCGCTATTGTGGACATTCCTGCTAAAACTTCGGGGTGCAGATGTCCTGGAGTTTCATTGCATCTGAATATTTTGGGTAAATCCCCAACACTGCAATTGCTGGGTCTTAGGGCAGGTCTATTTTTAACTCTTTGAGGAACCTCCACACAGTTTTCCAGATTGGCTGCAACAGTTCACATTCCCAGAAACAGTGTAAGAGGGTTCCCTTTTCTCAGCATCCTCCTTAACATTTATGGTTTCCTGCCTTGTTCATTTTCCCCATGCTCACTGGTGTGAGGTGGTATCTCATTGTAGTTTTGATTTGTATTTCCCTGAGACAAGTAATGCAGAGCATTTTCTCATGTGCATGTTGGTCATGTCTATGTCTTCGTCTGTGAGATTTCTGTTCATGTCTTTTGCCCATTTCATTATTGGATTGTTTGTTCCTTTGGTGTTGAGTTTAAGAAGTTTTTTATAGATCTTGGAAACTAGCCCTTTATCTGATACGTCTTTTGCAAATATCTTCTCCCATTCTGTAGGTTGTCTTTTAGTTTTGTTGACTGTATCCTTTGCTGTGCAAAAGCTTCTTATCTTGATGAAGTCCCAATAGTTGATTTTTGCTTTTTTTCTTTTGCCTTCATGAATGTACCTTGCAAGAATTTACTGTGGCCGTGTTCATAAAGGGTGTTGCCTGTGTTCTCCTCTTGGATTTTGATGGATTCTTCTCTCACATCTAGATCGTTCATCCATTTTGAGTTTATCTTTGTGTGTGGTGAAAGAGAGTGCTCTAGTTTCATTCTTCTGCATGTGGATGTCCAATTTTCCCACCACCATCTATTGAAGAGACTGTCTTTCTTCCAATGGAGAGTGTTTCCTCCTTTATCGAATATTAGTTGACCATAAAGTTCAAGGTCCACTTCTGGGTTCTCTATTCTGTCCCATTGATCTATGTGTCTGTTTTTGCCGGTTCCACACAGTATTGATGACCACAACTTTTAATGGAACCTGAAATCTGCCATTCTGATGCCCCCAGATATGTTTTTCTTTTTTAAAATTCCCCTGGCTATTCGGAGTCTTTCCTGATTCCACACAAATCTTAAAATAGTTTGTTGTAACTCTCCGAAGAAAGTCCATAGTATTTTGATAGGGATTGCATTAAACGTGTACATTGCCCTGGGTAACATTGACATTTTCACAATATTAATTCTGCCAATCCATGAGCATGGAATATTTTTCCATCTCTTTGTGTCTTCCTCAATTTCTTTCAGTAGCGTTCTATAGTGTTTATGGTTGAGATCCTTTACCTCTTTGGTTAGGTTTATTCCTAGGTATCTTATGCTTTTGGGTGCAATTGTAAATGAGATTGACTCCTCAGTTTCTCTTTCTTCAGTCTCTTTGTTAATGTATAGAAATGCCATTGATTTCTGGGCATTGATTTTGTATCCTACCACACTACCAAATTGCTGTATGAGTTCTAGCAATCTTGGGGTGGAGGCTTTTGGGTTTTCTAGGTAGAGTATCATGTCATCGGTGAAGAGGGTGAGTTTGACTGCTTCTTGGCTAATATGAATGCCTTTAATGTCTTTTTGTTGTCTGATTGCTGAGGCTAGGATTTCCAGTACTATGTTGAATAGCAGTTGTGAGAGTGGAAATCCTATCTTGTTCCTGATCTTAGGGGAAAGGCTCCCAATGCTTCCCCATTGAGAATGACATTTGTTGTGGGCTTTTCCCGGATGGCTTTGAAGATGTCGAGGAATGTTCCCTCTATCCCTATGCTCTGAAGTATTTTGATCAGCAATGGATGCTCTATCTTGTCAAATGCTTTCTCTGCATCTAATGAGAGGATAATATGGTTCTTGGTTTTTCTCTTGGTGATATGATGAATCACATTGATTATTTTTGAGTGTTGAACCAGCCTTGTGTCACGGGGATAAATCCTACTTGGTCATGGTGAATAATTATCTTAATGTGCTGTTGGATCCTATTGGCTAGTATCTTTTTGAGAAGTTTTGCATCCATGTTCATCAGGGATATTGGTCTGTAATTCTCCTTTTTGGTGGGGTCTTTGTCTGGTTTTGGAATTAAGGTGATGCTGGCCTCATGGAACGAATTTGGAAGTACTCCATCTCTTTCTATCTTTCCAAACAGCTTTAGTAGGATAGGTATGTTTTCTTCTTTAAACGTTTGATAGAAATCCCCTGGGAGGCCATCTGGCCTTGGACTTTTGTGTCTTGGGAGGTTTTTGATCACTGCTTCAATTTCCTCTCTGGTTATTGGCCTCTTCAGGTTTTCTATTTCTTCCTGTTCCAGTTTTTGTAGTTTCTGGCTTTCCAGGAATGCGTCCATATCTCTAGATTGCCTAATTGGTTGGCATATAGCTGTTCATAATATGTTTTTAAAATCGTTTGTATTTCCTTGGTGTTGGTAGTGATCTCTCCTTTCTCATTCATGATTTTATTAATTTGAATCTTCTCTCTCTTCTTTTTAATAAGGCTTACTAATGGCTTATGTATGTTATTAATTCTTTCAAAAAACCAATTCCTGGTTTTTTGTTGTTGTTCTGTTCCACAGGTCTTATGGTCTCGATTTCATTGAGTTCTGCTAAAATCTTAAATAACTATCTTCTTCTCTTGGGTGTAGGATCTATCTGCTGTTTTTTCCCTAGCTCCTCTATGTGTAAGGTTAGCTTTTGTATTTGAGTTCTCTACTTTGGCCTCTCCCCAGATGGACAGGTGGAAGAACAGGGGAACAGCCAGTTTACTGAGTAGCACTGGTAAATGCCAGGGCTGAGGCAAAATATTATAGAGCTCATAGATTTTTCCTTATAATTCAATTACCTCTCAGGTTAAAACTTTCCAATATTGTTTCTATTTTCCTGCCTTACCAACAACATAATAACAAATCTTTAAGGTTTTTCCTTTTTAACTATCATATTTCTACACTTACCTTCATTTTCAAATTCCTGTTAATATAACTAATTGAATTTTGTAGATATATGAGTTATTGGTTTTCGGTGGGTTGTCTTGTTTTACTTCATAATTGTGGAAGTTAGCACCTATTAAATACTGACCAAAATGTGGAGCCACATGTTTGTTGTTCCACAGGATAATATTTTCTCTTCCTTTTGAATCCGCCCCTCTCTTTTTATCTTGGTTCTGCTTTTTTTATTGCTGTTGTGAATCTATATGTGTTTTCTTGGTTTATACAAATTTGGATTTAGCACCTATTATAATACAGAGCAACATACACTCAGAATGGAAAAGATCCACCTCTCGGTCCACACTATGAGATTATATTTCTCCCACACACCACGGTCTCTCCCCCACTTTCTTTTTATATTATACTATCTTTTAAATTTGCTTTTCCCTTTTTTTAAGGATTTTATTTATTTATTCATAGACAGAGAGAGACAGAGGCAGAGACACAGGAAGAGGGAGAAGCAGGCTCCACGCAGGGAGCCCAATGTGGGACTCGATCCCAGGTCTCCAGGATCATACCCCAGGCTGCAGGCAGCACCAAACGGCTGCACCACTGGGGCTGCCCTGCTTTTCCCTTTGTTGTCTTTCTGTTTTCTCTGTTTTTTTTTAATAATAAATTTATTTTTTTATTGGTGTTCAATTTGCCAACATACAGAACAACACCCAGTGCTCATCCTGTCAAGTGCCCCCCTCAGTGCCTGACATCCAGTCACTCCAACACCTCGCCCTCCTCCCCTTCTACCACCCCTAGTTCATTTCTCAGAGTTAGGAGTCTTCCATGTTCTGTCTCCCTTTCTTATATTTCCTACCCATTTCTTCTCCCTTCCCCTTTGTTCCCTTTCAGTATTATTTTTATTCCCCAAATGAATGAAAGCATATAAATGAAAGCATATAATGTTTGTCCTTCTCCTATCGACTTATTTCACTCAGCTTAATACCCTCCAGTTCCATCCACATCGAAGCAAATGTGGGTATTTGTCATTTCTAATGGCTGAGTTGTTTTTCTTTTTCCATTACTTTACAGTCCTAGACATCTTCAGAATTTTCTGGCTATATTTTACTTAGGTCCTGGTTAATATTTTTGACTCTACTCACTCATATAGCCATTCTGCACTATACAAAAAGAGGAGAAGAATTGACAACAGAAAGAATGAGAATAAAACTCTCTGCCACAAACCTAAGGAATATCAATTTCAGTAGCATGTCAGAGGTAAAAACCCAGAGACACAATGTTAAATCTAATGGTGGCTCTTGAAAAAAGAAAGAGTACTGCAGCAATTCCCATACTGCAGAATTGGGAAAATCAGGCTGAAATGAAAAATCCATTCCCTGACTTTCAATTTTAACTGGATGCTACCACATAGAGATAAGGAGGTAGCAGAGACAGTAAGTGATGTAGAAGACATGTTCATGGAAAGGAATGTAGCTGGAAAAAAAAGAAAGACAGTTCAGAATTCTCTAGGGCAGATATCAGGATACAAGTGATATTTTGAGAAGGAATAATATTATTCTTACTGGCATTCCAGAAGTTATGGAGCGAGAGACCAAAAAACACAAAGCATATTGGAATGAATCATAGTTGAGAACTTCCCTGAACAGGCATTTGTATTCAATAGACAGAGAGGAATCCCCCCCCAAAATCACACAAAGGTGATCAACACCTGGACATATAAAATTGGAGCTTGAAATTTCATTGATCAATAGAAAGTCCTAAAAGAAGATGGAGACATCGTCTCCAGAAGATGGAGATTATGAACTTCTATGGAGAGATATGTCGATTAAAAGAAGACATGTTCAGGGATCCCTGGATCGCTCAGTGGTTTGGTGCCTGCCTTTGGCCCAGGGCACGACCCTGGAGTCCTGGGATCGGGTCCCGCATTGGGCTCCCAGTGTGGAGCCTGCTTCTCCCTCCTCCTGTGTCTCTGCCTCTCTCTCTCTGTGTGTTTATCATAAATAAATAGATAAATAAATCTTTAAAAAAATAAAAAAATAAAAGAAGACGTGTTCAATGGGATCTGGCCTGCCAGAAAGAGCTGGCCTGTTATATTCAAGTACTAAATGAGAAAAAATGCAGCCAAACACCTTTATCCAGGAAGGCTGGAAATAGGCAGAAGACATAAACAGACATTTCACCTAAAAAGACACTGTTGACTGACAAGCACATGACAAAATGCTCCAGAACCCTTGACATCAGGTACATACACACCTAAAGAACAATGACATTCCAGCTCTACACGCTGAGAAAGATATCATTCACAAGACAGTAAACTAATGTTGGTGAAGATGTGGAGAAAGGGGACCAGTTTTGCACTTTTGATGGGAATGCAAGCAGGTGCAACACTCTGGAAAACAGAGTGGATTTTCCTCAGGAAGATAAAAAAAAAATCTATGAACCAGCAATTGAACTATTGGGTATTTATCCCGAGGATACAATGTGGTGAAACGAGAGGACACCCCTAACCCTAACCCTAACCCTAACCCTAACCCTAACCCTAACCCTAACCCTAACCCTAACCCCTAACCCTAGCCCCAGCCCTAACCCTAGCCCTAACCCTAACCCCTAGCCCTAACCCCTAACCCTAACCCTAACACTAAACCTAACCCCTAACCCTAACCCTAACCAAACCCTATCCCTAACCTTAACCCTAACCGTAACCCTAACCCCTACCACTAACCGTAACCCCTAACCCTAACCCCTAAACCTAACCCTAACTCCCTAACCCTAAACCTAACCCTAACCCCCTAACCCTAACCCCTAACCCTAACACTAAACCTAACCCCTAACCCTATCCCTAACCCTAACCGTAACCCTAACCCTAACCGTAAACCCTAACCCTAACCCTAACTCCCTAACAATAACCCTAACCCCCTAACCCTAACCCCTAACCCTAACCCCTAACCCTAACCCTAACCCTTAACCCTAACCCTAACCCTAAACCTAACCTTAACCCCTAACCCTAACCCTAACCCCTAACACTAACCCTAACCCCTAAACCTAACCCTAACCCCTAACCCTAAAACCCTAACCCTAAAACCCTAACCCTAACCCCTAACCCTCTAACCCCTAACCCTCTAACCCTAACCCCTAACCCTAACCCCTAACCCTAAACCCTAACCCTAAACCCAACCCTAACCCTAACTCCTAACCCCTAAGCCCCTAACCCTAACCCCTAACCCTAACCCCTAACCCTAACCCAACCCGAATCCTAACCCTAACCCGAACCCTAACCCGAACCCTACCCTAACCCGAACCCTAACCCAAACCCTAACCCCGTGTAATTCTTGCTCTCCCCTAAAGAACAGAAAGGTCTCTCTCCCCAGGGGAAGGCGCGCACCCTCGGCTCTGAGCCTGTTAATGTAGAAAGTCAATAAATTGTTGTGGTGCGAAAGTGCACAGCCAGCCGGTTTCTGTGTCTCCCAGAACTCTGTGCATGGGGCGTGGAGAGACCCCCAGAGAGCAGGAGGGGGCACCACCCAGGCCCCAACCAGCCCCTGCAGGGGCGCCGCCAGGCACACACAGCTGTCGTCCCCACGGTGTCTTCCAGGGGCAGCCAGACGCCAGGGTCAGGAGCCCACAGACTCTTACTGTGACTCAGCCTGTGCCCCGCGGGCCAGGAGGGGCTGGGACAGAGTGATAGCCAGAGAGCCACAGGTCACCAGGGTCTGTGCAAAGCGACCTGGGAGGTCTGTGCTCCCTCTGTCCAGGGGGCCTGGGCTGGCCGGTTCTGCGGCACTTCCTCCCTTCCCTGCATCTCCGTGCCTGTGTGCCTCGGGCACAGAGGGCCTGTGGGGTGGTCAGCGTGGCCCTGGAAGGGATGTCAGGACACCAGGCCCTTGTGTTGTGCCCAAGATTGCGAATCCGAGAAACCACCGAGGATCCGACACCGATGCAAACACACAAGGGTTTATTTACAAGCTCGGGCTTGGGTCCACGTGCACCCGACACAGGGGAGCAGGGACTTGGACCCCGAGACTAAGAGGCGTAGCAGCTTTATAGGGGCCAGTGGCCCATGGGATACGCAGAACATTGCACATTCTGTCGGTCCACACGCAGGTGGCCGATTGAATTACATCTTACCCTATAGTACCCCCTTGAGCTGGCCTATTACTTTGGTCAGAATCGGTCGCAGTTTTGGCGGGCACAAAGCAGGGTTACATTGCTATGAGCCGATTTCCAATTAGGGTGTGCCCAGCGGCCTGACTTAAGCCATAAGCATGACATGTGGGGGTCATAGGGGAGGTGGCAGGTGTAGCACAAAATGGAATCAGTCCTGCTCTGCTTGTCCAGGGGTAGGGGATTTTTGTTAAATTTCCTGGGTCCCACACTTGCAGCTCACGCACCTGGGCCACCCTCACCAGGTGGACTCAGCATGCACAACTTGTGGTGCTGGATCTCTCACACCAGCCTGTGGAGGGCACCCTCCTCGCCCTAGTGAGTAGGGGCTGGGTGAGCATGGGGCTCGGCCAGAAGGCCAGGCAGCACAGGAGACCGAGGAACTCCAGCCCCGACCCCACCCCGACTCCCACACACAGGCAGCCCCAGGGCTCCTGGCCATGGGCAGCCGGCTCCTCAGGAGCTCCCCCCAGGGCGGCCCCGAGGTCTGGCTCCCTGCTGGAGAGGCATCGGGGAGAAGAGAAGCAGCTGGCGCTCAGCGGGACCCACTGCCGGACATGGGAATGTGGCTGAGCCGGAACTTCCAGCTCCGCTGACCCTCCAGTGGAAAGTCACTGCACGAGCGAGCCCCGGGTTGGCCAGGAGAGCCCAGCTAGCTGCCCAGCGCCAGCACCAGAAATGATGTTGTGCCAACCATTTCAGCGCTTGGGTGACCCAGCCAGAGGATCCGATAGCTGCACGTGATAGCTGCATGTGATAAACACACACACACCCCAAAACCAACAAAAGTCAGAATCCCCCCAATGTTGTCAAACAGCAGCTGGATGGTTACATACACAACGCTGTGGTCCCCAATAGGATACATGGAAGACGCTATAAACCACGACTGCAGAGGTGCTGGAGGCACGGAGATGTGCCTGCTGGGTTCCAACAAGGAGCGCAGAGGGGCGGGAAGCATCCTACGGAGGGGGGGGCCCCTCCTAGGAAAGGACACCAGGTCCCTGTGAAGGCTACGGATGGTGAAATCTGTCCTCCTCTCTTTCAGCTTCTGGTTTTCCTCCTCTTTTGTTCTTCCTAATTCTAGTTTAGCCTCCACCCTGCATCCAAGCCAATGACCAAAGAGGCTTCGTTATGACATCGGATCCTAAAAGGAGGCCGAGCTCTGGCTACCGGGTTCGGGAATGATCATTGCCTAGGTGTATGCTAATCCCCTGAATTCATGCCTTCACGGCCCTTCTCTCCCTGCAGAACGAGGGGAACCACAGGTCTTACAATGAAAGACGCCCACTTCCACTCGGGCGGGACTGTCCCTTGTGGAGGACGTCATCTGGGCCAAGTAGTGCAAGCGGGGAGATCAAGAATAGGTCCCAGGTGAGACATAAGCAAGCACTTACTTTGATGTCATGCTTTATTTGTTCATCCATTTATTATTTGTTAAATATTGTAGTTTTATGTCCTCTCTATACCCAACATGGAGTTTAAACTCACAACCCAGAGATCAAGATCCCCCAACCAGGCCAGCCAGGCACCCCAGTGCCATGTTTCATAACTCTTTGCTTCCTTGCCTATCTCTGCATCGAACTGGAACATTGAGTCCTTGACGGGGAGCTTTAGTTACCTCCGAATCCTAGAACGTTCTCACTGTATCCCAATCCTAGATTGACATTTACCATTGAATAGCACTTTAAATAAATAGTCAGTAAAATAACTACTACAGTAAAGGAAATTATCAACTTTTCATGTGTCTGGGCCCTGCTCCCTGGGCTCCCGGGGAAGCTATGGTTTCTTTAACATTGATCAAGGTCCAAATGACTCCACCACACCTCAAAGCATGGGCTCAGTTTCTGCCCTGAGACATGCAACACCCTTGCTTCAATTAACATGTATCAATCAATCAAAGGGAGCCTGACCGGAATGGTGTGGTTCATAAGAACATGGGACTCTTGTTCTTGGGGTAGCAAGTTCAAGCCCCATGTTGGGTGTAGAGATTACAGAAAAATAAAATATTAAAAAAATCAATCAGTTGATCTTGGGGAGACACAGCCCCAGATCCCACAAGGGCAGGGAGCCAGCTGACGGGTCTACACACAATATTATAAGCAGCAGAGCACAAAATCTGAACTTTCAGCAGTCTGCTAGAGTGGGGGACACACCAGCCTTAAGGTGTTCAGGTGGAGAAGTGGGGGGCAGTCCCTGGAGCGACAGGGTGGGATCAGGATCCCAGGGGTCCCAAGGATGGTGGCGCCTACTGTTCCCAGGCACAGGAGCAGGAACCCGGCTGAGAGCAGCGGGACTCGGGCCAGCTGTCTGCCCTGTGTGGCCACAAACTGCAAACCCCTGTGCAGTCATGGAGCCGCGTTCCTGGGACAGGCCAGCAAAGGCCAGGTGTGGGAGGACACCCTCCCGGGCAAGGTCTCCACAAGGGCAGCCCCTAAAATTTGGAGTTTTAAACTTCAGTCACTTGTCTGTGTGGAGGCTGAGAAAATTAAGGCTGTTCCACTTTAAGTTCAGTGTTAGCACAAGTACTGCCATCCCAGGCCCCTGTGAATAAGAGCTAAATTTTACATTATTTCAGTTACAGGAAAAAAAGAAAAAAACAGCTTACAGCTTAAGGTCCCAGAAAGCCCCATATTAGAATGAGAACAGAGCTCAATGCCCTTGAAAGCCCCATATCAGAATGTAAACAGAACTTGAGAAATTCCTCCCCCCACTTCTGGAGGTCCCCTAGACCAGCCCATAAAACTCAGCTAGAACCCACCTTGGGGTCCAAGTCCCTGCTCCGCTGTGTCAGGTGTACTTGGACGCAAGCTCCAGCTTGTAAATAACCGTCGTGTGTTTGCATCGGTGTCGGCTTCTCGGTGGTTTCTCAGATTCGCAATCTTGGGCACAACAGTCTGAGATAAAAAAACAAAACCAAAAGAAGCTCGGACGCAGGCAGAGTGAACGCAGGGTTCTGAGAGAAGTGGCGGAGAACCCGGGGCTTGGGGGCTCTTCTGTGAAGGCCCCTGCAGACTGGGGGGCGGGATGCTCAGCCCCAGAGCCAGAGGACCCAGCGTCCCCACCCACATCCCGCCAAGTCTCAGGGAGCAGCACAGCGCCGCCCGCTGGAGGCCAGAGGTGCTGACGCCCACCCCGCCTCTGACCCCGCAGGTGCATCTCCCAGGCAGATGTGCACCTGACAATCAGCGCCACGGGCCCGTCCCCGGACCCCGCACACACCACTCGCTGCCACCAAGTGGTCGGACCACAGAGGCTGCAGAGCTTCAGCTCTGCCGGGAAAGTAGAGTCTAGCTTCCTTTGTACTTTGTGCTTTATTTTCATTTATTTTCTTTGATTCTTTTTTATTAATTGCTTTCTTTTAATTTTTATGTATGTACCTTATATATTTCTTATTTTTGTTTACTTTCATGGTACTTTAATTGTGTTTCTTATTTTGGGATTTAGAATCTTTTAACAAGCAGGCCAAAATAAACACAGAATCTGGTGTTTTTCTGGGAAGTCAGTTATTGTTTTTCTTGGTTTTTCTTTTTCTTCCTTCTTTCTTTTCTGGAAAAAATAATGAGATGGAGAAATTCACCTCCATAAAATAACATGAGGTAGTACTCACAGCCAGGAAGTTCATCAATACACATATATGATGTCTAACTACAGTTTAAAGATAGCAGCTGGGCTGGAAAAAGAGCACAGAAGAAAGCTAGAGAATCCCTTACTGTAAAAATAAAAGAACTAAAATCTAGTCAGGCCAACGTTAAAAATGCTATAACTGAGATGCAGTCCCAAGTGGAAGCCTTAAAGACAAGAAAGGTTATGGACTACAGAGGCAGACCGAGGGAACTGAGCCACTTATTAAAACAATAACATTCATATCATAGGAGACTCAGAAGATGAAGAGAGAGTAAGGGGGCAGAAGTTTTATTTGAACAAATTATGTAAACTTCTCTAACCCGAGGAAGGACACAGACACTGAAATCGAGAGCACAGAGAACTCCCAATAAATTCAACAGAAGCTGACCATCACCCAAGCACATCAGAGTCAAAGTCACAAAATACACAGACAAGAAAAGAATCCTGAAAGCAGCGGAGGTGGGGCTTCGGGGTGGGGGGTAGTCCTTAACCTACAAGGGAGGATGAATCAGGTTGCAGCATCTGTCCACAAACTTGGCAAGCCAGAAGTAAGTGGAAGGAAATATTCAATATGCTGAATGGGAAAAGTATGCAGCCAAGAATTCTTTCTTTTGTTTTTTTAAGAATAACCATCAAAATTTATTTAATCTGTGGAAGAACGAGTGAGTGACATAGAAGACAAGTTGATGGAAAAGAGGGAAACTGAGGAAAAAAGAGAGACAAACAATTAAAAGACCATGAAGACAATTTAAGGGAAATAAACGACAGCCTGAGGAAGAAAAACCTACGTTTAATTGGGGTTCCCAAGGGCGCTGAAAGGGCCAGAGGGCCAGAATATGTATTTGAACAAATCATAGCCAAAAACTTTCCTAATCTGGGAAGGGAAAGAGGCATTCAGATCCAGGAAATAGAGAGATCCACCCCCTAAAATCAAGAAAAACCATTCAACACCCTGACATCTAATAGTTAAGCTTGCAAATTCCAAAGATAAAGAGAAGATCCTTAAAGCAGCAACAGACAAGAAATTCCTGACTTTTATGGGGAGGAGTATTAGGGTAACAGCAGACCTCTCCACAGAGACCTGGCAGGCCAGAAAGGGCTGGCAGGATATATTCAGGGTCCTAAATGAGAAGAACATGCAACCAAGAATACTTTATCCAGCAAGGCTCTCATTCAAAATGGAAGGAGAGATAAAGAGCTTCCAAGACAGGCAGAAACTGAAAGAATATGTGACCTCCAAACCAGCTCTGCAAGAAATTTTAAGGGGGACTCTTAAAATTCCCCTTTAAGAAGAAGTTCAGTGGAACAATCTACAAAAACAAGGACTGAATAGATACCATGATAACACTAAACTCATATCTTTCGATAGTAACTCTGAACGTGAACGGGCTTAATGACCCCATCAAAAGGTGCAGGGTTTCAGACTGGATAAAAAAGCAGGACCCATCTATTTGCTGTCTACAAGAGACCCACTTTAGACAGAAGGACTAAACCTACAACCTGAAAATAAAATGTTGGAGAACTACTTACCATTCAAAGGGTCCTCAAAAGAAAGCAGGGGTAGCCATCCTTATATCAGATAAACTAAAATTTACCCTGAAGACTGTAGTGAGAGATGAAGAGGGACACTATATCATACTTAAAGGATCTATCCAACAAGAGGACTTAACAATCCTCAATATATATGCCCCGAATGTGGGAGCTACCAAATATTTAAATCAATTAATAACAAAAGTGAAGAAATACTTAGATAATAATACACTTATACTTGGTGACTTCAATCTAGCTCTTTCTACCTACCCTCAGTAGGTCTTCTAAGCACAACATCTCCAAAGAAACGAGAGCTTTAAATGATACACTGGACCAGATGGATTTCACAGATATCGACAGAACTTTACATCCAAACTCAACCGAATACACATTCTTCTCAAGTGCACATGGAACTTTCTCCAGAATAGACCACATACTGGGTCACAAATCGGGTCTGAACCGATACCGAAAGACTGGGATCGTCCCCTGCATATTCTCAGACCATAATGCCTTGAAATTAGATCTAAATCACAACAAGAAGTTTGGAAGGACCTCAAACACGTGGAGGTTAAGGACCATCCTACTAAAAGATGAAAGGGTCAACCAGGAAATTAAGGAAGAATTAAAAAGATGCATGGAAACTAATGAGAATGAAGATACAACCGTTCAAAATCTTTGGGATGCAGCAAAAGCAGTCCTAAGGGGGAAATGCATCGCAATAGAAGCATCCATTCAAAAACTGGAAAGAACTCAAATACAAAAGCTAACCTTACACATAAAGGAGCTAGAGAAAAAACAGCAGATAGATCCTACACCCAGCAGAAGAAGAGAGGTAATTAAGATTCGAGCAGAACTCAACAAAATCGAGACCAGAAGAACTGTGGAACAGATCAACAGAACCAGGAGTTGGTTCTTTGAAAGAATTAATAAGATAGATAAACCACTAGCCAACCTTATTAAAAAGAAGAGAGAGGAGACTCAAATTAATAAAATCATGAATGAGAAAGGAGAGATCACTACCAACACCAAGGAAATACAAACGATTTTAAAAACATATTATGAACACCTCTATGCCAATAAATTAGGCAATCTAGAAGAAATGGACGCATTCCTGGAAAGCCACAAACTACCAAAACTGGAACAGGAAGAAATAGAAAACCTGAAGAGGCCAATAACCAGGGAGGAAATTGAAGCAGTCATCCAAAACCTCCCAAGAACAAGAGTCCAGGGCCAGATGGCTTCCCAGGGGAATTCTATCAAACGTTTAAAGAAGAAATCATACTTATTCTACTAAAGCTGTTTGGAAGGATAGAAAGAGATGGAGTAGTTCTAACATTGTTCTATGAGGCCAGCATCACCTTAATTCCAAAACCAGACAAAGACCCCACCAAAAAGGAGAATTAGAGACCAATATCCCTGATGAACATGGATGCAAAAATTCTCAACAAGATACTAGCCAATAGGATCCAACAGCACATTAAGAAAATTATTCACCATGACCAAGTAGGATTTATCCCTGGGACACAAGGCTGGTTCAACACTTGTAAAACAATCAATGTGATTCATCATATCAGCAAGAGAAAAACCAAGAACCGTATGATCCTCTCATTAGATGCAGAGAAAGCATTTGACAACATACAGCCTCCATTCCTGATCAAAACTCTTCAGAGTGTAGGGATAGAGGGAACATTCCTCAACATCTTAAAAGCCATCTACGAAAAGCCCACAGCAAATATCATTCTCAATGGGGAAGCACTGGGAGCTGTTCGCCTAAGATCAGGAACAAGAAAGGGATGTCCACTCTCACCACTGCTATTCAACATAGTACTGGAAGTCCTAGCCTCAGCAATCAGACAACAAATAGACATTAAAGGCATTCAAATTGGCAAAGAAGAAGTCAAACTCTCCCTCTTCGCCAATGACATGATACTCTACATAGAAAACCCAAAAGCCTCCACCCCAAGATTGCTAGAACTCATACAGCAATTTGGTAGCGTGGCAGGATACAAAATCAATGCCTAGAAATCAATGGCATTTCTATACACTAACAATGAGACTGAAGAAAGAGAAATTAAGGAGTCAATCCCATTTACAATTGCACCCAAAAGCATAAGATACCTAGGAATAAACCTAACCAAAGAGGTAAAGGATCTATACCCTCAAAACTATAGAACACTTCTGAAAGAAATTGAGGAAGACACAAAGAGATGGAAAAATATTCCATGCGCATGGATTGGCAGAATTAATATTGTGAAAATGTCAATGTTACCCAGGGCAATTTACACATTTAATGCAATCCCTATCAAAATATCATGGACTTTCTTCAGAGAGTTAGAACAAATTATTTTAAGATTTGTGTGGAATCAGAAAAGACCCCGAATAGCCAGGGGAATTTTAAAAAAGAAAACCATAGCTGGGGGCATCACAATGCCAGATTTCAGGTTGTACTACAAAGCTGTGGTCATCAAGACAGTGTGGTCCTGGCACAAAAACAGACACATAGATCAATGGAACAGAATAGAGAACCCAGAAGTGCACCCTGAACTTTATCGCCAACTAATATTCGATAAAGGAGGAAAGACTATCCATTGGAAGAAAGACAGTCTCTTCAATAGATGGTTCTGGGAAAACTGCACATCCACATGCAGAAGAATGAAACTAGACCACTCTCGTTCACCAGACACAAAGATAAACTCAAAATGGATGAAAGATCTAAATGTGAGACAGGATTCCATCAAAATCCTAGAGGAGAACACAGGCAACACCCTTTTTGAACTTGGCCACAGTAACTTCTTGCAAGATACATCCACGAAGGCAAAAGAAACAAAAGCAAAAATGAACTATTGGGACTTCATCAAGATAATAAGCTTTTGCACAGCAAAGGATACAGTCAACAAAACTAAAAGACAACCTACAGAATGGGAGGAGATATTTGCAAATGATGTATCAGATAAAGGGCTAGTTTCCAAGATCTATAGAGAACTTCTTAAACTCAACACCAAAGAAACAAACAATCCAATCATGAAATGGGCAAAAGACATGAACAGAAATCTCACAGAGGAAAACATAGACATGGCCAACATGCACATGAGAAAATGCTCTGCATCACTTGCCATCAGGGAAATACAAATCAAAACCACAATGAGATCCCACCTCACACCAGTGAGAATGGGGAAAATTAACAAGGCAGGAAACCACAAATGTTGGAGAGGATGCGGAGAAAAGGGAACCCTCTTACACTGTTGGTGGGAATGTGAACTGGTGCAGCCACTCTGGAAAACTGTGTGGAGGTTCCTCAAAGAGTTAAAAATAAACTTGCCCTATGACCCAGCAATTGCACTGTTGGGGATTTACCCCAAAGATTCAGATGGAATGAAACGCCGGGACAACTGCACCCCGATATTTATAGCAGCAATGGCCACAATAGCCAAACTGTGGAAGGAGCCTCAGTGTCCATCGAAAGATGAATGGATCAAGAAGATGTGGTTTATGTATACAATGGAATATTACTCAGACATTAGAAACGACAAATACCCACCATTTGCTTCAATGTGGATGGAACTGGAGGGTATTATGCTGAATGAAGTAAGTCAGTCGGAGAAGGACAAGCAATGTATGTTCTCATTCATTTGGGGAATATAAACAATAGTGAAAGGGAATATAAGGGAAGGGAGAAGAAATGTGTGGGAAATACCAGAAAGGGAAACAGAACATAAAGACTCCTAACTCTGGGAAACGAACTAGGCGTGGTGGATGGCGAGGAGGGCAGGGGGTGGGGGGGATAGGGTGACGGGCACTGAGGGGGGCACTTGATGGGATGAGCACTGGGTGTTATTCTGTATGTTGGTAAATTGAACACCAATAAAAAATTAATTTATAAATAAATAAATAAATAAATAAATAAATAAATAAATAAATAAAATAATGTGTTAATAGTTTCACCTCTAGGTATCTAGCCTTAGGAAGTCAGACAAAACATTTAAAAAATTTTATAGGCAAAGTTGTTCATCTCAAATGGCAAAACACACAATAAATAAAATAAAATGGCAAAACGTAGTAAAATATAGTATCAACCCCTACCCACCAGGGGCATCAAATAATCCATGACTGATTTACGATGTAGACTGTAACATTATTACTTTTCTCTTAAATACAAAGAATCATTATAATAAGTGAAAACAAGAAACTATAAAAATTTGCAGAGAAAAATGGCTTGAAACAAATTCAAAAAATATTTGCAATGGTTACCATTGAGAAATGAACCTATAAGTGATATTTTTCTTCTCTACGCTTTTTCCAATTTTCTTATACTGAACACATATTTTTATTAAAGAAAATAAAAGGTAAGTACCTACCCTCATAAACTTGTTCCAGAAATTTCGCTAGAAGAATGATTCAGTGGAAAAGAGGAAGGTCTGAAGCTATCTTGGTCATCCTTTGAGCCATGTCCACCATCTTCAGGAGAGGGATTTTTGCAAACCTATCATAAAAGTGTTATTTTCCAATGAGAACAACAACACAATCACTTATAATTCTGTGAACGTAAACAATTACTTCAACAGTTATCAACATTCTTAGGTGCAACCTATGCAATGTTTTCCAACAAAAGTCACAAGTTTTTCACTGTTGCTTGCTTCACTAGCACATTCATTTTCCCTCTGATTTTCTTCATTATTTGGTATTTCTTCACACTTTTCTGACAGCCAAACAGTTGCTAGGCCGGGATTCCTTACTAATGAATCACTATCAGATTTTGGAGTGGATACCGATGGGCTGTTACACGGTTACCAATATTTGGTAATTTGCTGTCAATAGGATAGGGCTTCATGTCAACTACCATATGTTCACTCTCTTTTGTATTTGTAATAACTGAACGTGGAAAGTTTGTTCTAAATGATTCCTGATTCTCACTCTTTCCATTTTCACCATAAAAAGTAAATACTATATATTCTTCCAGTTCCTTTCAGAACCGGGTTTTATTAGTAGTACCCAAGTCCACTGTATGGATGTCTTGTGTAGTCTGTTCTTTTGCAAAGATAAATCCCAAATATCAGACATACTACTGGCTCTTGAAAAGTTTTCCAGTCCACATTCATATCTACTAACTTCTGTTCTGGTAAGGTATTTCTCCATATCAAACATGCTGGAGCTACTACTTTTTTCTATATCACTAGGGAAGAAATGAGACTCCGTGGAATAGTCCTTCTGTTCATTGTCCTCCTGAAAAGTCTCTCTGGTTTTATTTGAAAGCGCCTTGATCATGGTAGCAAGTTGGGAAGGATCAGTACTCACTGATGCATCTACAATGGCTGAAGCAATGGTGCTTATCCTACGTACAGAATCACCACCAGTTGGTAGCTTGTGTTTTGTCTCTTTTGGGTTTACTACCCATGAGGAAATTGTCCTAGAAAGAAGAAAATTCACATCAGATAAATATACTCAGTTCCATGGACATGTACATATTAGTGTAATCTTTAGACATTACATAAAATTTCACAGCAGCTAAAAGTTAATGGCATACCGATTAAATACCCTCATTAAATAAAGGACACTTGGTATCAACTTAAACGATAGAGTACTGGGTTATTCAGACTTGGATTATCAATTAAACAAAAATCTTCAGGAGTTAAAGAGATGATAAAGAGGAGTTAAAACTGAACCAGACAGTAATTTAAAGCAAAAAATTGGGTCACCTGGGTAGTTTGGTTGGTTAAGTGCCCAACGGTGGCTCAGTTCATCGTCCCAGATTCCTTGGATGGGTTTCATAACAAACTGGATCCAACTAAAAAAAAGAATGAGACTTAGAAGTCTGGAAAAAAATCCAGAATAAACTATGAAAGAGAAAGTAACAGAAAATACACAACAGAACAGAAGAACCGGAAAAAGGACTACTCTGAGAAAACCTAACATACTTCTACATGAACTTTCAAAAGAAAAAGGACAGATAATGGAACAAATGGTTTCTAGGAAGATATACAGGCTAAGAATTTTCTAAAACTTGTGAAAGTCAACAATTCAAGATGTTAGGAGGCCTACACACACTAAGCAGGATAAAACAAGAGATACCTAAGCACATCACAGTAAAATAGATAAAAATCAAAGTAAAAAAATTTGAGAGCAGCCAGAGATAGTAAAACACATTATCTTTAGTAAAGTTACCAAGAAGATTGGTAACAGACTTTTAAAATGAAATGTGAAATGGTCTATTCAAATTGCTGAGTTATTTCTAACATGGAAGTCTGCACTAAGCAAACACATGCTTCAAAAATAAAGGTGTGAGCAGCCCTGGTGGCTCAGTGGTTTACCACCGCCTTCAGCCCAGTGTGAGATCCAGGAGACCAGGGACTGAGTCTCATGTCAGGCCCCCTGCATGGAGCCTGCTTCTCCCTCTGCCTCTGAAATCCATCTGGACCAGTGGATCATTTCAAGCTCTTGTCTCTTTAGAGATGTAGTGTTTAGAAGATTGTTCATTAGCAGAAATTGCTGTGTGGAATTCTTCAACTATTAGTGTATTTATTATCTAAGTATGTCTTTACTTTGGTCATTAATTGATTGATATACTTGGCAGCTCCCACATTAGGGGCATAACTATTCATGATGTTTAGGTCCTTTTGTTGGGTAGACCCTTTAAGTATGATATAGTGTCCCTCTTCAGAGAGATAGCATTCTAATTTGTATGTACCTAAAAAGAGAGCTTCAAAAATTTTAAAGTAAACACTACCAGACTCACAGTGAATATCAAATTCATCATCATAGTGTGAGACATTAATATCTAAGTAACCGAAAGAACATGTACAATAATTTTAAGTGTAGTTTCCTGCACTATGATTTAATAAGTTTTACCTGAATAAAATATAGAGAAGAGAGGAACCAAGGATCACACCAAGGCATTCCTGTCACATGCATAGAAAATATTCTGAAAAACGGAAGAGGGTATCCCTGGGTGGCTCGGCAGTTTAGCGCCTGCGTTCGGCCCAGGGGATGATCCTGGAGTCCTGGGATCGAGTCCCACATCAGCCTCCCTTCATGCAGCCTGCTTCTTCTCTGCCTCTGTGTCTTCCATGAATAAATATTAAAACCACTCTGAAAAACTGTGTGGAGGTTCCTCAAAGAGTTAAAAATAGATCTGCCCTACGACGGGAGGCCGGGCACATTCCCTCACCCAAAACCTAAACGAAACACTTTAACCCGAAGATCCTGGGAGTCCCCCGGCCAGGCACATGACCAGGTCCAACTCTACCCGTAAACAGTCACCCCAACCCTAACCCTAACCCTGACCTTCCCCTACCCTAACACGAGACCTGTCACTAACGGACACCCAAACACGAACCGCTAGCCCCTAATCCACACCTAACCCTGGCTCCCACCCTAACCCTACCCCACCCCCTAACCCCACTCCCTAACCCTAAACCAAACCCCTTACCTTAAAAGTAAACCCCTAACCCCTTACCTCTACCCTTAATCCTAAAACGCGGCCCCATATCTTCCTGAAGCCTCCCCGCGGGTCCTGAGGAGCCGGGCCCTGTCAGCGTGGACGCGGCCCCGCGGCCTCCCCGAGCCTCCCCAGCGCAGGCGGGCTCCCGTCAGCAGGCGGACGAGGCTACTGCGCACGCGCCCCCGGCGGGGCCTGGGCTCGGGCGCCCCCTGCGGGACGCGCAGGCGCCGCAGGAGGCCGAGCGGGAGGCGGTGTCCCCGCGCCCAGGGCCGCCCCCGCCTCCGTCCAGGCTCCAGCCCAGGCCTGTGAGCGGCGGAAACGTCTCCCCGACGCGGAGCCCAACCCCGGGTTTCCCAGGACACTGGCGGACGGGGACCTGGAGCCCAGGGACGACGTGGAATGTGGACCAAACTTTCGCCACGTCCCGCAAAACCCCCTGCACCCTCCTGCGCTGCGGGCGGGGCCGCGGGCCTGTGCGGCCGCCCTGGAGACAGCGCGGAGGCTGCTCGGGGAGTGCCCGCTGGAGCCGCCCCGGACCGGCAGGTGCGCGGCCCGGAGCTCCCTGGGAGATGGAGACGCGGGGAGACGCCGGGCACCTGCCCCGGATGTCCACGGCAGCCACACTGCGGGCGGAGCCTCGGTGCCCTCGGGCAGAGGATGGATAAAGAGGACAGAGACGTGTGGTGGTGAGAGAGAGAGAGGTCGGTGTCACTCAGCTGTCGGGAAGGACATCTCGCCGTTTGCAGTGACGCGGACAGAACTAGAGGGATCGTGTTAAGTGAAATAAGTCACTCGGGAAAGAAAATGACCGTGTGACGTCATTCACAGGTGGAATTAAAGGAGCAAAGCAGATGAACATCTGTGAAGGGAAGGAAAGATGGAAACAGAGACGGAGGAAAAAGAGACTCTTAATCCGAGGAAACACACTGCGGGTCGCTGGAGGGGAGGGGAGGGGGGCGGGGTAACGGGGGATGGGCCTGAAGGAGGGCACGTGATGTCATGAGCACTGCTGTTCTCTCCAACTGGTGAATCCCTGAATTCCACCTCTGAAAGTATAATACACTACACTGTAAACCTAACTAATTGGGTTTGAGTTAAATTAACTTAAAAAAAAAAAAAATCCCTTGTATCAGAGCACATGTCCTTCCGGGCTCTCTGTTCTGCTCCTTCAGCTGATGCCAGAACCACCCCCCATGGGTCTGGTTTGTTTAAGTAGGCATCAGGCCTCTTCCATGGCCCAGCCCAGGGCTAGAACTCACGACCCCGAGATCAGGACCGGAGGTGAGGTCAGGAGTCGGATGCTTAACCGATGGAGCCAGCTGGGGGCCCGAGAACCACACTGCTTTATCCTGTGTCTCTGTGACATTGTTTGAAATAGGAAAGTGCTGCGTCCCACTCTGTCATGCTTCTCCAATACTGACTTGCTGTCCGGGGTCATCCGTGGGACGGATGTTAGGGTATTTTTTTTTTTCTATTTCTAAGAACTGCCACCATGATTTTGATAGTAGTGACATTGAAACTGAGGGTGGCTTCAGGAACTGCGGACATTTTCATAAGCTGAGGCTCCCGCCCCACGAGCCCAGGATGGCCTCCCAGAGCCTGGAGGGTCTCAGCGCACAAGTCTCGCGCTCCCTGGGTTCAGTCTAACTACTTTGTTCTCTGTGATGCTCCTGAGAAGGGAGTCACATCCTTAATTTCCTTCCTGAGTCTCATTGTCGGGACACAGGGAGGCTACTGAGCTCTGTAGGGTCGTTCTGTGTCCCTGAACGCTCCTGAATTCACACCTTAGTTCTAACAGGTTTTGGTGGAGGCTCTCGGGTTTCCTGTTTCTAGTGCCGCGTCTTCAGCAAATAGGGACAGTGTGACGTCCCCCTTCCAGGTGTGGAACCTTTGCTGTTTCCTGTCTGTTGACTACATTAGGACTTCCAGCGCTGAGACGGGACCTCCTTGGCTTGTTCCTGCTCTTAGGGGAGATGATTTCAGGTTTTCACCCTTGAAGATGACATCAGCTGCGGGCCTTCCTACACGGCCTTTACACTGTTGATAGACATTTCCTCAAAACCCACTGTGCTTTTGATGTTGTATTTTGTCAAATGATTTTTCTGCAACTCTTGGGGGGATCGTATGCTTTTTGTCCTTTCTCTTGTTTCTTGTTTTTTTTTTAAGATTTTATTTATATATCTTGAGAGACTCAGAGAGACAAGGAGAGAGAGGCAGAGACACAGGCAGAGGGAGAAGAAGGCTCCATGTAGGGAACTCGATGTGGGACTCGATCCCAGGACTCCAGGATCACGCCCTGGGCCAAAGGCGGGCGCTAAACCGCTGAGCCACCCGGGCCACCCCATGTCCTTTCTCTGGTTAATGTGATGGATCGTGCTGACTGATGGCCAGAGGGGCCGTGGGGGGCAGGTGGGCAACATGGATGAACAACAGTAAAAGCTACAAGTGTCTGGTTCTAAATAAAAAAATCCCAGAAATTTAGAAAGTACAGCCTGGCAATAGAGTCAGTACTGTTGTGACAACTTTATACAGGGACAGACGGTGACACCGCTTCTCGTGGGGAGAGCTGAATGAGGCATACAATTGTCAAGTCACTAGTTGTAGCCCTGAAACTACTGTCACATTGTGTGTACTTCAATAAATATCAAGGAAAAGGGGTTTCTGGTAGGACTCCCGGTGGGTCCGTGAAAGGCATTTACACGGTCATTACACACGAAGGCACCTCTGCAGAGGGGATCAAGATGCTCACGTGTCTTCATGTTAATTTTTAGAAGATTTACTTGACAGAGGGTGCAGTGGGGGGGGGGGGCGGAGGGAGAGGGGGAACCTGGAGCCGACTCCTCACCCACCAGAGCCCGAGCCCCACGCGAGGCTCCACGCCACAACCTCGAGATCTTTTTTTTTTTAACTTCGAGATCTTGACTTGAGCCAAACTCAAGAGTTGACGTGGAACCGACTGAACCACCCAGGAGCCCTTCAAATGTTCCTAACTGCAATCCCTGCTGTAAACCCTGGGGGGCAGGGGACATCTGTGGCCCCCAGTCTGCCTTGAAGGGTGGAAGGCCTGCAGGGCCCGAGGATGGGAACTGAGGATGTGGGAGGTAGGGATCAGTCATCAGGTCTGGGTGAGGCCCAGGTGAGGACCACAGTCACCAGGTCAGGTGAGACCCATGATCCCATGTAGGGATCAGAGACACCAGGTCCAGCTGAGGCCCAGGTGGGGACCACAGTCACCAGGTCCGGGTGAAGCCCAGTGGGGGACCACAGTCACCGGGTCCAGGTGAGGTCCAGGCAGGGACCAGAGTCACCAGTTCCAGGTGAGGTCCATCTGTGAACCACAGTATACTGGGTCCAGGTGAGGTCCAGGTGGGGACCACAGTCACCAGGTCCAGGTGAGGCCCAGGTGGGGACCACAATCACTGGGTACAGATGAGGCCCAGGTGGGGACCAGAGTCACCAGGTCCAAGTGAGGCCCAGGTGGGGCCCACAGTCACCAGGTCCAGGTGAGGCCCAGGCGGGGCACCACAGTCACCAGGTCCAGGTGAGAGCCAGGTGGAGACCAGAGTCACCAGGTCCAGGTGAGGCCCAGGTGGGGACCACAATCACTGGGTACAGATGAGGCCCAGGTGGGGACCAGAGTCACCAGGTCAGGTCAGGCCCAGGTGGGGATCGTCACTGATAGATAGAAGCAGGTGAGGCTGTCAGGCTGCACCCACCAGGCAGACAGGCCCTTCCTCTGGTGCCCGGCCAATCTCAGAGGGTCGGCGCTCCCTCAGGATTCAGGGGAGGGAGGAGCCCTTCTGCTCCCTCCTGTCCCCATTTCCCTGCTCTGATGGGTCCCCACCACGGAGCCCTCTCTGTTGCAGGCACACCAAGCAGGGTCTCCTCAGGACCTGTTACTGTGGAAGGTCACCAACCACCAGGGCTTTCTGCAGTGAGTCCCCTGGACACCCCTCATCCATCTCAGGGAGGGTGGCATTTGCAGGAACACTTCTCTGGAGGCTGACCCCCCCCCAGGTTGGGACCTCATCCCCTGGAGCCCTCTGAGGGCCATGTCTGCGCTGGGCTGCAGCTGAGAGACCCCGGAGGCCGACCCGGGAAGTGGGCAGGAAGGGAGCTGGGCCCGGGGGAGGCCCCTGGACACTCAGAGGAGGGGCCCCCACGCCTGCTTCGGGCAGGCCCAGGTGTCTGCCTCCTGCATCGGGGGGGGGGGGGCGCGGGGGGGGGTGTCCAGTCCCTTCAGCAGGGGATCCCGTGGGTGAGGGGCTCTGGGGCCGGGGCATGCTCTCCATAGGGGGATGGCCTGGTCTGGGGCAAGTCCGCAGGGGTGCTCTCACCCACACCCCCCAGCCAGGGCCCCCACAGTCCCGAAGGCTTCTGCGGGGCTGCAGGTAGATGCCGGGGACCAGGCCAGGGCAGGGGGGGGGGGCGCCGCAGAAGGAGGGCCCGACCAGCTTGGACAGGAGGAGGGAAGAGGAGGAGGGGGCTGCCCTGGGCGGGAACGAGGGAGGGGACAGCCCAGTGGCCTAGGTCGCAGGGGACGAGGATGCTGGGTCAACAGCCCCACGAGAACCTGATGGAGGCTGGAGACCCCAGGTGGGGCTCCCTCAGCCCTGCTCACGGCCCAGTGGCTGCTGGGATGGCTCAGGGGTGGTCGTGCTCAGGGGCTCCAACAGGACAGGAGGTGAAATGGGCCAGGGTGGCAGAGGGGACAGCAGAGAAGGGAGTCAGGGGACAGCAGGGGGAATGCCAGGGGGCAGGGGGAAGCCGGCTGGACGCTGGGCAGTCAGGCTCTGGGGAGGCGGAGGGACCTCAGCGGGACGGTCATGGGGCACCCAAGCCACACTGACAGCTCTCGGGCTGGTCCATCCAGGAGGGGGACAGGTCACCCCCTGGGGGCGCCGAGGGGTCCCCGCCCAGCCCACCACCAGCAAACACCCTTCTCAGACCCCCCAGACGCCGCCCCTGCCCGCCCTCAGGCCGCTGGCAGCCCCTGCCCTCCCTTGAGGAGCCCTGCCCTCCCCAGGCCCCTGGGTGCAGACGGGGGGTGGTGGTGGCTATGGGGCCGGGGCCTCAGGGCTCTGCGTCTCTTGCCTTCCAGGGACAAGGAGCTGCCCGGCTCCAGCCCCCAAGAGGCCAAGGTGAGAGCCCGTCCTGGGCCCCGGGCAGGACGTGTGGGGGGCTGGGGCCAGCTGTCTGTACCCCATCCCCCAGGACATCCCCGGGCATCTCCCCAGTCCCCCGTCCCAGCGCTGCACGGGCTGCCGGGAACGCACCCCAGACCCGGAGCCGCGGTCCGCGGGGGGCCCTGTGCCTTCCTGGCTCCTCCGGGTCCTGCGGGGGACTGGACTGGCCGAGCGCCCACCTCCCGGGCTGGAGCCTCACCTGCGGCCCCCGCTTGTCCTCTTCCAGAAACTCCACCAGGAGACCCGGCGCGTGGACAAATGTATAAAAATGCTCAAGCGATGGGACCACTACCTCCCCAGCGAGAAGGTGGGGCGCTGGGTGCCCCCAAGGGCTCTCCGTCCTGACGGGGCTGGGGGGCCGCCCTCAGTGTCCTCCTGCCCCGTCCTCAGGGGAGCCCCCTGCCTGGGGAGAGTCTGCTGGGAGCTCGAGCCTCCCCAGGCCCCGGGACGGTGGTGGGGGAGCGTCAGGTCGGGGCTACGGTCCCTGCTCCTCGTGGGGGACGGGGCCCAGCTCCAGGGAGACCCAGCCTCTCCGCAGACACCCTGGAGCTGAAGCCGGAACCTTCTAGATGCCTCGCGCTCACTGGGCTCCAAGGGGCCGCCCTGGGCCCCTCTCACCAGCCCTGCCTTCCTCCCTGCAGCTGCGGCGCACCGCGCCGGGTCTACAAGGGGGTCCGCCCCAGGTGCGGGGACAGGTGTGGCTGCGATTGCTGAACGTCGACCAGGTTAAGGCCGGGAATGCCGGGAAATACCAGGTGGGGCCCGTCCACTCCCCGTGGACCCTCAGTCCCCTCACCACCAGGGCTGACCCCCTGTCCCCTCCCCACTCAGGGCTGACCCCTCATGTCCCCTCCCACCTGGGCTGACCCTCAGTCCCCTCCCCGCCCACGACAGCTGGGCACAGGCCCTCACGCAGGCCCCGCCGGCACGGTGGGCACTCCCGCCGTCCCCAGCCTCCCAGGGGAAGGAAGGAGGTTCCTGCAGGACACACTCCCATGGTGGCCCCTGGGCTCCCTGCCCAGGACGGCAGCTGCTGACAGGTCAGGGTCTGTGTCCCTGACGCCGGCTCCTCCTCCCGGGGTCTCCCCGCAGGAAATGAAGGAGGCGGCCCTGGTCTCCTCCCGGGACATCATGCAGATCGACCTGGACGTCAACCGCACATTCCGCAGTCACACCATGTTCTGGGACCGCTACGGGGTCAGGTGAGGCTGCTGGGCCAGTGGGGTTCAGGGGCCCAGGGGAGGCCCGGGGACTTCCGTGCAGGGGACACGGGGTCTCTGAGGCCGGGGGGAGCGATGACAGCAAACAACACACTGCCACATGGTAGGGTGCTGGGGATGACCCCCGTGCCCCCACCCCCGGGGTCTCAGGATGGGGCCTCTAGGGGTCACTGTCTGAGCTGAACCCCAAGGGGGTGAGGGGGGGCCCCGTGAAGAGCAGGGGGCCGGGGTGGGAGTGTGGGGGGCAGTAAGGGGACCTGGGGGCCAGGGTGCATAGCTGCGGCTGGACCGGGACACATGGACCCAACGAGGGTCGGACAGGTCAGGGTGACACCCCCTCTCGGTGCTTTATGTATTTCTGAATTCTGTGCATTTTATTTTAGACAATTTGCAGTTGGTGAGCACACATAGTATGATGACCCCCAGATACTGCCCCCGGTCCAGGCAGGCTCTGCACTGAGCACACGGGGCCCCAGGGGCAGGGGTCACAGCAAACCCCAGACTGGGGTCGCCTTTATCTGTAGACGTCTCCGTGTGCACCTTAGAGAAGGGGGTGCCCTGTGTCCGCAGGCCCCCCCACGCCATCCCCCTACATCATCCCCCACACCATCCCCCACACTCACACCCCCCCCCACCCCTACACTATCAGTCCCGCCCCCCCCCACAAGGATGCGGTGCAGCTGCCCTCTGTGGGACATGCTCAGCCTCCCCGGCCACCTTGGGGTTCTCTGGATGGCCTGCTCCCGTCAGAAGCCCAGGTGTCCCGTAGAGTCCCCAGAGGCTGCGGGGAGGGGGGAAGGCAGGGAGCCCCCGACAGGGGGGTGCAGGTGGGTGGAGCAGAGGGTGCAGCTACCTCTGTGTGCAGCGGGTGGGGTGTGTGGGAGCCTGGGACCCCAGGGCTGACCTGCAGGGGCACCAGGGGCAGGGCTGAGGAGCCACCAGGCAGGGGTGTGCTGGGCTTCCCAGGGGGCCGCTTGGACCGTCTCCCCATGAGAGCTCGGTGCTCCTCCCTGCAGGGAACCTGCTGCCCCGTGGGGCCCCTGCGGCCCTTAGAGCACGGCCGGGTTAGGCTGACCTGTGACCCCCGGCCCAGGGGGAGCCGGCCTCCAGCAGCCCTGGCCCGGGGGCCGCGGAGCCGGGGTGCAGACTCAGGCCGCCGTGCAGGGGGCATCGGGCGGCTCCTGGCAGTGCTGAAGGGGCTGCACCCCATACCCCCCCGTGCTCAGATAGTGATCCCAGGAGTTCGCAGCCTGTATCGGGGTCACACCTGCATGACGTTCCCTGCTCTCCTCACGGTGGCTCAGACCTGGAGCCCCGAGATGCTCCGGGATGGGCGGGCCCGGGGTCCCCCCAACAGAGTCCAGCCCAGGGACACTTGGGAAGGCCTGGGGGTGCACTCAGGGCCACGGATGCCCCGGCTGCGTGGGCTCGGGGCAGGGGCCACATGGGGCTGGTGTTCCTGGGACACAGGGCCAGGCCAGGGCAGGGGAGGAGAGGCATCAGGGACTGCAAGGACCGGGACAGGGGGAGCGCTGGCTCCCAGGGGGCGTGTAGGGGGGTGCTGCTCCAGGGCTGGAGGGGGCGCTGGCGGTGCTGGGGGAGCCCGGAGCTGCACACCCCACGGCGGGAGCCGCATGGAGGCATCGGACACCCCAGGGTGCACATAACCCCCGGTGCACTGCATGTGTGAGGTCGCCGCCTGTCCCCGTGCGCAGACCTGACCCCAGAGATTGGCCCCTGCGGAGGGGCCCTGAGGGCCGCGGGGCTGGTGTCGGCACCTCAGCGGCCTCACTGGGCGGGGGCTGACTGAGCAGAGCCCCCCGCTGTCCCCCCTCCTAGGCAGCGAGCCCTGTTCCAGGTGCTGTCTGCCTACTCCGTGTATGACACCGTGAGTGTCCCTGCCCCCGCCTCCTGCCCCGCGGGCGGCCTTGTCCTGAGTGCTGGTGACCAGTGGGACTCACAGTTAGGGCCCCAGCTCCACGGCCCCGAGATGCCGGGGAGGGTCTCTCTCCTCCGGGACGGGCAGGGGGCTGGGTGCAGACCTCCCAGGGGAGGCAGGGCCTGCGTGCCCAAGGGCCGGGACTGCCCAGGGCCCCCGCGTGCACCGCGGCCGTCCTAGAACTCGGATTTGGACCCTGATAGACGGGACTACTGATGAGAACCCGGGCGGGGAAGGCTCCCACTCCCCTGAAGGGCAGGAGGCCCAGGCGCCCAGGAGGCCGCCCCCTTCCATGGGGCATTCCAGAAGGGTCCCCGAGGACCCCAGCTCACATGCTCCCTGGCCCCGTGGGGTGTCCTGGCCCAGCTCCCCTCGTGGGACCTCCCAGGGGCCACAGTCAGGCTCCCGACCTGCCCTCAGGGTGGGTCTCCAGACCTGGGGGGTCCCCTGCAGCTCACGGAGGCCCCTCCTCCTGGTCTGAGGATGGGGGCCCTGGCACGGCGGCCGCAGGGCTCTGTAGCGGGGCCCGGGGTGCTGGCGCCCGAGCTGGTCCGGGTGGCCCTCACCTGCCCCCCACCCTCTGGGAGCCCTCTCCGGGATCCGGGAGCCCGGGCTGTGATGGAGCCGGGGGAGCCTGACGCCCACGGGGAGGGCTCAGAGGGGGCTTCGGGGCGCACGCCCTTCGTGGGGCTCTGGCTCTTGCAGGAGGTGGGCTACTGCCAGGGCACGAGCGAGATCGCGGCCATCCTCATGTTCCTGCCCGAGGAGGACGCCTTCTGGGCGCTGGCCCAGCTGATGACCGACAGGCACGCCATGCACGGTAGGGGCCCGCCGGGCCACCGGGTGGGAGGGGAGCTCAGGAGGGCCTCCCTGCAGGCTGCTGCTGCACCGGGGGGCAGGCGGGAACCCCCCCAGCCCGCCCCCCCACGGGCAAGGGCCCCACCTCCCCAGTGGCCTTGGGGTCCCGGAGCCACGGCCGCCCGCCCCACCGTCTGCAGGCGGGGCTCACACTCCCGCTGCTCCCCCAGCCTCCCACTCGGCTGCCTGCTTGCCCCCCAGGCCCCCCTGCCAGCCCATGGCCACACAGGGCCCAGGGGGCAGCGTCTCCCCCTCCCGGGGGCCCCCAGCCTCACTCCCAAGCCCCACAGAGGGCCGTGCACGCCCATCACCCTCCCTGTGGCCTGCACCAGCTGCCCCTCGGGGCTGGGGACCCGCCTGTCCCCACAGCGGCCCCTGCAGGAGAGAGGGTGCTGGGTCAGCCGGGTCTGGTCCTCAGCCCCCAGCCCACACCCCGCGGGGTCTGTGAGGACGAGGGTCCCCAGGCCCCGCGCCCCCGGCCTGGGAGGCAGCCCTGCCCTCTGGGAAGAGCGGGTCCAGTCAGGGCTCCGAGGGTGGTGGGCACACGGGGGTCAGGGCGTGGGGGGAGGCCCCTGCCCCGACACCCCCCACCCACCTGGTGCAGGAGGAGCCTCTGATTGTGGGGGCCTGGGGCCTTCTCAGGCTTCTTCGTCCCGGGCTTCCCGAAGCTCCTCAGGTTCCGGGCTCATCATGAGCGCATCCTCGAAAGAGCTCTCCCCGACCTGAAGAAGCACATGGCGAGTGGGAGCTCCTGAGGCTCCGGCCCCAGGGCCCGGGGCAGGCGGTGGGGGGCACGGCCCTCTGAGCTGCCCAGAGTCGGGGTCACAATCCTCCTCTGGGGCCCGGGGCGCCCTCGGGGCTGGGCGGGGCCGTGGGGAGCACGTCCACCTGGCTCCAGGTGCCGCGGCGTGGGGCCTGAGCACCTCCTGCCCTTCCACCAGGACGAGGAGCAGATGTGCACAGGAATCTACACCCCCAAGTGGTTTCTCCAATGCTTCCTCAGCCGGGTGAGGCCCCCCCGGGACCCCCAGTCCCGGACCTGCCCCCTGCCCCCAGGGAGTGCCCAGCTCAGCCCCACCCTCCAGACGAGCCAGGCCCGACCCTGGGGCCCTGAGGCTGAGGCTCGCAGCCCAGCCCGTCCTGGAGAAGCCCAGAAGCCCTCGTCCTGGACGAGGTTCCGGGGGGCGGGCCGTCTCTGCCTCAGCTCCCCCGGGGGAGGCTGGGTCAGCCTGGGGTGTGGACGGGCCCTAGGCCCATTGGGCGGCCAACCTGGGGTCCTCTCGAGGCGTGGTGTCGTCAAGTGTGGGCAGAGTCTGTGCCCCCAGGGGTGCAGGAGGTGCTGGCCGGGGTCGGAACCCGGAGCGGCCGGGAGCCCTGATCTCCCTGGGAGGAGGGCACGCACGGGGGGGCTGTGGGGCCTCGTCGGAGGCAGCCGGGGGGCAGATGGCAGGCCTAGCCTGGCCCCAGCCAAGCCCCCCCGGGGCCCTGCTCAGGCCGCTCCTCCCACCCCGCTGTCCCCTAGACCCCCTTCCACTCACTCTGAAGCTGTGGGATGCCTACGTACTCGATGGGGAGAGGGTGCTCACGGCCATGGCCTACACCATCCTCAAGGTGCACAGGAGTAAGTGAGCCCCTGGGAGTCCAGGTGTGCCAGGGGCGGGGGGCAGGGGCAGTGACCCTGTGCTCTGAGCAGCACCCAGACCTGGGGCGGGGGGATGGCAGGGCAGGCGGGTGCAGCGGGGCTGCCTGAGAGGAGCAGCGGGCAGGGGCCACCCCGGCCAGCGCACTGCCCACGGCGCTCCTGGGCACAGCGGGGCCCCAGGGCGGGGCCCTCTGGGTCTGACTCTCGCCCACCGCCCAGAGCGCCTCCTGAAGCTGCCCCTGGAAGGGCTCCGGGAGTTCCTCCAGGACTCTCTGGCCCAGCCCTGGGCCCTGGAGGACGAGGCGGTGCTCAGACACCTTCTGGCCTCCATGACCCAGCTCCGGAGGATGCGGTGCGACCTGCACCCCCCCCCAGGTGGGCTCAGGGCCTTGGCCCCTCCCGACTCGGCCTGTTGGGGCTGCCCACAGGGGACAGAGCCCCTGGGGCCACCATCCTCATCTCTGGGGCTCTCCTCTTCTGCTCCAGCCTCGGGGACCTCAGGCTAGGGCTGGGCGGGCCGGGCACCCACTGCAGGGCCTGGGCACCAGTAGTGTTGGGGGGCTGAGCACAGGGCCAGGCCAGGGGGCCACGCGGGAGCCATGAGGACCCCGGGGATGTACCACTGGGAACACACAGCCTGCTGGAGACGCTGACCCCATCTGCCTCTTTCCAGCGGGACCTGAGGAGTTCCCCACGTGGCCCCTGGGCCTGGAGCGAGTGTCCCTGGCACCCGGGCCTCTCCTCCCTTCTGCGGCCTCTGAGCTACCACCCAGGGTGGAGGAGCAGGCCTCCCCAGGCCCAGCCACCCAACCTGAGCCGCCCGGACCCCCTCCCAGCCAGGCCATCGTCCAACTTCTCCCCCAGCGATGGAACTCCCTCCCCATCCTCCCAGTGCAACAAGATGGTGCAGGCAGGCGGCCCCCGGACATGGTGGGCTTGAAGACAAAAAACGGGGTCCCCTTCCCTTCAGCACCTGCCTGGGCCACCCCAGAGGCCCCGTGACAGACCAGGCCCTGGAGCCCCCCCTGGGACTCCTATCACGGGGTCCCCCCAGCCCCCGAGGGACGACGCTGTCGGGCCCAGGACACCCTTCCTGCCCCGTGGCCACTGCAGCTCGTGCCCCTCGCTGGGCAGTGACGGGCACAGCCAGGGCAGAGCCAGGGTGGCGCTGAGCCCGCTGCCCCGAGGCCCCGCACAGGCCCGAGACCCTCGGCCCTCCGCGTCCATGGGGCAGCTCGATGCTCGCGGGCCTCGGGGGCAGAGCGTGGCGGTGAGTGCGGGGGCCCGGAGGCTCTGGCCCGCCGTCACCGTGCCCTGCCTCGTCTCGCTGTCCCTCCTGGAGGGCGGCACCCCCCACACAGGACACCAGCCCCTGACCCAGAGGGACCTGGGCTGGCCTGGCCCCGGGCCCTGTGGGGGCAGGGGCGACTCGAGCCCCCCCCAGGCCCAGCACTAATGGGATCCAGCGCCCCGGGGCCCTGGCCAGGCCTGCGTTCTGGCCCCGGGCTGAGCGAGCCCTCTCACAGCCGGATGTGGCCTCCTGGGCCCTGGGCGTGCCCCACAGATCCAGGTCGCTGACCTAGGGCAGTCCTGGGGATCCCGGGACACCCCAGGGCAGGCCAACAGGGGCAGGCCTGTGGGCCCCACCCGCACCCACACCAGGAGGCAGGCTCCTCCACGTGCTGGGGCTCCAGCAGTCACCCGGTCCCAGGGGGCCTGAGGCCGGGGTCCAGCTGCCCTGCAGGGACCCAGCACAGGAGCCCATGAGCCGCAGGTCCAGGTCAGCCCTGCTGTCCTCAGAACCGCCTCTCAACGCCCCAACCTAAGGACACACACCCCCACCCAGAGTCTGCACAGGCTCCCAGGTGGGGGACTCCAGCACCTGCACCCCCGTGGGATTCCCGCTTTCCTCTAAGGACAGGAAGGTCTCCCTCCCCAGGGGAGGGCGCACACCCTCGGCTCTGAGCCCGTTTGCTGTTGAAAGTTCAATAAAGTGTTGTGTGAAAATGCATGGCCGGCTCATTTCTGCGTCTCCCGGAGCTCTGTGCACGGGGCGTGGAGAGACCCCCAGAGAGAAGGAGGGGGGACCACCCAGGCCCCGACCAGCCCCTGCAGGGGTGCCGCCAGGCACACACAGCTGATGTCCCCACGTGCCCTCCAGGGGCGGCCAGACACCAGGGTCAGGACCCCACAGACTCTACTGTGACTCAGCCTGTGCCCCGGGGCCAGGATGGGCCTGGGAGAGAGTGACAGCCAGGGAGCCTCAGGTCACCAGGGTCTGTGCAAAGCACCCTGGGAGGTCTGTGCTCCCTCTGTCCAGGGGGCCTGGGCTGCCTGGGCTCCGGGGCACTTCCACCCCTTTCCACCCTGTGCCTGTGCGTCTGTGGCACAGAGGGCCCATGGGGCGGTCAGCGTGGCCCTGGAGGGGACGTCAGGACAGCAGGCCCTTGCAGTTCATGCACTTGGGCCACCCTCACCGGGCGGGCTCAGTGCGCACACCTGGTGCTGCTGGATCTCTCGCACCAGAGTGTGGAGGGCACCCTGCACGCCCTAGAGAGTAGGGGCTGGGTGAGCGTGGGGCTCGGCCTGGGAGCAGGCAGCGCTGGGGACCGAGGGACCCCAGCCCTGTCCCCACCCCGACTCCCACACACAGGCAGCCCCAGGGCTCCCCCCATGGGCAGCCGGCTCCTCAGGAGCTCCCCCCAGGGTGGCCCCGAGGTCTGGCTCCCCGCTGGAGAGGCGTCGGGGAGAAGAGAAGCAGTCGGTGCTCGGCGGGACCCACTGCCACCCATGGGAATGTGGCTGAGCCAGACCTTCCAGCTCAGCTGACCCTCCAGCAGGACGTCACGGCAGGAGGGAGCCCAGGGTCGGCCAGGAGAACCCAGCTAGCCGCCCAGCACCAGCACCAGAAATGATGGTGTTTCAACCACTTCGGCGTCAGGATGACGCGACCCGAGGAGCAGATCGCTGCACAGAGACAGACACACACACACCCCAAACCCAACAAAAGTCGGATTCCCCCGATCGTTGTCAGACAGCAGCTGGATGGTTACAGACATGAAGCTGGGGTCCCTGGTAGGACACACGGAGGACACTCCAGACCACGGCTGCAGGGGCGCTGGAGGCCCGGGGATGTGCCTGTGGGTGCTGACGAGGAGCGCGGGGCGGCGGGAAGCATCCTACAGAGTGGGGCCCCTCCTAGGAAAAGACGCCGGGGCCCTGCGAAGGCTCCGGATGCTGACATCTGTCCTCTCTTTCAACTTCTGGTTTTCCCTCTATTCTGTTCTTCCTCATTCTCCTTCAGCCTCCACCCTGCATCCGAGCCACTGACCACACGGGCTTCGTTACGATGTCAGGTCCTAAAAGGAGGCTGAGCTCTGGCTCCCGGGATCGGGAAGGATCATTGCCGAGGTTTGTGCTGATCCACCGAACTCGTGCCTTCGCAGCTCTTCTCTCCCTGCAGAACGAGGGGAACCACAGGCCTTACAGGGAAGGAAGCCCACTCCCACTCGGGCGGAATCGTCCCTCGTGGAGGACGTCATCGTCCCTCGTGGAGGACGTCATCTGGACCAAGGAGTGCAGCGGGGGCGTTCAAGAACAGGTCGCAGGTTAGACATAGTCCGCTTTGAGGTTTTTCCTGAAGCAAGCACTTACCTTCGATGTCATGCTTTATTAGTTCATCCATTTATTATTTGTTAAATATTTTATTTTTATGTCCTCTCTACACCTAACATGGAGTTCAAACTCACAATCCTGAGATCAAGATCCCCCGACCAGGCCAGCCAGGCACCCCAGTGCCATGTTTCTTATCTCTTTGCTGGCTCGCCTATCTCTGCATCCAACTGGGACATCGAGTCCATGACGGGGGAGCTTTAGCTACCTCCGAATCCTAGAACGTTCTCACTGCATCCCAATCCTAGAACGACCTTCGCCATTGAATAGCACTTTAAATCAATCGTCAGTCAAATGACTCCTGGTAAAGGAAATGGCCAACTTTTCATGTGTGTGGGCCCCGCTCCCTATTTATAGCAGCAATGTCCACAATAGCCACACTGCGGAAGGAGCCTCGGTGTCCATCGAAAGATGATGGATAGAGAAGCTGTGGTCTATGTGTACAGTGGAATATTCCTCATCCATTAGAAATGACAAATACCCACCATTTGCTTCGACGTGGATGGAACTGGAGGGTATTATGCTGAGTGAAATAAGTCAATCAGAGAAGAACAATCATCACATGGTGTCACTCATACAGGGAATATAATAGTGAAAAGGATTATAGGGAAGAGGAGGGGAACTGAGTAGGGAAAAATTAGAGGAAAACAAATCAGGAGAGACACCTAACTCTGGGAAACGAACAAAGGGTAGTGGAAGGGGAGGCAGGTGGGAAAGGGTGACTGGGAAACAGGCACTGAGTGGGGCACTGGCCGGGATGAGCACTGGGTGTTATATGCTGGCAAATTGAACTCCGGTAAAAATATACATAAAAAATGAAAAAAAAAAGGGTGCAGATAAATAAAAATAGAAAATAATAAATAATTAAGAAAATCGATGAAACCAAATTGAAAAGATTAACAAAATGTTCCATTGACAACATTTAGATACACTAAGAAAAAAAGAGAGATGATGCAAATAACTAAGAACAGAAATAAAAGTGGGGACATTACTACCAATCTTACATAAATAAAAAAGATTATAATAGAATAAATATGAACAATTAATTATAAGCAAACAAATTAGGAAACCTAGATGAAATGAGAAAATTTCTGAAACTTATGAATTACCAAAACTAACATAAGAAGAAACAGAATTATTTCAACAGACCTATAACAAGTAGAGACTGAATCAGCAATCACAAGCCTCCCAGCAAAGTCTAGGAGCAAGTAGCTTTATTGGTGAATTTTACCAAATATTCTTAAAAATTAACACCAATCGGGGATCCCTGGGTGGCGCAGCGGTTTGGCGCCTGCCTTTGGCCCAGGGCGCGATCCTGGAGACCCGGGATCGAATCCCACGTCGGGCTCCCGGTGCATGGAGCCTGCTTCTCCCTCTGCCTATGTCTCTGCCTCTCTCTCTCTCTCTCTCTGTGACTATCATAAATAAATAAAAATTTAAAAAAAAAATTAACACCAATCTTTCACAATCACCTAGAAAAAAATAGATGAGGAAACAATTCCTAACTTGTTCTATTTGGCGAGCATTAGTCTAATGCCAGGAGCCAAAAACACCACAGAAAAGGAAACTATCGGTCAATATTCCTTATTAATGTAGAAATTAAAATCCTCAAAAAATAGTAACAAACCAAATTTTAAAGCATACTAAAAGGATTATACACTATAACCAAGTGGTTTATCCCAGAAATGCAGGAGTGTTTCAAAATATGAAAATCAATGTTGTAATACACCACATTAATATAATTAAGCAAAACCCCCACACAATCATCTCAACTGACACAGCAAATTCATTTGACAAAATCCAACATCTTTCATGATTAAAACACTCACCAAACTAATTATAGAAGGGAATTTCCTCAATAAGATAAAAGGAATTCATGAAAAACCACAGCTAACATCATAATAGTGAAGGACTGATCCCCCTAAGATCGGGAATAAAACAAGAATGTCCACTTTCACCATTGCTATTCAACCTTGTATTGGTAGTTCTAGTCAGACCAATTAGGCAAGAGAAGGAAACAAAAAATACACAAACTGGAAAAGAAGTAGTAAATATTCATAGATAACATGATCTGATAAATTAAAAAATCCTAAGGTATACACAATAAAGAACTATTAGATCTATAAACGAATTCAGCGAAGTTGTAGGATGTAATACCAATACACAAAAATCAGTTTTTATTTCTAAACACTAGCAATTGAGAGAGGATAAGTAGTGAGTGCTTAATGGTAAAGGCTTTCCTTTTGCGCTGACAAAAATATTCATGATAGATACAGAGAGTGATAGTTGTACATTGTGAATATATTAAATGTCACTACCAACAACTTTATGTATGTAAAGGTCACCACAATTTAAAAAAATAACTCTGGTGCCTAGGTGACAATTGCAGACCAAATACATCAGAATCTCTGGGGGTTGGATCAGGTTTCATTATTTTCTAAAGTAACCCAGGTACTTCTTCTGTATAGCTAAGATTAACTACTTGTTTACATATAATAAAGAGAATTTAGTAAGTGGTTGATATAAATAGAAGATCCTTTGGGAATATGGCTGGCATAAAGTATTTTGCAATGCCAGGTACTTAAAACTATAATGTTTTGTTTAAGTTCGTTTTATTGCATAGCTTTACTTAAGAGCTTTATTGCATAGCTGTCATTAAAATGTGCAATTTTTAGCTTTATGAAGTTATTCCCTATTGCCCACTCTCTCAACCTGAGATCTGAGAGTTCAATTGTAGTCTTTAAATTTTGAGATGCCATTTTGATAATCTGAGAAAAAAAAGATCAGTACAGCAACAAAAGTTTTCTTTTATAATGAAACTTCCCAATACATCTCCAATCTGTAAAAAATAAAATAATCTTACCTCTGTTTCCTGTCTTCATGAACGCCCTCCATCTCCCTTCCAGCTATCATGTTTCTTCCTTTCTCCGTTCACCAAAACTCTGAAGGAGTCCTACTGTCTCTAATTGTACTCCTCTATCCTCTCCCGAACCCACTCAAATCCCATTTTCTATCCCATCACTGCATCAAAACTGCTATCAAAGCCCCCAGTGATTTCCATTCTGCTCAGGACAGCAGTCAGTTGTCTTCCAGTTATTTAATCAGTCACACATGACAGAAGGATCGATTCTACCTCCTTCTTCCTTTGACTTTTTTTGATGGCATATATCCTCCTGTTTTCCTTCTTAAGCTGCCCAATCATTTGCGGGTTTTTTCTTCACCTTCCCGATGCCTCAGACTCAGTCCTTGGACCCGCTCCACGTTCTAGGTACACTCCCCCCATCGGTGACCTCAGCCTGCCCCGCGGCGCCTCCGTGTCACCCGCACGCAGATGGCTCTCGGGTCTCTATCTCCGGCAGAGAATCCGCTAGGCTGCAGCAGGAGCGGAAGCCCACTCAGCCTCAGCGTTGAGATGGCTCGTAGGACGGTCATACCCAGGGGCACCCCCCAAAGTCTGTTTCCAGTCTTTCCTTCACGGCACATGGTGACCTCAGTGCTCAAGGTCCCAGTTCTGGAGTCACGTCCCACATCATCCTGCACACATTTCATCTATCAGGCGGCCCCCACGGGAGGTCACGGGAGGTCACGGGAGACGCGGGGGGGGCGACGGGAGGTCACGAGAGGTCACGGGACACGCGGGGGGGGCGTCGACGGGAGGTCACGGGAGGTCACGGGAGACGCCAAGGAGGGTCGACGGGAGGTCACGGGACACGCGGGGAGGGGGGTCTCCCTTGTGGCGGAGGGAGGCGACCAGCAGACTGTGGGCCGGAGAGAGGCTCAGCCGCGGTGGTTAGAGCTCGGGAGCGCCTGGCGTGAACTCGGGTCTCTAAGTCACCGCTTAGCCCGCACGTCTCTCACGCCGCCCACACGGAGACGGCCGCCCAGCGGAGCTCGCGCCACGGACGCTGCGGCCTCGAGGAGCCGCCCCGACTCCGCCCCCAGCCCGGCCCCGCCCCCGGCGGAAGTTCCCGGCGGGCCGCCCCCGCGGCTTCTGCGCCTGCGCGAAGATGGCGGAGGAGGGGACCGTCCGCGTGGTCCGCTGTGGCGGCAGCGAGCTCAACCTCCGGAGAGCCGAGTTCTCCGCGGATTCCAAGTACGGGGCCGCGGCCTCGGCCGCCGGGTGGAGGCGGGAGGGGGCAGAGGTCAGGCGCGTCGGGCTCGCGGACCCGCGGTCCCGGGCTCGGGGGGCGCGCGGGCGCCGGGGCCTGAGGCTGCGGCGGAGTGGAAGCTCCGCGCTGTGACCCCGACGCTGGGCGCGCCTCTGCCCGGGGCCGCTCGCCCGCGGGTGGGTGCAGGCCCGGGGGACCCCGCGCCCCCGAGTCGGCGCGGCGGGGGGGCGGGTGTGCGCACGGCCCCACGGCACCTGGGGAGGGGTGGGCGCGGGGTCCCGGCAGGACCTCGGGAGGGGCGGGCGCAGGGTCCCCGCGGCACCTGGGGAGGAGATGCTCCAGGGTCCCCGCAGCACCTCGGGGCGGGGGGGAGGGCGCGGGGTCCTGGTAGGACCTCGGGAGGGGTGGGCGCAGGGTCCCCGCGGCACCTCGGGGAAAGTATTTTGGCAACCTTTGGCAGCTTTGCGTGATGAATCGGGGTGTTCGTTTCTGTGCGGGATAACAACATATGTAAACCCTGGTCCCTTTTCTCAGGAGTTCGGTGTGATTGGAAACTAAGATGCTCGCTAGGTTTAAAACCTGGTTCTTCCGTCGTGTGATCTTTGCAAGTTCTTAATCTTCTCTTCAGTTGCTTTTCCCGTAAAACAGGAATATTTTGTAATCCATCTCCTAGGGTTGTTGAGATTGCTTAAATGCTGTCAGGCGTAGAAAGCAAGTAAACAGCCTGGCAGTTAATGGCTTAGTGTTCGTCAGTTGTCATCTTCCTTGTTGCTCCCTTGTCAGCATCATGTAGAAGTGATACCTTGTAGGAAGAGGTTTCAAATTTAAGGCCGGTGACCCTTAGTAAAAACACCTTCTGTCTTGGAAGAGTCAAGATAATAGCTTAGGAAAGTTCATATCCCTCACAAAATCTTGCTTGTGGCCGTATGATACTTGTTGAACGCAGGCGAGACTGAAGGAGCTTTCAGGAGCGTTCATAAACTGCCCTAAGAGTAAATCCTTGATCCTTCCATGAAAGAGGGTTTTGTTGATATTTATCTTCTACATCAGGAAGAAATGGAGACTTAAAGGGTGCCAAAGTGCCGCCACTCTGGGCCTAGATCTAGGTATCCACTCTCTTTTTCCCCCGTGTACTGTCTCTCCATTTTACTGTAACGACACGCAGTATTTTCTTTGCTAAGTCTTACAATTTGTTTTCAAGTATTTGTCAACTATGTATTATTTATGACAAGTTGATACGACAGAAATTAAGATAACTTTAATATAGATCCTACCTTCAAGACCTTACAGTCTTGATGATGAAAAGAAAATAATTTGAAACGTGTTTCATAGTGTGGTACTTTGGAAGTTCCTAAGTAGGAGAGAGCACTTCAGACTGAGGGTGGGCGGTTCCCAAGGAAGTGATATTTAGGCTAGGCCTTAGCAGGTGAGTGGTATCCTGACTAGGGGATATGGACAGGGGGCGTTGCAGATAGCGGGCACGGGCAAAAGGAGTAGAAGCCTGAGGATACTGGACAGACTATGGTCCAGTTAGCTAGTACGAATGGTGGATGAAGAGAGCTCGTGACGGAAGAGGAACATGAAGCCGGCTCTTGATCGTTTGGTCCAAAGAGTGTATATTTTTATTCAATAGGTGGAGAACGATGGGAGGTACATGATTGTGTTTCTTCAAGAAAAATTAATCCGAAACCCATTTATAAAACTGTGTAATAAGTGGTGGAGAGCAGCAAGATCAGAGGTGGGTTGGCTTAGCATACTAGAGGTACAGTGTTGGCGTGGAAGGGAGAGTGATGTTGAGGTTTCCCTTCACTATAGGATCTTGGAAGAGTAACAGGAGTTTGCCCCACCAGTGATATTGGGGGAGGATATCCAGGCAAAGTGTGCAGCTTTAAATTGCTGGGGTGATGTGAGGGATAAGGAGTATCACGTGTGTACGGTCAGTACAGCATAAGTCTAGGGGAGAAGAGTCTGGAACAGTATACACCAGGGCTTAAAAGGCTAATGCAGGCATCCAAGCAAGACATTACTTTGGCCTGAGCTAAGATAATATTAAAGATGAAAGGGATGCCTGACACCTGGGTGGCTCAGCGGTTGAGCATCTGCCTTCAGTTCAGAGTGTGACCCCAGTGTCCTGGGATCGAGTCCCGCATCGAGCTCCCTGCAGGGAGCCTGCTTCTCCCTCTGCCTGTGTCTCTGCCTCTCTGTCTCATGAATAAAATCTTTTAAAAAAATATTGAAGATGAAAAGACCATTTTGGAGTGATGTAGCAATTAGGATTATTGAGAAGATGATGAGTTCATCTGGGGGGCTGTTGAGTTTAAGGGTTAGGGAAATGACCAGTTGGACAAGCAAGGATTAGGTAGAAATTCAGTACTGAAGTTTGGGGAATTTGGTGAAGATTTAGCTATGTTTTTGTTGTTGTTCGGTTTTTGTTATCTATGTAGAATGTAGCAATTAAAATCAGTTCTCTAGCAAATTAATAGGGTTTTAGTGAACTTATCAAGGAGTTGAGGATTATCAACAAGCGTTGGTTAGTTAATACAGAAAGAATAAGGTAATTTTGTATTTTGCTTCAGGGAGCTTATCAAGAAATCTGAAACAGTAAATAAAACCATAGAATTGTGGCATATGCAAGACATTCTCCTGGTCACTGGGTGCTCTTGGAATTAGGACACAAAGACGTGTGCAGGGGGTGTTCTGAGAGGCAAGCCGAGCGCTGGGTGTCCATGACAGTAGGTGACATTCCTGTGTCTGGTATCACGGACTCCAGGTCCAGCACTGTCTGTATTACATCCTGTTACTTCCCACATTTACAGGATGCTCTGCATTAGGTTGCTAGGGCATAAAAGATTTTAAAAGAAGTCATTTTTGCCATTTGCATTCCTGAATTCTCACAAAGCTAATGTCCTTCTCTAGATATTTTTCTTTTGCAGGCCATTCTGTGTACTGCTGCTGTAATAATTTTCCTTGTGTTACTGTCATAATATTATTATTCTCACCCTTAGTCTTGCTCAGAACCCTGTAATAATCTTTTGTTGCCGTCCTTAAATACTGCTCTTTTGTTTGGCTTACAAGGCCTTCCGTGATCTAGCTTGAGTCTGCTCATCCAGTGTGTTTCCTGACATAACCCACTGTACACACTTTGCTTGTTAGAAAGGTACATTTCCAATTTCTTGTTAGTTGTATCCCAGCTTTTGCTTATGTTGCTATTTTTCCTTCCCAGCTCTTAAATTATGCATCCTTCAGAGCCTCATTTAAGTCCTGATTCCTGCTTTAAAGCATCCCTAACTTCTTGCTTCTCCACTTCATCAACAAAGATGAGTTGAGTCCTATGTGACAAGCATTGTGGTAGGTGCTTACATGCATTTCTGTCTACAAGGTTAGGTATTATTATCCCAATTGTATGGAAATATTTACTGAGTGTATACTGTGTGTATTAAGGGTGCATTTGCATGTGTTGTTTCATTTTATCCTCATAGTCACCCTGTGAGAAATCTTAGAGTGGAGAACAGTGACATTTTAGAGAAGTTAATTCTCCCAATATTATTCAGCCCATTTGTGGTAAAGCTGGCGTTTGAACCTATTTGTGTTTGACTAGTTAAAAAATGCGTCGTTCCCTACCATACGATACTTTTGTTACTGGATTTATAATAAGTACAGGCACCCTTCCTCCCCTGAAAGAGCTCACAGTCTGGTAGGGGAAGTCTTCCAAGGATGTCATGTGGTAAGTGCTGTGATAGAGCTAAGCCTGCCATCTTGTAGAAGCATTCAGAGTGGTGCTGATGTGGAGTGAGAAAATGTGAGGCTTCACCTGAGCTGAATTTGTCTTAAGGAATTAATTATAAAGTGTTCTGGGTAGACCACAAAATATACCAAAGCCTGGAGAGAGCATTTTCCTTTGGGAGCTTGCATTCAAATTTAAAGCCATTCTCTGCCAGGGAGCAAAGAGAGAGAGGACATTCCTTTCCTCTGGGGAAGCCTATCAGTTTGGAGTTTTCTTGGCACATGGTACCCTCTCCCCCACCACCATCTCAGGGGACCTGTTAGTATTAATGGAGTGTGTCTGTGGGGAGTGCAAGGATATTGGAGTTGTGAACCACTTTACTAGAGCACGCTTTTCAAGTGAAAAAGTGGTTCCAAGTACACCAGGTCAAATCACCAAAGGCCTTAGGAGTTTAGATCACATCCTAGAGACAAGTAGGAAAACACTGACAAATTGTAATTTAATTTTACCTTTAAGGAAGTAATGTGGTCAAATTTGCAAAATTAATCTGGTTTGAGTGGGAAAGGTGAATTGAAGGGCCACACCTGGAAACTGTAGGAAGCCCTTAAGAGTGGTCTAGCCTGGAGATGTTAAAACTCTGAATTAAGGTACTCATGGGAATGAAGAGGCTCCGGCTAGAGCGGTGATCATATACCTCAGATGTTTTGTTGCTTGAACTTCCTTAACCTATTAGTTAAACAACCATTTTATGACTGTCTCCTGGCTACAGCACTTACGGAATGCATCTTGATTTCAGAGAGGTGAAAAAGCAAGTGTCTTGGAACTGATAAAATAGGATAATAGTGACCCTAGTCAGCATCAGAAGATTTATTCTTATTCTGTAATAATTTTTTTGTTGGCTCATTTTATCCATTCAGTTTACCAAATCTTTGAGGACCCGATGGATTCTGTTCAACAAACTAGATTGGACATTGGGAATCAAAGATAAATTAAGGCCTTTGCCCTATCAGAGCTTATGGGCAGATAAGGAAGGTAGATATTTATGTAAACAAGTAATTTCAACACAACATAAAAAGTACTAGGATCAAGTCATGTACAGGGCGCTTTGGGAACACAGAGAGGTCTAGCCTAGGAATTCTGGGTCTGTACCTTCTTTTTTTTTTTTTTTTTTTAATTTTTGTTGATTTTATGATAGTCACAGAGAGAGAGAGAGAGAGACAGAGAGGCAGAGACACAGGCAGAGGGAGAAGCAAGCTCCATGCACCGGGAGCCCGACGTGGGAATCGATCCCGGGTCTCCAGGATCGCGCCCTGGGCCAAAGGCAGGCGCCAAACCGCTGCGCCACCCAGGGATCCCGGGTCTGTACCTTCTATAGCGGGGTGGTGTCCCTGGTGAACCGTGGAGAGTGGGGGATATGGAAAGATGCTGTCAGAGTAATGGTGTATATAGTAAGTGAATACGTAGCACACGATTTTTAATATATAATTTTTGAAACTGATGCTTTGAAAGAAACCTCTATTGCAAGAAGAAAATAACTTTCATGATATTCTGTAGATAGCTTAATCTCTTTTTACAGTCCATGAAAAAATCTTTTTTTTTCTTATTTCCAGGTATATTTTCTATGTCTCTGGAGACTTTGTTAAAGTTCATAGCACAGCTACAGAAGAATGTGTACATGTATTGCAAGGGCACAGAAATCTGGTGACTGGAATCCAACTCAACCCCAACAATCATCTACAGGTGTCAAACGATTTATAATTGAATATTTTAATATTGGCTTTGTTGTTGCCGGAAGATTGTAAATTGATTTGGGCCGGGAAACTTTCCAGGTTAGACTTAAAAAAATGCAGGTATCCCTTCCTTTTCAGAAGTTTGCATTATGCCACTTGGTTTTTACAATGAAAGGAAAAAGCAAAAATAACATTCAATATTTGTTTTGCAACAAGGTGTTATAGAGGCAGCATGCACCCCTTCCAGCTAGAGTGACGCTACCAGTCTCCTTCCCCAGGAGCCGCACTCAGCATCTTAGCACCAAGCCACCATAGTTTAAACTGTGTCTGTGAGCATCTGTACTTTATCTCGGTGTGTGTTTCATATATTCCATTAGCAAGATGAGTCCTGAGGTACCAGAAAAGCCTAAGAGAGGTTATTTTCAGGATCTGGGAACACTCAAGATTTTTCCATACAAATGAATGGTAATTGCTTCTTTGTTCTACACTATTTCCACTACAAAGGGTTTTATAGTAATACTTCCACTTAGCACGGGAAACCTGTATATTGATTTTCTGATTCAGGGTATTTTTACCCATTTTTAGTTACTAAAATAGGGTCACAGCCTAGAACTACATTGTCCCGCATACTGTGTTCTGTGAACCGTTTTTTTCCCAAGGATGCTAATTGGATGTTGCATGAAAGAAGACATTCCTGGCTATATGAGTTCCTGAAATTCAGGGCTAGATACAGATGAATTCTTGGGTTGTAAATCTTCTCATGTCCTTTTTATAAGCCTTGTGAATATCTGAAAAGACTGTATATGGTTTGTTGTTTCTCAAGCTTATATGCCCTTGAGCCCTTTGCTTTCTGGAACATGTGTTTGAAAACGTTGACTAAAAGAGATTGATGTAAAAAAAAAAGAGAGAGAGAGATTGATGTTGTAGACTTGTTGCTTTACAGATGAGGCTCGTTAATGCCAATGCAGATGTTAGGCCATCTTCAGACCAGTGCCGGTCAAGAAGGGCTTCTTAACTCAATGAATGGACCAGTTAATTTCAGGACAGACTTTGGGGTCCAGTTTAATCCAGACCTCTCGGTCACCCCATAAAGCAGCTCTTGCTTCTCAGAATTCAAAATAATGAAATGTCACTTTAATTCTGTTCTTACACTTCAGCAGTCGCTAAAGAGATCTCAGAAACAGTTTACTCTTGCTCTTGTTTTTGATCGGGTTCTGTTTTTCTGGATTAGTCACAGCCAGCTTAGAAGTTATTGCTTGATGCAAGAATAGATTTGCATTGCCATTTACTGTTACTCATAGGAGCAGTAAATGGCAAAGTAAACAGTAAAGGAAGGAGGGCATAAAGTGATAGGGATCTTTTCTTTCCAAATTAAATGAGCTACTGTGAAAATCAAAGTTAAGTAGCTTTTCTGCAGGGTGCAAGCACATATTTTTTTCCTTGCTGTCCTCTGGGGATTTGACAAAATAGCTTATTGTTATCTGTAGCATTTGAGTGTTTTTAAAGCAGAAATATCCTTTTGTTAAAATTGGAATTTGTGAAGTCTGTATTACTAAATTTTGTAGCAAAACAAACCAAAAAACATACATTGCATAAAAGATCTATTTCATGTTTCTTGAAAGTTAATAAAATTAGGGAACAATTTTATTGCCGGTTTGGTGGAGGTGATAGGGAATACAGATTCTCTGGACTTTGGAGTCCCGGGATTTGTGTTTTGACAGTCTAGGTTTGCCTCATTATATTTACTGATTCATGTTCATGATTTTTCCTTTATACGTAGTAATTGTGATGTGTATTTTCTGCTTACTATGATTCTTTTACTTGAATCAATAATATCATTTTCTGTTCTCTGATTCCATGTCCTCATTGGCAGAAATCTTAAAATTACCACTTTCAGAAAACTTGAAATTCTTTACTAATGTTATAACCAAAGTATTTCTCACAGGAACAGCAACTAGTAATCTGTTGTGACCTTAGTAAACTCAAGTCCACTGGGACAAAAATAAAAAATAAAATAAAATAAAAAATTAAAATTAAAATTAAAAATAAAAATAAAAATAAAAATAAAAATGCATGTTACTAAGGCCTCCTGGTGCTACCAAAGTGTGAGGCACAAACCAGTACCACAAATGGTTGGTTACCAGTTTGCAACTAGAAAACTGTAGAAATTGACCCAAAACTTTAGAGGACTTCAACATTGCTATAGCATCCAAGTGTATAACTTCTATATTGTGTTTTACAAAAATATTGTTCATTAATGTGTTGGACATTTTTTTTTTTAAATAGGACATTCTCAGATCAATTGAGAAGCACTCCTTTAATACCCATCTAAGATGAAAGGAGTTCTGCTAATAATAGAGGATGGGCTCTGGGAGAAATATTACCAACCTCTTAAGTGCTTTTTATAGCTCAATAACTTACCATCTCCCTCTTGAACATAGAAAGTGGACTTTTGTCCTCCCTCATTTTAATTAAAACTTGAAGTTTCTTCAAAGAGCTGTGATTAGATTTTCTATTTTGCAAAAACAATGAGTAGATGACTCTGCCTCTTTAAGGCTGATAATTTAATGAACAGAAAATACCATCTGTATCAGTTATTCATTGCTATCTTAATGGAGTTTTATTTTGTAATAACTTTTGTACTATCTTTACCCTTTTAGTTGTATTCTTGTTCCTTTGATGGCACCATTAAACTGTGGGACTATATAGATGGCATTTTAATAAAGGTATGTGGATTGATCTTCCATTTGAAAAGGGATGGCAACATCATTTAATGACACACTGTTTTCTTCTATAAGGCCTAATCTTTAGATAGTCTTTCTAAATAAGTTATGAAAGTCACACACCATAAAAGAAAAGAAATTGTTTGAAATTTTAAACTTACAACAAAAAGATAAGCAATAAAATTGGAAGAAAATATTTACAAGAGTTAGTATCCCTAATATACAGAAAATTCCCAAAAACAATAAGAAAATACTAATAACCCAGTAGGAAGAAATTGGCATAAGGTAGGAATATGTAATTCCCAGAAAAAAATAACATAAAAAGGTGTTTAACCTCATTAATAAAGAAGTAACAGCATTTTTCCCTATCAGTTTGGCCAAATTGCAGACTGCAAAAACCATCTAGTGAGAGGTAAAGTATAGAGAAACAGATACTTTTGTATCAGAATACAAAAGAAAATGGAAAAATAACTTTTGCTCCAGCGATCTCACTTTTTGGAATCTCTTGTAGAAATAATGTGTGTGTCAATACACACATTGTATTGTCAATATTGTAATATCTACAGCATTGTTTATGGTAGAAAAATATTGAGTATAACCGTTAACATTTCATATTCAATAGATACTGTATAACCATTGAAAAGAAACAAGTGGATCTATATTATTAATTTGAAATTTTATTCAACGAATACATATTGAGTGCCTTTTGTATGCCAGGTATTCTTCTGATGGTGGGACATAGCAGTAAGCAAAATGGATAAGATTTCCCTTATGGAACTTACGTTGTGTGTTTTTGTTTTGTTTTGTTTTTTTTAATCTTCATGCATCTCTTGTTTATTTATTTTTTTATTTTAAAGATTTTATTTATTCATTCATGATAGAGAGGGAGAGAGAGGCAGAGACAGGCAGAGGGAGAAGCAGGCTCCATGCCGGGAGCCCGATGAGGGACTTGATCCCGGGACTCCAGGATCGCGCCCTGGGCCAAAGGCAGGCGCTAAACCACTGAGCCACCCAGGGATCCCCCTTATGTTGGGGTTTTGAGATAGATATAAACAATATGGTACTTCTAATCTTTATCTTACTCTGTCTTTCAGACTTTCATAGTAGGGCATAAACTTCATGCCCTCTTTACTCTAGCCTGTGCTGAGGACTCTGTCTTCGTTATAATAAACAAAGAAAAACCAGGTATAGTATAATTAACTTACTTTGTTTTATATAGCATTAGGTTACTCTTTTCATAGTTTCTCAGAATTTAACATTTTGGTTTAATCTGAAGTTAAGTTTTTGGAGCTGGCATTTAATTTGTTTCTATTATTATTGCATTCATTTTGGGGAAGCTTCCCACTAGTTCTGAAATACACAATGGGGGAATGATTAATATATAGTTGTAATAGTAGATTGCATAGCTCAGACTTGAAAGCTGTTTTGTAGGGGGCTAGCATTTTTCTTTCTACTGACCTTAATCTGTCATTCTTAAGCATCACTGTCATTTTATCCATTACCGAACACGCTTTTTGTTGATCCTGAATCTGCCAGAAATGGTATAGTAAACAGTTTGATATTAAGACCTAGTTGTGTGATTAAATTATTAATTGCATTTTCATTATCATTGGAACATTATTCATTGGAATTACCATGTTTCAGAGCATTTTATGAATTCCTGGAATATCTTCAGTGATTATAAACAGCTGTCCTTTAGCAGAGAATTTGATACATCAGAACATTGACATGAGCGATAAAACCAAAGAATTTTTCTAATACCAGAATTCAAGAAGACCACTGTATCCTCTGGTGTTCTCTATAAAATATAGTTGTATTCAGAATTCAAAGATGAAAGGAGCTTTAAGATGGTCTTAAAGCAGTCTGCTGACTGGCTCATGGCTCATTAGCTAAATGAATCCTTTCCATGGTATATTTTTGTTATTTTGGGCTTGGTTTGGGGAGGGTGTTTTTGTTTTTTTGTTTTGTTTTGTTTTTGGCTTATTTTGTGCTGTGTGTGTTTGGTTTTAGCTGTAACAAATTTATCGATTGTTTTATATTGTGGACTTTCAGTTATCTGAGAATAGTCAAAATGGTGAAAGCTAAATCTGCCTTTTAGCTGAAAATTGGTGAAGTCTGTTTATGAGTAATATTTTATCTGTCAAAAATGTTACATGAAAGAATAAAAACAAGTAGTTTAGTTTTCTTATGTAGCCCAGAAACCACCTCTAAAGGATGGTTTTAAAAGTGTTCTGGAAATGGCAACATTTCTTAAAAAAATTAAGTCTCCTTCCTGGTTGACTATTTTAGATAACACTTTTCAGTATTTAAATTCTGTTTTATATATGAGTGTGGATTCCTAATGTCTCTCCACATACGTAATAAAATTCAGATTCCTAATCTCCCTGACTGACAGTTGATTCACTAGTTTTGAGATTTAGTCTAGGAATCTACATTTTAATATTTCCCCTGATGATTCTGCTCATCACCCACGTTGGTAACCAGTCTGTATACTAACACCATGATTCCTTAGTTGCAAAGGTAGTTGCTAATAGTTGTAGCAAAACTTTTTTATCCATATCAGTGAGATCAGTGATTCTCAACAATTGCTGCACTTTAGAATCATCCCAAGGAACTTATTAAAATGTTGATTCCCTAAGCTGGGGCCTGTTTACTCAAATGTTCCCCTAGTTGAGTCAAGGATAGAAAACTACTGCCAAGTAAGACCTTGGCATTCACCTTTTGGACTTAACCAAATGCTGTAATCTAATCAAAATTCTGTTCATGATGGGATTGGTTTTACTCTTTCCTACTTGGCACATCATGAGCACTCAGCATGTGAAAATCTAGTTGGCTGTTACATAAAAATGTGAATCAGGCTTGAACTGGCATTTCTTAGAACTAAAATATATATCCTTCATTTGTTTCATCTTTGTTCCACAATCCAAAACCAGTATCTGATACAGAATTGTACAAATCATATTGAAGTATGTTTTGCTGGTTTAAAAACAAATTGTTATTTACATATCATCTTTAGTGCTATCATTTTCTTTTACTATAAGTAATTTATCTATTTAATATCTAATTGAAAACATTCCATGTGCCGAATACTATTCTGGCTGCAGAGAACAAAACGGACAATCCCAACAATAAGCAGACTAGATCAGTCATAAGATGTAAGTTGAAAGATGCTTTGGAGAATAATACAGCAGGGAAGGGGAATAGGCAACATTGGAGAACTACATATTTAAATAAGTGGTCAGGGAAGGTTTTGAGGATAAGCTGTGCGATGGTATCGGAGAATCATAATCTGCGGCATTTCTAGCATGTTTAAGGAATAGCAGGGAGGCTGGATTTGAGTGATCCAAGGGATAATAAATAATATAACATATAGCTTTATATGCCATTGAAAGGACTTTGGTTTTTACTCCAAGTAGATAAAAAGCCATTGAAGAGTTTTGAGAAGAGTGAAATGATCTTAATTGTACTAGAATTGCTGGCTCATTGAGAATACACTAAAGGGGAACGAGGATAGAAGTACAGAGTACAGTTAAGAGGTCACTGATTAGGTGGTGAGAAATGATTGAGGTCTAGGTATCTTTGGAAGATACAGCCGACAGGGTTTGCCGATGGTTTGACGTGGGATATGAAAGAGAAGTACACGATAATGCAAGGATTTAGTCTAAGCAACTGGGTGAATGGTGGTATCATCTCCTGCAGTGGGGGAAGACTAAGATTAAAAAGGAAAATCAGGAGTTCAGGGTTTGGACATGTGAAGTTTCAGATGACTGAGAAAGCTAGAAGAATCCAGAGTGGAAAGCAAATAATAATCAGGCTGGGAAATGAGAAAGTGATAAATCAATGTGTTACAGAAGCTTATATTCAGACATTATAATATCTGAGAAAATAAGAAAGTAGCATAGTAAAATACAGCCATTTTCTCTTGAGAGATTTTTAAAATAGATGGTAAAGAGAACAGCACGTCAGTATTATAGATGAGGACATTGATCTTGTGACTGTGTGGCAAGCACATAGCATTTCTCAGATGGGTTTATTGCCTTTGGCTTCTCAGTTCACCACTACACCACATTCCATCTCCATTGTAAAGGTTAGCGTAATACTTTGGAATACAGAGAATACACCAGTAAGATAAATTGTTTTCTCTTGCTCTATAGAGCATGTATATGTAGGAGTTGTGAAATTAGACTTCCACTTAAAACTTGTATATTCAGATGAATGGTCCAACTTGAAGGCGCATTTTGTTCAAGATGGCCTAGAATTATTCTCCTGCTATCGAATGCATTTTGGAGTACTAATTAACAGTTTCATATGAATAAGTGCACATGTTCATTTTTCTCTAGAGAACGTTTATATTAATATAGCTTCCTTTGGCTAGATGTATTTCAGCTGGTTTCAGTGAAACTGTCAAAATCATCAAGTCAGGAAATAGAAGCTAAGGAGATCTCCTTTGTTTTGGATTATATAAACCAGTCACCCAAGTGCATTGCCTTTGGAAATGAGGTAAAATTTGTTTTGGTTTTCTCTTTTGTAAAATCCCTTTGCAGCAATGTTTCCTCTGAGCATGTTCTGTTACAGTCATTGAATACTGCCTTATAATATTTTTGTTAGCTAAGAAGTTTGTTCCATTACATTAGCATGTGTTTATGGTATAGATTTTTTTAGGATCCTTAATTTTGTATACACCTATTGTTCTTGTAAACCCTCTAATTCTTCAAAATATACCATTATTTTGGTATTTGTACTCTTTCTTAGCCTGCCCTATATAAAAGCCACTCAAATTCTTTCATTTTTAGACTGTGTCTTTAGAAAATATGACCTCTCTGTCCATAATCAGTGTGCCCATTATAGAAAATGTGGAAGTTAAAGTGAAAAAATTAAATCTTACCAGTGATATTTGAGGAATCTTTCTAGACTTTTTCCTAAACATGTATAAAATAACTTTTCCCAAACTGAATTAGGATCTGGAGGCTTTTTACCTTACCTTTGTTTTCACTTAACATTGTAGCATGAGTGTATATACTTAAATGTTCATCAGAAATACTAACTATGATGTTGCTACCATGACTTAGCCTTTCCCTATTAGTAATTACTTGGTTATTTTAAAAATCAAGCATCACCAGAAGTCCCTAGAGGACATTGGGGTGGCATGTTTGTATAGTCTAAGTTTACAGCATTATTTTGGTTTTGTTCTAAAAAGGGTTAATTTCTTAGAGAGAACACTTTTAACGTTAAAAACTGACAGTATTGACCATGGCAAGATACAGATCAAAGGTAACATCTGTCCTTACCATGAGCCAGTAGTTCCCATTCCTATGTAAAGAAATGAGAACATGACCATAAAATGTCCTGCTAGTATTCATAGTAGCTCCAGAATGGAAGTAACCTAAATGTTCATCAACAAGAGAATAAACAATTCATGATACGTACTCCTCTATTGGCATGTTGCTTCATAATAGTAGAAACTAACGATACCGATAAGAGCATGAACGAATCTCAAAAAGGTGATGATGAGCTAGAGTTCAGACACAAAGCTGTACATTGCACTGTTGTGTTTGTATGATGTTCTGGAACAGAGAAGTAAACTGTACTGATAGAACTCCGTTTGTGCTGGCCAGGGCAAGGACATTGGGAATGACTAGGAAAAGCAACAAGGAAACATTTCTGATGTGAAGTAAATGTTCTCCATCTTGTGATTACATGGACATACATGTCAAGCATTGCATTATTTTGTATATAAATTATGCCTTAGTGGGAAAAATTGGAATCGTGATACTTAAAGCTAGAGGGTGTAGTTTTCAGATATAGGACCTAAATTTGTGTTTGAATTTTCTATAATTATTTTAAAAGGATTATCTTTTCCATAGCTATCTATATCATTTTATATTAATATACTCAATCTGAAAAAAAGATGTTACTATGTTCATTTTTTGTGATGAGAGCATTTCTTAAAGACTTCTATTTTTGTGAATGTCCTCTCTCTGAAATATTAGGGAGAATATGTTGCTGCAGTACGGGACTTTTACTTGTCTGTCTATTTTTTCAAAAGGAAAACAACATCAAGGTAAGAAATCCTTTCTGATAGTTTTATTTACTCGAGTTTGTTGTAATTTATTTCATGTTCGTACCTGTGACCCAGAGCTGTTCCTACTTTCATGTTGGAAGAGATTGTGAAACCACTACATACAGAGGTAGAGTTTTTAACCCACAATGGATAGGGTTGAAGGAATCCTAACACATAGAAACCTAGGGAGCTTTGTCGAGCCAAAACCCCTTGTCCACTTAGGTTCTGGTGTGCGTGCATGATGTCAGAATTGGATGTAGTTTAAAAGGTTAGCCCAGATGACCTTTATTGCTATTTTCTTTTGGCTATAGGAATGAACGTAGGCTTTGGGATAACTGGGTTTAAAATGAGTCAAATTTAGTCTCTTTGAACCTCACTGTACCTCACATTAACATCTATTTAAAATGGGGATAATATCTACCTATTAGAGTTGTAAGGATGAATAAAATAACATATTTGAGGAGATTAGTGCTGAGCATGAGCAGTGACTCTTTGAATGACACTGTCCCCTTTTCCCTTTATCCTGTCAAGATTAACATGTTTTTCTTTGCAGTATAATAAAGATCCTATTATCTTCGGACACATTAGCCAGTTGTCTCAGATATAATTTACTAGGCTTGTTCATACCTAATGTGAAAATTTGGCTTCAGTTGACAAGAGATTTGGACAAACTTGGCTCAGGCAAAAGCTGCTGGAAGGACTGCCTTGGCTTTACCTCGATGTCAGTGGCCTCTGTAGACAAGTTACCATGATAGAATGTTAGTCACATGGAGTTTATATTGCATATTAGTAAGTGTTTGCCAAAAAAAATATTGATTCTTAGTCATGATTTTTTTTAAATTATGCATTTATATTTGGTGAATTTTGAGAGCTCTCCAGTTTGGTTCATAAGGGTGCAAACTCCCTTTTACTTAACTACATCACCACTTACCAAGAGACTTTAATAAGGGACAGTTTTTTTCTTCTAGGTTTACATTATCATCATCAAGAAATAAGAAACATGCCAAGAACAATTTTACATGTGTAGCATGTCATCCGAAGGAAGATTGCATAGCAACTGGTCACAAGGATGGCAAAATTCGTCTTTGGTCAGTTAACTTATGAAGAGCATGGTGATCTTTACATATTATTTTATATCAGTGCTACAGAACAGAGCTATCTTTGGATTCAGGAAAAAGGATAGTACTGGTAATACAGATGAGGTTTTGCTGACACCCTCCATTTCTTGTACTACTACTGTGCTCTTCGTTGCATAGACTTAGTATTTTCAAACTTCTAACCTTGGGCTAGTAGGAGGAGTTAAAAAAATTTCATTTTGCCTATAACTGTTTTATTGAGGACACCTTCTTTATCAGGCTTTAAGTGAAAAGAAAAGACTAACAGTGTATATCTAGTAGGATACCATGAATGGTCTATTGTTTGTAGAAGTCACTGATTAGAAATAGAAAATGTACTTTTTACACATTAAGACTTGCAAGCTTGATATAATTTATTATTTTGGCATATATTATGTCCATTATATTTGGCATGCCATTACTTTTATTAACTTAATGCCTTTGGTCAAATGAACAATTTTTGTTTTCTTCAATAGGAGGAATTTTGATGATGATAAGAAATACACATACACATGTTTACATTGGCACCATGATATGGTCATGGATTTGGCTTTTTCAGTGACAGGTAAGTGAAGTTTAATAATTGAAATGAACTTTTGAAATATATGGGTCAGTATCCACTGCATTGAAAGGTTTAGGATTGCATGAACCAAAGGAATTGTAAATGCTTATAAATCACCCCTGTGGTTTGGGCTTTCTTCAGCACAGTACCACATATCATAGATTTCAGAGCCCTTCAGAGTATCAAAATGCACACATGTGATAAAGTCCTTGTTGTTAACATAAAGAACCTTTTGAAATTACACTAGTTTTTTAAAAAAATATGTGGCTAAGTGCTTGTCCATTAGAGTTGCTATAGTTTATCAGGTATAAATGATTATGCTATGCTTTACATCCACTACTTCATTTAATTCTGGCAGCTATGAAATAGGCATAGTTTTGCAGATAAAGTGATTTGTGGTTAACAACTAATTTGCCTGAGGTCCCACAGCTAGTAAGTGGGATTTGGACCTAGGTCTAAATCAAAAATTTATGTCTTAACATAATTAGGTTGCCTCCTTTGCATTCACATTTTTAAATTAATTCAGAACTTGTATTTCATTTAAGGTACATGAGAGTGTGGCTATTGTAATTAAGCTGACAAAGTACAATATCCATTCATGATAAAACCCCTCAAAACAGGGGAACATACTTCAACATATAATAGAGAGAACATACTTCAACATATAATAAAGGCTATATGTGAAAAAACAAAAAACAAAAAACAAAAACAGCTAATATGCTTGATGCAGAACAACTGAGAACTTTTCCTCTGCAGTTAAAAGAAGACAGGGATGTCTAGTCTTGCCACTGTCATTTAAGATAGTACTGGTAGTCCTAGACATAGCAATCGTTGAGAGTGATGAAGGAGGAGGAAAACTTTTTCACTGTTTGCAGAGGACATGATACTATAAAACCTGAAAGACCACCAAAAGCTGCTAGAACTGATAAATAAATCCAGGAAAGTCACAGGATACAAAATCCTAGTACAGAAAACTGTTGCATTAAAAAAAATTAAAAAAAAAAAACAACAAACTGTTGCATTTCTATACATCAATAATGAAGCAGGGGAAAGGAAATTAAGGAGTCAGTCTCGATTTATAATTGCACCAAAACTAATAAGATACCTAGGAATAAACATATAAAGGTCTGTCCTATGAAAACTATAAAACACTGATGAAAAAAATTGAAGATGACACAAAGAAATGGAAAGACATTCCATGCTCCCATGAGAGATGAACCCACAACTATATGTTCCATTAGTCTTCAACAAAGCAGCAAAGAAAATGCAATGGGAAAAAGTCTCTTCAACAAATGGTGTTGGGAAAACTGGACAGCAACATTCAAAAGAATGAAGCTGGAACACTTTTTTACACCATACACAAAAATAAATCCAAAATGGTTTAAGGACATGGGAGACATGAAACCATCATAATCCTAGAGTACAACACAGCAACCTCTTTGACATTGGCTGTAGCAATATTTTTCCAGATATGTTTCCTGAGGCAAGGGAAACAAAAGCAAACATAAACTATTGGGAGTTCATCAAAATAAGGGAAACAATAAAAACTTAAAGGTAACCTATGGAATGGGTATCTACAAATGACATATCTGATAAAAGGCTAGAATCCAAAATATATAAAAACTTACACAACTTAAACCCAAAAAGTAATCCAATTAAAACATGCAGAAGACATGAACAGATATTTGTCTAAAGAAGGCATACAGATGGCCAACAGACACATGAAAACATGCTCAACATCACTGATCAGGGAACTATAAATCAAAACTACAGTGAGATTACCTCACTCCTGTCAGAGTAGCTAAAATAAAAAACACAAGGAACAACAGGTGTTGGCAAGGATGTGGGGAAGGGGAGACCCTCTTGCACTGTTGGTGGGAAATGCAAGCACTCTGGTGCAGCTACTCTGTTAAACAGTGTGGAGGATCCTCCCAAATCAAGTTAAAAATAGAATTACCAAATGATCCAGCAATGGCACTATTAGGTATTAACCCAGAGAATGCAAAAATACTAATTCAAAAGGATGCATGCAGCTTCATGTTTATAGCAGCATTATCTACGATAGCCAAATTATGGAAACAGCCAAGTGTCCATTGATTTATGAATGGATAAAGAAAATCTGATGTGTGTACGCACACACATACACACAAAATGGAATATTACTCAGCCAAAAAAAAAAAGAATGAGACTGCGATTTGCAAAGACAGATGGAGCTAGTGAGAATTATGCTTAACAAAGTAAGTCTAAGAAAGGCAAATACCATATGGTTTCACTTGTGTGGAATTTAAGAAACAACAAATGAACAAAGGGAAAAAGACGCAAACTAAGAAACAGACTCTAAGCAAAAAAAAAAAATGTTACCAGAGGGAGGGGATGTGAAAGATGAGTTAAATAGGTGATGGGGATTAAGGACTTTACTTGTGATGAGCACTGGGTATTATATAGAATTGTTGAATCACTATATTGTACATCTGAAACTAATATTACACTATAAACTAATTGGAATTTGAAACATTTTTTAAATTATTAAGAATATTTAAAAATCTTCCTTGAAAATAGGATGGTCAACAGAAGTTTGTATTTTAGCACCCTCACACCTGTGTAGTCAAAGTTATATCAGTATATTTTGACTGACTGCTGAAAAAAGGGGACTGGGTGCTAAAAAAGATTATGTGCCTGGAGAAAGTGAATTTTTTTTTCTCTAGGTCTTCCTAGAGACTGTCAGCATAAGTTTTAGTATCATGTGCTCTGGATCCTTACAGGGTTACTTGGGTTTAACTCACTGGAGCCTCAGGATGTAGGAGGTGCCTTCAGCCTACTTTGGGTTGGAGTGGGGAGCAGTTACTGATGTATGGGGGTGGGACCCAACCTAATGCACTTAGGGTAGTACAACAGTTGTGAAATGGGAATTAAGAATAGAAGGAGAATGAAGAGGATATTAACCCTCTGGATAAAAGATGTAGGCTGTTCTCATCTTTTCCACCCTTCTCATACCCCACCCTCCAGAAATACAAATGGGGGGAGGCATGTGTATGTATACATATGTATGTCATGTTCCACGCAGTGTCATTTGGCTTTTCATCCGCAATTTCATGTTCTCTGCTATGGCCCCTGTCCTAATTTGGGCCAAGACCAGTTGATATATACTATCACTGACTCCTCTCTGTGTCGTCTGCCACCTCTCACACCAGTTAGCAGTCACAGCTCTCTGTGATGGCTTTACTTAAACCCTGGAACATTTACTATTGCCCTTTACAGATGAGTCTTGGAGAAGGAGTAGACCAGTAGGCACTCAAAGAAAGGGAAGGAAAGAATACAGGGAGCCTGTGCCTTGAGCCAAAGCTTTGGTATAGGAGGTCCTACAGCTAATCGTGGCTTATCGGAGAGTTGAATTCTTGGGTTTATATTATAAGTCATGTGGATATTTGTAAATGAGAAGTAATAGTTAAATACCGTATACAGGGTAGGGGCGGGGAGCACCTGGGTGGCTCAGTCAGTTGAGCATCCAACTGTAAGTTTAGGTCGTGATCTCTGGGTAGTGAGATCAAGCCCTGCATCGGGCTGCACAGTGGGCGCAGTCTTCTTGAGATGCTCCTTCTGTTTCTCCACCGACTCTGGTGCAATGCACTCTGTCTCAAATCTTTAAAATACACACACACACACACACACACACGTATATCTAGTACATGGTTGTCAGTAATAAAAACATCAGCATTGATCCTATATAGGTATAGGAGAAATAATAGAAGATTAGTTGTCTGTGTAAATGAGCTATAAATTATAGTTGCTTTGGAGGATGGTTATAAGTTCAGGCAAATATGAACAGTATAAACTGTTTTGGCTGTGCTTTGCACCCAGTCACACTGTATGAGCACTGAAGTCATTAGTTCTCTCCCATCCTTAATCCCTTCATGTCTCATGTCAGTGTATCAGGACCTCCACATAATGCTGAATCTAAGTGGGACTAGTGTTCCCAATCACAGGAGGAAAGTTTTCATTATTTTAGCATTTAAAGTGATGCTTTCTATAGATTTTCTCCAGGAATCCTTGATGAAATGTTAGAGATCTCAATTCCTAAGTTACTGAGAATTTTTATCATGGGTATAGAATTCTACAATTTACTTTTTCTGCATCTATTAAAATATTCATGATTATTGTCTTTATTTTGTCAATGGAATTAATTACTTTTCAAGTGTTAATCACATTTTTACAGTTGAGTTTACTCATATATTATCTGCTTAATATATCCTTGGATTCAGCTTTAATATTTTCAGAATTTTCATCTGTCATGAAATTGACTTATAACTTTCTTACAATTTATTAGTTTGGGGAAGGGTTATGCTGTTCCTGTAAACAAGTTGGGAGGTGTTCTCTGGGTTTTTTTTTTTTTTTTTTTTTTTTTGTTGTTGTTACTTTGAAGAGTATTAAAATTGGTTCATTTTTTTTAAATATTTGGAAAAATTTGTCATTGAAGCCATCTGGTCCTAGAGGATGTTTGTTTCATTCAGTTTTTCTACTATTGGCAGAAGAGTTGGTCAGCAACAAACTAGTTAGATGTTGTTGGAAAGGAATATCCCAGAATCCATAACTGTTAAGTCTGTTGTCTTAGGTTTATTAATAGATAGGAAGACATTTGTTTGCATACTTTTAAAAATAGTTATATATCTCTAACATGGTAGGAAAATCTTAAGTGTTAATTCTATTTCTCTTTCTAATTTTTCCCCCCATATGCTGTTCTTTCCATTTCTGTGGATGGATGAGAAGGCACCAGTCTGCTGAGTGGTGGTCGGGAATCTGTCCTAGTAGAGTGGCGCGATGCAGCAGAGAAGAATAAGGAGTTCCTCCCCCGTTTGGGAGCTACTATTGAACATATCTCGGTCTCACCAGCTGGGGATTTGTTCTGTACTTCTCACTCTGATAATAGTAAGTCTGAATTTGTTGTGAAGAATTAGAATTGTACAACTAGCGAATGGAAAATAAGAGACCTAAAACTAATCAAGAGTAGCATAAGATTCATAGTAGCATAAGTGAACATTTTTTTCTTCCATTCTTCCTCCTTTCTCTCTTCCTTTTTTGACTCTAGATGCACCAGAATCCAACATTTTCAGGATTGTTTTTATAAAAATACAGGGCTAGTATATTTGGTTCTTGTTGTACCACTTCCACTTCAAAACCTTTACATGTGGGATGATGTCGGGGTAATAGAGTAGCAGCTCTTGAAGTGGGCATTTGTGCCTCCGCAAATGTAATGACATTTTCAAAAGAACGCTGACATAACTACTCTCTCAGCATGGGAGTCCTGTGGATTCTGACAGGAATGGAGGCAGTCATAGATACAACCCCAAAACTTTTTGCTTATCCTGTTACTACTCAGCCTAAATGTAGATCTGAGCCTATTATCTCCTTTTCCCTTAAAAAAAAAAAAAAAACCATAACTGGATAATCCATTAGTGTAGTGACTCATTTCAAAGTAAACTGTCTCTTTTAGGGTATATGAGTTTCTGAATTAACACTTAAAATATATTCATATGTACAAGTGATAAACCTTAAAGCCTCAAAACACCCCTCCTCCCCAGCCTCAGTTTTCTAGGTAAATCACAAAATACAATCCTGATTTTCTTTTTTTATTCCTGATTTTCTAATAATACTAAGTATAAATTGAACTTAAGTTGTATTGTATTCTGGTATATTTTAGAAGGACATAATTTAACTGATTTTTTTTTTTTTTTTTTTTTTTTACCTTGAAGTTCTGATTGATTGGGTTTTTTTTGTTTTGTTTTGTTTTTTGTTTTTTTACCCACAGAGATAATAGTGATTCACCGAAACCTAGAGGCATCCGCAGTAATTCAAGGCCTAGTGAAAGGTAAGATAAAACCCAGTCGATTTGTAATCATGTGCATTTTAAAAGTGATTATTTGCATGATTTTAACGATTTATCATTTCTTTTGCAGACAGCAATATCTATACTGGTTTGATGATTGATCCCAGAACTAAAGCTTTGGTTTTGAATGGAAAACCTGGCCATTTGCAGTTTTATTCTCTGCAACATGATAAGCAGTTATATAATGTAAGACTTTTTTTTTTTTTAATTATTTATTCATGAGAGACACAGAGAGCGAGAGAGGCAGAGACACAGGCAGAGGGAGAAGCAGGCTCCATGTAGGGAGCCCGATGCGGGACTCGATCCCGGGACTCCAGGACTACGCCCTGGGCCAAAGGCAGGTGCCAAACCGCTGAGCCACCCAGGGATCCCCATATAATGTAAGACTTTGATCCATTAACTGGTCTTAAAACTAATGAAAGTTCCCAGCCGCACCACTAGGGTTAAGTAACTTGTATAGTAGCTTCTAAAAAGATCTTGTGCCTTTGTTTGCTTGAATATTATCAATACTATCTGTGGTTACTTAGTTGAGTTCTTTACAGCATAATTCTAATGAGGCCACAGTTGCAAATTAAGTCTCCCAAGTAAGCCAGTTGGCACTCCCATGCTGGCTCTCCATTTGATTATGCTTCAGACTGCACTCTAATTAGCTGTCATACATCTGTGCCTTTGAGTTACAAGAATAGGGAAATAAGATCATAAGGATTGGAAATACAGATATGTCTCTGCTTTGTGGTAAAATGTTGTCAGTCTGTACATACTAACGATGAAATTTTCAGTGTAAGGGGGAGGCTTCTTATTAATCCAGCCTTGTGGCTTTGTGCCCCACAGTACTCTTTACCAGTTTCTGTCATAGCACTGTACACTTGAGCTCTTTCTTTCCCTCGCCTTTAAGCCCCTCAAAGGAGACTTATTTCTTTGTACATTTCCAGTACAGTGCCTGGAAAATAATAGTTACTTGATATATGTTTAGTGAGTAAGCAAAGGAATGGGATAAAAGAAACAACCATAAATAAAATTGTCTACTTATAACATTGCTATCTTTCTTCTCCACTTAAAGTTGTAGATTTAAGTTTTATTCTTCTCCTTTTTAGTGATGTAGAATTTAACCTTGAGATTTTATATAAAGCTCTTTGTACATAGAAACAAGGGAGAAAAGTGTTACTGTCAACTAAAGGTTCCACTGTATCCTGTTCATGGTCAGTCATTACTAAAATATAAGGTCATTAAAGAATAATTGCCACTGAACTGGTGAAGTGTAGTGTGCTTTTTTCATGGCGGTTTTGATATCCATAATTAATAGTTCATTTTTTTCCCTTATCTGAAAACTTATTACTATAGATTCCAAAAATTACCTTTGTGGTTAATTACTATTCCTTGAAAACATTCACGTTTCTGTATTTACATTAAGAGTATTTTGGATTTTTTTTTAACCCTTCAGTTAGATATTATACAACAAGAATATATCAATGATTATGGTCTGATCCAAATCGAGCTGACAAAGGCTGCATTTGACTGCTATGGTAACTGGCTTGCAACGGTGGAACAACGTCAGGAAAAGGAAACAGAGCTTGAATTGCAGATGAAACTGTGGATGTATAATAAGAAAACACAAGGGTAATACTATCTGCATGACTATTTAATTTCAGAGTGGAAAATGTATGGCTTTCTATTTTATGGTTTCATTTGTCTTTTAAATGTTTCATTTTGGTAAATTTCAGATTTAGAGAAATGAGGGAGGTGGTACTGTACTAATGAAGCCTTTCAAGCTTTCTGCTCTGAGAAAGTGTTGGTGTCCCCCAGATTGTAAGGTCATCTCCATGCATAAATGAGGAAACAGGAGTGTGATCCCCCTCCCCAAGGACATCAGACCTAATTCCAAGCAAAGCCAGAATTGGAATCCAAACTTCTTAGTCCGTTTGCTATTTTATTAACATGCTACCTTCAGAAAAATGGCAGCGGTAGGCAGCAGAGTAGTAGCCTGTATGTTTGATTAGATAGGGAGTTCTCTAGTTTCTCAGACCTTGATTAGAGCAGCTGCTTATCAAGGCCTTGCTCTGTGCCAAGAACTAGGATTAGTGCTTTTGTACCTGTTGTCCTCCCAATCTGCACAGAAATAATGTAAGATAAACTTCTTTTCCACATTTTACAGGTTGAGGAAACCGGCTCAGAGGGTTTAATAGATTATCGCTAGTCACTCTTTTTGTAGTATGGACTTTTAAAAAATCACAGCACAGTCTTGCTCCGATGTTCTTTTAAGAACACAGTGCTAGCAGAGGTTATCTTGCATTCGTAGCAGCACTGTCAAGTTGAAAACAAGCTTTGAGAGTGAGTTTGGATGACCAAATATTAAATATTGATTATGACAGTTTGAATAGGTAGTTTTCTGTATTTTCTTGCCCCAAGTAGGGGATTTCACAGCAGTTCCATTTTTTGCTTATTTTCCAAAGTAGATGTCATCTGAGTTCTGTACAGTTTTCTTGCAGAGTTTTGTATATCATTCTGTGATGACCTATTTTATATTTATTTTGTACAAGTTGACAGTATACATAATGATCTCTATATTGTGTAAGTTACGTGAAAACAGAGGTAATGTATTAGAACGCTTTATATCCTGTGGCCATTAGCACACTCAGTTGTGTGTCATTCTAGATGATAATGTATCTGTTTTCCATTCTTAAAGATCTGTTGTAAAGTGTACACTAAAAAATTGTTGTGCTCATGACAGTGTATCATATGGTTCTGATGTAAGAATAAATTGATGATTTCCTTTCTCTTAGGTTTGTTCTTAATACAAAGGTTAACATGCCACATGAAGACCACATCACAGCTCTCTGTTTCTGTAATGCAGAAAAATTTGAAAACCCCACTTTGGTTACAGCTAGTAAAGATGGTCACTTCAAAGTGTGGATGTTAACAGATGATTCTGATATATACAGTAAGTTAAATAAATATGTCTAAAGTGCATAACTTTTAAGAATTCATATATTTATTTCTTTTGTGACTTGTATCCATTCTGGTGGACATTTTCTACCATATTTAACTTCTGTGAGTTGTTGCCTAATTTTAATGATTTAAGAGAATTACATTTTACATGCCTTTTCCCCAACATCTATATGCTTTTCCATGACATTCTTGATTAATCACGTGCTGATTATTTCTGTGAGGGTACAGTGCAAAAAACAAAACAAAACAAAACAAAACCCCACCAATTCTTTCACTGTTCCACTAGAGGGAGGTCAAGATTGCCAGGAAGGGACATACATTTCATACCTGTCAGTGCCTTGGAGCATTTGTAGCTAAAGTTTCAAGGAGCAGGGTTTTTTTTGTTGTGCTTCTTACTGCTTATAACTACCCTAAAGTATTATATAGCATTTATACCATTTCTGAACTATATGATCTGTTTCCACAGAAAAAGCAGTTGGCTGGACCTGTGACTTTGTGGGTAGTTATCATAAATACCAAGCAACTAACTGTTGTTTCTCTGAAGATGGCTCTCTACTAGCAGTTAGTTTTGAGGAAATAGTTACAATATGGGATTCAGAGACATGGGAACTTAAATGTACATTTTGTCAACGAGCTGGGAGTATAAGGTAAGTAATTTGGGGAGTATGTCATATGGTATTAGTTTTTGTTTTTTTTTTTAATTTAAATGAGTCTTTCCACATAAACTTTAGTAATGATTTATGCTTCCTCTAAAGCTAGCTGTGGGTCAGTGGGGGTCAGCAGCAAACCAAAATGGTAGGAAGCTAAAAATTTGGGGTATGTGAACCATTTGCTGTGGTTTTACCCGTTTCTGAAATGAGGATTAACATTTCACTTTTGGCCTAACAGGTTTCTTTTTTCTTTACAATAAATACTTTTCATGGTTGTGCTACCTAATAATGGATGCTAATAAGCCTCAGTGGATCCAAATAGTCCTTATCTTCTGTTTTCCCATAAAAACACTGTCATACTCAAACTTTGTTGTATCCAGAAGGGTCAAAAGGAAAGACAGCAACATCTCCCACTTTACCTCAGGCATTTGAGGACAGAATGGCAGAAGGCTAACAAGATAGTTTTTAATTCCCAACATATCTGATTCTGAATTTTCTTTGTAAAACTGCCTTCAGAATTTATATTGCAAATGTTCTTCCTGTAGATTAAACAAGCGTACTAATCTACAAAGGATTTTGTTAAATGACTTTGAGCATTTCACATACATGTTATCTATAGTATATGTCAGTTATACTGTACAGCATATTAGAGAAGAAAGAATTGGTCATCAAACCTGTTTTTTTAAAGAAACAAAATAGCTAAATATTTCCTTTTGCTCTCCTTATTCCTTTTTTTCAAGATAATTATGAACAAAAATGTGTCTTTCTAAAAATCTGCATTGCATAAAACTATACTAGAAGTCTGCAGTTCAAACCTCAGCATGCTAGAACTGATAGTTCATGTCTTGTGGTTTTAATATAGGTACCTTTGCTTTGGAAGATTGACTTGTTCCAAGTATCTTCTTGGTGCTACTAAAAGTGACATTCTTTGCTGTTGGAATCTGCTCAGTTGTGCATGTAAGATTTTTTTTTTATTATAAAGTGACTTGGCAAAGCATGTAATAATGGCCATTAAATGTTGGCATTTTAGGACTTCTGGCTCATATCTTCATGCCTCCTCCAGAGAGTATATGTAATTTTTCACATGTCATGTTACACCACCAAAATTCAGAGTGCTGGGCCTGTCATAGATGCACGTTCTTTGTAATCTGCCTAATTGGCCATAAATTGACTTCTTCCGTTACCTTGCCTTTCCCCACCATGTAAACTTTCTTTTGCCTTCCATGTTCTCTCCTAACAATCTGAGGAATGTTTCTGTTAATCTGTAACCTACATTAACGGCCGCATCCCTGGCAGCTTTAAATTTGAATGTCTCCTTTCACAGGCCTCCTAACAAATGCGGACTTCTCATTTTTATTCATTTTACTTATTGGCATTTTACTCATTCAAATATGTTTGGAAGGTGTGGTGGTTGCTTAGTCATAAACATATGTGATACTCTATGTTCTTTGGATGTGGTTAACATTTTGCCCATGTTTAGCAGCTACAGAAAAGCACCAGATAGTAGTTGCATTGAAACAACAACCATTCCATTGTATGTGGGAGGAGCACATTGTTTTTCTGCTTCCTCACTTTAGTACAGCCTTCTGCAGTCATTTTCAGTTCTCTCCATGTATTGTTTTGAAGTGTAATATCCCTCTTCCTAAGCATAATAGAATTGATTGCCCCAGTAAAAATTAACTACTTTTAAGAACAAGCTTAAAAAAGCTTTGGGTAGATCTCTTCTTAGAAATGAATTGTTTTCTTTTTTCCCCCCAGTGGAATGGAGTACAAAATTAAATGTTAGAGTTCTAGAACCTGATCCTAATTCAGAGAATATTGCTGCAATCTCTCAGTCTTCGATGGGTTCAGACTGTAAGTACAGACTCTACTTTGATAATAAGACACGATCTGTTACCTAAATTTTCTTGTAGCATTTTTGAGTCAAACTGCTCTTACATCAAATATTTATTTTAAGCCATTTTGCCTGAGGTAGTGACTGCCCTTTGAGTTCTTACCCCAACAACTTGTTCTGTATGCGTTCATACTTATTTCTAGGAGAGCCCCGGTACATCCCTCAGTTTTCACCATGCCAACCCCACTCCACATTCAGAATGTCCCAAGAGAGATTTTGCCCCCTGAAGCATTTCAAAAAGCTTTAATCATTCTTCCTCTGTTTTCCCTAAAGCACTGTCTACAGACCCCTGTTCTAGTACTTAAGACAAAATACCGCAATAATATTTTGGTGTCTGTCTTCTGCAGTAGGCCCTGGCCTCTGGAGCAGGGATTCTTCTTCTTTTTCATCTCCATAGCCCTCCTTTCTAACCTGCTTGGCACATAGCAGGCACCCAGTAGATATTTGTTGAGTCAGAGTCTAAAATAATCATGACTTGGACCACTTACTCAATGGAGTAAGTCCCAGGGTTACTGTGTCTGTCAGCCTGAGGCTAGAACTAACCTTTGCAGCAAAATGTTATTGTGTGTTTGTTTTTTCTTTCTAGTGTTTGTATTTAAACCTAGTGAGCCAAGACCATTGTATATTCAAAAGAATATCTCCAGAGAGGACGTCCAGTGGGGAGTATTTGTTCCACGAGATGTACCTGAATCATTCACCTCAGAAGCTTACCAGTGGCTGAACAGATCCCAGTTTTTCTTCCTAACAAAGTCACAGGTAACCATCCCACTTCAAAAAGGCAGCCACTTTGTATATGTAAATTTCAGTGGATTTAATATTTGAAAGTAATAGCCCATAACAGGTAGAACAGTTATATTAAAGGATTATTTCCCGGGGATCCCTGTGTGGCTTAGCAGTTAGTGCCTGCCTTCGGCCCAGGGCGTGTCCTGAGACCAGGGATTGAGTCCCAGGTCGGGCTCCCTGCATGGAGCCTGCTTCTCTCTCTGCCTCTGTCTCTGCTTCTCTCTGTGTGTCTCCCATGAATAAATAAATAAAATCTTCTAAATAAATAAAGGATTATTTAGATTCTTCTTTCCTTCTTTTAGGAAGTAATCTAAAATACTCAGTAGGACAGTATTGCTAGTATATTAGCACCACTTTACTCCACACCTTTGAGGCTCCTTAAGTATTGTTTGCATTATTTCCATGCAAAAAAAAAAAAGACAACTAAAATACCTTTTTTTTGTTTGTTTGTTTTTTAGGTATGAGAACTATTAGATCTTTATTAGGTAGTAAACAACAAGGAATTGACCTCAAGAAAGGTACCAATTTGGGCCTAGGCAGGATACTCCTTTTACAGTTTACCTCAAAATGATATACACAATTGAAAAATTGAAGTTAAAATAACATTTCTAAATTAAGAAAAACATTTTGCAGAAAATTTATTTAAAGATTTTATTTATTTACTCATAAGAGCCACAGAGAGCGAGAGAGAGGCAGAGACACAGGCAGAGGGAGAAGCAGGCTCCATGCAGGGAGTCTGACGCAGGACTGGATCCCAGGACTCCAGGACCACACCCTGGGCTGAAGGCAGGCGCTAAACTGCTGAGCCACCCAGGGATCCTCCTCTTAAATAAGATTTCTTAGAATAATCTTGTAACTGTCACAGTAGTTACTAAATATGTTTTAAGTCTCCAATTACTTTTCTTTGGACAGAGACATAAATAAAGATGAAAAATTGACCTCATTTTTTAACTATAACATTTTTACTTAGATTTTGCATTGTTAATCTTTCTTTTCAGAGTTTATTGACATTCAGTACGAAGTCTCCAGAAGAGAAACTCACACCAACAAGCAAGCAGGTATGTTTTAGCCACTCATGGTGCAGACCTACATTACCTCCCTACAGAGATAACCTTATCTGTTTGAATTCAGCTGTGAGAACAATGTTCCACTTGCCCTAACATGGAATTAAACGTACACTTCAAAGCTACTTGCCTCTTTGGGCTTATATTTACTCTTCTAAAATGTAGTTTTAATTTATAATACCAAAAATACATGCTTGTGATTTAAGGAGTTATTTAAGACTTTCAGGAAACTTCCTAACCCCACTGCCATTACCCAAAAAAAGATAATCAGTTTCAACTCTTTCAGCTTGAGTTTTTATTTGCCTTCCTATCTCTAAGGAAACATGTTTATATTGCTAATTCTGGATTTTTCAGATTAAGTTATTGTCTGTTAAATGATATGTTCAAGTTGTCCCTCTCTGTCACACTGCCACTTCCCCATCCATGTACATAACACACGCAACATTCCTGTTCCCAGTTTTCTTAGTGTAGATAAATCAGGTCAGTATTCATTATAACCGTGTCAACACAATTCATAGCTGAGTCATGTAGTAACCAGACAGATTTTCTTCTATTTGCAACTCTGTTTTCTCTGGAGTTAATGATTGCCTTCTCATTTTGCGTAGTTTTCTACTTCTCATCTAATTCACCCCCAAACTCAAGTTGTATAAATCTTCTCTCAGTATTTCAGGTACAGTAGGTATTCTTTCAAGTCTTGAAGGAATATTTCCAAGAGCCGCTGACTTGCTTCCGTCTGTACTGATCACTCTATGAATACCTGGTGCACAGCAGGCATCATGGGATCTATATTCACCATCATTTGGGGATTCATTTCACTTCTACAATAGTAGATCCCATAGCTTTCCCCTTATTCCATCACTTCCTCGCTTTGGTGAAATACCTTCTGTTAGTGCACGGGAGGCAAATTTAAGACCTTTTGTGTTTGGAAATGTTTATTTTCTCTCCCACTTGATTGGGTGGTTGAGTTATAAAGGTCTAGGTTGAAAATCATTGTCTCTTAAAACTTTGATGCTATTGCCCGTCTTATAACTTTGGGTGTTACTATTCTTACTCCTCTTCCTTTATCTATAAATTAGCTTTATTTTCCTTTGAAAACTCCATTGAATTCGTTCAATTTTTTGTTGAACATCTACAGGCTAGAAGCTGTTCTAGATGGTTGGAGTACACACCAGTGAGCAAAACAGGTCTGTAAACTAAGAGTGTTTACAGTCTAGCAGAAAATACAGCAAGCATGAAATAAATGAAATATGTAGTACTTTAGAAAGTGTTAGGAAATTAGGAGTGGAGGATTAGAGGAAAAGGGTGTGTGGTACAGCTTGCCATTTTATGTAGACCAGGCAGAGTAGCCTTGGTGAATAAAATAGACCTTGACTTTTCCTCTGAGTAATATGTGGAGCCCTAGAAGAGTTTTAATCCAAGAAATAATTATGAGAGAATTGCTGCTTTGCCTTCATTTTGTCTGTTCTTTTTCTGGAACTCTTACTTAGTGCTGGACAGTCTAGAAGAATGCTTTAATTTTTTTTTCATCTTTTTTTTGTGGGAGATTATTTTTATCATCTTAATCTGCTTTTTTCTCTTGCATAGTCCCATTTCCATCATTTGTTTTTCATCTGTTTTGGTCTCTTTGATTTCAGAAATTTTCATCAGTCTGATGATTCTTAGCTGTTTTTATTTAAACATGATCAAAAAAGCCATTTAGAAGGTCTCTCCTAGGTGGAATTAGTCTGCTAGTCTCCACCATCTGCTTATTTTTGAGGAAGTCTCCAAAGTCATTATTTTTAGGTATTTTTGTCCTAAGCTGATTGGATGGCCCAGACAAAATTCTTCTAAACTCTTGCCTGGAGGATAGCAACCTGGAAGCACCTTCTGTGAGGCACAACTGCCAGCTGTGAAGACACTGTCACCAGCCCCACCAGGCAGTTTAGTTTAAAGACATGCTTTTGTTCCACTCTTCAAAGACTGTACTTGCAGCCCTCTACTGGGGCCCAGAAGGAGATCTAGGAATCTGGGTGCTCTCTAAATAGACTTGCAACGAGGCTTACCTGGTTATGTCAGCATTTTTCTGAAGTACTGGTACTATTAGTACCAATTCCTAAGCATTTGCAGGATTCTGCAGTATAAATCGGGTTGCTTCTTGGTCAACTAGCTTAGAATTCTTTGACAAATCTACTAAGTTACATACCACCCTTGAACTTGCTGCCCACCTTCCAACATATTACCCATTTTCTTTCTCTCTCTGGGCTTATGTCCTTTTGAAAACCCATTTGCTGTCATTTGTCACTGGGAGAAGCAGTAGTGTATATATTGTTCTGTCATCTAAGTGTCCATTGTTAGCTTTTCCCATAACAAGTGGGCTGCTGAGCTTTACTTTACCTGTAAAGTGAAAGAATCATACTAAATAATTTTTTAAGTTCCTTTCTTACCTGGCATTATATGACTGCAGTACTTTTCATTGAGTCAAAGGCAATTCCTCCTTTTTATTGAAATTTCCCTTTGTCTTAAATCTTTATAGCTGCTAGCAGAAGAAAGTCTTCCAACGACACCATTTTATTTCATACTGGGAAAACACAGGGAACAGCAGGATGAAAAAATAAATGAAGCTTTGGAGAGTGAACTAATACAACTACCCTTAACAGAAAACATACCTGCAATTAATGAGGTAATTCACAACATGAAACAGATTAATCCATTAAAGCAGCACCTTAACTTAATTTTTATACAGTCAGTTCGTAACAGATTACTTTTTTTTTTTTTTTTTTTTTAAAGATTTGAGAGAGAGGGTTCGTGTGTAAGCAGGGGGAGGGGCAGAGGGAGAGAGAATTTCCAGCAGGCTCCCTGCGAAGCATAAAGACCATAAATGGGGCTCCATTTTACCACCCTGGGATCATGACCTGAGCTAAAATCAAGAGTCAGACACCTAAGACTGAGCCACCCAGGCATCCCTATAACCTAACATTTGAATAATTATTTGTATACTATGCAGTTTTAATATCCAAACCAAATAAGTTTGTTATTCCAGATTATTGTGATCTGAACTGACATTTTGCATAAATGTTGGAAGGCAGGCACAAATTTTTTCTGGTTTGGTTTTTCTGTGGAGAAAATCTGTTGCATTCAACTGGTGGTATTAAGTCTTTTTAAGTGAAACTTTTTCTTGTTTTTTTAACTCTAGCTTCTTCATACTCCAGCTCATGTTTTGCCATCTGCTTCTTTCCTTTGCTCCAAGTTTGTTAATTCATTGCTGCTGTCTAAGGAGACAAAGAGGTAAGATGTTTTGAAAATATGTTTAGATATTGTTTTGGGAAACAAGATAGTTTGTTATCCTTTATTAGAATATTCTTTCACTTTGACCCTTCCATATCGTGTGGGGTAGGGGCACCGACCCCCCCTGCATAGTCAAAAAATTCACATGTATATTTTGATTCCCATAAAACTTAATTACTAATGTCTGATGGTGCATGGAAGTCTTAATAACTAATGTCTGATGTGCATGGAAGTCTTAACATAAACAGTCAACACACATTTTGCATGTTATATATGTTATTCTTACAGTAAAGTAAACTAGAGAAATTAGGAAAATCATACAGAAAATACATGTACAGTATTGTATCAAAAAAATCCATGTATCAGTGGATCAGTACAGTCCAAATCTGTGTTGTTAAAAGGTCGATTGTATTTCTCTTTATTTTAGCTTTAAAATGAAGTTAAAGGATATAGGACTGTTAAGCCAAGTGAATAAAAATTACTTTACTTTGCAATAACCCATTCTGAAGAGCACTCAATAACAAGATTTTTCATTTACTTTGTATAGTTGTATTTCTACACAGGTATCTTAAATCAGGAAGTTGCTATTTATAAGCATTTTTAGATAATTATATTTTATTCATTTTATTATGAAAGTGGTGAAGAAATCCCAGAAGATGTAGATATGGAAGGAAAAGAAAGTAATGATTCAGATGAAGAAAAAGATTTTACTGAAAAGATAGAAGATACAAACAGCACAGATTTGGGAGAAGACCTTATACATCAGTTGTCAAAATCTGAAGAAAAAGAACTAAGAAAATTCAGGAAAGTAGACTACAGCTGGATAACTGTTCTCTGAGCATTGGAGATAGAGGAAGATTCTTGCACTTTGTGATTTTTTTTATTATATGTTGATATTTCAAAAACATCTACTTTATTTAATGTTATTTCTCTTAAAATATCAAATATGAACAGGCTTTACTTTTTAAATACAAAGCTGTGTTTGCATCATGCTTTATAGTGTTGCTGGGTGCATTCATATAGACACCATCTCATTTTTGAGTTACATCAGCCTCAGAAATAGCGAGGCATTTTCTTCACAAGCAGTTGCAGCATATGTCCTCTTCTCTGCAATTTGGAGATATAAAATGTTTGGAAAATCACAAGTTTTTGTTGATGATATTGTTAAGTTGGTGTTAAACCAAGATTTCTTTGGTGGCCAAATAGGACCTGAACAGATATGATATTTTCTGTAGGCCTACTTCATACCTCTTAGTGTATTTATTTTCTCAAAGAGAAATTTAGAGAAATAACTTGATTACGTGATATTCCATAGGATATTAAATAATATAGGCTTCCTAAAATCTGAAAAATTTTAAATTTAAATCATTTGTCCCCAAGCCTTTCAGATAAGGACTTATCTACTCAACTTATAATATAATTTTTAGGAAAGCCTTGGAAGATATAAGAAGATATTATTTTGTCAGTGTTACAGCTATGTATATTGAGTCAAAGAACAATTACTTTTTTTTTTTTTTTGAGAAAAACTACTTTTTAACCAAAGTCCCATTGCTAGTAGAATAAAATACAAGTCTCAATATTTAAGTACTGAGGTGGCTACTTTTAACCATTTAGTATTTGGACCTTTCTTATTCTATTAAATTAATGTTAAAGAGTTAAAAACAGTAAAGTACACAGTTTTACAGTCCCAAGATAGTGTGACATAGGAGGACCCTGAACTCCCCATGTCTTCCACAGACACACCAAATCTATAACTGTTTCTGGAGCACTTCCTCCAGAAGAACAACAGAAAGCTGACTGAAGAGCTTCTGCACAGCAAAAGATAGACCACATACAGAACAGTGAGTGACATGGTAATGAAGAGAACACCTACCCCCAGCACTACAAATGGCAGTGAGGTGGGATAGTACTGAGGAACCACATGCAAGCAGATTCATCTGCCCTGGGGCACAGGGGAAAACGCCATGGTTTAAAAGAGCAACGAGAATAGTATTCAGCCCTCAAACTCTGCCAATAAATAAGAGAACTGCTGGAACTCTGTCCAAATTGGAGGGCTTGGAGAGTGCCACAGTTTTATGTTCTCTCTCCATATTTGATAGCATGAATGGGAGCAAGGTCAGGGCACCCGAACCAGCCTACCACTTCAATGAGCCCCAAGCCCCTAGCCCCAACCATCTCACCAAAGTGACCCTAGTTTGGTGTATACTGGACACCCCTGTTCAGTGCTTATTACTCCAGGTATCTTGCCAAGGTGACGTGCGTATAAAAAGTGCCCTGGAACACTAAGCCCAGCCATCCTACCAGGGCAGCCCCAGCACAGAGAGCATTGGGATCCCCAGCACATGCCAGCCAGCCAAAGTCACCAGGCATACACAGTTGGTACAGAAGATGACCATATACCAGACCATTCCTTCAAGTTGAGAAGTAGCTAATCCACTTAATTCATAGAAACTTACACAGAAAGCCAAGCAATATGAGACAGGATGTGAACAAGAGGTAGTGGAAGGGGGAGGTAGGCAGGGGGATGGGGTGACTGGGTGATGGGCACTGAGAGGGGCACTTGATGGATGAGCACTGGGTTGTTATATGTTGGCAAATCGAACTTCAATTAAAAAAATAGATTTTAAAAAAAGGGCAGCCTGGGTGGCTCAGTGGTTTAGCGCCTTCAGCCCAGGGCCTGATCCTGGAGACCCGGGATGGAGTCCCACCTGAGGCTCCCTGCATGGAGCCTGCTTCTCCCTCTGCCTGTGTCTCTGCCTCTCTCTCTCTCTCTCTCTCGCTTGCTTGCTCTGTGTCTCTCATGAAGAAATGAATAAAATCTTTTAAAAAATTTTTTAAAAAGACAGGAATATACTCCAAATGAACAAGATCAAACCCCAGAGAACTAAATGAAATGGTGATAGGCAATTTTCCATATAGAATTTGAAGTAATGGATTATAAAGATGCTCACCAAGCTGGAGAGGAGTAAAATAACTTCATTAAAGAGAAAATGGCAGGGTAAGGTGGGAGAGTAGGGTCTTTAAATCACTTGGTCCTCCCAACTTACCTAGATAATTTTAAAATCACCCTGAACACCTACGAATTCGACCTGAGATTCAAAGATTTTATTCATGATAGAGAGGGAGTGGAGGTCAGAGACAGGCAGAGGGAGAAGCAGGCTCCATGCCCACAGCCTGTCGCGGGACTCGATCCAGGGTCTCCAGGATCATGCCATGGGCCAAAGGCAGGCACTAAATCACTGAGCCACCCAGGGATCCCCCTCGACCTGAGATTTAAAGAGGGAACAGCTGGACGCTGCAGAGAGAAAGGTGTTCGCTTCTAGGAAGGTGGGGGATGGGAACCAAGTGGAGGAAGGGCCCCCACAAGGAGCTGGCCTCCACTCTCCCGGAGTCACTAGCAGAGGAGGGGGCCCCGGGAATAGCGCACTGCACACCCGGCGATCTAGGTAAAGGGCTGGAGCGTGCACCCGGGGGGGCCTCGGAGAAGTGGATGGGTCAGGCGGGGGCTCTGGGTAGAGGGGGCTGAACCCCGATCCCTGCAGGGGAGGCGGCCCCGGGAGCACAGGTCCACCGACACAGGGCCCCAGATCCCAGGGCGCCAAGTGGACACAGCCCCTGATCCTGTGCTCCCCCGGGGACAGGTGGAGGCGGGGAGGACACAGGACAGCGGGGACCCCCATGCCCCCGGGCACCCCCAGGCTGTGCAGGTCAGCACCCCGCCACCCCAGGAGCACCTAGGCCAGTGCGGATTGGGAGACTGTTGGTTGTTACTGGGAGAGCTGACTCCAGAGCTGCAGACCTGGCTGCCACCAGTGGTTGTTCCTCCTGATGTCACTGTGTGCCTGGCGGGGGGGGTGGGCGGCCAGGGGACAGAGACCTCACGGGGTCAACAGCACCCAACGACCCTGGCACCTGACGGGTGAGGGGGGTATCTCCCCAGGTACACACACCTGAGAGCACAGCAGGACCCTCCCCCAGAAGACCAGCTGGAAGGACAGGGGAAGAGCAAGTTCTGGACCAAGAAGAGCTGGAAAGCTCCAGGACCAAGGAAAATAGTATATAGGGTGCCCCCCAATTTAATAAAGTCATGAAAGAGGAGAGATCACAACCAATACCAAGGAAATACAAACGATTTAAAAAACATTATGAGCAGATATATGCCAATAAATTAGGCAATCTAGAAGAAATGGGTGCATTTCTGGAAAACCACAAAGTACAAAAACTGGAACAGGAAGAAATAGAAAACCTGAACAGGCCAATAACCAGGGAGGAAATTAAGCAGTTATCAAAAACCTCCGAGGACACAAAAGTCCAGGGCCAGATGGCTTCCCAGGGGAATTCTATCAAACAGTTAAAGAAGAAATCATATTTATTCTGCTAAAACTGTTCCGAAGGATAGAAAGGGATGGAGTACTTCCAAACTCATTCTGTGAGGCCAGCATCACCTTGATTCCTAAACCAAAGACCCCACCAAAAAGGAGGATTCTAGACCAATATCCCTGATGAACACAGATGCAAAAATTCTCAACAAGATACTAGCCAATGGGATCCAACAGGACATTAACAAGGTTCTTCACCATGACCAAGTGGATTTATCCCCAGGATGCAAGGCTGGTTCAACACTTGTAAAACAATCAACGTGATAGATCACATAAACAAGAGAAAAAACAAGAACCATATGATCCTCTCAATAGATACAGAGAAAGCATTTGACAAAATACAGCATCCATTCCTGATCAAAACTCTTGAGAGTGTAGGGATAGAGGGAACATTCTCAGCATCTTAAAAGCCACCTACGAAAAGCCCACAGCAAGTATTCTTAATGGGGAAACCCTGGAGGCCTTTCCTCTAAGATCAGGAACACTACAGGGATGTCCACTTCACCACTGCTATTCAACATAGTACTAGAAGTCCTAGCCTCAGCAATCAGGCAACAAAAAGAAAGAAAAGGCATTCAAACTGGCAAAGAAGAAGTCAAACTCTCTCTCTTGGCATGATGCGGTACTCTACCTAGAAAACCCGAAAGCCTCCACCCCAAGATTGCTAGAACTCACACAGCAATTCGGCAGTGTGGCAGGATACAAAATCAATGCCCAGAAATCAGTGGCATGTCTATACACTAATAATGAGACTGAAGAAAGGGAAATTGAGTCAATCCCATTTACAATTGCACCCAAAAGCATAAGATACCTAGGAATAAACCTAACCAAAGAGGTAAAGGATATATACCCTAAAAACTACAGAACACTCCTGAAAGAAATTGAGGAAGACACAAAGAGATGGAAAAACATTCCATGCTCACAGATTGGAAGAATTGTGAAAATGTAAATGTGACCCACGGCAATTTACACATTCAGTGCAATCCCTTTCAAAATACCATGAACTTTTTCAGAGAGTTGGAACAAATCATCTTAAGATTTGTGTGGAATCAGAAAAGCCCCTGAATAGCTAGGGGAATATTGAAGAAGAAAACCAAAGCCGGGGGCATCACAATGTTAGATTTCAGGTTGTACACAAAGGTGTGGTCATCAAGTCAGTGTGGTAGTGGCACAAAACACACATAAATCAATGGAGCAGAATAGAGAATCCAGAAGTGGACCCTCAACTCTGGTCAACTAATATTCAACAAATCAGGAAAGACTATCCACTGGAAAAAGGACAGTGTTTTCAATAAAAGACCTGTAAGACCATTCTCTTACACCATACACAAAGATAAACTCAAAATGGATGAATGATCTAAATGTGAGACAAGAATCCATCAGAATCCTGGAGGAGAACACAGGCAACACCCTTTTTTGAACTTGGCCACAGCAACTTCTTGCAAGATACATCTATGAAGGCAAGGGAAACAAAGGCAAAAATGAATTATTGGGACTTCATCAAGATAAAAAGCGTCTGTACAGCAAAAGAGTCAACAAAAGTAAAAGTCAATCTACAGAATGGGAGAAGATATTTGCAAATGACATATCAGATAAAGGGCTAGCATCCAAGATCTATAAAGAACTTACTAAACTCAACAGCAAAGAAACAATCCAATCATGAAATGGGCAAAAGACATGAACAGAAATCTCACAGAAGAAGACCTAGACATGGCCAACAAGCACATGAGAAAATGTTCCACATCACTGGCCATCAGGGAAATACAAATCAAAGCCACAATGAGATCCCACCTCATCCCAGTGAGAATGGGGAAAATTAACAAGACAGGAAACAACAAATGCTGGAGAGGATGTGGAGCAAGGTGAACCCTCTTGCACTGTTGGTGGGAATGTGAACTGGTGCAGCCACTCTGGAAAACTATGGAGGTTCCTCAAAGAGTTAAAAATAGACCTGCGCTATGACCCAGCAATTGCACTGCTGGGGATTTACCCCAAAGATACAGATGCAGGGGGATCCCTGGGTGGCGCAGCGGTTTGGCGCCTGCCTTTGGCTCAGGGCGCGATCCTGGAGACCCGGGATCGAATCCCACGTCGGGCTCCCGGTGCATGGAGCCTGCTTCTCTCTCTCTGCCTGTGTCTCTGCCTCTCTCTCTCTCTCTCTGTGACTATCGTAAATAAATAAATAAAATTAAAATAAGAAAAAAAAGATACAGATGCAGGGAAATGCCGGAACACCTGCACCCCGATGTTTATAGCAGCAATGTCCACAATAGTCACACTGTGGAAGGAGCCTCGGTGTCCATCGAAAGATGAATGGATAAAGAAGATGTGGTTTATGTATACAATGGAATATTCCTCAGCCATTAGAAACGACAAATACCCACCATTTGCTTCGAAGTGGATGGAACTGGAGGGTATGATGCTGAGTGAAGTAAGTCAATCAGAGAAGGACAATCATTATATGGTGTCACTCCTACAGGAAATATAAGGAATAGTGAAAGGGATTAAAGGGGAAAGGAGGAAAATGAGTGGGAAACATCAGAGATGGAGTCAAACTAGGAGAGACTCCTAACTCTGGGAAATGAACAAGAGGTAGTGGAAGGGGAGGGGGGAAGGGGGTTGGTGTGACTGGGTGATGGGCCCTGAAATGGACTGGATGGGATGAGCACTGGGTGTTATATGTTGGCAAATCGAACTCCAATAAAAAATATACAAAAATAATACAAAATATATGAAAAATATACAAAAATAAAACAGAAAACCAATTTTACTTGAATGCAATAATTGAAATAAAAAACTAGAGGGAATCAACAGCAAATGCAGAACAGATCAACAATCTGGAATACAGGCTAATGAAAAGCACCCAAGCTGAGCAGCAAAAAAAATTACAAAAGGATGATAGGGTACGGAATGTGTCAGACAATGGGAAGCCAACATTCACATATGGGGGCCCCAGAAGAAAACAGTTTCCGGCAGAGAAATTATTTGAAGAGAGAATAGTTGAAAACTTCCCTAACCTGAGAAGAATGGCACAGAGAGTTACAAACATAATAATGAACCCAAGGAGGGTCCATACCAAGAACACAATTAAAATGTCAAAGATTAGATAGAGAATTTTAAAAGCAGCAAGAGAAGCAAATAGTCAGTGTAAGGGAAACCACATAAGGCTATCAGCTGATTTTTCAGCAGAAAACGCAGGTCAGAAGGGAGTGAGATGAACTATTAAAATGCTAAGGAGAGAAAAAAACCTACAACCAAGGATTATCTAGCAAGGATAACCTACCAAAGTTAACATTCAGAAGTAAAGAAGTAAAGTTTCCCAGATAAATAAAAGTTAAAGGAATTTGTCACCACTAAACACACCTTATAAGAAATGTTAAAGAGACTTTAAGTGAAAAAGAGAAGAGCATAATTAGAAATGGGGAATTATGAATAAAGATAGAAAATGTTCATACATAAAACATGGAGAGAGTAAAAAAAGTTATTTTAGAATGTGTTCAAACTTAAATGATTATCAATTTAATATAGATTATGATATACTGAGAATGTTATAGATGAGTCTCATGGTAACCACAAAATCTGTAATAGGTACAGAAGAAATAAAAAGCCAAGCATAACACTAAAGAAAATCATAAATCACAAGGAAACCAAGTTAGAGAAGAAAGGAACAGAGGAGTACTAAGAAAACCAGAAAACAAACAATGGCAATAAATACATACCTATTAATAATTACTTTAAATGGTCTAAATGTTTCAAAGACAGAGTAGTGGGGGAAAGAAAGATACATTTATGTGCTGCCTATAAGAGACTTCAGGCCTAAAGATAGACACACACTGAAAATGAGTGGATGGAAAAATACTTAATGCAAATGGAATTGAAAGAAAAAGAAAGAAAAAGAGTATTCCTTTAGACAAAATAGGCTTCTAAAAAAGGCTATAACAAGAGACAAGGACATTACCTAATGATAAAAGGATCAATCCAACAACTGTAAATGTGCACCCAACATTGGAGCAACTAAATACACAAAGCAACTATTAATAGATATAAATGGAGAAATTGACAGAAATAGAAGAATAGTAGAGAATTTTAACACTCCACTTATATCAATAGATAGATTACCCAGGCAGAAAATTGATAAGGAAACCAACACATTAGACCAAATTATCTTAACATATATACAGAACATGCCACCCAGAAACATTAGAACATATATTCTTTTCAAGTGCACGTGAAACATTCTCCAGGATGGATCACATATTAGGCCACAAAACAAGTCTTAATAAATTTAAGACTGAAGTCATAACACATCTTTTCTAGCCACTATGGTAAGAAACTAAAAATCACAAGGAAAAAAACCTTAAAACACGTGGCAGCTAAACACCATGCTACTAAACAACCAATGAATTAATGAAGAAATAAAAAATGAAGCAAATGAAAATAACTGTCCAAAATCCTTAGGACACAGCAAAAACAGTTCTAAGGAAAATTTATAGTGATTCAGGCCTACCTCAGGAAACAAAAATCTCAAAACAATCTAACCGTATACCTAAAGGAGCTAGAAGAAAAACAAAGCTTAAGATAGTAGCCAGGAGATAATAAAGACCAGAGCAGAAATAAATGAAATAGAAACAATAGAAAATATCAGAGAAACTGAGCTATGTCTTTCAGAAGATAAAATTGATAAAACTTTAGCCACACTTATCAAGAAAAAAAGAACAGAAAATCAAAGAGATAACAACGACCAGTATCACAAAAATACAAAGGATTATAAGAGACTACTACAAAATTTATATGCCAACAAATCAGACACCCAAGAAGAAATAAATTCCTAGGAACATAATCTTCCAAAACCGTATCAGGAATGGAAAATCTGAAAACCAATTACTTGTAACAAAATTGAACTTGTAATTTAAAAACTCCTAAAAAACAAAAGTCCAGGACCAGATGGATTCACAAGTGAATTTTATCAAACATTTAAAGAAAAATTAATACCTATTCTAAAACTATTCCAAAAAAAATAGAAGAGGAGGGAGAGATTCCAAATAAATTCTACAAGGTCAGCATTACCTTAATACCAAAACCAAAGACATCATAAAAAAAAAAACTATAGGCCAATATCCCTGATGAACATACATGCAAAAATCCTCAAAAAAAATTAGCAAACTGTATTCAACAATATACCAAAAGTACCATTCACCACAGTCAAGTGGAATTTATTTGGCAGATGCAAGGAAGCTTCAATATTCATGAGTCAATGTGATACACCACATTACCAAAATGAAAGATAAAAACATATCTCAATAAAGAGCATTTGACAAAACTCAACATCCATTGATGATGTTAATGAGATTGATGATAAAGCTCAATGAGTGGGTATAGAGGAAACATACCTAAACATAATTAAGGCCACATATGAAAAACTGCTAACATTCATACTCTAATGAAAAACAGCTTTTTTTCTAAGAACAGGAATAAGACGAGGATGTTCACTCATCACTTTTATTCAACCTGGTATTAGAAGTCCTAGCGACAGCAACCAGACAAGAAAAAGAAGGTATTCAAATTGGTAAGGAACACGTTAAACTGCCACTATTTGCAGATGATATAAAATATTATGCATAGAACCTAAAGACTCCACCACAAAACTTTTAGAAATAATAAATGAACAGTAACACTGCAGGGTACAAAACTAATACACGTAAGTCAGTTGTGTTTTTATACACTAATAATAAAGTAGCAGAAAGAGAAATTGAAAAAACAATCCCATTTACAACTGTACCAAAAATAAAAATATACCTAGAAATAAACATAACCATAAAGGTGAAACTGAAAACCATAAAACTATACTCTGAAAACTATAAAACACTTAATGAAAGAGATTGAAGACAACACAAACAATGGAAAGGTAGTCCATGCTCATGGATTGGCAGAATTAATATTAAAAAGTCCATGTTACCCAAAGCAATCTATAGATTCAATGCAATTCCTACAAAATACCAACAGCATTTTTCACAGAATAAGACCAAATAATAAAATATATATGGAAGTTCAAAAGACCCTGAATAGCCAAAGCAATCTTGAGAAAGAAGAACAGGTGGAGGTTTTGCATGCCCAGATTTCAAGATATACCACAAATCTGTAATAATCAAAAGGATATAGAACTGGTACAAAGATAAGACACATAGTTCAATGTAACAGAATAGATATCCTAGAAATAAACTCCTGCTTATATACCCAATTAATCTACAACAAAGGAGGTAAGAATACACAATGGGGAAAAGACAGTCTCTTTAATAAATGCTGCTGGGAAAACTGGACAGCTACATGCAAAAGAATGAAATTGAACCAGTTATACCATACACAAAAATCAGAATATATTAAAGGCATAAAGAATTAAAACCATAAAACTCCTAGAAGAAAGCAGGTAGTAATTCCTCTGACATCAGCAATAGCAACATCATTCTAGATAGGTCTACTGAAGGCTAGGAAAACAAAAGCAAAGCACAGCAAAGGAAACCATCAACAAAAAGGCAACCTGCTGAATGGGAGAGATATTTGCAAATGACATCTCTGATAAGGGCTTAATATCCAAAATATACAAAGAACTTATACAACTCAACACCAAAACAATCCAATTAAAAAATGGGCAGAGGACCTGAATAGACATTTTTCCAAGGAAGACTACAGGTGACAAACAGACCCATGAAAAAGATGCTCAACATCACTAATCAACAGAGAAATGCAAATCAAACCCACAATGAGATGTTACCTATCAGAACAGCTAAAATAAAAAAGACAAGAAATAACAAGTATTGGCAAGGATGTTAAAAGAAAGGAACCCTCATGCACTGTCAGTGGGCATGTAAATCGGTACAGCCATTGTGGGAAACAGTATGGAGGTTCCTCAAAAATTTTAAAGTAGAAATGCCAAATGATCCAGTAATTCCACTACTGGGTATTTATCCAAATGAAACAAAAACATTAATTTGAAAAGATATGCAACCCTATGTTTATTGCAGCATTATTTACAACAGCCAAGATATGGGAGTAACCTCAGTATCCATTGATAGATGAATGGATAAAGAAGATGTAGGGTGTGTGTTTGTCAGTGTCTGTCTGTAAAATAGAATATTTTTTAGCCAAAATAAAACAATATATTGCAATTGTGACATGGATGAACCTAGAGGGTATTATACTAAGTGAAATGAATGAGGCAAAAAGATAAATATCATATGATTTCACTTCTATGTGGAATCTAAAGAACACCATAAATGAACAAACAGAAACAGACCTGTACAGAGAATAAACTGATGGCTGTCAGAGGGAAGGAGATGGGGGGTGGGGTATGGCCAAAATGGGTTAAGAGGAATGGGAGATACAAGCTTTCAGTTATGGAATGAGTAAGTCATGGGGATAAAAGTTACCATGTAAGGAATATAATCAATGATACTGTAATAGTGTTGTATGGTGACAGATGATTGCCACTGGTGAGCATAGAGTAATATATAGAGTTGTACATGTTGTACACCTAAAACTAATGTAACATTGTATGTCAACTATACCTCAATTAAAAATGAAACAGTACAGTATAAGAGCACATCTCAACAAATGTTAATGAAATTGCTATAAATGGCTTTTTAGTGTGTTTGAGTCAGTATCCAAGTAAGGCCTATGCATTTTTTTAAATAATAGCTAGATTGACATATAACTCACACACTATAAAATTCACTCATTTAAGGTGTACAATTCAGTAGTTTTCAGATATTCACAGAGTTGTATATCATTACCATAATCAATTTCAGATTATTTTCATCATCCCCAAACTCAGTGCATTAGCTATCACTTCCCATTTCTCCCAACCAATCCCACCCCACACCCTAGGCAACCATAATACTTCCATCTTTATAGATTTGCTTATATGGACATTTCATATAAATGGAATCCTATCATATGTGTGATCTTCTTTGGCTGGTGTCTTTCCCTTAGCATTCGTGCTGTACCATGAATCAGTACATCATTCTTTTTTATTATTTTCACTTTTCCTGGGTATATACCTAAGAGTAGGATTACTGAGTAACTTGGTAAGTCTGTGTTTAATTTTTGGAAAAATCACAAGACTTACAAATCAGTCACATAATTTTTCATTATCTACATTATATGGAGAATTCATTGTTCCATAATCCGGTCTATTAGATTTAGATGCCTTTGCATGGTTAGGTTTTGAGGTTGGTTGGTTTTTTGTTATGTTTTGCTTTGTTTTCTGATCCCAGGAGGATTCTTTATAGCTGTCTCATACTGTTTCTTTCTGGTAAACTAGCTGGTTCATGGTTTAGTTTATTGCACTGATGGAGCTACTTACAAGCCTCTTTTTAATTACCTACCACCAAAACCTCCATTGTTTTCAGGGACAGCCTTAGGCTTGCACTTTATTTCAAATAATGTCAGAGCTGTCTATTCTTATGGACTGCCCCTGGGCAAAATCTGTCAGCCACTTCTCCAGAACTAGGGATAGACACAATGGCCCTTCTCTCATAGAGACACTATTTTACAAGCTGGGAGAGACAACAGCCTCGACCTTGCTTATCTCTCCTCATGGAACCTCTGCCCTAAGTAAGCTGGGATGGGGCTGACCAGGACTCCAGTATTCTCAGCTTCCTCTCAGCCTAGGAAGCGGGGCATTTGGCATAGTTACAAACAAATTTCATTATTATTTTGCCATATTGAGACACTGACATGGTACTTCCCAGTTTAAGAAATAACTTATTTTTTTGCAGCTATATATATGATGAAAGATTCCATTGTTTCAAATCAAATAAATATGGAACATATATTTTTAAAATAATGATTATTACACAGTCTGAATAGTTGCTTTGTAAATGTGGACTTAATTATTTTTTCTAAAAGGCTGATCACTCTAATACTAAAACATGACAACACTGTTGAGAAGAATTACTCAAATTTTTCCTATTCCAATATAAAAAAATTACTGTTTCTTTTTCCAAAGACAATTATACAAATAAAAGGAAAATGGCCACTGTAGTCATTAAAATCTGGACCTGTCCAGCAGATTTGTAGTTCTGGCCCTCCAGTTTTTGTCCCCCCACAGAAAACTAGTCCCATCATAAGTGAACTTATAAAGTTTATTCCCCTTGTCTCCTCCCTCATTTATCTAATTTATCTGTCCAGCATGAGCCTACTACTTGGTGCTTTCACTGGGGCAGCCTGTACTTCAGGAAGTATACAGCCTCAGCCTCATGGGGGATGGACCACAGGTTAACCACTTACCACATGCCACACATTTCACACACATCACACTTTCCCCACAACTCCCGATGTCAGGTAGTCACCCCAATTTGACAAATAAGGAAACTAGCTCCAGAGAGAGCAAGTAAGTTATATCTAGATCATAAGCCTCAAGAAGTGGGGCTAAGACACAAACCCTTCCCCATCAAATCCCAAATCCTGTGCTGTTTCTAGAATAACACCTGGTCTCCCAGACACTTAAGACAGCTACTTAGCATTACAAAGGCATCTGTAACTGGGAAGGGATCATGATATGAAACAAACAGGAAAGGAGAAAGCCCAGATTTAGATAGTCCCAGCCACAAACAGGAGCTAGCTAGCTCCTTACCTGGCTGAAGGCCTTCAATCTGCTGAGCTTTAGCCCCTCATATGTAAAATGAAGCTCTTCCTCCGTATGCAAATGGTTCTAATTATCTGACTAGTACTATTACGTTCCAAATACAAGAAAAGTATGTAAAATTTAGATATTGTATTAGATTATATACTTGGTTTTAAGTAAATTTTTAATGAAAAATAAGCTAAATGAACACCTACATATTAATTAGAATAAGCTCACTGTTAATGTGAACAGCTTTTCTCTGTTTTTTTCTTTATCATAAACTGGCACAAATTAGAAAATGTGTTATAATGTAATCATGTATCTTAAGTAATTAGGGGTCTTTGCACTATGACTATAATGTAGCCTTCAACAGAAAGTTATTAAGTTGGGGCACATGGATGGCTCAGTGGTTGAGCGTCTGCCTTCGGCTTGGGGAGTGATCTTGAGGTTCTGGGATCAAGTGCTGCATCAGGCTTCCCACAGGGAGCCTGCTCTCCCTCTGCCTGTGTCTTTGCCTCTCTGTGTGTAGGTCTCATGAATAAATAAATAAAATCTTTTTAAAAAACGTATTAAGTTAAACATAACCATTTGGTTAAAATTAGGGCAGCCCTGGTGGCTCAGTGGTTTAGCACCGCCTGCAGCCCAGGGCGTGATCCTGGAGACCAGGGCGTGATCCTGGAGACCTGGGATCGAGTCCCACGTCAGGCTCCCTGCATGGAGCCTGCTTCTCCCTCTGCTTCTCTCTCTCTCTCTCTGAATAAATAAATAAAATCTTTTTTAAAAAAAAAAAAAACATTTGGTTGAAGTTAACTAAGTTTTATAAATGGCATTGATTTTTCTATGAGGCTATTTTATCTGAACTACAACAGCCAGAGAGATGTAATTAATGATTGAACTGTTCAAATTGCTTTTGCTTTTCTAAAACCATGAGCAAACCACTTACTCTCTGGATCATAGTTCCTTCCTCTAAATTACAGAACTAAATGATCTCTTTCAGCTCTGATATTCTGTGACCACAAAACTAAGATGCCAGAATGGTATATTACAGTGCCACTCCCACCCCATGCCCCCAAATGCCAAGAATCTGGTCTTGCAAATACTAAATTTGTGGTATCAGTTTATAAATATGTAGAGGTAAAGCTATCTTAGTTTTCCATCTTCAGGCATAATGTACCTCTGGCTTGGAAACTCCTTGGGAGATCAGAGCACTTAGTTCCCAAAATGAAATAATCAGACATGAAAGTGCACCAGTTCCTCCCATTGTTGTGTAGAGTTTTGATAATCCTTGTTACTCAGTGGTTGCCTACTTTAACGGAAGGACGAATGTAAGTGCTCTGAAAACAATCACTTTAAATGCAAATATTGATATTCTAGCTCACATAGGAAGGTAAAATTAAACTTCTTGTTCCCTCAGAAATGCCTGTTTGCGTTGTGAAATTTGAGTTCAGTAGTCAAGCTGTATTTGGTGAGCAGTATCTTAGGCCAGAAAGACTCCATTGATCTAGGAGTCAGAAGACTACTAGTTCCAGCTCAGCTTCTTTCTACACGTGTGCTTGTATTAAGTTATCTGAGGACTTAAATTTTTTACCTCTAAAATAAAAGGGCTGTATTTTGTTAGATGGTCCTCTGAAGATTTTGGGTGGGGGGAGGGTGAGCTCTCAAATTGTGATTCTCTAATATACCCAGACGTCTATTAGCCCTACTCAAAAATGTATGTGTGGTTTTTCTGCTTAATTACAGCCTCCTTTGGCACTGGAGACAGGAGCAAACAAACAGCTTAAAAGATTTTATTTCTGAATAGGAAAGAAGATCCTGCACCTACTTAGGCTTGAGATGCACTTGATCTGAATCTCTGCAGATTTTACCCAAGAGAACAGACTAGAATTAGAACTCCTCATCAGTAATTTCCCCTAGAAATTATGAGCAAAAGCAAAAAATGGAATGAGGAGCAGACTTCATGACACATAAGTGGCACTTTCATTTGTTGAATGAAGGAGACCACAGGGTAAAGATGATGAGACGGTAGGTTTATAAATTTCCTCCTATCTAATCAAATCTATTTCCCAGGCCCTGAGTACTCCCAGAAACCAATGAGGAGCTACATATTCTGCAGCACAGACAACACAGTCCATGAGTTTTAGTCGGTGGGGGTAGCTAAAGAAAATTGAATACGGTCTGTGTTTTCCAATCTTAGAATACAGTGCTTCACTGGATATTTGAGGCTGCTGTCCACTCCCCACACTCCTCAGCACCAGGAGAGGAGGTCGACTTACTTTCTGTTTCACACTGAAAAAAACCACTGCTGCTTCATCCTTGTGCTTTATCCACAAGCAAATCCTTTGAGTTCATGAGGAACTAATTCTCACTCCCACCCTCTTGGTTTTGACCCCATTCTTTCCAGTCTGCTTGGGAGCTTGCTCCAGCAATCATCACCTCCAACTCTTCTATCTTTAATTTTCACTTTCTTCTTTCCCCTTGGCATAAGATCACACTTACACTCAAGTATCTTCAACCTTTAAAACAAAATCTCACGGCTTACACTTTGTGTTGCATTTTAATATCATTGTTGGCATTCTTTTTTCTTTGACTTTAATTGTTTACTTACTTTTTTCTTATTATTTTTTTGCTAGACAACATGTATTTCTGTAAGAGATCTTAAATCTTTTTGTACAAAGACCTGAATATAAGGACATGTAAATATTCATATATCCTAACAGGTATCATATCCAACTTGTCAACGTATATTTAGCTAAGTGAGTTCCAAATGAAAATTTGAAAACTCAGTGAGTGAGTAAATGGATGTCCTAATTTATTAGGTAACATGCAATTAAAACAACATATTAAAGTGAGATTTTTGTTTTAGAACTGGCCATTTTTCTACAAAAATTGTCGATTCAAAGATTTCAATTAACTTGATTTCTCTGGTAACCTGATCATTCCAGTAACCGGTTCTGAAACTGCCACCTTTCTCAGGCAGAGGGGAAGGTAGTGTATGTGTGACTGCAAACCAGCCCCAACAAGCAAAGATGTGAGTCTCACTGGAAATTAGGACCAACTGTATCTCTTCTTTGAGGCCCAGTCATCTCACAACCTCACAGGATCATTCTGAGCATTAAATACAATCATGTATGATAAAGATCGTCACAAAAATACAAATTTTTTCATAAATGTTAAGCAAACCAGTTGGCAGATTTAGCCACCCTGGCTAAAATGTATTGCCTTGAACAGTGAAAGGATTTCACTTTCGCTTGAAGATGAATTACAGTAAGACTCAGACTTATCGTGAGGTTAATTCTTGATACTTATATTGCCAAACATATTGTATATGTTTTATAAATCAGTTCCTTAAGACAAAAGAAAGTACAAAGTATAAGCTTTAGAGTGAAAAAGATTTGATTATCAGTAACAGAATCCAGCCTTCTGATTCCTGAACTACATGTAGCACAGAGTGAAGTAGAATTTTGAGATGAATCCAATTTATGCCATGGAGGTCTAGATCAGCTTTCAGCACATCCCATTTCTTCTTCACAAAACACATATTCAAGATGACAAGTAGAATCAGAAGGATTGTAGGACTTTTGTGCATTGTGACTTACTGTAAAGCTTGTCTCCAGTACCATTTATATGGTACTGCTACAAAAAGTGTCTAATCTGAATTCAACAGGAGAAAACAGACAAGTCCAAATTGAGGGACATTCGGCAAAACAGATCTGGACTCAAAGTGGGCAGTCTTGAAAGAAATAAAGGTAAGTAACTATTGTAGACTAAAGGAGACTACAAGAGATACAACTAAATGCAATGTGTGATCCTTGGTTGGATATTGGATTGGAGGAAGGAGAAAAAGCTACAAATTTTGGGGACATTTTGGTATCCCTGGGGAAATTGGCATATATATAAATTTTAGAGATAAGATTATATCAACATTAAATTTCCTGAAGGTGATAAGTGAATTGTAGTCATGTTGTCATGCCCTTGTTCTTGGAAAATAAATAATGAAATATTTAAGTGTGAAATGTAACACAAACCATTTAAAATTCACAGGTAATATAAATGTTTCATTAAATAAAGATGCATATGAGATAGAAGCAAATCTAGCAAAATGTTAACCACTGGTAAGTCTAGGAAAGGGGCATATGATATTTAATGTTCTCCTCTTACAAATTTTCTGTAAATTGAAAGTTTTCAAAATAAAAATATTAAACAATTCAAAAAAGTATATAAAAATTCTACTGCTATATCTATTGCTACAGGACCAAGTGCTTGCAACCTGTCTCGCTAGCTTTAGTTTGTCATCAGAACTGCTCAGATTCCTCACCTCATAATGCCTCCTGATGACTTCCTTCTTTCTTCCTAAACCTCCTAAACCCTTGGCTTTCCCAGCTACCACTTCCTCCTAAGCAATTTATTTAGTTTTAGCTTTAATGACAGCACTCTCCTTAACCCCTTACTCTCTGCGCCTTTGTCCTCCTTTGTATTTATCTTGTTCTCCTATTCTATTTCATCTGAACCAGTTTTCATCCTTCAAGTTGAATCCTAAGAGACTTAGCATTCCCATGTCTCCTGCATTCAGGGCACTAAGCACTCCAGCTCAAATGATTCTCGCTATGTGACACAGTCTGTTCTGCCTTTCTGCTCTGTCTCCATAATTTGGCAGATTTTTGGAATTCTTTTTTTTTCTTTTAAAGATTATTTATTCATGAGAGACACACAGAAAGGGAGAGACACAGGCAGAGGGAGAAGCAGGCTCCATGCAGGGAGCCCGATGCAGGACTTGATCTTGGGTCCCCAGGATCACGCCCTGGGCTGAAGGCGGCGCCAAATCACTGAGCCGCCCGGGCTGCCCTGAGTTTTGGAATTCTTGATAATTAAATATACCCAAATTCATTCCACTCCACCGTCTAGTGTATCCAATGTGTAACACTCCTCTCATCCCCCAAATCATTAATTTGGTAGAAAATATCCCTATTGACTATATAAGAAAACCTAAAGAAAACATTGAACACTACACTGAACACTACAAAATATATACCAATATGTTCAGGTCCCTCAAATAAAGGAGCAGAGAGATGTCTGACTGGCTATTGGGACCAAACTACACAGAAAGTACACCTTTAACTGGTATATCCAAAAATTGGGAGTATCTAGAGCTAAGGATAATTGCTATTCCATATTTTGCCTTTGTCTCCTCACACATTCAAGGTCTTCTCTTAATGGGAAATTAAATCATCTTGAATATCTCTACATCTTTTGGAAGATCTCTAGCAGGAGCAATCTGTATGCCAGTCACTATGGGTTCACATTTACAATTCAGGGTGTTATGGGATCTACTCTCAGGCCACTCTTGGAGGGCAAAAAAAAAAAAAAAAAAGGATAGCTCAATCCCTGACTCAGTCACAGTGGCTCTGCTGAACTGCTTGGAAAAAAAATCACTGAAACTCCCATAGCATCTGCTTCCTCATCAGTAAAGTGGAAAGAGATGGTCATTTCTGAGGTGACTTCCAGCTCTGAAGGTCCTTGACTGCAAGAGTACTACATAATACCTTTTGCAATTAAGATGATAATAATTTTTAAAGGTGTTTACTCGTGATAGAGAGATTTTGATTTTGACTACAATCTGTGCATGAAGGATTATATCTGTTCTAAGTTGAATTACTGTAATTAAGGGAAAATGTTACTGTGAATCCATTTGTATAGCTATGTGATATAACATTTGGGAGGCAGAGGCCCTTGTCTGGAGTCTATGCCTCACTCTTTGTGTGACCCTGAGGCAATCTTGCCCTTTCATTTTTTTTTTTTTAAAGATTTCATTTATTTATTTGACTGCAAGAAAGAGGGTGGGAAAGTGTGAGAGAGAGAGAACACAGAGGGAGAAGGAGAAGCAGACTCCCTGCTGAGCAGAGAGCCCAAGGCAGGGCTCCATCCCAGGACCATGAGATCATGACCTGAGAGGAAGGCAGCTGTTTAACCAAATGAGCCCTCCAGGTACCCCAATCTTGCCCTTTCTTTAAGGGCAATTTCCACTTGAGTAAAGCAGAGATTTTTTTTTTAAAGATGGTAATAGTTTTATAGCAATAATTCATTATTGAATATATTAATAAACTAGGGAAGCCTACTACATTACACAAATGTCTGGGCACTATAGGCTAGTGATGATGAAAAGTGAAGAAGGCAGCCATCCCTCGCCCTCCTGAAATAGCCTTCTTAGAAATATAATGAGCTGAGTCCCTGCTCTTTGTATAAGTGAAATATCTCCAAAGACCCTATAGCCCCATGTGTCATAGCTGTTATGACGTAGAGGTGGTGCCAAAGCCTGGGCTTCATATCATATCTCCACTTGGAGAGAGCATTGCCATCAGTTGACCTGCACACTGTGCCTTAACATAGGGACCTAGGCTGTTTTGTAACCATTTGGCTCTCTCAGGGAAATAAAAGAAATTGTATTATCATTTCATATCTGAGTATTTATTTATTTATTTATTTTTTAATTTTTATTTATTTATGATAGTCACAGAGAGAGAGAGAGGCGCAGAGACACAGGCAGAGGGAGAAGCAGGCTCCATGCACCGGGAGCCCGATGTGGGATTCGATCCGGGGTCTCCAGGATCGCGCCCTGGGCCAAAGGCAGGCGCCAAGCCACTGCGCCACCCAGGGATCCCCATATCTGAGTATTTAACCAGACACATAGATACAGATCTAATTCTTATGGTATGTGAAGAGTGTTGGGCTTTCTACTGGATCCCAAGGAAATCCAGGGAAACGTTATCTCCCTGAAAACACCCACAATATTCTAATCATATCAAGGAGTGCCTGGAAATTTCTGATGCCCCCAAGTTCATTTCACTCAACGAGTTTTTAAGTTTATTCTTTGTCAAAGGGTAAAATGCAAGCCATGTCTCTAAGTTGCAACAGTGCATATGGTCAATTTGTCATAGGCCAGTGGGATCTGACACTACATCTTACAGTTTGAGAGCAGGCTCATCATCATTACATAAGGGCATATATTTCATGTGAAATAGTAGGAGAAGACTCTAATCAGATGTCCTTCCCCAGAACAACCACGTGCAAATTGCTACCTCACTCTGTCACTGCACACATCTGTTCTGAGGATATGTATTATCAGTAGAAACCTGTCTATCCACACACCCCTCTGCAATTTACCAAATACAATGCCCATTGAATACCTCACTGGTCTCTGTAACTATGCAGTAGTCAGAAGAATGGTAAGTATAGCCCAGAAGAAGTTAAGTGACTTATTCAAAGGCATATATCAATAAATGATACAACTCAAATTCTAATTCAGCTCTTTGATTACAAAACCAGAATCCTTTTCACCGGAATAAGTTCTGTGCACTTTTATGTAAGCACCCAATACTGCCAATGTAATGTTAATTAATTGTAATAGTTGCTGTATCTTTCATTCAATTTCTTATAACATGAAGATGTTACAAATTCTTAAATCAGACCAGTTGGAAAAAATGTGTTAAGGATGCATTGAGGCTGCACTTGTTGCCATATGGCATAAATTGAATCCTGGGAAATGGCAGTAGCAAGTGAGCTAATTGAGTATGGGACAATCTAAGATGAGATTTTGTATCCTCCCCACAACTACAGTGCCCTACAACCACTGATTATTTTTACTGTCTCCATAATTATGGGTGACATAATACCTTTTCCAGAATATTATACAGTTAGGATAATACAGTATGTAGCCTTTTCAGATTGTCTCTTCACTTAGTAACTTAGTCACTATGTAGTATCTAAGGTTACTCCATGCCTTTTTATGGTTTAATGGTTCATTTCTTTTTAGTGCTGAATACTATGCCATTGTCTGGGCATAGTTTATCGATTCACCTACTGAAGATATCTTGGTTGCTTTAAGGTTTGGCAATTATGAATAAAGTTGTTATAAACATCTGTGTGCAGATTTTTGGGTAGACATAAGATTTCAGCTCCTTTGAGTAAATACCAAGGGAGTACAATTGCTGGATCATATGGTAAGAGTATGTTTAGTTTTACAAAAAACCACCAAATGACTTCCAAAGTGGCTGTACAATTTTGCATTTCCACTATTCATGAATGAGAGTTTCGATCATTCCACATCCTCACCGACATTTGGTGCTATCCATAATCCAGATTTTGGCCACTCTAACAGGAGTGCAGTGGCCTCTCACAGTTTTAATTTGGATTTCCCTGATGACTTATGATGGGAAACATCTTTTCATATGCTTATCTGTCATATGACTATCTTCTTTGATGATGTGTTTGTTTAAGTCTTTGGCTCTTTTTAAAATCAGGTTGTTTTTTTGTGGTTGATTTTTAAGAGTTCTTTTATATTTTGGATAAGTCCTTTATCAGATGTATCTTTTGCAAATATTTTTCTCCTAGCCTATGGCTTTATCATTCTTTTGACATTGTCTTTCCCAGAGCATGAGTTTTTAATTTTAATAAAATCCAATTTACCAATTCTTTTTACACAGATTGTGTCTTCAGTATTGTATCTTGTCATTGTTATGCCCAAGGTTATCTAGGTTTTCTCCTACATTATCTTCTAAGAGTTTTATAGTTTTGCATTTCACACTTAAGCCTGTGATCCATTTTGATTTAATTTTGTGAAAGGCATAAGGTCTGTGTCTAGATTTTCTTTTTTGTATATGGAAATTCAGTTGTTCCAGCACCGTTTATTGAAAAGACTCTCCTTTGTCAAGGATCAGTTGGCATTATTTATCTATTTCTTGGCTTTCTATTCTGTTCCTCTGTTCTATTGATCTGTTCTTTAACCAATACCACACAGCTTTATAGCTTTATGGTAAGTCTAGAAATTGGGTAGTGTCAATCCTTTAACTTTGTTCTCCTTTAATATTGTATGGGCTATTCTGGGTCTTTGCCTCCTCATACACACTTTAGAACGAGTGTGTTGATAATCACAAAATAATTAGCTAGGATTTTGATTGGGATTTCATTGAATCTATAGATGAGGTTGAGAAGAATGGACACCATAGCAATATTGAGTCTTCCAAATCATGAGTATAGACTATCTATACAGTACTTCTTTGATTTTGTTTATCAGAATTTTGTAGTTTTCTTCATATATGTCTTGTGCATATGTTGTCACATTTATACCTAAGTATTTCATTTTTTTGGATATTAAATGGTATTAGGTAAATTTGAAATTCAATTTCAAATTCTCCTTGTTAATTGCTAATACGTAGGGCAACGATGGACTTTTGTGTATTAACCTTGTATCCTGCAACCTTGCTATAATTGCTTATTAGTTCCTGGAGCTTTTTGTTGATTCCTTCAGATCTTCTATGTAGACAATCATGTCATCTGTGAGCAAAGACAGTTTTATTTCTTCATTCCCCATCTGTACATCTTTTATTTCCTTTTTTTGTTGTTGTTGTTATTTCCTTTTGTTGTTGTATTTGCTAGAACTTCCAGTACAGTGTTGAAAGAGTAGTTAAAGGGGATATCCTTGCCTTGTACTTGATCTTAGTGGGAAAATTTCAAATTTCTCCCATTAAGTATGATGTTAGCTATAGAGTTTTGAGGGTTTTTTAAATTATTATTTTTCGTGAAGTTGGGGAAGGTTTCCCTATCCCTAGTTTACTGAGTTTTTATCATGAATTGGTGTTAAATTTTGTCAAATGCTTTTTCTGCACCTATTAATACAATCATTAGTTTGTTCTTTATTAGCCTATTGATGTAATGGATTACATTAATTGATTTTCAAACGTTGAATCAGCCTTGTATACCTGAGATAAATCCCTCTTGGTGGTGGTATACAATTCTTTTAATACACTATTGGATTTGATTTACTAATATTTTGTTGGAGATTTTTGTATCTTTGTCACAAGAGCTATTCATTCATCTGTAGTTTTTAAAATGAATTTTGGTTTTAGGGCAATGCTGGCCTCATAGAATGAGTTAGGAAGTATTCCCTTTGCTCCTCTCCTCTGAAAAAAATGTAGAGGATTGGTATAATTTCTTCCTTAAAAGTTTGGTAGAATTCACCAATGTACCTGAGGCTTTCTGTTTTGGAAGTCTATTAGTTACTGATTCAATTTCTTTAATAGACACAGGTCTATTTGTTTCACCTATTTCTTTTTGTGTGAGTTTTAGCATATGATGTCTTTCAAGGAATGGATCCATTTAATCTAAGTTATCAAATTTGTGGGCCATAGAATTGTTCATACTATTCCTTGATTATCCTTCTAATGCCCATGGAATCTATAATGATGTCCTTTTATTTTTTATATTAATAATTTGTGTCCTGTTTTTATTCATCTGACTAGAGGCTTACTAATTTAACTCATCATTTCAAAGAAACAGCTCTTGGGTTCATTAATTTTCTCTGTTGGTTTCCTGCTTTCCACTTCATTGATTTCTACTCTAATTCTTATTATTTCTTTTTTTCTATTTACTTTAGATTTAATTTGCTCTTCTTTTTCTGATTTCCTAAGATGGAAATGTATTGATAGTAGAAATTTCTTCTTTTCTAATATATGTATTCAATGCTATAAATATCCCCTGTAAGTGCTGCTTTCACCACATCCTATGTACTTAGTAAGTTGTGTTTTCATTTTCATGTAGTTGAAGTATTTTTTAAACCTCTCTTGAGATACCTTCTTTGACCAATGTGTTATTTAAAAGTGTGCTGTTGGGATCTCTGGGTGGCGCAGCGGTTTGGCGCCTGCCTTTGGCCCAGGGCGTGATCCTGGAGACCTGGGATCAAATTCCATATCGGGCTCCCGGTGCATGGAGCCTGCTTCTCCCTCTTCCTGTGTCTCTGCCTCTCTCTCTCTCTCTCTCTCTGTGACTATCATAAATAAATAAAAATTTTAAAAAGTGTCCTGTTTAATTTCCATATGTTTGAGGATTTTCCTATTATCTTCCTGTTATTGGTTTCTAGATAACTCCATTGTGATCTAAGAGAAGATATTGTTTGATTTCTATTCTTTTAAATTTATTAAGGTGTTTTAGGTTCTGAATGCAGTCTACCTATGTGAACATTTCATGTGAGCTTAAGAAGAATATGGATTTTGCTATTGTTGGATAAAGTGGTCTGTAGATGGAGATTATATCCAGTTGATCGATGATCATGTTGAATTCAACTATGTCCTTACTATCTTTTGCCTGCTTTCTCTATCCATTCTGACAGAGTGGTGCTGAAGCCTCAAATCATGATAATAAATTCATCTATTTCTCTTTGCAAATCTGTTAGTTTCTGCCTTACATGGTTTGATGTCACTTTTATTTTAGCACAGGTATTTTGCAAGCTTTTAAAAATTATGTGAATAATGCAAAAATACTTAACACTTAAAACCAGCAAAGCTTCATTTAAGTAAAAAACTTTATTTAAAAAAGATTATTAACCCCCAGAATTTTACAGAAGTAAATTTCTACTCTATAATGTCAATCCTATGCAATATAATAAAAACTCTATCATTAGCTATTGATTTCCTCTATTGTTCTTCTGAATCTTATATGACAGAGGAAGGGGTACTTAGACAAACATGGAACAAAATTCAACCCAAATAAACTGCAAAGTGTTTCCTAATAGTTGTAAATGCATTTTGTCTACACTATCCAAATAAGTAGCTATGGAGTAACTGTAGGTATTGCACCAAAGCTAGTAAGAGATTTTGTTTTTGCAAGTTGGTAAAAACTGCACTAGGTGAGAAGTCACAGTTTAAGGATGCATGTTCTGTGACTATTTACTACACACATATATTTAGTGTCTCTAAACACTAGAAATATACATTATCAGAGTACCCTCAAAAGTCAGGTGTGATTTTTTTTTAAATGAGGAAACTTGATTCTTAAAATCCACAGGAATCCTACCTGGAGTTTTAACAGCTACCAATAAATCACTTCCATTGTTCCAAGGTTACAGCATCTCTGGGACCTTCAGAGTTTGATGAAACTGGATTTGCTGGCTTTTCGTATAGCAGAAGCCACAGTAGATAACATTCTTCACCTGTAATGTGTCTTCATGATTAGCATAAATCTGTGACAGATGACAGAATTACTGAGTATGCCAGGAGCATTGTTTAACGCGCTCTGGAGAAAGAAAATCATCAGCCAACCGATACAGTTAAATAGGTCATGAACATAATACGGAGTTCCTACTGGGATAATTACCACATCTCTGCTAACTTTCAGTTGCCCAGCCTTCAGCTTCATACTCTTAATGAAGCTGCTTTCGTAGTGATGGGTCTAAACACCAGGTCATGGTTGCTGGTTCTTCCTGAGCTCGCTTTTCTGATGACTCTTAAAGAAATGCTCATGACTTCTTGGTCTCTTTTCTGATAAACATACCTAGTATGTATGTACCAGAAGGCTCTTGGTTTCTCTTTTCCTTCAATAAATTGCTTTATGGTGAGAATCTCCATCTTGAACAGTTTTAAGGACTTCTCAGTCACACTGTCCTTTTGAATTTCTCACATAGACAATGACATCAGCTGCATCAGATATGTCTCAGTAAAGATGTTACTCCACAGTTTTTATTTTCCAGAGTAATTATCTGCATTATACATCTTGGGACCTCAATCTGGCCAAAGTATTTTGGTAGCCTAGAGTGAAAATACAGTTAGTTCACCATCTCACCTGGTGTATTCAAGCAGTGGAATGTTGTCCCTGAGATCATCAAACCTGGAAGACATCATATCTCTAAAATTTCTTCTTCATGGCTAGCCCTTAAATTTCAACATCACTAATTCCTTTTCATTTTTCAAGAAATGTGGAACTCCTTCAAATCCACTTCAAAAGTCTCCTGTAGTGACTTCAGTGATGATTTCATTGGTCCTTGCTATAGACTGAATGTGTTCCCCCAAATTCATTTTTTAAATCTAATCTCCCCATGTGATGATATTTAGAGGTGGGGCCTTTGGGAGTTGATTAGGCTCTGCCCTTATTAATTCATTAGTGCCATTATAAAAGTCCCCAGAAAGTTCCCTTGCCTCTGTCCTATGAGGACATAGCAGGAATATAGTTGCCTATGAACATAGAAGTGGCCCTCACCAGACACCAAATCTTTCAGCCCCTTGATCTTGGGCTTCTCAGTCTCTAGAACTGTGAGAAATAAATGCTTGCTTTTAAGCTCTCCAGTGTACGGGATTTTGTTATAGCAGCCCAAATAGACTAACACATCCCACAATTAACTAGATCAACTAACTGGTCACCAGACTCTTTGACAAAGGGATCCCTGGGTGGCGCAGTGGTTTGGCACCTGCTTTTGGCCCAGGGCGCGATCCTGGAGACCCGGGATCGAATCCCACGTCGGGCTCCCGATGCATGGGGCCTGCTTCTCCCTCTGCCTGTGTCTCCGCCTCTCTCTCTCTCTCTGTGTGACTATCATAAAACAACAACAACAACAACAACAAGATTCAGTGTTCAATTTATGATGCATCCAGACAACATTACTGGCTGCTTTTGTTTCCAATACTTCCTGAGCACATTCCAGCTCCTCTTATTGTCGAAATCTTGCAAGCACAGTAAACAATGGCCATGCAGCCAATAGTGAGGAGTATCAGAATGTTGTGCTTGTCATCATTTCTTGGGGTTCTCACATAAATCAGAGCAAGTCTTATTTTCTATCGAAGAAGCAAAGATATCAAGAATTTTTTGTGTATTCTTGTGTCCATTCTGTCTGTTTTCTTTGTTGACATTCTCTCTGGTAAAGTCTGCTGGCTAATTTAAAGGAAAAGTGCTGGTTGGACAGGTCAATTTTATGCTGTTGGCTGGCTCGGAGGCTGCACTCTCATCCACAGCTGCCGTCTCCAACACTGAGGGATTTTACAAGAGCGCAGCATCAAAGCTAGCTTTTTCTCTAACTAAAGGAGTCTGCTCTATGTCTCTGAGGCTGGCTTTGAGAAGAGCTTGAAATATCTGCTTTAACAAGGACAATTTGCCTTTTTCCCACATTTTGTTCTTACAAAATGAATAGTCTCCAACATTAAAGAGAACTTTTCTAAGGGTGATCTGTGTAGACATCAAGTTCCTTGGTTCATATACCTGACTCTTCATTCATCCCACCCAAGGAAAAATCTTGTAGATGGCACCCTGTTGGCAATTTTTGCTCTTCATTTGGTAGCAATCCACGCATACTCCAAATTTAAACTGAGGACACGGCTTGTGCAAGTTGAAGATACGTATTACATACATCACATATTTCTTGAATACTTTTGGCAGCTCACTCTCTGGCAACCATCTAACAGATGCTCTTACTATGACTCTATAGTTGACACAACTTCCTTTTCAGAAATCCCCATTTGACATAATGGTCTCCAGTGTTGGTCAGGATGTACTTTTCTGTATCCAAATCAGTTCCCACCACATTTTTGGTTAAAAGTGACCATAAGCTAATTGCTGTTATTACAAACATTTGACATAGAGGCAACACAGGAAAAACAAACAAAGACTACACACACACATCAGGCTCTAATAAACTAACAAAGTTTCCTAAGGCTTGTGAGGAGACTTGTGATTACCTAGCTCCCTTTACTTTTTCCTCACTCACCTCAGAGAAATGGTGATTAAGATAATGAAACTGACATATTTCAGCTCTAGTAAGTTAGGAATGGTTTAGAAAGCAGGAAGCAAAATATCTGACTAAATAACAAGTGCAAAGATAGGTGATTGCTGATGTTGGTCAACCACTAAGCCATGTCGTCAGGAGCCTAGACTTTTATTTGTTTGCTCCATCATCCATAGTTGTTAGTTTTTCATCTTTGTGTTTTCAAATTATGGCCCCAAAATGCCCACTGAAATTTCAAGCAAGAAATAAGAGGAAAAGACCATTTTCAGCCCCTACAGTGCTTTTTATCGTGGAGGTCAAAGCTTTCCCAGAAGTCCCCAGTAGATATCATCATATATTTCACCGGCCAAGACTGGGTCATTTGGCCACCTTTAGCTCCAAGCAAATCTGGGAAATTCTCTTGTATGGACAAGAACAACAAGGTTAGCTTAGATTAATTATGATTCATCTTCTGGAGGAGGTCAGACTAGTGCCTATATTAGCCATCTTTCACTGTGATGATGCTTCATAATAAGTAACTCCCCAAATCTTAGTGGCTTATTAGAACAAGAGTTTGTTCCTCACTTATGAGCACATAGGTCATCTGTGATTCTCCTGGGTTTGGCTGGGATCAACTAGGCTTGGATAAAGTACTGTGTGTGTTTTCATGTCTGCCCTATTCATATTCTTGTTCTGGTATTGCTGATGTCCCTGGCATAGTCTCATGGCAAACGGTAGGCACACAAGAAGCCGGATAAAATCACACACATAAACACATTTAGAATCTCTGCTCATGTCATGTACAGTAACATTCCATTTCCCAAACAAACTGGCCAGTTCCAAAACACACTGGGCAAGGATATATACTCGGCCTACTCCAGTGGAAAGTGCTACAAAGTCACACACCAAAAGGTGTGGATGTACAATTCTATTAGAGAGAGGATGAAGGGCTGGGAACAAAAATCTAACTATCCCCTAATTCCAAACAAACTGGGGTCCTGAAAGCAAGAGAGAATGGAATAACTGTTGGGTAGCCATGCAACAGTGCGTTCCACACTAGAACAATCAAAAGAAGACTCAGAAGCTTATTTTGGGGGGTTCAGTTATCAGGAGGAAGATGAGGAAAGTGAGGAAATGGATGTGATTACAGACTGCTTTCTGGGCAGGGGTTTCCAGCGATAGCTGTGACAGACTGTTGAATAGGTTGACATCACAAACTCTCAGTTCCATAGTCTATCAGCATTTGAATTCCTGCTAATAGCGAACATCTCTGATGCAGTGTGTGACGGGTACTAAAGTACTTTATATGCATACTTTATCCTCACAACAAACCTATGAAGTTACCCTGATTTTATAGCTGAGAGGTCAAGTAACCGAGGCAGGTCTTTATAGATGGCAAAGCTATGATTGGAACCCAAATCTGTCTGATTTCATTCACTTAGGCATCCACTACTTGTCAGGCACCATGCTTAGTGCTGAAGATGCAGGTCAATGATATAGACACAGCCCTTGCCCTCTAGGACTTTATTAGTCTCCAAGCTTCACAGCCCAATGGACATTCATTACATGTTAACTAAAAACAAACCCAATATAAATATGTGTTATTTTTCAAATGAATAAATTATGTGCCAGGTACTCTTCTAAAGACTTTTCATGTCACATATCAATGAACCATCATCAATTTTATGTTAAGCACTGTTTTCACCATTTTAAACATTAGGAAGCTGAGATATGTAGAAGTTAACTTTGTTACACACTAGGAAATGAGGGTGCAGTATTAGAATATAGGCAATCTGGCTCTAGAGCTCATGATCTCACCACAACACCATACACATCTCAGGACCAATAAAATACAGATTTACTTCAATATACTAATGCATCAGTGTATCTTTCTCTGTGTATTTTCCCCTTAAAAAAATACTCACTATAAGGAGCCTGAACAGGGAAGACGAGTCCCCATAACATTTGCCTTTGAAAGTAAGAGAGGCTGGATTTTGTGAATTCTTACAATCAACAGGACTTAAAGCCTGGAATTATAAAAATCAGTGGACTGCTCTGAGAGAACTTGGAAGGCATTAGGAAGCAGATTCCCCTCCTTTAAAGACAGCATAACAAACAGCCCCTGCAGATGTACATAGGGGCTCTGCAGACAACTGGACTGAAGGAAAAGAGGCCAGGAATCAATAGCAGAGCACATGCAACACACACAGGAGACACTCCCTAAAGCACCAGGTCCTGGGGAACGGGGGACACTACACTGCAGGGCACTACAGGACCTCACTTCATAAGGCCATCACTTCAAAAGCAAGAGATGTTGCTGATTTTCCTAACACAGAGAAACAGACACAAAGACTTGGACAAAATGAGGAGACAGATATGTCCCAAATAAAGGAACAGGACAAAGCCACAACAAAAAAACATAAGTGAAGACAGATATAAGTAAATCCTTGAAAGAGAATTTAAAATAATGATCGTAAAGATACTCATTGGACTTAAGAAAAGAGTGGAGGACATCAGTGAAACCCTTAACAAAGAGACAAAAAATAACCAATCAGAGATGAAGAACACAATACTTATTTTTTAAATTATCTATCATCTATCTATCTATCTATCTATCTATCTATCTATCTATCTATCATCTATCTAATCTATCCATATTTATATTTATATTATTGGAGTTCGATTTGCCAACATATAGTATAACACCCAGTGCTCATCCTATCCCAAGTGCCCCCCTCAGTGCCCATCACCCAGTCACCCCAACCCCCCGCCCACCTCCCTTCCACTACTCCTTGTTCGTTTCCCAGAGTGAGGAGTCTCTCATGTTCTGTCTCCCTCACTGATATTTCCCACTAATTTTCCCCCCTTTCCCCTATAATCCCTTTCACTATTTTTTATATTCTCCATATGAATGAAACAATATAATGATTGTCCTTCTCCAATGGACTTATTTCACTCAGCATAATACCCTCCAGCTCCATCCACATCGAAGCAAATGGTGGGTATTTGTCGTTTCTAATGGCTGAGGAATATCCCACTATATCCATAGACCACATCTTCTCTATCCATCATCTGTCGATGGACACTGAGGCTCCTTCCACAGTTTGGCTATTGTGGACATTGCTGCTATAACATCGGGGTGCAGGTGTCCCGGCGTTTCACTGAATCTGTATCTTTGGGGTAAACCCCCAGCAGTGCAATTGCTGGGTCATAGGGCAGATCTATTTTTAGCTCTTTGAGGAGCCTCCACACAGTTTTCCAGAGTGGCTACACCAGTCCACATTCCCACCAACAGTGTAAGAGGGTTCCCCTTTCTCCACATCCTCTCAAACATTTGTTGTTTCCTGCCTTGTTAATGTTCCCCATTCTCACTGGTGTGAGGTGAGATCTCATTGTGGTTTTGATTTGTATTTCTCTGATGGCCAGTGATGCGGAGCATTTTCTCATGTGCTTGTTGGCCATGTCTAGGTCTTCTCTGTGAGATTTCTGTTCATGTCTTGTGCCCATTTCAGGATTGGATTGTTTGTTTCTTTGGTGTTGAGTTTAATAAGTTCTTTATAGATCTTGGATACTAGCCCTTTATCTGATACGTCATTTGCAAATATCTTCTCCCATTCTGTAGGTTGTCTTGTAGTTTTGTTGACTGTTTCCTTTGCTGTGCAGAAGCTTCTTATCTTGATGAAGTCCCAATAGTTCATTTTTGCTTTTGTTTCTTTTGCCTTCGTGGATGTATCTTGCAAGAAGTTGCTGTGACCAATTCAAAAAGGGTGTTGCCTGTGTTCTCCTCTAGGATTTTGATGGACTCTTGTCTCACATTTAGATCTTTCATCCAGTTTGAGTTTATCTTTGTGTCTGGTGTAAGAGAATGGTCTAGTTTCATTCTTCTGCACATGGCTGTCCAATTTTCCAAGCACCAGTTATTGAAGAGACTGTCTTATTTCCAGTGGATAGTCTTTCCTGCTTTGTTGAAAATAGGTTACCATAGAGTTGAGGGTCCACTTCTGGGTTCTCTATTCTGTTCCATTGATCTATGTGTCTGTGTTTGTGCCAGTACCACACTGTCTTGATAACCACAGCTTTGTAGTACAACCTGAAATCCAGCATTGTGAAGCCCTGGCTTTGGTTTTCTTCTTCTATATTCCCCTGGCTATTCGGGGTCTTTTCTGATTCCACACAAATCTTAAGATGATTTGTTCCAACTCTCTGAAGAAAGTCCATGATATTTTGATAGGGATTGCACTGAATCTGTAAATTGCCCTGGGTAGCATTGACATTTTCACAATATTAATTCTGCCAATCCATGAGCATGGAATATTTTTCCATCTCTTTGTGTCTTCCTCAATTCCTTTTTGAAGTGTTCTGTAGTTTTTATGGTATAGATCCTTTACCTCTTTGGTTAGGTTTATTCCTAGGTATCTTATGCTTTTGGGTGCAATTGTAAATGGGATTGACTCCTTCATTTCTCTTTCTTCAGTTTCATTGTTAGTGTATAGAAATGCTAAACTGACTTCTGGGTATTGATTTTGTATCCTGCCACACTGCCGAATTGCTGTATGAGTTCTAGCAATATTGGGGTGGAGTCTTTGTGTTTTCTAAGTACAGTATCACATCATGTGCGAAGGGAGAGTTTGACTTCTTCTTTACCAATTTGAATGCCATTTATTTCTTTCTGTTTTCTGATTGCTGAGGCAAGGACTTCTAGTACTATGTTGAATAGCAGTGGTGAGAGTGGACATCCCTGTCGTGGTCCTGATCTTAGGGGAAAGACTCCCAGTGCTTCCCCATTGAGAATGATATTTTCTGTGGACGTTTCATAGATGGTTTTTAAGATGCTGAGGAATGTTCCCTCTATCTCTACACTCTCAAGAGTTTTGATCAGGAATGGAGGCTGTATTTTGTCAAATGCTTTCTCTGCATCTATTGAGAGGATCATATGGTTCTTGTTTTTTCTCGTTGATGTGATCTATCATGTTGGTTGTTTTATGAGTGTTCAACCAGCCTTGCATCCCAGGGATAAATTCCACTTGGTCATGGTGAATAATCTTCTTAATGTACTATTGAATCCTATTGGCTAGTATCTTGTTGAGAAATTTTGCATCCATCTGTGTTCATCAGGGATTATTGATCTATAATTCTCCTTTTTGGTAGAGTCTTTGTCTGGTTTTGGAATCAAGGTGATACTGGCCTCATAGAACAAATTTGGAAGTATTCTATCCCTTTCTATCCTCTGGAACAGCTTTAGTAGAATAAGTATTATTTCTTTAAATATTTGATAGAATTCCCCTGGGAAGCCATCTGGCCCTGGACTTCTGTGTCCTGGGAGGTTTTTGATGACTGCTTCAATTTCCTCCCTGGTTATTGGCCTGTTCAGGTTTTCTATTTCTTCCTGTTCCAGTTTTCGTACTTTGTGGTTTTCCAGAAATGCATCCATTTTTTCTAGATTGCCTAACTTATTGGCGTATAGCTGCTCATAATACATTTAATATTGTTTGTATTTCCTTGGTATTGGTTGTGATCTCCTCTCTTTCATTCATGATTTTGTTAATTTGAGTCTTTTTTCTTTTGAATAAAGCTGGCTAATGGTTCATCTACCTTATTAATTCTTTCAAAGAACCAGCTCCTGTTTTTCTTGATCTTCTCTACAGTTCTTCTGGTCTTTATTTCATTGAGTTCTGCTGGAATTTTTATTATCTCTCTTGTTCTGCTTGATGTAGGTTTTATTTGCTGTTCTTTCTCTAGTTCCTTGAGGTGCAAGGTTAGCCTGTGTATTTGAGTTTTTTCCGTTTTTTTGAGGGAGGCTTGTGTTGTGGTGTATTTCCCTCTTAGGACTGCTTTTGCTGTATCCCAAAGATTTTGAATGGTTGTATCTTTATTTTCATTAGTTTCCATGAATCTTTCTAATTCTTCTCTAATTTTCCTGGTTGACCCATTCATCTTTCATAGGATGCTCTCTAACTTCCATGTGTTTGAGCTTCTTCCAAATTTCTTCTTGTGATTGAGTTCAAATTTCAAAGCATTGTGGTCTGAAAATATGCAGCAGACAATCCCAATCTTTTGGTATCGTTTGAGACCTGAATTGTGACCCAGTATGTGGTCTATTCTTGAGAAGAATGTATATACAGTCGCATTTGCATGGAGAATTTTATATATATATATATATATATATATGAAATCCATCTGGTCCAGTATATCATTTAAAGCCCTTGTTTCTTTGGTGGTGTTGTCCTTAGAAGATCTGTCATTTGCAGAAAATGCCATGTTGAATTCTCCTACTATTAGTGTATTATTATCTAAGTATGTCTTTACTTTGGTTATTAATTGATTGATATACATACTTGGTAGCTCCCACATTAGGGGCATAAATATTCATGATTGTTAAGTTTTCTTGTTGGGTAGACCCTTTAAGTATGGTATAGTGTCCCTCTTCATCTCTTACTACAGTCTTCGGATAAACTTTATTTTTTTTGTAGTCTTTGGATAAACTTTAATTTATCTCATATGAGGATTGCTAGTGCAGCTTTCTTTTGAGGACCATTTCAACGGTAAATAGTTCTCCAACCTTTCATTTTCTGACTGGAAGTGTCCTTATGTCTAAACTGAGTCTCTTGTAGACAGCAAATAGATGGGTCTTGCTTTTTTATCCAGGCTGAAACCCTGTGTTATTTATTTTTTTATTTTTTTTTAAAAATTATTTATTTATTCATGAGACAGAGAGAGAGAGAGAGAGAGAGAGAGAGAGGCAGAGACACAGGCAGAGGGAGAAGCAGCCTCCATGCAGGGAGCCCAACATGGGACTTGATCCCGAGTCTTCAGGATCACACCTTGGGCTGAAGGCGGCGCTAAACCGTTGAGCCACCTAGGCTGCCCAATCCTGCGTCTTTTGATGGGATCATTTAGCCCATTCACATTCAGAGTAACTATTGAAAGGTATGAATTTAGTGTCAGTCATCGTAATACCTATTCCGTCCCTGTTTTTGTGGATTATTTATTTGGGCTGCTTCTTTCTTTTTTTAATTTTTTTAATTTTTAATTTTTATTTTTTGCTTCTTTCTTTTACAGGGTCCCCCTTAATATTTCTTGCAGAGCTGGTTTGGCGGTCACATATTCCTTCAGTTGCTGCCTAGCTTGGAAGCTCTTCATCTCTCCTTCTGTTCTGAATGAGGGCCTTGCTGGATAGAGTATTCTTGGCTGCATGTTTTTCTCATTTAGGACCCTGAATATATCCTGCAGCCCTTTCTGGCCTGCCAGGTCTCTGTGCAGAGGTCTACTGTTAATCTGATATTTCTCCCCATATAAGTTAAGAATTTCATCTCTTGCTGCTGTATGGATTTTCTCTTTGTCTTTGGAATTTGCAAATTTCACTATTAAATGTTGAGGTGTTGAACAGTTTTTATTGATTTTGGGGGGGGGGGGATCCTCTCTATCTCCTGGATCTGAATGCCTGTTTCCCTCTCTAAATTAGAGAATTTCTCAGCTATTATTTGTTCAAATATGCTTTCTGGCCCTCTGTTCCTCTCAGCATTTTCTGGAATCCCAATTATATGTAGATTCTTCCTTCTGAGGCTATGATTTATTTTCCCTTAAAATACTCATGGTCTTTTCATTGTTTTTCTCTTTTTTCCTCAGCTTCCTTCCTTACCATCAACTTCTCTTCTATGTTGCTCACTTTCTTCCACCTCATTAACTCTAGCTGTTAGGACATCCAGTTTGGATTGCATCTCATTTAATTGGTTTTTAATTTTGACCTGATCAGGCCTAAATTCTGCAGTCACAAATCTCTAGAGTCCTTTGTTTTTTTCCAGAGCCACCAGTAGCTTTATAATTGTGCTTCTGAATTGGCTTTCTGACATTGAATTGTAATCCAAATATTCTGTAACTCTGTGGCAGAGAGGCCTGTTTCTGATTCCTTCTTTTGTGGTGAGTTCTTCCTTCTAATCATTTTGCTCAGTGCAGAGTGGCTGTATGACCGGGCTGAGTCAAGAATATCAACCTCGACCTAAGTAAATTTCACACTAGATGATTCTGACGATTTCAGAGACCAGAAAATGAAAAAGAAGAGCAGAACAAAGTAAAATGAAAGGATCACTACAGTGAAAAACATATTTTAAAACATAGTAGTAAAAAATAAAAGGCCAAAAATCCCAAAGAAGAAGAAAAAAAAAGAAAAAAGAAGAAAAAAGTGGGGAGACTAGGAGATGGTGGTGGTGACGAAGTTGTAGTGGAGGGAGAATGTAGTCTACCTGAGGGGTCCTAGAGGGTGGTCCTCTTGGTTCTGAGTATAGTAATTTCTGTATGTTAGAAGATGCTCAGTCCCAAATCTATATAAACTAGCCATACTTGTGGAAAGCCCCACCACTGACCACCAAAACATAAATGAGATAAACGAGGGGAGCAGAATGGGAAGGAAGAGAGAATATAATCACAAAATGAGCCAGCACAGTATTCCACTTGGTTCTGAGTGCTTGCTGGTCAATGTCTAGAAGGTATTAACTTCCACCATTGTAGAACACAATGAGGCAGAGAAAACAAAAAACACAAAATAAAAACCCATATCTCATGTATCTCTCCAAATTAAATCGACTATGTTGAAGGGAATCCAGAAGTGAACAATACATCTAAGGCCTGTAGTTGTAGAAATATGAAAGTAAAAAGGGAAAAACCTTAAAAATGAAGAGGTGGTAAAATATTGTAGTTAAGGTGGGAAAAGAGAAAATATATTGGGAATATTTAGTCTGATATAAAAACGAGTTGTAATGGAAAAAAGGGGAGAATTTTTTTTTTTAAAAAAGGATGGGTACCATCTAGTTCTATATACTATAAATCCCTCAACTTCCCCTGGAGCTTTCCAGTGCTGCTTGGGCCAGAACTTGCTCTTCCCCTGTCCTTCCAGCTGCTCTCCTGGGGGAGGGTCCTGCTGTGCTGACTCTCAGGTGTGTGTACCTGGGGAGATGCCCCCCTCACCCGTCGGGTGCCGTGGTCAGTGGATGCTGTTGACCCCGTGAGGCCTCTGTCCCCTGCCCCCCCCGCCCCCGCCAGGCACACGGTGACACCAGGAGGAACAACCACTGGCAGCGGCCAGGTCTGCAGCTCTGGACTCAGCTCTCCCAGTAATCACCCACAGTCTCCCAATCCGCACTGGCCTAGATACTCCCAGGGCGGCCGGGGTGCTGACCTGTACCCTGGGGGCGCCAGGGGCAAGGGTGTCCCTGCTGTCCTGTGTCCTCCCCGCCTCCCCCTGGGCACCTGGGAGCAGGATGTCCCCGCTGTCTTGTGCCCTCCCTGTCCCCACCTGTCCCGGGGGGAGTGCAGGATCAGAGGCTGTGTCCGCTCGGCACCCTGGGATCTGGGGTCCTGTGTCGCTGGACCTGTGCTCCCGGGGCCTCCTCCCGCGCAGGGATCGGGCTCAACCTCCTCCGCCCGGAGCCCCCACCTGACCCACCGGCTTCTCCGAGGCCCCCCGGGTGCAAGCTCCAGCCCTTTACCGAGGTCGCCAGGTGTGCAGTGCGCTCTCCCCGGGGCGCCCTCCTCCGCTAGTGCCCCCGGGAGACTGGGGCCTCCCTCCCCTCCTGGGGTCCTGCCGAGCTCCCTGCTGAGCACCTTTCCATCTGGGAGGAATCTGGTGAAGATTGTTCAAGTTCCCGCTTCTGCAGGACTGGGCTTTCCTGACCCGGAGGCTCTCGCAGCCCTGCCTTAGCCTGGATCCTGGGTGGGGGTGGGGGCGTGGGGGTGTCTCCTCCACTTGATTCTTTTTTATTTCATTTTTTTTCTGCCTTCCTACCTTGCTAGAAGTGAAACCCCTTATCTCCATAGTGTTCCAGCTGTTCTCTCTTTAAATCTCAGGTTGAATTCGTAGGTGTTCAGGATGCTTTGAAAGTTATCCAGGCGAGTTGGGGACCCCAGGTGAGTTGAGGACCCCTACTCTCCAGCCATCTTGCTCCTTCTGAAGAACACAATAAATTAAGTAAAAAATATGGTACAAATAGCAGGGTAGAAGTAGCAGAGGAACAAATTAATGACCTCAAAGAAAGAGCAATGGAAAGAAACTGAGCTGAAAAAAATGAGAGGAAAAACATGATTCAAATTAAGAATATTCTTAGGGAGCTCAATGACTCTATTAAGCACAATAGCATTCACATTATAGGGATCCCAGAAAAGAGAAAAGGGGACAGAAAATTTATTTGAAGAAATAGCTGAAAAGTTCCCTAATCTGAGGAAGGAAACAGATATTCAGATTTAGGAGGCATAGAGACTCTCTCCTTTCCCAAAATCAACCAAAGGAGATCCACACCAAGACACATATTAATTAAAATGGTAAAAAGTAGTGATAAAGAAAAACATTTTTAAAGCAATAAGAGAAAAGAAGACAGTTACTTATGGGTAAATCCCATAAAGATATCAGAGGATTTTTCACCAGAAATTTTGTAGGCCAGAGTATCCGGATATATTCAAAGTACTAAAAGGGAAAAATCTGTAGCTAAGAACATTGTATCCAGCAAAGCTATCATTCAGAATAGATGGAGAGATAAAGAGTTTCTCAGACAAAAGTTAAAGCAAGTAGTCCATGACTACTAAATCAGCCCTCTAAGAAATATTAAAGAGAACTCTAGTGAGGGAATGAAAAGTAAAAAGCACAAAGGTAGTAAAAGTAAGCGTTTCTGTAAAAATTAGTCAAGGGAGTCATAAAATGATACCAAATGTGACCCTATATACCTAAAAAGTGTGCAGGGAGTGGAGGGAAGTAGATTAAAGACTGTGTTCAAATTTAACCAGCCATACACTTAATATAGACAGAAGATGTTACATACAAACCTACTGGCCATCACAAATCAAAAACCAGTAATAAATATGAAGAGAACAAAGAGAAAGAGATCCAAGTATGTCATTTAGGAATGCAACAAACCATGAAGGAGAGCAAGAAGGGATCAGAGAAAAACTACGAAAACAACCACAAAACAACAAAATGGGAATAAATACATATGTATCAATAATTACTTTGAAGGTAAATGCACTAAATGATCCAATCAAAAGACATAGGGTGGTAAAGTGTATAAAAAATTAACACCTATCTAGATACTGCCTACAAGAGATTCATTTCAGACCTAAAGTCACTGAAGCTTGAAAGTAAAGGGATGGAGAAACATAATCATGCAAATGGATGTCAAAAGAAAGCCAGGGAAGCAATACTTATATTGGACAAAATGGATTTTATTTTATTTTTTTTGACAAAATGGATTTTTAAAACAAAGACTGTAATAGGAGACACAGAAGGACACTATATAATAATCAGGGGGATAATACAATAAGAGGATATAATAATTGTAAATATTTATGCATCCAGCATCAGAGTAGCCTGTTCTGCTCAGCTGCCAGCCTTTCAACGCCAGAGCAAATTTTCAGTAACCATGAAATGGTTGAGTAACCATGAATATAGTCGTTATCAGAGGGAGAGACCTTCAGAAGTTGTTTTTAGAGTAAAGCTTGTACTTTGGAGAATCAGCCTTATTCCTCAGCACACATGCTGCCTAGTTCTCAAGATTCCTTCTGAAGAAAGACCAGCCCCCTTTACCTTCCCACAAGTTGGAATAATATGTGAGCCTCTCTTAAAAGACTAGGAAGATCAGGATCCCTGGGTGGCTCAGCGGTTTAGCACAACCTTCAGCCCAGGGCGTGATCCTGGAGACCCGGGATCCAGTCCCACCTCAGGCTCCCTGCATGGAACCTGCTTCTCCCTCTGCCTATGTCTCTGCCTTTCTCTCTGTGTGTGTCTCTCATGAATGAATAAATAAATAAATCTTTTTTTAAATCTTAAAAAAAAAAGACTAGAAAGATCAAACTTAGGAGGGGTATGAGGCAATCCTCTATACCAGTGAATCTTTTGTGAAATTCATATATGATTGATCACATTATGTAATGATATGGAACAAGGCCAATAAGCTATGTGTTCTGAAACTTTTTGTACATCTGGGTCCATGTTTGACTACAGGACATAGCTGCTGTATGCTTTTGCAACTGGTTTGCTACCACATTTCAGCTCCAGTTTTCCATCCTGACAACACTTCAACTCATCTTTATGTCCATTGTGTACAACTTAATAAGACCTTAAAACTATCTGGTTGCTACAAGCATCTCCTTCTTTTCTCCTCATCCAATAAATACCTGTGCCCTACTGGGATAGGTGTTCCAAACAAAAATACCTGGAGTGGTAGTTTAGCAAAACATGCCTTCATTGGCATACAACAAATGAAGTTTCCCTAAGCACAGTTCTGTAAGTAGTGTGTGTGTTTGTGTTTTTTATTTGTACTGTGTAAATTTTTTTTTTGATCTTGGGATTTCTGACTGTGAATTTGATGCATGACCAGATACGGTTTATGATCTTTGCTTGGTTTGGAGAAGATTATTAATGTCTTGTGACCACGTGCCTGGTAATAGTGGATTGTTTTATGTGTAGGTATTGTTTGTTAAATGCAAGGACCGTTGTCAGGCACAGAACATGACATTAGTTAGGACAGACAGATGTGATTATGATGACGTAGCAGAGGTCTGTGGTCCTAGGTCTACAAATGTGTGGTGGGGGATTAGGACAAATTAGAAATGAGGCATTTGATACCCAAACTCTACCCAGCCATGTTAGAAAAATACTTTTGCCTCCAACCTTTAAATTACCCACATGAAAGAGCGCCCTGGACACTGACCCTCAAACCTCTAAAAAGAAAAGTCTCCCCAGGAGTAGAGGTACCAGACTTTGCTTAGGGAGCATAGCATAGGTGAGCACCAGGCTGGGCCAGGCTTTGGCAGCACTGCTACTTGGGAGGAGCCGCTTTACCTTTGTATCAGCTATTATAAATAGAACTGGAATTCCTTGTTAGGTTCCCCCAAATTCTTTTAAGAGGTGTCTATATTCAACTGCTTGAGTTTTGTTTGTTTTTTTTAAAGATTATTTATTTATTTATTTATTTATTTATTTAAGAGGCAGGGTGGGGGGTAGAGGGAGAGAATACCAACGAGACTCCCCACTGAATGCAGAGCTGGATCCCATGACCCTGAGATCATGACCTGGGCCAACACCAAAAGTCAGATGCTCAATCAACTGAGCCACTCAGATGCCCCCTAATTGCTTGAGTTTTGTTTTAGCAAGCCCTTTGTTCAAAGTTGCTGAGTGGCTGTTCTTTATCTTCTTTCCAAGTCTGAGGAACAGAAAGTATCCTCTTCTTTGAGGAAGTGAAAGTTAAGTAAACATTTACTTTTTGCTGTGGCTTATTCAGGACCACATTTTTCGAAATGCCTTGCTTCCTTCAGTAGTGTTTCTAGAAAGGAAAGTTCTACTAAAATAGTTTTAGTTGGAATATAGAATAGTTTTTCTTTAGTGGGGCTTATTTTGAAAAGCCGAGCTTAATGTAAATACAAAAAAAGTTATAGGTAATATCATTGATAAATACAGCTGCAAAACTCCTAAATAAAAAATAAAAAAATAATAAAGCATTAGCAAATTGCACTCATTAGTGAACAAAAAAACGCTACATCATAATCAGTGGTGGTCTAGGAATGCAAGGATTATTCAATATTGGAAAATAAATTTGTTGATATTCCATGCTCATGGATTGGAAGAATTAATATTGTGAAAATATGCTACCCAGGGCAATTTACACATTCAGTGCAATCCCTATAAAAATACCATGGACTTTCTTCAGAGAGTTGGTACAAATAATCTTAAGATTTGTGTAGAATCAGAAAAGACCCCAAATAGCCAGGGGAATACAGAAGAAGAAAATCAAAGTCAGGGGCATCACAATGCCGGATTTCATGTTGTACTACAAAGCTGTGGTCATCAAGACAGTGTGGTACTGGCACAAACACAGACACATAGATCAATGGAACAGAATAGAGAACCCAGAAGTGGACCCTCAACTCTATGGTCAACTTATATTCAACAAAGCAGGAAAGAATATCCACTGGAAAAAAGTCTCTTCAATAACTGGTGCTGGGAAAATTGGACAGCCATGTGCAGAAGAATGAAACTAGACCATTCTCTTACACCAGACACAAAGATAAACTCAAACTGGATGAAAGATCTAAATGCGAGACAAGAATCCATCAAAATCCCAGAGGAGAACACAGGCAACACCCTTTTTGAACTTGGTCACAGCAACTTCTTGCAAATACATCTATGAAGGCAAGGGAAACAAAAGCAAAGGACTTCATCAAGATAAGAAGCTTCTGCACAGCAAAGGAAACAGTCAACAAAACTACAAGACAACCTACAGAATGGGAGAAGATATTTGCAAATGACATATCAGATAAGGGGCTAGTATCCAAGATCTATAAAGAACTTATTAAACTCAACAGCAAAGAAACGAACAATCCAATCCTGAAATGGGCACAAGACATGAACAGAAATCTCACAGAGGAAGACCTAGACATGGCCAACAAGCACATGAGAAAATGCTCCGCATCACTGGCCATCAGAGAAATACAAATCAAAACCACAATGAGATCTCACCTCACACCAGTGAGAATGGGGAAAATTAACAAGGCAGGAAACAACAAATGTTTGAGAGGATGTGGAGAAAGGGGAACCCTCCTGCACTGTTGGTGGGAATGTGAACTGGTGCAGCCACTCTGGAAAACTGTGTGGAGGTTCCTCAAAGAGTTAAAAATAGACCTGCCCTATGACCCAGCAATTGCACTGCTGGGGATTTACCCCAAAGATACAGATTCAGTGAAACGCCGGGACACCTGCACCCCGATGTTATAGTGGCAATGTCCACAATAGCCAAACTGTGGAAGGAGCCTCGGTGTCCATCGACAGATGATGGATAGAGAAGCTGTGGCCTATGTATACAATGGAATATTCCTCAGCCATTAGAAACAACAAACACCCACCATTTGCTTCAACGTAGATGGAACTGGAGGGTATTATGCTGAGTGAAATAAGTCAATCAGAGGACAATCATCATATGGTGTCACTCATATGGGGAATATAAGAAATAGTGAAAGGGCGTATAAGGGAAAGGAGGGAAAATAAATGGGAAAAATTAGAGAGGGAGACAAACCATGAGAGACTCCTAACTCTGGGAAACAAACTAGGGGTGGTGGAAGGGGAGGTGGGTGGGCAAGAGGTGACTGGGTGATGGGCATTGAGGGGGGCACTGGATGGGATGAGCACTGGATGTTATACTATATGTTGGCAAATTGAACTTCAAAAAAAAAAGGAAAATCAATTTATGTAGATCATTGGCATATAAATAATACTTAAATACTTGCTAGTAATGAAGATTCCCTAGGAAGAATAAATTAGGTAACAAAAAGTGATCTCTAGCAACATGATCTCCAACATTTAAAACTTTTACAGAAGAGACCCCAAAGGAGCAGCCAGTGAAATGGGGGTGGGATGTTTGTGTCAAGGTATCCAAGAGAAGAAGGTGGTTTCAAGAGGAGGACCGAGGATTGACTACTAATGCTGCACCATAGCAGTCACTGGTTCTGTGAAAAACACAATGTTGGTGGAGTCGTGGAGAGAAGCTTGATTGGAATGGGTTAAGAATATATAAAGTGGGGAAATGAAGCTGAAACTATCACTTAAGAAGTTAAGCTCTGAAGGGAACAGAAAAATGGGTGTGGTAGCTTGGCCCTTCAAAGAGGAGTGCAGTAAAAGAAAGGTTGGTTTAGTATTCTGTTTTGTATTGATTGTTACTGTTTAAAGATCGCAGGTACTGAAACATTTTATACCAGAGAAAATAATCAGTGAGTAAAAGTTTGATGATGTAGGAGAGAGAAGACAGTTATGGGAGCAATGCTTTCTTTCCTCGGCCACCAACGCCTTGCCAAACTCCAATTCAGGTGAACCTCAACTGTCTGCCATGCTCCTGAAATCAAGTGGCGGAACACAGTGGGAGAAACATACACAGCTGGTCTCACTTAAATCCATGACCACACATCTCAAGAGAACACTTACCACTAATCAATAATCCTACCCTATTTGCCTGATACGGCAGCTTCTTCTCTCTCCAAAATAACTACATCACACATTGTCCTAGTTCCAAAAATTTACTCATGTCCTTCTCCTCTCTCACTTCTAGTTGCTCACCTTGCCCCACACATCATGAGAGAAAATAGAAGCTCTTAGATAAATGTGCTTTCATCTTCCCACCACCGAAACGCCCTGCCTGTTAGCACCCGCCTTCTGTGACTCCGACCGGACTGGGCCCTTTTTCATTATAGTTAGTAAACAAGCTGAAGGATAACTGCACATGTTAACCCAGAAATTTTTTGGCTTTCTTTAGGAGAAACAAATTGCTAAACTATACACAATAAAATTTTGATTAGAAGTAATAGAGGAATTCCCTCTCCTTGAAAGAATTAAATTTGAAAATTTGACTTGAGGAAATTGGATTTAGTAGTAATAATGCACCCTAATATAGGTCAAATACTGTGAGCCATTTTTCAATAAAAACCTTCATTACAGAATTTGCACATAAAAACTGTTCCCCAAAGAAAGTAATTTTAGAAAAATAAAAATAGAAACAGTATATTTTAACTCTGAAAATCAATTGTTAAAAAACAAAATTAAATCTGAACATCTAATTGGCTTTATTCAACAATTCATAATTTGGGCAGCATCCCACCTAGCAAGTAAAAAAGAGCCCCGAGGAGCTGAATGAAATGAAACACTTTTATAGGCAGAAGGGGGCTAAAAAAGAAGTTTGTAATAAAAAATAAATTGTTTCAGGCAAGGTTACCTTCCTTTCAGGGAAGGGCAGGGGTCTAGCTTGCAGATTGCTGCACTAGTGCTGATCAGGTAATTCTACCTTAATGGGTTAAAGATCATATTCCCTGGAAAGGCTGAAATTGCAGTTAAATTGGATATTAATGAAAAAAAAATAAATTGGATATTAAGTCTTGGTTTCCTGATGTGGGGCCAAACACAAGTGACTCCATGTTGGGCCTGTTGTCTCTATCTCTGGTGTTTTGTTTTGTTTTACACAACAATCAAACCTATAAATGGTCGTTAAAGCTCTGATATTTAGAAACAAAGTCCAAACAATCTTATAGGACAATAATGGGAAAAGATTGTCCAACAGAGAGGTCAAAATATCCTGTATTAATCTGGTATATTTCCTTTCAGATCTTTTTGTTTTTTTAATGTATTCAGACAGAACAGTGGGGTCCACTCTCAGTTGCTCAAGCTTAGGCTGCTCAAGCATAGTCAGTTTGTCAATCCCAGCCCTCCCATATTACCACCACACCACTAGGTCCCCTTGGGTTAATAGGTACCCTGAGAACATTGCCACGAGATGTCTACAAGGAGCGGTCATGCAGTGGGAGAAAGCAAAGACTGGTGGATGGACTGGGAATTGTCCTACTGGATAATCAGCCAGTGAGAACACCCTACAGAGAGAGGACAGTTCTCCCAGAGTGCAGATTGTGAGATGGACAGGCACAGGTCCTCTGTGTAGGCGATGTGAAGTTCTCTTGCATAGGAACCCTACGTAGTTTTCTGGCTGGAAAGGCCTTTGATCCAACGTGAGTCTGGGTGCCTCATAGCAGTCTTTCCTCAGACCCAGACCCAGGGCCCTTACACCTTGTGTAGAGATGCTGTCTCTTGGACCACTGTTTTCACAGGCTCCTGGTATTTTACCTTCCTTTCCTACCCCACCTTCTGCTTCCCTCCTCTGCCCTCCTTCTGCCCTAGAGACTTCTTCCATTTCTCTTGTAATATCCTTTAATGTTCATTGGGAAGAAGCTCAGTGTCACCTTAAAAATTCATTTCAAGGCACTTATTGTTCTGCATTTAAAGAGCCTGGCAGTAGCATCTAACAACAAGTAAAAAAGCTAAACACACTGAAAATCATCAATTCTTCCTGGATTCATAAGCGAGGAGAGGACACTGGGCAAATCTCTATCTCTGAGATCAGCAAACCCAGAGAGTCATGGCTTACCATAGCAGCAGCTCACTTAGTGGAAGCCACCTCAGTGAGCAGGCTCAGAAAACTTGAGCTGTAGTTGATGAATTGCTGGAGGCTCAGGGTCCCCAAATCTGAAGGTTAAGAACTCCAGGGCACTCAATCATGGTGGACCTCCACAATTTTGTAAAATGTACCTCAAGGAGCTTGAGCAAGTTCCCCCAGTGAGGAGAAACATTCTATCTAGCTTCTGGCTGGGAAGGAAGAAGTTTCCTTTTTGAAAGAGGTGGAGGAGTCTGTTCCTCCAAAGAAGGCCTGCCCTCCGGAGAAACTAGTGAGCCAGAGCCTGGCCTGCTGGGTTATTACTAGAGCCTAACTCTCCTGGGGAAGGGAACCAGCTGCTTCTATCAGCTCTGGTCTTTCATGTGGGGGAAGGGAACAGCCAGGGCCAGCCCACTCTGGCCATCCTGTCCAACTAAAGGGGGAGAAGAAAACTAAGGAACACTTGAGACATTTACAGTCCAGAAGCATAGGCTCACTAAAAGACTGAGACACAATCATAGAACAATAGACTGCTTCCCCTCACACACCTTATTACTAAAGGTCTATTTAGGAAAGGCAGTTCCTTTTATCCAGTACATCAAATCCAATCATAAAAAAAGGAAAAAAGAGAGAAAAAGAGAAAGAAAAGAAAGAAACAAAGAGAGAAATAAAAAGTTATAAAACATACTTAAAAATGGAGTGCCTGGGTGGCTGTCAGTTAAGCATCTGCCTTCGGCTCAGGTCATGATCTCAGGGTCCTGGGATTGAGTCCGGTATTGGGCTCCCTGCTCAGTGGGGAGCCTGCTTCCCCCTCTCCCTCTCCCTCTGTTCTCTCTCTCTCAAATAAATTAATAAAATCCTTTTTTTTAAAAAAGCATGCTAAAAGTAAATCTAAAAACAGTAGCTACATAGTATTCTAATAAATGGGTACATCATACTCTATTAATACAATCTCCCATCTATGTTGTTTAAAATTTCCACTATCTTAAAACAATAAAAACCCTTATGCATATATATTTATGAAATTAGATGATACATTTCCTTAGATTATATTTCTTTTTTTTCTAAGGTTTTATTTATTTATTAGGCAGAGACACCAGCAGAGGGAGAGAGAGAAGCAGGCTCCATGCAGGGAGCCCGACGTGGGACTCAATCCCAGGGCTCCAGGATCAGGCCCGGGCTGAAGGCAGGCGCTAAACCACTGAACCACCCGGGCTACCCCCTAGATCATATTTCTAAAGATTATTTGTCAGAAGTTTGAAAACAATAGTTCATCAGATAGTTTAATAAACAACTCTGGCAAAGAAGGGAGAAAAGTGTGAAGTAGGTCAGTTTAGGAAAATTTATGACCACAAATTTTTTTCTCCTCTTAAAATGTTTTTTATTAATTTTTCAAATGTGGTGAAAAGATCCTTGTATTTCAAGTAATATACATAAAAAAATAATTCTGCCTCTCATATGTCTCCCAGATCTCAGTTCTCTCCATTGTTTATTTATCCTTTTAAATATTAGGGTAAACAATACAAAACTACCATTTTTGTAGAGCAAATGTGGTTTAGAGAAATGCAATTTGGTTCCACCTAATATTATATACATATCCATTTACTTTTCCATTTTTCCTTTTTTTTTAAAATTTTTATTTATTTATGATAGTCACAGAGAGAGAGAGGCGCAGAGACACAGGCAGAGGGAGAAACAGGCTCCATGCACCGGGAGCCCGATGTGGGATTCGATCCCGGGTCTCCAGGATCGCGCCCTGGGCCAAAGGCAGGCGCCAAACCGCTGCGCCACCCAGGGATCCCCATTTACTTTTCCAAATATAAGACCTTAAAATACTCAAGGACTTTACCATCTATATGAAGATGTTTTGCTATAAACTTCCTGCCTTCATAAGAACAAAATATTTCAAAGTCAGGTTTTAAAAATTTAAACTCCAAGGAATGTTAGATAAGTGGAGTAGAGGACGTCTTGGGTATGGTGTCATTCATTTTCCCTAAAATGAGTAAGTGTCCTTTAGCTTGAAGAGGGAGCAACACTTTTGAAGACTATAAATTACATAAACAAATGATAAGAGAATGTATTGTATGAAGAAAATCTACTTACTCAGTTGTTTTCTACAGAATCCCAGGAAGCCCGGCCTCTGGCTACACAGGCATGCAGGCTAGAGGGCGCCGTGGCCCAATCCTAACTTGCTTCCTATAGCCAAGATTGGGAATTAAATCATCAGAAAGGGAGACAGAACGTAAAGACTGCTAACTCTGGGAAACGAACTAGGGGTGGTAGAAGGGGAGGAGGGCGGGGGGTGGGAGTGAATGAGTGACGGGCACTGGGTGTTATTCTGTATGTTAGTAAATTGAACACCAATAAAAAAAAAAAATTAAAAAAAAAATAAATAAATCACCTAGACTAGTTTTGCACCAACAAAGGACTATGCATGACTTCACTTCCGGAAGTAGCTTTTCTCTAGAAAAGCAAGAGGCAGTTACTAAATCTTCTTAGCTGTATATTTAGACTCTCCTTCCAAGAAGATTCAGATTACAGAACTGGAAGAGACCTTATAAAATCATTTACATTCATGGTTCCTCACAGGGGAACCATACCAAGTCCCCTGGGGCATTTTGGCTAATCATTCAAGGACAATGAAATGAATGCTTTTTTCAAGTTTGAACCCAAGCCTTTGGACGCTGTGACACTGGAAAGCGATCCTTCCTTTATTAGTTTGTCCAGTATGTCTGAAGTACTACTCAGTCACCTTCTCTCAAAAGACACTCATTATTCTCCCCAAAGTATATTTGGAATCACTGTATCTTGGTCAACTCTGCTAACCCATAAATCCATTTCCTCACTCCTCATTCCTAAAACATATGTACCCTTATACACAGTACAGACTGTTCACATATTGGGTTCTGTCTCGGTCTCTCCATTGTACATATGTGTTACTGTTTCTGACTTAAAAGCACTAATATTAAACTGTTTCAGTAGGAAAGTGTATTCTTGTCAGGTTAGAAAATGATGGTTGGGTTTCCATTTCAGACCACCTAAAATCTTTTTTTTTTTTTTTTTTTAGATTTATTTATTTGAGAGACAGAGTACCTGAGTAGGGGGAGGGGCAAAGGGAGACAGAGAGACTCTCCAGCAGACTCCCCTCTGAGCATGAAGCCTGATGCAAGGCTGGATCCCAAGACCCTGAGATCATGACCTGAGCCAAAACCAAGTTGGATGCTTAGCCAACTGAGCTATCCAGGTGCCCCCCACCAAAATCTTTTTAATCTATATTTTACCTGAACCATGATGCTGGTGGTCCTTTTTCAATTATTCATTGAATAATTCATTGAATAAGCATGCATTGGAAAATTTCCATATGGTCCTTATGTGGGACAGCAGCAACAGAAAGTTCTCTTAACTTCAGTAGGAAGCATGACCAGTGCCGTAGAGTCAAAAAGGATGGCTAGGCATTGCTCTCAGTGTGCATACACTGTATTTGAAATAACCCTGGTCTTCAAATGTACTTTTGTTTTAGGTTCAATAGACATTTATTATTCTGAAAAAGAGTGTGCTGTGGATCTCAAGCTATTGAAAGTATGGCAACATTGAAGTGGGAGCGGTTAGTCCATAACGTTTAGTTCAGTAATGAAAGGAGCTGAAACAAAGCAAGTTAGCCTCCAGAGCACAGCCAACCCAACTGTATCCTTTGTTTAAGGGATAAGCTAAGCAGGTGTTCAGGGAGCCTTAGGGCAATGAAAAGAAGAAAATGAGAATTCTCAAGGTGGCAGTAAGAGTCAGGATAAATTCAAGATGAGGAAGATAGCAAGGGTTAACTACAAATACTTGGTGGGGAGTGTGGTCACTTCCTGCAGCCTTGTTAAGTGTGGTTTGTTCTGGATCATTGTACATGATTATATTTCCTAAAAGCAACAATGCTGTAGCTGCGGTTTTACCAGTATACATCACCTCATAAATAAGAACATATCTGGACAAATTGAAGACTCCAGTCTGACTTACATTCCTAGCCTCCTGGCAACTGCCTCTCACGTTGCTTCTAAGATCACCAGCCATGAGGCAAGTAAGGCAAGGTGTGGATAGATCTGTGAAAATCCACCATCACTAATGGAAAGCAAATTCCTGGGATGCCCGGGTGGCTCAGCGGTTGAGTGTTTGCCTTCAGCCCAGGGCATGATCCTGGGGTCCTGGGATCGAGTCCCATGTCAGGCTCCCTGCATGGAGCCTGCTTCTCCCTCTGCCTGTGTCTCTACCTCTCTCTCTCTCTGTCTCATGAATAAATATTTTTTTTTCTAAAAAAAGGAAAACAAATTCCTGGTCCGTGTCAATGAGTCAATCACATCCCATTTGTAAGGAAAAGAAAAGACAATAGTATTTATCATGTGGATAATGGCTTATTAACATACAATTTTTTTTTTCAGAGTGCTAGCTTACAAGTGGAGAAATTCCTTGGACAAAGACAAATGTTCTCGTAAGTAAATACTGCTGGCGGTGTTGTCTTCTCAGAAGAGCTTCTCTGTATGGTTGGAATCTGGAGGCTGATAGGGAAGTCAGGAGACTGGATTATGGAATAAGTAGCAAATGTTTCCTGGTGGCTGGTTTACATAAGATTAAATGTAATTACCTGTTCCTCTGACTCATTAAAAAGTTTCTTAGTCCAAGAGGCCAGGTCTCCACCTGATATTCGAGGGAAACCAAAGGGCCTTCCTGATTACTTACCGCCAGATTGTGCACCATCCCCATCAAACAGCAGTGCAGACCATGTGCATGGACTAATCCATCATCAACTGTGCTCATCTAAGACAGAAAACATTCCTACAAAATACGCCAACCCTGTGGAGGTGTCGTAACGGGTGGTAAATGCTGTGAAAAAGGGAAAAGAATATTAACATGGTAGAACGGAAGGACCTTTGCTTAGTTCTACTTCAGGACACGTTGCATCACAACAGGCCGCTAACAAGTAGGCATCCGTAGAAGGACCAAATTGGCGTCCTCTGATGGAGAAAACATCAAAGGCACAAGATGGGCTGAGATTTCGAAAGGTAGTTACTCTTCATTCTTCTCCCAGTAGCCTCCTGCTGAAATCCCACAGGCTGATTCCGAAACTGAGAGCACCATAACCTTCACACATGTTACACACGCTTCCGTGCCTCTGTCTGCCAGGGAAGAACTCGGATTACCATCAAACAGAGTCAGCTCTATTTCTCGCACCCAGGGCCTCATGTACAGCCACACACTGGCATCTTCTCTGGAGGTGTAACAGGAAACTCCAGTCCAACCGTGTGATTTCCCTCATGGTAAGAGTCTATTTCTGGGCATCTAAAAATGGATCCAATAATGACAAGCTGGACCAATTGTACAGTCGGTTAAAAAAAGTTCAAATATATTTGACCCAGTTGAAGCTATGTATTTAATATTTGACCATTTTCCATTAGGAGGAAAATCATAAAAACAGAAAAATAATAAAACATTTGTTTGAATAAGTCTGACTTTTTAATAATTTATCAGTAGCAAAAAGGAATCTGACTTTTCATTTTCATCATTCAGGTACACACACTACCAATGATATATTGGAGCTTTAAAAGAAATGACTCCTTATAATGTAAATTATCTTTACAGACTCTCCCATGCATAGAGCAGAGTATATTTTTAGGGGCCCCATAAAAAGGAATGATTTGTCTAAACTAGAACAAGGTCATTTTAGGCAAGAAGTAATGTAGAAGGAATTTACAGGAAAAAAGACCAATGCTTTTTCTAGAATGGTTCTGAATGAAAATCATCACACTTTCTTATCATTTTTATCAACAGCAGCCATTCACAAGAACTTTCTAAATTTTAGACCACTGACTTTTCTTAGTAATAGAACACTTCATCCTATACTTAGACTAGAGGAGAACTTTCATCATAGTAATTCCAAAGCATTTAAATTTTTTTGACGCCTTGTCTGTCATATAATCTGCACTAGATGCTCCACCAGCACCTCGAGGAGTGTGAGTTTGTTTACAAGGCTCCCACTAGTCGGGATTTAAGTAGGAAATAATTTTCTTCAGCCTTTGCAAATAACACCGGCATAATTTGTTAAAATTGTCCTCTAATTTGGATGTTATAGATTTCATAGATGCCGTTTCAGCAGAAGTGAATTAGTCTCTCTTCTATATTTCATGAGTATATTTTTAAGTCATCTGTCTGAAATCACATTTTTAAAAAAGAATTTATCTCTTCACTGTATTCACTTGAAAGAAAGGGAGCACAGGCAGAAGGAAGAGGCGACCTCCGCGCACAGGAGCCGCCAGGCCCAGCCGCAACCTTGGTCAGGACCCGGGCAAAAGGCCGACGTTCACGGGCTGGCCTCCCAGGCGCCCCCGAAATCACACTCTTTAACACAGATGTTTAAGAAATTTGTTGCTTTTTTTAGTCGCTTGAAGTAAACGTTTCAAAGTTTCAAAAATTCATACACAAAATTCAAGTTTTGGCTTTGTATTTTTTTCTATTCCTACAGAAAGAATCTAAAAAATCTAAAATGTTCGAGGATTTTTAAAGGAAGAAATGCCAGTAATGACCAACCATGTAAAACCTCCATCCTTTAAGACACCCTTAGTTGCACTGGTGGGATATTGGGCAGTTTGGCGCTCACAGGCCTGAAGTCCCTGAACGGAGCTGCTTTGCCGGCGCCTCCAGCGACCCAGGCTGTGTCTGGTGTAGACGGAACACAGTCCGCCTCTCAGGACCAGCTACCGGGCTTCCCGAAGCCTAATACGCGCTTTTATTTTATTTTTTTTTTCCAGTTTCACTTTCCTAGAATCAAAATGTTTTTATACTAATGTGCTTGTGTTTAAAATATGTTCTTTTCCACCAGCTTAGAGGCTTTTGCCTGTTTGCTCAATTTGTTTTTATTGCCCCCCTCTGCTTTCAGAGAGAGCTGGCCTGGCACCGTGAGTCCTCAGGATCCTGGCCTCCTGCTGCCTTTCTCTTCTTTCGCGAAAAACGAAGGAGGTTGTTCTCAAGATCATGATGAATCTGGCAGTCTGTGGTGTCTGCACACGAGCCTGCACTTTCCAGGTATATGGAACAGCTCCTTTTAACCTCGTTCTTTTTTTTCAGTGAGCCCCGACAGCCAACGAGGTAAGCACGTTAACAACGGTGACACTAGAGCCATGACCTAAATTTGCAGGTCGTCTTCAAGTAAATATTTGTGGAGCCAAGAACTAGATGTTAACTGCCACCATAAAGCTTGCCTCAAGGAGAAGACACTCAGTAGAAATCTAAATTAGCTCAAAGTAAAGAGTCAGGTTTTCCACACTGCAATTATTTTTCTGTTTTTCAATAGCAACTAACCTGCTAGTCAGGACTAACAAACCTTGAATTCAGAAATGGGCAGCCAGATTCTTGTGTAACTAAATGCCCAGCAATAGAGGACTCCCTATAGTTTTGAGGATTTGTCCTATTATTTTGTAAACACAGTAAACAATTTCCTGAATACTATAATTCAAATTAAAAAGGAAGAAGAAAGAAAGAAAGAAAGAAAGAAAGAAGAAAGAAAGAAAGAAAGAAAGAAAGAAAGAAAGAAAGAAAGAAAGAAAGAAAGAAGAAGAGGGAGGAAGAAAGGAAAACACGGTCATCTGACAAAGACAACTATGTAAGTATCATGTGTCCCTTCTAGTATAAGGACAACTGACACAGATGGGGCACCTGGTGGCTCAGCGGTTTGGCACCTGCCTTGGGCCCAGGGCGTGACCCTGGGGTCCTGGGATCGAGTTCTGCGTCGGGCTCCCTGCATGGAGCCTGCTTCTCCCTCTGCCTGTGTCTCTGCCTCTCTCTCTGGGTCTCTCATGAATAAATAAATAACATCTTAGAAAAGAAAAGAAGAGAAGAGAAAAAAGAAAAGAAAAGAAAAGAAAAGAAAAGAAAAGAAAAGAAAAGAAAAGAAAAGAAAAGAAAAGAAAAGAAAAGAAAGAAAAGAAAAACTGATACAGATGCAGATCATTGGCAGACATGTCTGCTCTGCTCAGGCAAGCTCTATCATTCTTGGGTTATTGTTAACCCTGAAAGTCCAAATTCAGATTCGACCAAGTAAAGAGAAGCCATGAGCAGTTATCTAGCAGTGGGAAAAGACAGACTTTGGCATTGCAAAATCTGGAATGAAGTCCCTGCTTGGTCCCTTATTAGCTGAGAGAATTTGGGTTAGTCGCTTAATCCCTCTAAGCCTTATTTCCCACATCTGTCAATTAAGAATGATACATGTTCTTTCAGAAGGTGTTTGGAGATTGAAATGACATAATGAAAATGCATATACTTTATAACTCTAAAATGCCCTACAAATGTTATTTTAAAACATTTTAAAAATAAACGCTGAAACAATTTCTGGATGAGCAAGGCTTTTGGGAATTATTCAAATAATCAGAAAAGAAGATCACCAGAAATTGAACTTGGTACAATTAAGCAGAGGCAGTCACAACCTGTGCTTACTTCTTGGGTCCAGGGTACCCACTCCAGGACCCCACGCCCACTGGCTGTGGAGGACCTACTCCTTGGAGACCTGAGGGCCAGGGGGCCACTTTTCAGCCACTTTTCAGGCTCTCAAACGATTATGACTAGATGGTCTCTTCATTCTCTATGCTGGGGTCTAAAGCTATGGGAAGGGCCAATAGCCAAGGCGCCTTCTCTTCCAGAGCTTAGAATCTCATGAGACAAACACAAATTAATCAAATAATCATTTGAAGACAGAGAAACAGCGAAAAGCCTTTAAAAGAAGAGTGCAGGGGTCTCTGAAGCATGTGAGGGGTGGATTTGATCCATTTTGGGGCTATCAGGAAGCTTCTCTGAGGAAGTAACATTCTGGCTAAAACGTGAAGGATGATTAGTCAACAACTAGATGAAGCTGGAGAGGAGGGGAGGCAGAAATATTTCAGGCAGAGGAAATTGCCTTAGCAAAGACCCTGAGACAGAAAGAACTGAAAGGAGGATGTGTTGACAGAGCTGAGCCTGGCGGCAGTAGGAGCAGCAAGCAGGAGCCAGTCTTTAAAAGCAGAGAAGTGACGAGATTACTTTTTAAAAATAACACTGTAGAAAAAAAAAATAACACTGTAGAGAGTGAATTGGGGGGCAGAGGCCAAGAGTGAATAACTGTAAGTTTAATTCAATGGAGAGATTCTGGTAGCTTCAAAACAGGTATAGGTGGCCTCATACGTCCATGGGTGTAGGTAGATTAAGAGGAAAGGTTTAGAACTAAGTCTTGAGGGGCTCCAACTTCTATTGTCTCGTTACAGGAGGGTAAGTCTAAAAGAGAGAGCAGGAAGGTCAGAGGGACATTAGAAGTCACAGGAAAAAAAAATTCTGCCTTGTGGTCAAGTAAATGAAACTAAAAAACCAAAAAACACCCCCCAAAATGCTTATTGATTTAATGACAGGGAGGTCATTAGCAAGAACTATATTGGAGAAAGTCAGGTCAAAGAGTGAGAGGGAATAAGGAAATGGGGTCAACCAGTTTAAGAAATTTGGCTGTGGAAATTATCAGTAAAAGATCATGGTAATTGAGGGGGAGAATAGATAGCGAATTATTGGGGGATATTTTATTCACCCTTCAAATCATGAGTCAATCCTTTAGTCTTGGTCTAGAATTTCTTTCTTTAATTTAGGATGTTTTTGGTCCTATCCAGACTATAGCCTTAGAAAGTATTTGAGGAGGATGGGAATTGGACTAACACTGGTAGAATCCAAAATCAAAAAAACAAAATAATAAGCAGGTTTTTCAGTCGCTCACTATCCACTACCAATAAAGGCCCACACCAGGGTTTAGAGTTTCTAAAAGCCATTCTCAGATGTATGATCCTGGAAGGAAAGGAAAAACAAGACATCCTATCTCTTCCTTTAAGTCTGGGGCTTCCCTCTCATTCAAAGACTTTTTTTTCCCCAAACAACTATGCAAAGCCATGTCCTTGGCCCCTAACATCTCTAGTCGGTCAGTCTCGCCTCTCTCTCTCCCTTCTGGCTTGGAAACTTCCTCTTCTCTACGGGGCCCTGACAGGCACAGGCCCTGGGGGGCACCGTTGCCTGCTCTATCCTGGTCACCATTACTCACCCTCCTCTCACTGTAGAGACTTCCAACAAGCACCCGGCTGTTCGTGTCGTGTTGGTGTGTACCGTGGCTGACCAAGATGAGGCCAAAGCCCCTCGCGCCACCCTGTCAGTTCTCTGCTGACCTTCACTGATATTTTTTTTTAACTTTATTATTTTTATTTTTTTTAAAGATTTTATTTATTTAATCATAGAGACAGAGAGAGAGAGAGAGAGAGAGAGAGAGGCAGAGACACAGGCAGAGGGAGAAGCAGGCATCATACAGAGAGCCTGACGTGGGACTCAATCCAGGGTCTCCAGGATCAAGCCCTGGGCTGCAGGCGGCGCTAAACTGCTGCGCCACCAGGACTGCCCGACCTTCACTGATATTAAACCACATGAGCACATAGCACAACATCTGGAGGCAGCTGACCTTTAGAATGCTGGAAAGGCCTCCTACAGGCACCTTAATTGCCAGGTTGAAGGAATACTATGAGAGGATGGGGTGTTGTCTTTTAGAAGGCAGTGTGTTTATTAAATCAGATACCAAAAAAAAAAAAAATTCAGATACCGCTAAATAATAATAATAGTAATAATAATAATAATAATAATAATAATAAATAAACCACATGTCAAGGCCTGGCAGGTGTGCATGCTTGTCTTACTGACCTGCTGAACCCAGCTCCCCAATGCAGATTCAACACCTTAGAGATCCTGATGTCTCTTGGAGGTTTCCTTCTAGCTGATGGGGAGTGTAGGTTGTCCTACAACTGTATTTTTAAGGCTGTAAATGTATTTTCCACTACTTGACCTAATTTATTAGCTAATTTACTGGAACAATTGGAATCCCTAAGGGTCAGAAATATTTTATGAAATTAAAAAAAAATTTAAGAGTCTTCTAGAAGCCATTTCTCAGATTCTTGGTTGCTAACTCTCAAGGGAATCTTTTTTTTTTTTTAAGATTTTATTTATTTATTTGAGAGAGAGCACACACACACGTGGGGCCAGGGGAGGAGCAGCGAGAGGGAGAGGGAGAAGTAGATTCCCTAATGAGCAGGAAGCCTGACATGGGGCTCCATCCCAGGACCCAGGTATCATGACCTGAACCAAAGGCAGACGCTTAACCAACTGAGGGGCAACCGAGTGCCCCTCAAGTGAATCTTGAGTACAAATATGAGGCTTAGATCTGTGGGAAATGTGTTGGCTTCTCTGTTTGAAATGAAACCATGAAAAAGATGTGAACATTCTCCAGTAGAGTTCAACCTAAGATTTTTCTACTTTACAAGGGTGCAAAAGTGGTATATATTCAATGGAAACCATACTTTGAATCTTGAATGTGATAGTTTGCCTGTCTGGTGGCGTGCAGTATAATACCCTCTTGTGATGCTAGGCAGCGCATGAGACACAGCTCCCAGTCAGCCACGCGATCACAAGGGTAACAATGGATACGCTTAGAACCATTCTGTACCCAAGCAACCATTCTGTTTATCACTTTCAGTTCAGTATCCAATACATTAGGTGAGATATTCAACAGTTTGTTATAAAATAGGCTTTGTGTTAGGTGATATGGCCCAACTGTAGGCTAATGTAAGTGTTCTGAGCACATTTAAGGTGGGCAAGGCTAACATATGATGCTCAGTAGATAGGTGTATCAAATGCAATTTTGATATGATATTTTCAAATTATGTAAGTTTATCAGAATGGAACCCTATCGTAAGTGGAGGAAGATCTGTACATATCAATGTATGTTTAAATTTAAAAATGCACAACTGAGGTTAGAAAGTTGTACATTTTAAAATACAAAACAGAAAAAAATAAAAAATAAAATACAAAACAGGGAAGAAGGCATGAATAGATAGTTCCCTAAAGAAGGCATACTGATGATAAATAAGCACATGAAAAGGTATTGAACATCATTAGCCATCAGATAAATGCATATTAAAAGTACGAACTAACACTGAAAACTTAGATCCGAGTTTCTTGGTAGGAAGGGCAAAAGTAACTCATGTTGGGTTGTCTAAGTTTTCTCCTCATGAACTACTATGAGACTAACCACAGATGTTTTCTCCTTCCCTCTATTTCTATATAGTCTGTCTTAAAAGTTGTATGTTTTAAAATTTTATTGAAGATTTTAGCCAACTTATATTTGCTTAATTCCAACCATTTAATAATAAAAGCATTTTTATACTACTTTAAGTATCATTTAGTTTAATTCTTTTTTCAGGAGGATGAACAATATACTTGAAGGAAATAGTCCTAGCAAAAGGACAAGTGCAAGATTACCTAATATGATTGTGTTTCCATTTACTCAAAACTTAAGACTCAGGGAAGCTTTTAGTTCCTTATTTTAACTACTCATAGATGTCTCTTGATTTAAAAGAAATTGGTTGTTTAGGGGCACCTGGGTTGGCTCAGTTAAGTGTCCACCTTGGGCTCAGGTCATGATCCCAGGGATCTTCACTTCATCTACTCCCTGCTCAGCGGGGCGTCTGCTTCTCCCTCTCCCTCCTCCCCACTCCTACTTGTGCTCTCCCTCTCTCTCTCTCAAATAAATAAATAAATAAATAAATAAATCTTTTTTTTTAAAAGAAATTGGTTGTTTGGATCTAAATTCAAATCACCATTTGTAACTCATATAATAGACCTTTAAAAAGACATATTGCAAAAAAAATAAAAATATAAAAATAAAAAGACATCTTGCTAGAGATCCCCCCCCCCCGCGACAGTTTCTGGCACTAAATAAAAGAAATGATTCATGTATAAATATATTTTCTGCTCAGGTATCATAAGCTAAGTTCACTAAAAGGTGATGTATTGATAAAAAAAAAAAACTGATGAGGATGCAAAAGTTCATCAGGTCATCATGAAAGAAATCTTATTTCTGACCCACCAGTTTGCGAACCAAAAACCAGTGACAAGGGGCATCCATCATAACCGCATTTCTGGCATATATAGCCATCATTTCTCTTGCCTTCTACGAGGAGTCCAACGATAGGTTATAATTCTATACTAGATGGTCCAAAACTCCAGCCAGGTGTTTTCTATTTCCCAGTTCCCCATCTCTATTCCCTTCTTTTATAGCAAAAAGTATCTTCCATTGGAATTTCAGAGAAAGCCAGAGCTATGTGGTGGCCTCCCAGGGTGATCATCTAGTTTACCTTTCCGTCTTGGGACTCTCTGCTGTGGTTTTCCTTGGTTTCTTTTGATAGTAGCTCCCAATGTCAACAATTCCAGGTAGTGGATCTTGGTTACTCCTTTGGTTTACCATGACCTGCCTTAATGAGTGCTCTTGCAGGTGATAGTTCCAATCAATGGAGACCATTTAGTCAGCAGTCCTTATTTCTGTACATGTCTACCATGAGCCTGTGTCTTAACTGAGGCTGACTCATTCATGCAAATATAGCTGGTGCCCAGCAAAGGAGAATCCAGGCATCATTACTCTACTCATTACAAAAATTCCAGACCTAGACTCCTTTCCTCATGAGCTCATTGTTCCTCTTCATTTTGTTTCTGGATTCCTGCTTGATGTTTGGAACCATAACTGATAACCTAACCTAACACCCTTTCTTAGACATATTCTCTAGACTAGCTTTCTGGATGCCTCTGATTACTATAGTTAAATAGGAACTACCTTGTGCAGTGTCCCACAGGCCTGTCTCATTCTCTCATCAACCCCATTGTGGGGCTCTACAGCTTTTTCAGGGGCCATATTCAAAGTCTCTTATGAATGCTAACTTCTAGTCCTCGAAGGAAGCTGCCCCTCATGAGGGCAGGGAGGAGAGTATTCAGAACTGCCTCATAGACTTTCTCCTGCTCTTTCCTGAGCCAGAACCTAGACCTACTCTTGCCACAAATGAGCCCTTAGAATATTTGAGACTGTCCACCCAGGGGATGCTGTGCAGAGTCCATCACTTCCCTGTATCCAATTCAGATTTACAGGCAACTTTACCAAACACCCAAATCTTTTTCATTTTTCCTGCTCACACAAAGCACTCATTCAAACTGGATCATAAGAATGAACATCCTTGGCTATTTTATAGCTCCCCAAGCTGGATTAATTCATTAAACTCTAATGTTCCAATTGCACACGACTTAGACTCATGATTTCAAACATTCCACTTGGATGGTACAGTCTTGGATGGTACCACTTGGATGGTACAGTACTTTCTTTCAATTCTTCAAATACACCAAATATGTGGTAACAGGGATTATTAGGCATTGTGTGATCTAGCTTCTGCTCACCACCCCAGTCTTTTACCACTTTCTTCCTCTCTCCAGCCATTCTTTTAGTTCTTTGAATGCTCTCACTGGGATCCAGGATTTCACACTTGTTTGTGTTTTTGCCTAATATTATTTAGGCTCCAGCTCTTATTCATCCTTATAACGATACCTCCTTAGCCCAAGTTTGGATTGTATGATCCATCTGTATGCATACATCATAAGGTGCTGCAGAGTATCATGACTTAATGCGAATTAAAATTACATCTGCTCAGCATTTTCAAAATGTTATCCTGGTTACACCTGTTTACTTGATGATCTCTGCCACTGCCCTGAAAGCTTAGTGATGTCAGAGGCTGTGTCAACATGGTAAATGGTCAATACATATTTCTTGAATGAATGAATAATCAAACTATGATTTTCCAATAAATCCTCCCAGTGAAGTGTCTCACTTCTACTTAGGTTGGTTACCCTGTGGATATATTTACTCTTGTGACCATGAAAAGCCTCTCTTGCCAGCATTGCCTGTCTCCCTGTATCAGTGGTCCAGCTGGGTTTTACCTATTTTGAGAGTAAGAGGTAAAATGAAGTTGCCTTAGTTTCTATTAAATTAATTTTCTGAAATTAAAAAAAAATTTCAGACAAGAAGTACATTGGCATATTCAAAAATTAAGCATGCAGGCTTCAAATGAAAGTACTTGAAAAGCCATTCCATTCTTTATTCTTATATATGAAAACGTTGACTTTGGCAGTTTATAGTCCAATACACAGAAACCTCAAAGTTGGCAGAGAATGGTATCTGGAAGGCGATGACTGACCAAATACTGAATTATTATCTCATTCCCAGGAAATGTTCTCCCGGTGAGTCACGTTTGTTATGATTCTACCATAAGCTTGAAATTAAAGGGGCTTTCATAAACATTCTATTTTTTTTCTTAAGCCAACTTTAAAAGCAATGTTTTTGAGAGTTAGTGGAAATGGCACTCATTAATGAGAAAAATCTCAATTGTTTTCACTGACCAAAGCCATCCTCATTTTTGCTGAATCACCAACCATGCTATGCTTTGCTTTTTTGCTCTCATTGAAACATGTTTATATATCTTACCAAAATAGAAACTGTCACTGTAATCAGTTCTCTTGGAAAGGAAGGAAACATTGGCCTTTCCTTCACAAGAGGATGTTTGTTCATGGGAACAAGTACCAGCAGTGAGTCTTGCCCAAATTTAAGGAGCATTGATTTACATTTTTATCAGATTTCTATATCAAATGGGTTTCAACTACTCCAGAAGGTTCAAAACCTGTCAAAGAGTAAATTACTAATTTTTTTCTCAAAGTTTTATCTTGATTCTATCGTATCTAATTAATAGAGCCAGTTAATCATGCATTTGAAAATATACCATTTCATTCTTAAACCTTTTAGGAATGAAAGAAATAATAATCATTTTTAGCCTTAATTCAAAAATCCAGATTACCTTTCACATGGTTTTAATTAATCAAGGCAACTACCCAAGCAAATACTTTTTCTTCAACATCTTCAAATCATTGAAGATTGTCCTGAAACCTGAGATCAGTATATTCAAACTGCAGATCTTAAAAGTGTCCAATCGGTTGAGATTTTAGAATATATGCAGCTCAAGAACCAGTATAATGAAATGGGGTATGAGAAGAGATGGTTGGGTGAAGTAGCAGAATGAGTCCCACGGGAACAAGATATAGAAAGGAGAAGTGTTGATAGTGAGGAGGAAGAAAATAGAGCAGACTCTAGTCTTGGACGAGCCATAGATTATTTTAGGACACTGACTCAGGGAAAGATGTCTGGGGCAGGTAACTCATCAACATTCCTGAGTTGTTGGAGCCACTTGACCAAGGGGGGGGACACACCCCAGTCATGGGTTATTCTGCTGATTACTTTAAGCAAAATGATCCTTCTTACCTGTTGCACGTCTGTCAGGTATATTATCTAGTTACATAGCTTTCTTTTTAAGTTTCTTGAAGCAAGTACCCTTGTCTTATAATAATCTGCACCACCATGCAACTGTGCCTGGCACAGACCAATTTCCAAAAAAAAAAAAAAAAAAGTCAAATTGATGAAAAAATCCGTTTTTATGATACTTTTTCAAGGTAACAAATCACTGAGAAAAGCATAAGTTCAAAAGTTTCATCATTATTGTTTAGATGATAGATAATATGCAATCTATTACTTAATTAATACTTGTAAATGCATATATTTAAAGAAAACATTAATTCACCAACAGAAAATGCAAGACAGTCTTCATATTTGGAGTATGCTGATATTTAAATGGAATAAAAATCAGCATTTTAAATTGTTTAGTTTAGGACTAGGTCTGTTTACTCATGTTTGCTAATCTTCATGTTTGTCACTGGCGTAGTCGTACTCTATATTTATTCCACAGCATTAGTTCATCTCAAAGCAAAATGTGGTGCTTCCCCTGTTTGACATTTATTCCTGCTGCCCACACCGCATACACTGAAGTTGCTTTTCACCTTTACTGTTCATTTATTAGGAATAAGACATTTCCATTGGCCTTCATTATTCTTAAAACATGACAAGAAACGTTATATTATGGAATCTTACAGCTAACTTCACACATGAAAAAAACAGAAACTTACATAAATTGCCCACAGTCATATAAATGTCAAAGTTGCCATCACTAATACATAAATGGAGCTCAAAAGAAGGGTTGATGCAGAAGAAATATATCTGATATTGGTAGCTGAGGAAGGATTGCTAATTGTTGACCCTGGGGGATGCATGCAGTAACTGCCCCAGGGAGACGACATAGAGAAGAAAGAATGACAAGGCAATCCTGAGTGAATCCTGGGTGATTAAAAAATGTTAATGAAGAAGCAGAAAGAATGAGAGAAACTAAGAAAGAATAGGTAAAAAGGTAAGAGAACTAAGAAAAGAAATAGTCAATGGTATAGTTGTTGTAAAGAAGCCAAGGAAGGTGAAAACTGGAAAAGAGGTTCTGGATTTGCCAATTATAAAGTTACTAGTAATCCTAACCAATGCATTTGCTAAGGAGTTGTAGAGATAGAAGTCTATTTGCCAAAAGAGGTCAGGAAGTTAAAGAGAGCAAATATAGACAATATAGGTCTTATATGATTTATTGTCCAAAAAAAAAGAGAGATTAAACAGAAGTTTGAGGTGGAAGCAGAATTAAGAGAAGATTCTTTTAGTCCCTTTTAGCTTGAGGGAAGAGACAAAGTGCAGAATGTGAAACCACCAGTAACTGATCGAACAAAGTCCTAAAGGGGGGAGGGAAGGATTCTCTTAGGGAGACAGAATGAGTAGAGAGGGTGGTGGGTGAAATTACTAGTGCTGGAAGGACAGGGAAGGGAAACAAAAGAGACTAATTTTAACCATGATTTAAGAGATACAGTCACACACTTATAAGGAGAAGATGTATATAGGACAGAGAGCCACAAAAAAATCTGACCATATTTAGGGCCATCCCCCTGAAGAAAAAGAAAGGAAACTAAAAGCAAAGGTTGTCTGGAAGCATAAAGTGCCCAGAGGGAGGGTGGGAACCGCCATAAATTCCTCAAGTTTCCTAACGGAATGTAGGATCAGCAAGTCCCTCCCGTGGCTCTTGGAATCAAACACTCTTTCTTGCAAGAGAAGTTAAAGATGAGAAGCGCGGATTGGCCAGATTGGGAGGTGGCGCTCTAGGGCATCAGCTGCGCACAGTGCACAGCAGCAGTTTCACAACCAGGTGCAGTGTTCAAGTTTTGAGAACAGGTGAAGCCCTCCCTGGGGCACCTGGGTGGCTCAGCTGGTCAAGCTTTCACCTCTTGATTTCCACTCAGCTTGTGATCTCAGGATCAGGTCATGACCTCAGGTCACCATCTCAGGGTCCTGATCTCAGGGTCTTTAGCACAAACCCTGCATCAGGGCTCCACACTCAGTGGGGAGTTTGCTTGTGCCTCTCCCTCTCTCCCTTCTCTCACTCTTTCTCTCTCTCAAATAAATAAATAAATCTTAAAAAAAAAAAAGAGTGAAGCCCTCCCTGTATCATTACCCTTTCCACACTACATCTACTCCTCCTTCTTTCCAGAGGATGTACATCCTTCATTTTCCTTTTCTTTCTCCTCACCAATTTTCCCCAAACCCTACCCATGTTATGCCATTTATAAAAATCACAGCTGAAAAAGACTTATGTGTCATCTTCAAATCCAAACATCACATGATTGGAGAGTATTTTCTTTTTATTCCACTTTGAGGTCAATGTGCCAGGTTCTTAAGCCAGTCACAAGTCTGCGTTCACGCTGGAGGACTGCAAAGCACGGAATCCTGTGACAGAAATGCTGATGACGAGGAAGTACTTTGTGACTTGACTCAGAACTAATCAGAACTTATAATTTTGAAATTTTTCTTCTGGAATGAAAATTCCATATTCTAGCATTTCTCTCTCTTTATATACATATGGGTTAAAAATCATTTTAAATAAACTTACATTTGTGAATGAAATGGAAAGTTATGTTGCCAAGTATTCTCTCCCCACCTCTGCTCATACACGTTTAACTTTTAAAACGACCAATTTCTCATTCATTTGATCTTTTCTCTGGCAATTTGGGTAATTCAGAAATGCGCTAAATTTAATTTTTTTTGTTTTCATATTTTTGAAGTAAATTAATGGACTAAACACAATTTCAAGGGCATTTTCTACTTGAATGTGTAAGCTGAATTCAAGTTTGGAGTGAATATGCCAATGGAAACATTTCTACAGTGAGGTGATTCAGTGCAACATTGCCTAACTCACAGAGTTGCCGATCACCCTTCTATATTCCTTAATACAGGACACACATTAACCTAGATCCAGGTCCTGTCTCTCTTTGAAAGCAATACAATCATATTCCTATTTAAATATTTAAAAATTTTTATTTTTAAATTTTTATTATCAAAGTAAAAATTTTATATTAGTTTCAGGTATGCAACATAATGATTAAATATTGTATTGATTCAAGAAGTCCAGTAATTCTAATCAGTCTTGGTCCTAATTACTTAGTGTTTTACTATATACCTGACTCTTGAAACAACACAGGTTTGAATTGCATGGGTCCACTTACATGTGATTTTTTTTCAGTAAATACAGTATAATACTGTAAATGCTTTTTCTCTTTCTTATAATTTTCTTTTCTGTAGCTTACTTTATTGTAGAAATACAGTAAAAATATAGAGTGTATATCATACATATGACCATCAAAATGTGTGTTAATTGGCTCTGTAGTTGGTAAGGCTTCTGGTCAGCAGTAGGGTATTAGTAGTTAAGTTTTATACAGTTATACAACAAAAGTTATATGCAGATTTTTGACTGTGCAGGTGTCAGGGCCCCTCACCCCCACAATGTTCAAGGGTCAACTGTAATTTCATATTTATTTTACCTTTATCTTTAAAGATTAATTAATTTTATTCCTATGACTTTTCTGAAAATAAAAATTTAGTTCACCAGTGTCAGAATCCTTTCTTTTGCTTCAAACCAGAGGTAATCTTTCAAACGGAACTGTTTTCAAAAGCCATGACAGTTCCTGTCACACAGCTAAGTGAGAAGGAAGAAAAATCTCTACTAGGCAGCATTTTTAAAGCCTACTATGAGATATTTTGTCTATTTAAGACAAAAAAAAAAAACCCACAACTGCTTAAACAATTTTTTTACTATTTGTGTTTTGTATTAATTCTAAACGTGGGGGATCCCTGGGTTGCTCAGCAGTTTGGCGCCTGCCCTTGGCCCAGGGCATGACCTGGGGTCCCGGGATCGAGTTCTGCATCGGGCTCCAGCATGGAGCCTGCTTCCCCCTCTGCCTGTGTCTCTGCCTCTCTCTCTCTCTGTGTGTGTCTTTCACAAATACATAAATAAAATCTTTTAAAAATTTCTAAATGTCTATTTATTGACATATATAATTGTTAAATAGAATTTTACTGTATGTTGCCCTTACTTGAAATAATCTTAACTTTCCCTTTTATTTCAATGCCATTGCCTAACAATGACCTCTCTAAATTTATAATTTCTAGAAATTCACTAATTCTGTTTATTTTTTATAGAATGGTCGATGCTTATAATTCAGTTATGCCACAAACTTACTTATGCTACAGATTTATATTGAGGACATGTTATGTCTAGGCATGCACTGTGCTAGATGCAGTACTCCAGAAATGTTGTCTACTCCAGAGGAGCTCACGTGGGGGTGAAGGATAAATCAATCAGGTAAACAGATTCTGCAGGAAGCAAGATGGCTTTATTTATTTATTTATTTATTTATTTATTTATTTATATTTATCCTAAGATTTTTTTTTTTTTTTTTTTTTTTTTTTTTTGTGGGGCACCGGGATGGCTCAGTCAGTTAAGTGTCCAACTCTTGGTTTGGGCTCAGGTCACCATCTGAGGGTCTTGAGACTGAGCTCCAAGTTGGGCTCTGCACTCAGCAAGGAGTTGGCCACCCTCTCTCTTTCTCTCTCAAATAAAATAAATAAAATTTTTAAAAAAGATTTTATTTATAGGATATCTCTACACCGAACAGGGGCCTAAATTCAACAACCTCAAGATCAAGAGTCAAGTGCTCCACCAACTGAGCCAGACAAGTGCCCCTGCATGAAGCAACATTTCTCTTTTTTTCCTTTTCTCTGCTCTTCTTACTGCTGGACATTTTATTCTTGATATAGCTGAATGTACAACTGACTTTTGTTCCACTCTTCCCTTCAAAATCTTTCTTAGAGGGGCTTTGTGGCAGGAAACTATAGGTCTCTTCTGTTATGCTCTCAGTCAGATTGGCACTGGTGCTGTGGAAAGGCCGAGAATGGTCCAACACTGGATGGCTGATTGTCATTAATGAGATGGATTTCGTTAATGGAGAAGAAATGGCTGATGTACAGTAATTGAATCCCTGTTGTTTAGATCTGTGTCATGCCTGCTGATCAAGCATCCTATGTTCTCTCTGGCCTGATTCCAGATCCTCTTCTGAAAGTGACACCAAAGAGTCACCCCTTTCTTCACCATTGAAAGGGTGTCTGAGTTCTTTGGTGTTTATGGAGTTTATATCTAGGGATGAAGATGGCTTGTTTCCGACCACCAGCTCCTCCTGTCAAGCCTTCTAGGATGAAACTTCTGTAATTAAAGTCAGCACTCGGGGCAGCAGAGTATTGCACACCAAAGGGACACCAGCTCATACTTCTCCTATGAATGGGAGGTCTCCTGACAACATCCCCAAGAACTCGCAATGAACTGCGCTGGTTCATTTCAGCATCACTGGCCACGTTCTTCCCAGGACCCCAGCTGTGCCTCCGGAAAGGGGACAGCGAGCACATGGAGCTCCTCAGCACAGAGCAGTTCGCAGGCACCTCGGTGATTCTGTCCATCTCCTCCTCCTCTATCTCACCTGTAAGAATATGAAGGAGGTGGTGGTGAGTGGAGCACCTAGACAGCATGGTGAAGTCCGCATACAGGACTGTTCCAGGGGAAGGCAGGCTGGGCTGAGTCATAAAGGAAAAGGCCTTGAAGATCTCCCACATGTGGAGCTGGGATGGGAGGTAGGGGAGGCCAGGGCAGCCCCCCAGCACACAGGAAGGCTGGGGATGTGATCTGCTGTGGCCGACAGCTCTCGGGGAACACTAGAGTCCATATGGCCAGATGTCCAGGGGAGCAAGAGAAGGGGAGGGAATCATTCTTCCTGAATTTATAGTTTTCCAAAGACTGGACTTTAATCCCAGGTTCAAATTGCTTCTCCATTGAGAAAAGTTTGTATCTAAGAGTTTGACTGAAGTCATAGCTCCTTGTTCTTGAATACAAGATGAGGAATAGTCTCAAAACAGTTTGTTCACTTTGGGAAAGAAAAAGTTCAAAGAGCAAAATTTAAAACTGTGGAGCCCTTCTGAGGAGGAATGGTATAGACACTGGAGGAAGCAGAGGTTCAGGGAGCTTGTGGGCGGAGAGAGAGGGGATGGGGTTCAGGATGATGAAGTTCTTCCTTGCATAGCCCCTGGTGTGACCAGGAGGGGTCCCAGAGAGGTTTCCTAGTAATGAAGGAAAGTCATAAAAGGGGCTATTTCCTTCTTGATGATTTTACTTTTAACCCAGGAAATAGAAAGCAGATCTCTGTGACACTCCAAAAGAACCTAAACTGCCTGAGGAAAATCTGACATCTGCAAATCAGTGTAAACTAGCTGTCATATACTCTGCATGGGTAATAAATTAAAAGAGCAGCCAAGCAGAACATGGCTAGTGAGGAAGGAGATTAAAAAAAAAAAAAAGGCAAAAACCAGAAGACTGGGCTGAAGATAAAAACCTGATAAAATCATTTTTTCAAAGAATGCTAAGAACTCGGAGTTGAAAGTTGGTTTTGTCAGCTTCTTGAGACTCTAATTCCTCTCAAGAAAAGATGTGATGAACAGATAAGAGTAATTTATAATGAGCATTTCAGTAGTTGCTTATAAAGTACTTACAGAGCTTAAGAGCTGTTCTTTTAAAACCTCAAATGTTTGGGAATGCTATTAATTTCTGCTATAAAGAAGATGACTGATTGAGTGGAGGTACACATTGGTCCAGTCAATTAACACAAACCTCAGAGTAGTAGAATCTAAAATAATGAGACTATCCTGATGCATGTTTACTCCACTGCTAATTTAGCATTTGAAGCTAAATTTAAAAACAAAACCCCATTACCTTTCATATGAGGCTTCATCAATTATTAATTAAAGATTAGGCATTCTTACACATAAATACATATATACCAGGCCTCGCTTTAAGACAAAAAAAACCGCTTTATAAATAGACTATAAAGCTTGGTGAACCTCCCTGGCCAATTTTGCAACAGGCACTCCCTTTGCAAAAACATTCCAGATGTGAAGAGTCAGTGGTGTTAGGGAGCCTCGAGGATTCCGACTGCTGTGGAGGCCGAGTTCCTCCCCGGGCCTGGGAACGCCAGCTGCGGCTGGGAGCCGGGTCAGGAAGTGCTGTGAAGTGTTTAAAAAGTGTTATTCCATATGTTGACAAATTGAACACCAATAAAAAATAAATTTATATATATAAAAAAAAGGTACAGATCCTCCCCCACCCCAAAAAAAAATCTGTCGGACATTCCTTATTTAAAGTTCTGGGTTGAGCTCTGGAGACGCCGGCTCGACACACAGGTGAGGCTCTAACAAGGGTTGATGACCGACTAGACGAGTACACTTTGCCGGTGATTTCAAAACCTAATCTAAAGCATTGCTTCCAAATCAAGAATTAATGTTCTGAGACAAACATAAATTTGTAAAATTATTGTGCTCTGCTACCTTAGTAGGCCTTTCAGGTACTTTGACTCCTTCAACTCTTAAGGACAATAGAACAAGAGATCCTGTCTTTGTCTATAATAGAAATGTGGTCACTATTTTACAGGTGCAAAACCTGAAGCCAGAGAAGTAAGGAATTTCCCCTACATCACACGGCGAATAAATGACAGTTTAAAAAAGTAAATAAATAAGTAAATAAATGACAGTTTATAAAAAATTCAAGTATCTTCAGTAACTAGAAATAACAATAATAACGTAGCTAACATTTTTTATCACCATTTTAAATTCTTTACAGGACTTTTGTATTTATTTGTTTTTTTTTGTTTTTGTTTTTGTTTTTACTTTTGTATTTATTTGATTCTCCAACCTACACAGAGGTACCGTTGTTATTTTAATTTTTAGATAGGAAAAGAAACAGAGTGGGGATGCAGTGGGGGGCTCAGCGATTAAGCATCTGCCTTCGGCCCAGGGTGTGACCCCGGGGTCCTGGGTTCGAGTCCCGTGTCAGGCTCCCTGCATGGGGCCTGCTTCTCCCTCTGCCTGGGTCTCCGCCTCACACACTCTGTGTCTCTCATGAATAAATAAATAAAATATTTTTTAAAAAGAAAGAAACACAGAGTGGCTATATAACTTCTCCAAAGTCATAGTAAATGACTAGTAAATATGGAGGCAGAAGTGAGATTTGATCAGCCTAACTTCACAGTCCATGCTCAGAGCTACTATACCCTCACATTTTATTTTCTTTCTTTAAAGAAAGCCCAAAGACTTTTTCTTTAAAGTCACGCCTGGAGCCGAAGGCAGATGCTCAACCCGTGAGCCCCCCAGGCGCCGAGGTCTCCTGCCCCACCAGCCTCCAGGTGACTTGCATTCAGGGATTCTCCCCATGCACACGGTTGTTTGTTTTGAAGAGACATAATGACCCATTTCAACCATCCATCTGTTGCTTCAATCCCTTCCATGCTATCCTTGCCAAATGTTTCGGAAAGTTGAAGCCTCCCAGGATAGCTCATCCCATCTTTGGATGGCTTTAACTGAGAAATTTCTTTCTCATATGGAGATAAAATCTATTTGTAGCTTCCTTTTATTTTTTTTCCCATTAAAACCTTTAGGTCTAATCTGGGTTTTCCTATTTCGAGCATTTAATGAAGGCGACAGGCAATTTCTGGGGCATGACCAAGCCCCTAAAGAGCATGATGATCTGTGGGCCTTAAGCTTAGGCACCCTCCTCAATAACGACCCTTCATGTGTTGTAAGGGAGAGTACTCCCCCGCTCCTGTACCGAGTTCTGGGTCCAAGTACAGGCGCTTGCGGTCTTCTCTTCCCACCAAATCGTATCTTAGATTCTGGCCATTCACTGCCGTGCACAGAGACCTTTCTGAATCCCAATTCTGTGACCTAATGTACTCATTTTGCCTCCTTCAAGTCCCTTTTAGGCTTGATCAGCATGTTCCAGCCATGGCCACTGGCAAAGATCCTGGCCAGGAAAGCTGCACACGAAGCACCAACCAAAAGATATCACTTGAGGGGAGAGTGGGGATGGCCGCTATGTTTTTTGCAAAGATTGTATACTGAGATTTAAGTCCACATATGCACAAGGGAGGGTGCACATTTAGCAAACAGAATATAATCAGATGCAGTTATCTTTATCCCCCAGAGATCTGCTTTTGCTCTGATTTCTGCAAAGTTGGATTAGTTCAGGAATTGGACTACCCAACTCAGAAGATACGAAAGCACATGAAAGCCTCATGATTGAGGGTCTAGGTACTGACTGCTCAACTTTCTTTTACAGTTAGCAGATGACCTTAGGAAACCCAAGTATTTGGGCTTCCAGGTCTAAAGTCCCCCCAGGTTCTAGTCTCCCTAAACAAACGGATGGCTATCCCGTGACTGTCTCTATGGCTTGAAGCAGTCTCATAGCCAGTAACGTTACAAATGCCATATTGGGGATTAGGTTTTTTAAATCTAACTTGTTTAAAAATATTTTTTTTTATGCTTCAAGAATAGCTTTTACTCCTCATTTTCTAGAGTTTTGTGGACAGGTTCACATCAATCCTGTTCCTCCACTTTCTAGATTTTATAAATTAAATCCTATCCCTTCCAGCATTTAGCACTTCGGAGCTAAGTGGCCAGCATTGTGGAAGAAGATTGAAAAATATTTAAGTCAGAGGACACCTCTCTGTCATTAAGTGATCGCCCAAGTGATCACAAACAATTTTACTTTCCTTTCTGGGTCTCTTATTTCTCATGTACAAGAGGAAGTGCTGCATTACTCCTTCCCGGAGGTCTCTTCTAGTTTTCAAAATTTTGCTATTCTAATTCCATTAAAGTAGAAGGGTGGGGGATGCCTGGGTGGCTCAGCGGTTGAGCACCTGCCTTTAGCCCAGGGCGTGATCCTGGGGTCCCGGGATCGAGTCCCGTGTCGGGCTCCCTGCATGGAGCCCGCTTCTCCTTCTGCCTGTGTCTCTGCCTCTCTCTCTCTCTCTCTGTGTGTCTCTCATGAATAAATAAATAAAATCTTAAAAAAAACCCAATAAAGTAGAAGGGTGTACTGAAGCTTCAGAACAAAGACAAACTGCAGCATCTGGATTCTTTTCTTTGCCTGAAACTTCAAGGCTGCAAGTGTGATTTTAATACACTGGGCCTACCACACAACAAAATTTCACTGTATCCCTAATGCACAGCAGGTCACAGGATACGATCCCTCTAACCCAACAGTTCCTAAATTTAGTTGTGCATTGGAACCACCCAGGGGATTTTCATGCCTGGATCATTTTGATGATCATTTTGATGCCTGGATCTCACTCCCAAATGTCTAACTTAATTGGTAAGGAGTAAGACCACCTGCACCAGCAGGATTATAAAAACTTCTCCAGTTTAGAACCAGGGCTCTAGGCCATAGTTCTCAATTCTGAATGCATGCCTGAACCATTTGATAATTTTTCAAAACTTGCCAATGCCTAGGTCTACTTGCAGATTTTAATTCAATTGGTTTATGGCCCCAGGGCATTGGCATGCTTTAAAACTATCAAAGTCGGGGTGCCCGGGTGCCTCAGTCCAGTAAGCAGCCTACTTTGGGCTTCAGCTCGGGTCGTGGTCGCACGACGGGCCCTCGTGCCCCAGCTGGGACTCTGCACTCAGCGTGGAGCCGGATTCAGATCCTCTCCACTTCTCCCTCTCCCCCCAGCTCACACTCCCTCTCTCAAAGACAAAATAAAATCTTTTTTTTTTTTTAAGTGTTGAGGTGATCGTCGTATGAAGACAGGGCTGGGAACTACTTCTCTAATCTCTCCCACACAAGTTCTATTTGATTACTTGGTCTATTTGATCTCTGCCTCCGTTCCACACTGGCCACTCATGAAATGAAAACCTTTGGTCTAATTACAAGGTCCAGCTCCACCTCCATTGTACCAGCCGGGTGCCCTAACTTCCTGCTTGTCGTCCAGGATCAGAACCTCTTATCTTCTCAGGCACCCGGTGCTCCCCAGTCCGTGACCCGTGGTCTCTCAGGTGCCTCCATCGGTCGCACCCCGCTTCTTAATTTCCATCTGTTTTCCCCATCCACTGTCCCTGGTGCTTGGAGTGCCCTCGCTCACCGCCCCAGACTTCATCTGCATCCTGGGTTACCCTGATCAAATTTCTCCCAGATCACAACTAACTAGTACCGAAGGGAACCCTATAGGAGAAACCAAACTGAAAACAAGTCAGCCCATCATTGCCAACAATTAGCCAAATGAGACGCTTATGTAGCAAAAGGATTGGAAAGTACACACCCACCTGCGCACACGCACACACACAAGTGACTTATAAACTCTTCTTTCCATTCCATATTCATTCCCGTTCTGGCCAGAAACCTTGAAAAAAATACAACAATTAGTCTTGAGAAAGCACAAAAGTGAGAATGGTAAATTAACAAAGGAATTAAGGACTTAATGAAAGAAGATGAAAGCAAAGATTAGAACTTTAGTCTGGAGAGATGATGAAAGTGTAAACCATTTTTTTAAAGATTTTATTTATTTATTCATGAGAGACCCAGAGAGAGAGAGAGAGAGAGGCAGAGACTCAGGCGAAGGGAGAAGCAGGCTCCATGCAGGAGCCCGACGCGGGACTCGAACCTGGGACCCTGGGGTCATGCCCTGGGCCGAAGGCCACCGCTAAACCACTCAGCACCCCCGGGCTGCCCTCGTAAACCATTCTTAAATGGGGACTGAAACAATATTGTTTTCTCAAAAAGGAATCATGGTAGCTGAGAGAACAATATTTTAGGAAAAATGAGAGATAATACTTCATAGTAACTGTAAAACAAAATTCTAAGGAGCTTGTGTGGGTTGAAAATAAACAGGCTCATTGAAGTCCTAGATCAATTTGATGAATGGCTGAGATATAATGGATTTTTCAGAAAGTAAAGAAAATAAATACCTAGCATTGCAGGAGAACTTTACAAGTTTTTAAAACACCTCCATATGCATGGTCTTATTTAAATTTTATTTAAAAATATCCGCAGTTGGAGCTGCCCCGAGCACATGTGAACGTCTCGAAGCTGTCATGTGGAGGATGCGTTGTGTCCCCCGTAACCCCCCTGGGACACCCCCGGCCATACAATCCGGCGCTCGCTTCAGGGCACTTATATCCTTGTGGCCAGAGTGGGATTTGCCACGAGGCTGATGGGGCCTGAAGCCTGAAGCTTTCCTCCTGTGTTCATGTCACAGCGAACATAAATCACGGTCGCTGGTTGTGATTCCCCTTTCATTCTAAATACTGACCTTGGTGCAGACCCTGGTCGGGTCAGGGCCTCCTTTGTAGCCCGGGATATGGGTCCCCTCCCGCCTGAGCACTGTGCTGAGTCCCCGTGTCCTGCAACCACTGCAAGGCCGCTGATGGCCTTCCCGGTTGTCCCTCAACCCTCCTTCCCCCTGACACCCAGCCTTTGAGCCCTGCCCCCTCGTAGCCGCCCCCCGTGCAGGTGCCGTGTCCTCACAGGGAAAGTCTCCTCCAGGACACCCAGAGGCTTGGGTGAGCTTGCAGCTCTTCCTTCTCTCTCCATGTTCTGCCCCTGGACTAGTCCTCCTCTTCCCCCTCAACCCTGGGGCGCCCCTACCCTGGAGGGTCCCTGCCCTGGAGTGCCCCTACCCTGGAGCACCCCTACCCTGGAGGGTCCCTGCCCTGGAGTGCCCCTACCCTGGAGCACCCCTACCCTGGAGGGTCCCTGCCCTGGAGCGCCCCTACACTGGAGCACCCCTACCCTGGAGGGTCCCTGCCCTGGAGCGCCCCTACCCTGGAGCACCCCTGCCCTGGAGCGCTCCAGCCCTGAAGCGCCCCTACCCTGGAGCGCCCCTACCCTGGAGAGCCCTTACCCTGGAGGGTCCCTATCCCAGACGGTCCCTACCCTGGAGCGCCCCCACCCTGGAGCACCCCTACCCTGAGCGCCCCCACCCTGGAGCGCCCCCACCCTGGAGCGCCCCTACTGTGGAGCACCCCTACCCTGGAGCACCCCCTCGGAGCTTCCTGCCACTGTAAGCAACTCTGGGCCTACAGCACTTAGGGCCTCCCTCAGTGCTTCCTCTCTTCCACATTCCCATTCCTTGAGCAAAGAGGGAAAACACCTTTTATCCTGAGCCTTTCTGGCATGAGTGCCCCAGAAGGAAGAAAGAGAAGATTTGTGGCAGCGGCTCCAGGGCCAAACTGAGAGCAGGGCTCTCCCCCTGGAGATGTCACCACAACAGACACCGGGCCACGTACAGAAGCAAGGACAGCAAGGACCACAAGCAGGCCGTGGCTTGTCCTGGGGAGTGGGGGGTGGGGTGCGCCCTGGGCCTGGGCCAGTGGGGTGCGCCCCACAGGCCGTGCTGTCAGCCAGGCCCCAGCAGGTGCCACCAGCAGCCCGAGGTGGCCGCTCCCCAGGCCGGGGCAAGCCCCCACTCACAGGGGCTGGGCCACGGGCTCCTGGCCCGGAGCGTTATCTGGAGGGCGCAGTGGGCATGGGGACTGGCTCCGCCGCTGCGGACTTTAGGGATCCTGGCCTTTCCTGGGTTGCCGAGTATTAACTGGTGATTCTGGAAAATGCTTTTAAAAAGTTTTCACGTGATAGTCCCTTCGCTTGCCTCCCAGAAAACCTAACTGTTTAAAGCAGGTTTAAATCAAGATTTTTAATAAAGCAGCATTTAAAGCAGAGGCCTGGGCAGGGTCAGCGTGTGGTTGAACGGAAACACCGTCTGCCAAGGAAAAAAGAGTAAGCAGTTCGAGCGGTGCCTTAGATTTCTGCCCAGGAATTTGCAGGACTTTGCTGCTGCGGATTTTGTTCGACCTACAAAAACCCACAATGTTTATGGAAGCCCAAGAGAGCCCACTTCTTCTCAGTAAATATTCTTAATATAACAAGACATTAGCGCTGTGCTGAAAGCACGAGGCTGCATATATCAGAAGCAAACTGTGCTGATTTCCTGTGTGCAGAAGATTTAGTAATTAAAATAAATAAAATCTTGGCTCAACGTGTGACTCTAGATATTTCTCATATCTGCCATCTGCTAACTCCCTAGTACCAGGTTAGCACTGGGGTTCTGGTATATCTCTGGGAAGGAGAGAACAGTGTACAAATAACAACCAAATCCTGGAATTCCCGGCAGTGCTCACATTATGGGCATATGGTCATTTTTAGTGAAGTACGTATGCCCTGAACTCTCCTACCCATCGTGGCCACCCTGGCCGTTCACTTACTTTCAATAGTGCAGTGGTGCACGCTCCATGAATACGCTGAATCACAGTCATGTGACGCATCCATGCCATCTCCTGCTCGGGATTACCTAATGAAGGAATGCGATAGCAGCTACAGAGTAAGGCCAGTGTGGAGTTGAATCCACCACTAGTACTGGCCATCTTCTACTCTTTCTTGAATTATAAACTTACACTGCCTCTGGCACGAGGAAACGATTGGCTTCACAGAAATACACTCACATTCCTGACATTTTTAGACTAGGGGTTCAGCAGAACCAAAAATCTGCAAGAGACGACAGCCAAGGCCAAGACAGTAACCAAAGTGACGATGATTTCCTAAAAGGGTTGGTGTCCTCACAACAAAAATGGGCTCTCAGCAGCCTCTCCAATGCTACAGGGCGTGTGCAGACTGAAAAAGCATCATAGTCCAGACGTCATGACACACAGCAAAAAACTGGGCAGACCCACCAGTAGACACGGCCGTCATCTTCCAAATCTCAGAAAGATATCCCAGCACAACCGATACTCAAACTAGTAAATACTTGTTCCAAAACATTAAAGAATAGTTTCCTACTCCCTTTTGGATCTTTTTTACTCTCTGTATCTTGCTGTACTTTTACTTCTATTAGCTTTGTGTTTGGCATATAGTTGAATTTTATTCACTAGTAAATAAATGATAGAAAAGGAATAATATGAAATATAATATGGCTGAGTCTAATCCTTATAATAAGGATTCTTAAGAATGCTTGACTTGGGAGAATTGCCCAGAGGGAGAGCCCTGAAGGATGACCTATTTTTATGTGCCGAAAGAAGTTATTAATTAACTGATTCATTCATTCAACACATATTTATTGACAATTTTTTGCACACCAGATATTGTCCTAGGTTTCTATGATTCAGGGATCAACAGAACAGACTTGGACACTAGTCTCAAAGAATTTACGTTTTAAGGGGGAAGATATTTTTAAAAGAAAAGTGAAAAAGGAGTAAACAAATAATGATACAGTTATGATTGTGATTATGGTCCAAATAGGAAAAGTTTGGAGAAATGGAAAAGTAAGAGCTGATCATACAGGGCCTTTAACAGCCATATGAGGATTTTCTCCTTTATCCTAAAAGAAATGAAGAACATTTTAAAGTGAAAGGCAGGGATATAACATTAATAAAACTTCATTTTTAAAAGAATACTCTCTTGATCTAAAAGTAGAAAGTATTGGAGGAAATGAGCAAAAAAAGAAGATGGTAGGAGTTGGTCTGAGTAAAGGCCCAGTTGGGAAGCTATTGTTCTAGGTGAGGCACGAGCTAGGGGCAGTTGAGCCAGAAGAGTGGCGAATTCAAGACTGAAGAGATAGACGGGTTCAAGACTCAGCTACCAGGGGGCATTGACAGTTATTTACCAAAAAAAAAAAAAAAAAAAAAAAAAAAAAAAAAAAAAAAAAAAAAAACAATAGTCAAGAAGGGTAACATCAGCCTTCCTGTCATGACCACTTGGGAGGATGGAGGATAAGAGGTTGAGAATACCAGACGAAGAGTAGGTTTGAGGGATAAGAAAATGAGTTTGGATTTGGGTATGTTTAAATCAAGATGCATCAGAGGCAACCAAGGGGCAACAGCCGATAGGTGTATATATGATTTTGTAGCTCACAAGGAAGGGAGAGCTGAGTTGAAGAAACCAATCTCTGAGTTGCCGCTGTACACATAGTGGTGGTTTTTTAAGTTCTGGGAGTAGATGAGACATCACAGGAAAGAATGTAGGGTGAGAAAGAAACAAAGGTCCAAGACTGATTTTTGAAGAAAATCAACTCCAACTGCTACCTGGAGGAGGAGGTGGTAGCAAAGGGCAATGAGAGGGTGGGCCGGGTGGGGTGGAAAGAACCCCAGAGAGTGTTACACTGGGCTCTATGTGGCAGGAACCAAGGAAAGACGGAGGAGGGGCAAGACAGCGGAGGAGTAGAGTCCCCAAGTCACCTGTCCCCACCACATTACCTAGATAACCTTCAAATCACCCTGAAAATCTAAGAATTCGGCCTGAGATTTAAAGAGAGAACGGCTGGAACGCTACAGTGAGAAGAGTTCGCGCTTCTATCAAGGGAGGAAGATGGGGAAAAAGAAAGAAACAAAAGGCCTCCAAGGGGGAGGGGCCCGCGAGGAGCCGGGCTGAGGCCAGGGCGAGTGTCCCCAGGACAGGAGCCCCGTCCCGGAGGAGCAGGAGCTGCACCGACCTTCCCGGGCGGAAAGGGGCTCGCAGGGAGTTAGAGCAGGACCCAGGAGGGCGGGGATGCCCTCGGGCTCCCATGGACACTAACGGACACCTGCGCCCCGGGAGAGTGCGCCGAGCTCCCTAAGGGCTGCAGCGCGCACGGCGACCCGGAGCAGCTCGGAGGGGCTCGGGGGCGGCTCCGCGGAGGGGGCTGCGGGGCGGGAGCGAATGCAACAGCGCAGGCCCGGGAGCACAGGGCGCTGGGACACAGCCCAGGATCCGGCCTCCCCCGGGACAGGCAGAGGCCGGAAGGGCCCAGGACAGCGAGGACGCTCCTGCCCTGAGCTGAGCAGATCAGCGGCCCGCCCCGGAGCCTCCAGGCCCTGCTGACGGAGAGCTCTGGAGCTACTGCGGGGGCTGACTCCAGGGCTGCAGAGCTGCCGCCGCCACTGAGGTTGTTCCTCCTGGGGCCTCACGGGGTAAACAACCCCCACTGAGCCCTGCACCAGGCGGGGGCAGAGCAGCTCCCCCAAGTGCTAACACCTGAGAATCAGCACAACAGGCCCCTCCTCCAGAAGACCAGCGAGACGGACCAGTTCCAGGGGAAGTCAAGGGACTTAAAGTATACAGAGTCAGAAGATACTCCCCCGTGGTTCTTTTTTTTTTTTTTTTTTTTTTTTTTGATTTCTGATTCCCCCACCATTTTTTCCCCTTTCTTTTTCTTTCTCTTTTTCTTCTCTTTTTTCCTTTTTTCTTTTTTCTTTTTCTCTTTTCTTTCCTTCTTTGTCTCCTCTCTTTTTCTCCTTTTCCCAATACAACTTGTTTTTGGCCACTCTGCACTGAGCAAAATGACTAGAAGGAAAACCTCACCTCAAAAGAAAGAATCAGAAACAGTCCTCTCTCCCACAGAGTTACAAAATCTGGATTACAATTCAATGTCAGAAAGCCAATTCAGAAGCACTATTATACAGCTACTGGAGGCTCTAGAAAAAAGCATAAAGGACTCAAGAGACTTCATGACTGCAGAATTTAGATCCAATAGGGCAGAAATTAAAAATCAATTGAATGAGATGCAATCCAAACTAGAAGTCCTAACGACAAGGGTTAACAGGGTGGAAGAACGAGTGAGTGACATACAAAACAAGTTGATGGCAAAGAGGGAAACTAAGGAAAAAAGAGACAAACAATTAAAAGACCATGAAGACAGATTAAGGGAAATAAACGACAGCCTGAGGAAGAAAAACCTACTTTTAATTGGGGTTCCCAAGGGCGCCGAAAGGGACAGAGGGCCAGAATATGTATTTGAACAAATCATAGCCAAAAACTTTCCTAATCTGGGAAGGGAAAGAGGCATTCAGATCCAGGAAATAGAGAGATCCCGCCCCCCTAAAATCAAGAAAAACCGTTCAACACCTCGACATCTAATAGTTAAGCTTGCAAATTCCAAAGATAAAGAGAAGATCCTTAAAGCAGCAAGAGACAAGAAATCCCTGACTTTTATGGGGAAGAGTATTAGGGTAACAGCAGACCTCTCCACAGCGACCTGGCAGGCCAGAAAGGGCTGGCAGGATATATTCAGGGTCCTAAATGAGAAGAACATGCAACCAAGAATACTTTATCCAGCAAGGCTCTCATTCAAAATGGAAGGAGAGATAAAGAGCTTCCAAGACAGGCAGGAACTGAAAGAATATGTGACCTCCAAACCAGCTCTGCAAGAAATTTTAAGGGGGACTCTTAAAATTCCCCTTTAAGAAGAAGTTCAGTGGAACAATCCACAAAAACAAGGACTGAATAGATATCATGATGACACTAAACACATATCTGTCGATAGTAACTCTGAACGTGAACAGGCTTAATGACCCCATCAAAAAGCGGAGGGTTTCAGACTGGATAAAAAAGCAGGACCCATCTATTTGCTGTCTACAAGAGACTCATTTTAGACAGAAGGACACCTACAGCCTGAAAATAAAAGGTTGGAGAACCATTTACCATTCAAATGGTCCTCAAAAGAAAGCAGGGGTAGCCATCCTTATATCAGATAAACTAAAATTTACTCCGAAGACTGTAGTGAGAGATGAAGAGGGACACTATATCATACTTATAGGATCTATCCAACAAGAGGACTTAACAATCCTCAATATATATGCCCCGAATGTGGGAGCTGCCAAATATTTAGACCAATTAATAACCAAAGTGAAGAAATACTTAGATAATAATACACTTATACTTGGTGACTTCAATCTAGCTCTTTCTACCCTCGATAGGTCTTCTAAGCACAACATCTCCAAAGAAACGAGATCTTTAAATGATACACTGGACCAGATGGATTTCACAGATATCTACAGAACTTTACATCCAAACTCAACTGAATACACATTCTTCTCAAGTGCACATAGAACTTTCTCCAGAATAGACCACATACTGGGTCACAAATCGGGTCTGAACCGATACCAAAAGATTGGGATTGTCCCCTGCATATTCTCAGACCATAATGCCTTGAAATTAGAACTAAATCACAACAAGAAGTTTGGAAGGACCTCAAACACACGGAGGTTAAGGACCATCCTGCTAAAAGATGAAAGGGTCAACCAGGAAATTAAGGAAGAATTAAAAAGATTCATGGAAACTAATGAGAATGAAGGTACAACCGTTCAAAATCTTTGGGATGCAGCAAAAGCAGTCTTAAGGGGGAAATACATTGCAATACAAGCATCCATTCAAAAACTGGAAAGAACTCAAAAACAAAAGCTAACCTTACACATAAAGGAGCTAGAGAAAAAACAGCAAATAGATCCTACACCCAGCAGAAGAAGAGAGTTAATTAAGATTCGAGCAGAACTCAATGAAATCGAGACCAGAAGAACTGTGGAACAGATCAACAGAACCAGGAGTTGGTTCTTTGAAAGAATTAATAAGATAGATAAACCACTAGCCAACCTTATTAAAAAGAAGAGAGAGGAGACTCAAATTAATAAAATCATGAATGAGAAAGGAGAGATCACTACTAACACCAAGGAAATACAAACGATTTTAAAAACATATATGAACACCTCTTCGCCAATAATTTAGGCAATCTAGAAGAAATGGACGCATTCCTGGAAAGCCACAAACTACCAAACTGGAACAGGAAGAAATAGAAAACCTGAAAAGGCCAATAACCAGGGAGGAAATTGAAGCAGTCATCAAAAACCTCCAAGACACAAGAGTCCAGGGCCAGATGGCTTCCCAGGGGAATTCTATCAAACGTTTAAAGAAGAAATCATACCTATTCTCCTAAAGCTGTTTGGAAAGATAGAAAGAGATGGAGTACTTCCAAATTCGTTCTATGAGGCCAGCATCACCTAAATTCCAAAACCAGACAAAGACCCCACCAAAAAGGAGAATTAGAGACCAATATCCCTGATGAACATGGATGCAAAAATTCTCAACAAGATACTAGCCAATAGGATCCAACAGCACATTAAGAAAATTATTCACCATGACCAAGTAGGATTTATCCCCGGGACACAAGGCTGGTTCAACACTTGTAAAACAATCAATGTGATTCATCATATCAGCAAGAGAAAAACCAAGAACCATATGATCCTCTCATTAGATGCAGAGAAAGCATTTGACAACATACAGCATCCATTCCTGATCAAAACTCTTTAGAGTGTAGGGATAGAGGGAACTTTCCTCGACATCTTAAAAGCCATCTACGAAAAGCCCACAGCAAATATCATTCTCAATGGGGAAGCACTGGGAGCCTTTCCCCTAAGATCAGGAACAAGACAGGGATGTCCACTCTCACCACTGCTATTCAACATAGTACTGGAAGTCCTAGCCTCAGCAATCAGACAACAAAAAGACATTAAAGGCATTCAAATTGGCAAAGAAGAAGTCAAACTCTCCCTCTTCGCCGATGACATGATACTCTACATAGAAAACCCAAAAGCCTCCACCCCAAGATTGCTAGAACTCATACAGCAATTTGGTATCATGGTAGGATACAAAGTCAATGCCCAAAAATCAATGGCATTTCTATACACTAACAATGAGACTGAAGAAAGAGAAATTAAGGAGTCAATCCCATTTACAATTGCACCCAAAAGCATAAGATACTTAGGAATAAACCTAACCAAAGAGGTAAAGGATATATACCCTAAAAACTATAGAACGCTTCTGAAAGAAATTGAGCAAGACACAAAGAGATGGAAAAATATTCCATGCGCATGGATTGGCAGAATTAATATTGTGAAAATGTCAATGTTACCCAGGGCAATTTACACGTTTAATGCAATCCCTTTCAAAACACCATGGACTTTCTTCAGAGAGTTAGAACAAATTATTTTAAGATTTGTGTGGAATCAGAAAAGACCCCAAATAGCCAGGGGAATTTTAAAAAAGAAAACCATAGCTGGGGGCATCACAATGCCAGATTTCAGGTTGTACTACAAAGCTGTGGTCATCAAGACTGTCGTACTGGCACAAAAACAAACACACAGATCAATGGAACAGAATAGAGAACCCAGAAGTGGACCCTGAACTTTATGGTCAACTAATATTCGATAAAGGAGGAAAGACTATCCATTGGAAGAAAGACAGTCTCTTCAATAGATGGTGCTGGGAAAATTGGACATCCACATGCAGAAGAATGAAACTAGACCACTCTCGTTCACCAGACACAAAGATAAACTCAAAATGGATGAAAGATCTAAATGTGAGACAAGATTCCATCAAAATCCTAGAGGAGAGCACAGGCAACACCCTTTTTGAACTCAGCCACAGTAACTTCTTGCAAGATACATCCACGAAGGCAAAGGAAACGAAAGCAAAATTGAACTATTGGGACTTCATCAAGATAAGAAGCTTTTGCACAGCAAAGGATACAGTCAACAAAACTAAAAGACACCCTACAGAATGGGAGAAAATATTTGCAAAAGACGTATCAGATAAAGGGCTAGTTTCCAAGATCTATAAAGAACTTCTTAAACTCAACACCAAAGAAACAAACAATCGAATCATGAAATGGGCAAAAGACATGAACAGAAACCTCACAGAGGAAAACATAGACATGGCCAACATGCACATGAGAAAATGCTCTGCATCACTTGCCATCAGGGAAATACAAATCAAAACCACCATGAGATCCCACCTCACACCAGTGAGAATGGGGAAAATTAACAAGGCAGGAAACCACAAATGTTGGAGATGATGCGGAGAAAAGGGAACCCTCTTACACTGTTGGTGGGAATGTGAACTGGTGCAGCCACTCTGGACAACTGTGTGGAGGTTCCTCAAAGAGTTAAAAATAGACCTGCCCTACGACCCAGCAATTGCACTGTTGGGGATTTACCCCAAAGATTCAGATGCAATGAAACGCCGTGACGCCTGCACCCCGATGTTTATAGCAGCAATGTCCACAATAGCCAAACTGTGGAAGGAGCCTCGGTGTCCATCGAAAGATGATGGATAAAGAAGATGTGGTTTATGTATACAATGGAATATTCCTCAGCCATTAGAAACGACAAATACCCACCATTTGCTTCAACGTGGATGGAACTGGAGGGTATTATGCTGAGTGAAGTAAGTCAATTGGAGAAGGACAAACAGTGTATGTTCTCATTCATTTGGGGAATATAAATAATAGTGAAAGGGAATATAAGGGAAGGGAGAAGAAATGTGTGGGAAATATCAGAAGGGAGACAGAACATAAAGACTCCTAACTCGGGGAAACAAACTAGGGGTGATGGAAGGGGAGGAGGGGGCGGTGGGGGTGAATGGGTAACGGGCACTGAGGGGGGCACTTGACGGGATGATCACTGGGTGTTATTCTGTATGTTGGTAAATTGAACACCAATAAAAAATTAATTTATTGAAAAAAAAAAGAAACCAAGGAAAGAGAGAGTTTCAAATGGAGAAAGTGATGACTCCGGAAATGCAAGTAAGTGGAAGACCGGAGGCTGATGCTGGATTCTGTAATATGACCAGAAGAGCTTGAGTGGCGTGGTGGATTGAAGAGAATTTAGCTGTGGAAGGTGAGTAAGGCATTAGGAAAATGGGCATAGATAACTCTTCCCAGAAGCCTAGCGATGAGCAAAATTCGGAAGTTCTATCCTCGGTTATATGGCCTGCGTTTCTCTATTTGTGAAATGACGGTGTGAATATAAACATACTTGGAAAATATCTTGACAAATACAAGGGTAAAGTCCAGTGTTTGGCATCAGTCCATTTGGTTTGGTTCCAATAACATTTATTGAGCACATGATACAGCCTGGGACACAAAGATGAATAGAACAGGGTGCATTCCTGCCAGTAGCTTATGATTTAATAGAGAAGATGGAATAAAACACAGGCCTTTAAGAAAATGCCATAAATTTGAGGTTGAAATTATGTACAATGTGCTAAGGGAGCAAGGAAGGGTGCAATTTACCCCAACAGGGTTATTTGAAACAGTTTTTGGAAGAGGAGACACATGGACTAAACTGTGAAGAAACAATAGGAACTCGCCAGGGTGGTAGAAGGAAGTAAAGAGGCACAGAAGGAACTAACGAACATGAACAGAGGCCCAGGTGGCTGAAACACGGATAAAACTCTGTGTACACCTGCTCTTGTAGAGCCTCAGTTTCCTCAACAGAAGTTTTTAATTTTAACTTCCTTGAGTGAAAGCTCAAATAATTCCTATATTCTAATAGGAAAATTTCATGAACTCTCAATTAGGGTTCAAAATTATTACCAGAGCAGCCTTAAACAACCTCATTTAATCTGTTCATTCTACATATGAGGAAACTGGGTCCCAAAGAGACTGGGAACTTAACCAAGTCCCTCGAAGAAGGAGCAGAGCCTAGAGCAAACCTACGTTCCGTTTTCTGATACTATGACACAACGGAACGTTCTTGTCTTCCAGGAGTTAAAGGCTGAAGCAAGCGAAGAGTGAAAGAGCAAGCAGAGGCTACCAAAGTGTCAATAGAGATGCCACTGTCTGGTGGAGGGCCACACACTGAAGGCTGAGAATGAAGAAGGGGACAAGGGGTAGGATGAGGTAGTCACACCTCCGGACTTTTCTTCCCTCCGGGCAAATCACCATAAACCTACAGCTTGATGCACGTGTTGTAAGAGGCATGGGTTTTGACGGAAGCCAGGCCAGGTTCAAAAGCCATTGGTTGTCTTTCTGTCTAGTTGTGCTTGTGTATCTGTACTGTTTTCTGTATCTGTAAAATCTGATAATAATGCATTTTTTAAATGAAGCTTGAGTAAGTTAGTATATATGGACATGAGTAACATATTGCCTGGTCAAAGGAGGCAACTGAATATCTCTCTTCTACACCCCTCCTGACAAGAATACAGGGGAGACACCACAGCCACCATCTGAGTATATTTCCCACAAATGCCCAGGTCACTTGTTCTCAAGACGCTGCAGAGAACCTGGCAGCGGGCAGTAGGCGGTTTCACAGACAATTGTCTATCTTTGAATTTCAGACTGACCTGCCAAGTCCCGGACAGCTAACGACAGACGAGTCAACAGCTCAGAGACCAAAGATCAGACTCTGAGCTGGACTTGGTGGAGCCTGGAGCTAACAAGAAAGGGACAGGTGCTAGGTGTGGTGTCTGTCGTAGAAAAAAAATGCAATTGAAGTTAAGAAAATTAAAACGGGTGAAGTAGGGAAAGAAGCTGTTAGCTAATGCGTCATTGTCTCAGACACAAAACGTGCTCCAGCTGCATAGCCATAAAATGCTTTCTCTGTAATTATTAACAGCTGTTGCCTGAAAATTATGTTGAGTTCATTCCAACGTGAATAGTAAGACAGAGAGTGTCAGCACTTTTCTTTAGCTGCACACACTTTAAGGAAGAAAGCCTAAGGTTTGCATGAAGCGGCCTCGCAGCTAGTTGTGCAATCCTCACATGACTCAGCGCTCCAACTACCTGATGAAGGAAGCGGGGATCCTGACAGAACAGAACCGGGTGCACACGAGGATCTTGAACCCTGTTTCATTGCCTCTTCTTTCCTTCTCTGTAACTTGCTCTCTTGGGCATTTGGCAACTCCCCTCCTGTGGAAGCAGCGAGGCAAAAACTAAAGGCAGGCCACGCTCCCCGCGTGCTCTTCCACTTGAGCCTCACAAATATTTTTGTTTGCCAAAAGCGTACCACACGGCGTCTCTCTCCCCCTTTCCCATTCTACTCTCTTCTAAGCCCTCATATCGCTGGTCAGGTGAGAACAAAAATTCTCTATGATTCTGTCCCCTATTTTCTGTTTAAGAAATTCTGATGAGAAGAAATTAGGAAATACAGACGAATTTCATTCACTTTGCAACGGTTCCCTGAACACCTGTAATGGGCCAGGTGCTCAGAAGGTACCTGAGACACAACGCTGAGAAGACACAGGTGCTGCCCCCAGATACTCTCGGTCTGGTCGAGAGTAGACGGTGCAGCAAGTGCTGGAAGCAGCAAGCGTGGCTTGAAAGGGCTCATCCTACTGACGGGTACATCAAGAAAACATTCATGAAGGAGAAGGATTTTCAGTTGTCAAGATGGAGGAACAGAGCTTCACCACAGAGAGTAACGTAGCGGCAGCTGTGACACCCTGACAGACACAGGGTGGAATGGAGGCGACTGCAAAGCCGGGCATCGTTAATGGCTGGTCACTGCTGGATGAGGGTCACGGAAGGGAGTGGGGCCGGGAGCTGAGGCCAGAGAAGGGGGAGGGCTAAGTGACGAAGGACTTTCTGCGCCAGAAGAGGTTTTAACTTTATTCTGAAGGTAACAAGATAGCTTCTGAAACGTATTAGTCCAGGAAGCAAATAACTAGATTTAAACTTTAGAAAGGTGGTTGTCAGCAGTGTGGAGACAGCTTGGGGGGGGGTGTAGAGAGTCAAGGCAGGATTTCTAGCGAGAAAGTGACTATACTGGTTCAGGTGAGCGACGGCAGGAACACGAACTGAAGAATGGCACTAGGGAGGGAGTAGAGGACATACACCTGAGAAATAGTTAAGATCAGTCACCTAATTAAACGTGTGGAGTGAGGGCAGGGTAGAAGTAAGGGAAGGCGAAAACCAGATCGGGGGCCTTAGTTCCTGGGTAGGTAGTGGCAAAATTAGCTGAAGTAGAAACTTGGAAAGATGTTAAGGAGAATATTAGTTTAAGCTTCTTTTAGGTTTTTATTTATTCATTTATTTATTTATCTATCTATTTATATTGTGGTAAGATCAGTAAAAGTGAGATCTATCTCTAAACAAAATTAAGTGTAAAATATGGATAGTATGTTAGTTATAGGTACAATGTTGTGGAGTAGATCTCTAGAGCTTATTCATCTTGTTTAACTGCAATTTTATGCCTATTGATTAGCAGCTGCCCATTTCCTCTCTTCCAGCCCACTGGCAACCACCATGTCAATCGGTGATTCTGTAAATTTGACTATTTTAGATACTTCATGCAAGCGGAATCATCCAAATGCCAAAGTCCCACACATTCATATCTCTACCCCAGACCTAGGATAAAAACCCACCCCAGTTTGCCCAGGCTTTAGAACCAGAAGTTCTGTATTCCGTGAACCTCCTCAGTCCCAGGCAAACCACGATAAAGTGGTCACACTTCCCAGATTTCTCTTCCAACCTCTAGATTCATAAATCTGACTACCTATTTACTCTCTAACTCCACTTGGCATCTTAAGCTTAATATGTCCAGATGGACTCCTGATCTTTTTCCTCAATTCTGCTGCTCCCATGGACGTGTCCATCTCAGTAAATCATGACTCTATCCTTCTAGTTACTTTGGCCATAAATCTTAATGTAACTCATGATTTTTTTTTTCTTTCTTCTGTAACACATATCCAATCTCTCAACATTTTCTGTTGGCTTTCCTTCAAAAACATCCAGAATCTCACCATTTCCCTATGTCTACTGTCACCACCCTGACCAACCCACCATCATATCTTGCGTGAATCAGTGCCCACAAGTTCCTAACTGGTATCACTGCTTCCACCCTTCGTCAGCCTTATCCACACAGAGTTAATTCTCCACACAGCAGCCAGTGCAATCCTTTAAGAACATATGTCAGATCACAACCTTTGCTTACGTTGCATAATTATTTCCCACATACTTGACTGAAAGCCAAAGTTCTTACACCGACCTCCAAGCTCCTACCTCACCTCTCCATCATCATCTCCTGCTATTTTCATGCCTACTGCTCCAAACAGTCTGGCTCTCCTGTTGCTCTTTAGACCTGGAGAACATACTTCTATCTCAGAGGTTTTTCCCTTACTCCTCCCTCTACCTGGAGCAGTCTTCTTTCAGGTATATGCAAGGTTCATCCTCTTGTCTAGTTCCAATGTTAGCTCGTCGTTTCCCTGACTATTTAAAATAGCATGCACTTATGCGCACACATAGGCACTTCCTGTCCTCTTCGTCTGGGGTAGTTTTCTCTGTAGCACTTTCACCAAAGGACACACTTTATGTTTTATTGTTGACTTGACTATTGTATACCTCTTCTACCACCACATGAAGATCCTTAGGAGAGAGCTGTTTTATTGATCACTGTATCCCCGGCACTTAGAACAGAGCCTGGTACATAGTAAGTATTCAATAAATATGTGCTATGTAAACCAATGAATGAATTATAAATTGAGATAAGAGCTCCAAACGGCTGGAACAGGATATGTGACTAAAGAATCTCAACCTAAAGAGTTGGGGAGAATTTCCTATGGAAATGCCATCTGAATAGGGAGACCTGACGCATGAGTAGGCTTTAACCAAATGAGGAGGGGAAAGAATATTTCAGACAGAAGGAAGAACTTCGGCAAAGGCTTTATGGCAGGAAGATCTATAGTGTGATCAAGGAACTGAAAGAAAACCCGTATGACTGGAGTACAGAGAACAGGGAGGAGATTGCTGAAATGAGGTTGAGAAGGTATACATGGGCGTGATGTCTGTCTAACAGACATCATTTCGGAGAGAAATAAAAGGCATTGGAGGAACTTAATCTCAGGGCAAATGTATGTATGACCCAATCCCATTTGTGATATGGTCCCGTGGAAAATAAGTAGTGGTGGAGACAAAAAAATGACAAATTCTGAGATCCTTAGGAGTTAAAATGGACAGGATCTGGAGAGCAATTAAAGATGGAGATGAGAGGATAAGGGAGAAAGAGGGATCAACAAATTTATTATTTATTTATTAACAGAACAGATGGTGGTAATATTCACTGATTTCAGTTTAGTGGAAGAAGACCTGGCTTGGGGGGGATGGCTTAAGGGTTCAATCTTGGACATACTGAGTATAAGGAGACTTCTGGACATGTGACACCCAGAACAGGAATTCAAGGGGCTCCTGCACATACGGCCTGGAGGGAGCCAGGTGGAGGCCTGGGCTGGAGACAGATATTTGGGAGCTATCATTGTGAACATGGTAATGCAGCCTCAAAACGGATAAGAAGGCCAGAGTTTTGTACGAGGTCTTACAAAGCTGCATCTTTCCTGTACTTGAATAGATAACTTTTCAGACAAAAGTGTGATGATTATAATTTTGCACTTATTTAAATTCCTCTTATTTGAGAATCAGATCCTTGCTGTAAACTGTTAGATTTTTTAAGACTCTCATTCTCACTTACTTTCCTTCTCCTCTTTCCAGTTTTGCATATTCAATAATAATAATAATAATAATAATAATTAGCAGCAGCAACAGCATGGCAGGAACATCTCTAACCCATTAATAACATCATGGAACCAAACAAATTAGAGAATGTATCCCACTTAGGACTTCCCTTCAGTGGCATTGGCAGAGGCAAATTGCTTCAGATAAGTCACAGATTCCAACTTTACTGTTCAACAGCTATCTTGCCTCCCAAGGATAACATGTCAGAACCTGTAAAATTATTTATGTCAGGCAACTTCAGAAACGTGACAAGCATACTTCTAAATCTACTATTCAAGTCCTAGTTCTACCAGGTCCTCTGTTTATGACAAGTGTGAACATGTTGCTTAAACTCTATGGGTTATAGTTTTCATTTGTAGAGTATGGATCACAATATCTGCCCCACAGACCCCTAGAGAGGATTAAGTGAGGTGATCCGTGCAAAGCATCTGGCATCTAATATGTATACAAACAGGAGATAGCTTATTTTTGAATGATTACTAGTATTACTACTACGTCCCCCATATTTGTGTGCCTCTAACTTGCTACTTGCTCTTTTTGATAACTTAGTAGGCTCAAGGAAGGACAATGGCTTAATTTCAGCAAATAATAGCAACACAAGAAATCATGTGTGCAAAGTTGGTCATCAAATGGAGCAAAAGAGGGATCCCTGGGTGGCGCAGCGGTTTGGCGCCTGCCTTTGGCCCAGGGAACGATCCTGAAGACCCGGGATCGAATCCCACGTCGGGCTCCCGGTGCATGGAGCCTGCTTCTCCCTCTGCCTATGTCTCTGCCTCTCTCTCTCTCTCTCTCTCTCTGTGACTATCATAAAAAAAAAAGGAGCAAAAGACTTGTCCAAGGACAAACTACCATTGAAGAATATTTTAAAATACAGCAAGATATTAGGAAGGATATTATTGGTTGAGGGTGAAAATAAAACTCGACAAGGTTTCTCCACGTTCAGATGTTAGGCAGCTGATAGGTACTTATATTATCAATAGGTACCTAGAAAAACTGGTCACTTACAGGAATTTACATCATAGAAAATATTGATGTATAATGGGAAGTACAACTTACAATGGAATTTTACCAAAATCTCGCCTTTTTCTAAGAAAGTAAGCACTTGAAAAACCAAGGGTTGGGGAAGAAAGAGTGCAGCTTTGCCCTAGGTGGGAAATCTAGCTCTCCACCTACCTCTTGGATTGCCGTCAGCAAGCTTCACTGTTTGTCTACCCTTCAATTCCTTCAACCATGAGATGTGAACATTAATGTCAATACCATGAGGTTGTTGAGTGTGTTAACTGATTTATCATATGCAAAGAGCTTTATACAAAATAAGCACTCAGTAAATGTTAGCTCCACTTTCCTAAATACTGCTGGCTAAGTACAGGTAAACAATGGGGAAATGATAGCATTATTTTGCTCAAATGAACTGTGCCCAAGCTATCTTTCATTCCTAGCACTAACCTTCGCAAACTTATTCTTTGAACCCCACCATTTATTACAGTCAAGAGAAAACAATGAAATGGTATTTATTTTTAAACACTTATTAAAAGAAAAGGAAAATCCATTTCTAATGACTTTGTGCTTAATCTCATAACACTTGGTGGATGAAAAATGAGTCTCATTCTTTGCCTAAAATTGTTCTTAGAAGTCACTTAATTTAAAATTATATACTAATCAATATAATACACACACATGGTAACTAAGCAAATAGGACATGACGGACACAAAAAAAACCCTTCCCATCCTTCTATTCTCATCCTCAACACCACACCCCACAGGCAAACCATTCAGTTGTTTTTGGTGTCAGTTTTGGTAAGTCCCTCCTTAATTCTAGATATCATGATTTTTTTTTTTAGATATCATGATTTTATCTCTGTTTTGATTTGTCCACTTTAGATAGTATCTAATGAATCCCATTTACAAGTACTTGAAATTCCAGTCACTTAGTCACTCTACTTTTCTCAATGCATGGTATTATTTATAGTTTTTCTATTACCTTTATGTCTTTAAATAATATATTTATTTTTTAAAGATTTTATTTGTTTACTTGACAGAGAGACAGAGAGAGAGCAAGAGAGTACAAGCAAGGGGAGTGGCAGAGGGAGCTAGAGAAGCAGGCTCTCCCCTTGGAAGGGAGCCTGAGGCGGGGCTGGATCCCAGGACCCCGTAATCATGACCTGAGCAGAAGGCAGAGTCTTAACCAACTAAGCCACCCAGGTCCCCTTTAAATAATAGATTTAAATGACTATTTCTTATTCCAACTGCTTTTGCAGTATTTCTAGCAGCCTCATTAATGTCATAACGTAATGTAAGTTCCAAGACTAAAGGAGTTTCGTTTGAGGTTTTACTTTCCCTGTATCCCAAGTGCCTAAAACAACACCTGCACCCCGTGGATTATTAGTATTTGTCAAGTGAATGAATGAATGACCACAGTGATGTTATCAGTGTATTAGCATTCTTATCTTTCCTTCTATGTGTGCTTTTCCTTCTCCAATCAGCTACATTTTTGCTTTTTCACATTATAAAGTTATTAATATTTCCCTATTGTCCTCTAAGCACAGCAAAGCTGCCTATGTTTTGTCCATAGGGGACTTGCAGTTAGTTGTCTTTGCTTTCCTCAAGGGTTGTTCAGTTTATTTAGAGATGAGCCCTACATCCATCTGCCTCCATGTCGGTTTGGGGGAGAGGGCTTGATGCGCCCACTGGGGGCAGTGGCTTTATTCCAGACCTCAAGCAAATCCCCTAATTTTTTTTGTATTTTTTTTATTGGAGTTCAATTTGCCAACATATAGCATAACACCCAGTGCTCATCCTGCCAAGTGCCCCCCTCAGTGCCTGTCACCCAGTCACCCCCACCCCCGCCCACCTCCCCTTCCACTACCCCTTGTTCATTTCCCAGAGTGAGGAGTCTCTCATGTTCTGTCTCCCTCCCTGATATTTCCCACTCAGTTTCTCTCCTTTCCCCTTTATTCCCTTTCACTATTTTTTATATTCCCCAAATAAATGAGACCATATAATGTCTGTCCTTCTCTGATTGACTTATTTTACTCAACATAATACCCTCCAGTTCCATCCACATCGAAGCAAATGGTGGGTATTTGTTGTTTCTAATGGCTGAGGAATATCCCACTATATCCATAGACCACAGCTTCTCTATCCATCATCTGTCGATGGACACCGAGGCTCCTTCCACAGTTTGGCTACTGTGGACATTGCTGTTATAAACATCGGGGTGCAGGTGTCCCAGCGTTTCCCTGCATCTGTATCTTTGGGGTAAATCCCCAGCAGTGCAATTGCTGGGTCGTAGGGCAGAGCTATTTTTAACCCTTTGAGGACCCTCCACACAGTTTTCCAGAGTGACTGCACCAGGTCACAGCAATTCGGCAGTGTGACAGGAGACAAAATCAATGCCCAGAAATACCCTGATTTCAACCCCAGTTCCCACTTACTTGCTGTTGACTCTGAGGCCAGAATCTTTCTGGATTCATTCTATCAAGCAAGTCAGCTCTGGTCTCCCTATAGCTCCTATCATCTATAAAACGTAGGCCCCCTTTCCCTGCTCTCTGTAGCTACATTTGCCACCTTAAACCACAAGCGTTAAAAGTAATATTTTTAATATTTTACGTAATTTGTGTGTATGTAAAGGAATTAAGAGACACATATGATTTGTTATAGACAACTTCTTTTTGCTTTTCCTACTGAGTTTGACTTCCTACATGAATCATAACATAGTCAATATGTGATCGTTAATTCTCTTAGCTTTTTATTATTTTTTTTCATTTATTTCTGAGATTCATGTTAATTCTCTGATGCATCTTTTAAGCCACATTAAAATCTCTTTTTTAGGAATGCCTGGGTGGCTCAGCAGTTGAGCATCTGCCTTTGGCTTGGGTTGTGAACCCCGGGGTCCCGGGATCGAGTCCCACATCAGGCTCCCTGCATGGAGCCTGCTTCTCCCTCTGCCTGTGTCTCTGTCTCTCTCTGTGTGTCTCTCATGAATAGATAAAATCTGTTTTTAAAAAAATCTCTTTTTAAACAAAATTCAGCTAAAAATAATAAAATATATTTGAGAAACAACCTGCATGCCTCCCACACACATACTGTGCATGAGCCAAGTTCTACCTCCCAGACAATGGAGTTGAGGAAAGGCCGAGGAGCGATGAATGAGCAACTGGGATCCGACTTCCCTGTTGTACGGCCACAGAGCCAATGTATTAAACCAGCCAGTATTTTCCCAAATTCAATGAACCTGGAAGAACTCTAGGAAAAAATGTCCAAAGATCCCCTAGATTTATTACACCTTTACCTACAGAGAAACAATTCTCTTACCAAATTCATTCACTGATCAAGCAAACATTTGGAAGGAAAGTTTCCTTTTTCCAAAGTTTGGAAGGAAAGTTTCTAACATTTATTGATTATATGTCATGTTCTCTTTTTTTTTTTTTTCATGGTCACAAGAAATCAAAGAAGTAGGTACTATATTAGACTCTTGTGACTTAAAGATTTAACATTGGAGGGCTTGGCTATTGGTCAGTAACCCCAAAAGTAAAGGACTTAACTGTTTTCTGATGTATTCACTTGAAACTGATGCCCACTTGGAGGCTGAAGTAGAGGAGTAAGAGGCTAACCCATGGATGAGGTGGGATCTACGGGCAAGCATCTCCATTTCAACAAGATTTTCTGACCTTCCTCTCCCGTCTTTAGTGGCTCCACTAGTATTCTTGTATTTAAGGATTCCGTGTCTCAAGAGTATCCCTTGAGTGATTCCCTTGAGGGTCTATTATAATCAAGACATAAAATAGTGTAGTAATGCTTACCCAGGGGGAAAAAAGGCAAACTGGGATTCAAAACCATCTTTCTAGACTCCAAAATTCGTGTTCTTCTTGGCTTACCCACTGAGCTTCTTTCTAGTGCTGAGGACAGAAGTGCAGGAATTACTTTCATCTCCACCAAATAGGAGGCCCCGTGAGGAAGGGTGCACTCTCCCAGCCTCAGACTGTGCTTTAGACAGTTTAAGGATCCCGTGAAGGGCATCCTATCAACAAGAAGGCTTATCTCTTTGTCTATGGGAAGATACAAAACTAACTCCCTCCTAACAACCCACGGAATAAGATGAGCGAACACAAACCATTCAACTGAATCAGTCAAATGATCAGCTTAATAACAGGTAGAGATGTATGACCTGAAGAGAATACGAATTAATTGTGAAAGATTGACAAAGAAACCAGCATCGAGTCAAGAAACAGTGGTCTCGGTTTTGCCAAACTCAGAGAGAGCTACAGCATGTAGCCCATGGTTTACCAGCTTCATAATCAGCTGGAATTTTTTTTACAACCCTATTGTTCTAGTTCATAATAAGGTGAAACACGAAGTCTTCCGGGTGTTTTCAGCAACCAGTAAACCAGTGCCTTTGTGTATGGGAAATATTTTGTCAGTGACCAAATCTGCTTCTCCTTCCAAAATATGCCGTCAACATGTTTCCTTCAAACCAATTAACTCTGTTTTAGTAAGAGGACGTTTGCCAAATCAGAGATTAATAAAACCCATCCTTCCATACAATTATCAATGTATAGAAGGATCCCAAATCCCCACCCTCTGATTGAGACTCCAGAGGCTATTTATGAGTTTTCCCTACTTTCTGTGGCATACGGTATTTGATATGGGTGTTCTGGGTTAATTCTGGCTTTTTTTTTTCCCCATGAAGAAAAGTTCAAAAACAATTTTTTTGAACTAATATCATCTGGGCCTCAGGCAGGTTAGTTAGCTAAGATGCCCTTAGATAAGTATTATAAACATCTAGAAGGTACCTAGGCCAGATCATCAGTGAGATTCTTGATGTTTTCTCCCAAAAAACACAGTATTCAGAAAAGGTAAAATCTAATTCAAATTGCACAACAATAACTCAATACTTTTTGTGACACTTTAGAACTACAGAGTATCTTCACGTTCATTACTCCATTTAGGCCTTATAAGGTTCTTGTGACATAGATGTTATTCTTTTATTTAACAAGTTGAGTAACTTGCCTGAGGTGACACAGATGCTATGTGATCAAAGCCAACTCTATATACTACTCCTTCATTGCGGGCAACCCTGGTATCCATACCAGGAGAGGAAGACAGTGTCCTTCTTTACAATGTGGCTGCAGAGTGTGCAGCTATTCTCAGCAAAATGTCTAATGCTTCCTGGAGTGAGCTAGAAGACATCTTTTCACCAGCAGACAAGCGCACCCAAGCCAGGCACAATTCCAACTGAGCCTACCTGCCCTGTTTCAGCTTTGACTTGGATAGATCATAAATCATGTGAAAAGATTGCTTGGTCACCGTACCAATTCCATCTTTTCTTAGATCCATACAAGCCCACAAAGCTGAAAAGCAACCTGAGGGACGCCCAGGTGGCTCAGTGGTTTGGCACCTGCCTTCAGCCCAGGGCGTGACCCCGGGGTCCCAGGATCAAGACCCACATCAGGATCCCTGCGTGGAGCCTGCTTCTCCCTCTGCCTGTGTCTCTGCCTCTCTCTCTGTATCTCTCATGAATAAATAAATAAAATCTTAAAAAAAAGCAACCTGATTTATCAGATCATTGTTATGAGGACAGTTAATGTCATATTCCTCGTACCAGGTTGCATCTGTGCCCAAGTTACTCCCTAGAAAAAGCAGGCACAGCTCTCAAAGTTGTAATGACTAAGAAGAAACCATGACATGGGAAAGCTTGCATATGAGCGCAGCTAGAAGTGAATAGCAAATTATTCTGGTCATATCTGAAATGAAATACAGTGGCATGAATTAGTATTCACTCCGACGTCCCCTAAAGCACACTGAAATATTGTCAGAAAATCAATATATAAAACTGTCAAACCATCAGCCAAAGGCAAAAATTAGTGGTCTGATTATTGGAGAGTTATCCCTTCAGGGGCAGCAAGTGTTACAAATGGCCATAACTGTGTGGGCTTCACCCCTCCACCTCCTGCACCCCCCTCTTCTCTCTGCACCAAGAGCGTTTCCTCTGGTATATTCAGTACGGGCCTTGTCCTTTCTATCTTTCCTGCACTATCCGCCCAGGAGTTGCTCCTCCCTAGTCCTTTGCCATCTGGCATGTGGCATGGCCCGTTTTGCAGCTAGGAATCTTCTAGGACTTGCAATCCTAATCCCCTTTTGGGGAGGGTGCCACTAATTCACATGGGACCAGCAGACAAGAGAGGCCATTCTTCTCTTCTGCTCAACCCATTTGTTTCCCACAGGATCACTCCACAACCCTGTATGATGTAAGAGTCTTTACCAAATTGCCGAGGTAACGCAGCCAAAGAACAGAGCCAAGAAAGGAATAATTTAGTTCAGTAGAAATAGTCCAGGGGCAAAACAGCCAGCAAATTTAAGCTCCTGTGGCAGTTCCTACCTAGGCCTTCACCAAACCTCACCCCTTCGCCCTGTGTATACCTTTCTTGTGTAATGTCCGCATTTCATGGGACCTCTGCCACCCAAATCTTGACCTTTGAGAAACCCCATTCTTAACAGCAGTGGTTGCTCTTCCCTTGTTGTTTATCACCCCTGAGTGATTCCATCTAGAATAAATCCCTGAGGTGTTCCAGCTGGATCTGCTCAATAGTGGTTTGTGAAATTCTTTCCCAACAGCAAGCAATCCAGGGTGGCTGTGGATGATCACGTCCAGGTCCCCTCGGAGAACTTCCTGTCAGTGTGAGCTGCAAATATTCCTTTCTTCACCTATCCAGGGTATAACTGTTGACTTGGATACACAGATCTCTACAGGACAAACATTTACTCTAAGAGATAGTATAGCCACAGTTTAACCAGGATCACAGAAGAGTAGCCACAGCATGTTTTCTTTGGGCCTTCACTGTAAAAGAAGAAATGAATCTATTTCTGAGATGGACAGAAAAATGCCTCCCTCCAAAGATGTCCATGTGCTAATCTCCAGGAGCTATCAATACGTTGCCATCCAGGTAAAAATGGCTCTGCAGATGCGATTAAGGATCTGGATCTTGAGATGGAAAGGGTACCTTGGATTACTCGGGTGGGCCCAGCAGATTCACGATGGTCTTTACAAAATAAAGAGGACACCCCGAGAGTCAGAGTCAGGAAAGGAGATGTGATGAAGGAAGTAGAGGGTCAGATCAGAGAAATCAGGAGATGCCGTGAAGCTGGCTTGGAATATGGAGGAAGAGGCCACAAGTCAAGAAATGCAGGAAGCCTCTAGAAACTAGAAAAGGTAAGGGAACGGATTCTCCTCTAGAGCTTCTGGAGGGAGCAGAGCCTTGCTAACACCCTGATTTTGACCCAATGAAACCCATCTTAAACTTTGGACATTCAGAACTATAAGATCATAAATTCATACTGTTTAAGCCACTAAGTTCGTAGTAATTTGTTATAGCAGCAGTGGGAAGCTGATACAGTTTCTAACATTTAAAAACCATAAGATTTGACATTAAAAAGAAAATATATCTTTATGGCCTCTCTTGGAAAATCAGGAAATCTGTCCGCTCTTGGCCCGCTTGCCATGGCAGAAATCAGCTGTGTAATGGCTGCCTCCTTCAGAGGAAAATGTAGGGTTTTTATCGTCTCTCCCTGCCCCGTGCTCCCAAGTGCTGAGGTGAAGCGTGTGGATTACTGTTATCAGGTTGGCTATTACGATTCATGCTGGAGTCTTCGATCAATGCTCCCACAGCGCAGTGGTCAGACCATTGTGCCCCTACCCTTTCACCGACTGGGACATCGGCCTACTCAACAGCCATTCAGAGTTTTAAAACTTCCAGTGGAAAGCTACTCCTCTTGGAAAAGCACTGGACAGAGAATTGGAGTGACCCAAGGAAAGGAGATAATGTGTCCACAGGCAAGCTGAACAGCAGGACCGGGTCACCGTGGTGTCACCAATGGTGCACCACATCCTCTTGCGGTCACATCCTCTTGTTTTGATCATTTTATTTCCTGGTGATTTGTAATAATTACGTACATACATAAATTCCTCAGATTATGATCACTTGGAAGCTCTGGCTTTCTTTGGGTTGAGAGATTATAGCAAATATTTGGCCAGTGATGGATTTATATCATATTTTATAAAATCATGTTTTAAGAGGATCCCTGGGGGGCTCAGCAGTGTAGCACCCGCCTTCAGCCCAGGGCGTGACCCCGGGTTCCTGGGATCGAGTCCCGCATCGGGCTCCCCGCTTGGAGCCTGCTTCTCCCTCTGCCTGGGTCTCTGCCTCTCTCTCCGTGTGTCTCTCATGAATAAATAAAGAAAGTCTTTTTTAAAAAAATCATGTTTTAAATCCAATAAGTGTTAGCCAGAATCTGGGTTGTTTTGTCTAGGAAGAAAACCTTTGGCCACAGAACAGAAGTTCTTGTAAATAGAAATGGATAGCGCTCTGTGTTCCTAAAGGGGCCCACGCACAGCAGCGCCGCCGTGGAAGCCTCCCGCTCAGCAGCTGGACTGTCAAAAACTATTTCCACTGTATAGAGAGAACCTCGTGCCAAGCCAGGTGCAACCATGACCAACCGTAAATGTCTAAAGTTATACAAAAGGTGACTTTATAAAATAGCAGTGGGTCTATTTTTCCAATAATACTGGATATCAAAAGGCAGCACCAACAGTACATTTCCAGAAATCATAATCACTTCCTCCATTAAAAACACCGATTCCGAGCTTTCACTGGTAACGGCAACTCCATCTGGCTTTATTTTTGTAGCACCTCCGATGGCTCAGCTGTGCCATGGCCGTTGTCAACAGGCCAGTTCTATTATTAGACTGGTTTAGAAGAGCCTCTGCCTCAAAGAGTGGAAGAGATTTATTCTCCAAAACTGGCTGTTCCCTCCCAATGTAAACTCTAGTCAAAGAACCGCTGTCTCCGGGAAATGAAGTGGATTTGGAAAGGAAGGCAGCTTCAAACTGCTTATGCGAATACGTTTTTTTTCAGAGTGAAAACAACTCTCACAGGGGCTTGTTCTTTCCGTGGCACAAGAGGCTGCAGTGTGCGCCACATCGTGAGTCACGCGTGTACGGGCCTGCCGATTACTAGGCCTCGGGCGACAAAGTACCAAAAACTGGGTGGCTCAAGCAGCAGAAACGTATTGGCTCACAGATCTAGAAGCAAGAAGTTCCAGAGCAAGTTGTTGGCATGGTTGGTTCCATCTGGAGGCCATGAGAAAGGATCCATTCCATGCCTCTCTCTTAGCTTAGTTTGCTGGCAAGCGTTGTCGTTCAGTGGGTTTGGCTACATCACCCTGATCTCCGCCTTCAACTTCACATGGTTTCCTTCCCGTGTGTATCTGTGTCCCAACCTCCCCTTTTCACAAGGATTAGGACCCCACTCTACTCCAGTGAGGCCACATCTTAACTAATTACAACTGCAACCACCCTATTTCCAAATAAGTCCACATTCGGAGCTACTGGTGCTAAGACTTCAACATATGAATTTTGAGGGGACACAATTCAGTTCTTAACAGGACCAAATCCTGTTCCTTGCTTTTTTATTTTTTATTTTTTTTTCTTGCTTTTTTAAAAGAAGATTTATTTATTCATTTGAGAGAGAGAGAGATTGAGAACACAAACAGGAGGGACAGAGGGAGAACGAATCCTCAAGCAGATTCCATGCTGAATGCCAAACCCAATGTAGGGCTCGGTCCCAGGACCCCGAGGTCATGACCTGAGCCCAAACCAAAAGTCAGATGTTTAACCGACTGCACCACCCAGCCACCCCCGAATCCATGTTCTGGATCAATTAGACCAAACTCTTAAAAAATTATGCTAAAATAAAAAGAGAGCAGTGGTAAGCTGGCCTTTCCTCTCACTCTTCCCTTGTGCACCTGTTCTTGGCATTTGGAGGAAGAATGCGGATCTATGCATGAGAGGCCTTTGTCACAGTAAAGGGAAAGTTTTGATCAGCAAACTAAATTTTACCAGAGACTAACTTCCAAAACTGGAAATGGGTAAGTAATATTGTTAGGCTTTATTTTAAAGAAAAGAATGAGAACATTTCAAGCACGACACCTAAATTTATTTCTTAAAATGGAGGTAACTTGGCTCAAGGGTAGGTTTTTTTACGACAACCCGGGAGACCGTCCCCCCATCCCTGTGCAAGCGCTGCCATCGCCGGCCTCCGTCCTTAAGCCTCCTCGGCTCCCAGGCCTAGCTCTCCATGCTTTATTCTTTTCCCGCCTTATTCTCACTCTTTGCCATCTTCAGGGTATCACACTTCTCTCTCCCGCTGCGAAACGTAGAATTCCCCCCAGATCACACTCCAAGCCTGCCCTCTCTCCCTGCTCTCTGTGGCTGTGCTTGCTCCTTGGATCCAGCGATCCCTTTCGGGCCCTGATTCCTAAGTTGTTATTTCTTGCCTTGGCTTCTCTGACTACAGACTCCCATTTCCAGTTGTTGCACCTACAACTTAATAAAACTAAAACTGAGAGCATTGTATCCTCCAATTCCCTGAGGTATTTTCTCCTCTCTACTGTACTGTTTCTGTTCATTTATTATTCTTCCGCCCAACCAGGCTCAGACCCTTGCAGTCATCACACATGTTCTCCATGTTCGCATTGACACAGGCATTCTAGAAATCCTGCTGGCTCTATCTCTGCGATGTGTTGATCTTTCCCTAAGTTGTCTTGGTCCAAAGCCCTTATTATTTCTCACCAGAGTTTAAATTGCTTCCTGTTACCTCAACCTCTCTCCGCTCCATTCTAAACTAGACACTGCTTCTTCCTCTTCCAAGAGTTCACCTGGAAACAATGACTGATTCCCCATTTTCTGCAAATTTTAAACTGAGACGTCAGTTTTGAAGTGGCATTTGTGGGGCACCTGGGTGGCGCAGTTGGTTCAGCATCCGACTTGATTTCGGCTCAGGTCATGATCTCAGGGTCCTGGGGTTGAGCCCCATGTTGGGCTCTATGCTCAGAGCGGAGTCTGCTTATCCCTCTTCTTCTGCTCCCCCCCCCACTCACTCTCTCTCAAATAAATAAATACATCACCAAAAAATTAATTAAACCAGCATTTGTGACCTCTGCGATATAGAGGTAGTCTTCAGTTTCCCTATCTCCTGCCAGTTCCATACACGTAGACCACTGCCTCTTTGGCTAGACTAGACGACTCGCTTTACCCCCGTTTATCTGACAGAAATGGAATCTTTCAAACAGTGTATTCTTTAAGGCTGAAGACTTATTTACTCCATGTTCTCCATGAAGTCATTTCTGAAAAGCAAGCAGTATCCTTGATGCTTATCGTTGTTTTTGCATCATTCCACTTAACACAAGACCCTGGGATAGGCTCATGGTATGTGCTCATCAAACGTCTTAACTGACTGCCTTTCCCAGAATGGCCTGCTTTAGAGTTACTAGCAGGCGTGGCTTACCCTCTTAGAGCAAACTCCTCAAGAGTAAGGGTTCTATCTTATTCATCTCTTTATACCCCTATATGCTCTTCCAGTGATTTTCTTTGGAGGGCCTTCAGTAGACCACTAATTAAAGACTATTGATTTACTAAAAATGATACTGGAAAATCAACATGAACATCAAAAAATTGTTATGAACTTCATAGCCAGTAGATGATAAGGTCAGAATTATTATTTAATCTAAATATTTTGTTAAATATACCTCAATTACTAAATTATGTGCCTTTATTTTTGAAACACAATAGCAACCCTCTTATGAACCATGTGCTGCTAATGGTTGGATACTTGGAGAAAAGCGATAAAAAACAGCCCAAGGAAACTTCATGTACCCATGAGCCCTACTGAGAGTGATGGGGAAGAAATGATCCCAAATCTCAATCTCAAGAATGTCCCCATAACAAAATTTTCATATGTAGCTGTTCCTATTCTTTTATTTTAATCTTATTTATTTATTTGAGAGAGAGAGAGAGAGCAGAGCGAGAAAGCACAAGCAGGGAGAGCAGCAGGCAGAGGCAGGGAGCCCGACACGGGGCTCATTCCCAGGACCCCCGGATCATGACCTGAGCCCGAGGCAGACGCTTAACCAACTGAGCCATCCAAGTGCCCCCCCCCCCATTCATCTTTACCACAAGATTTCCCGCAAAAGACAAAGGTTTGGTTTTGCCTCCTAATTACTTAAATTAAACATTCAATAGTAATAAAAGTCACTCCTTCTTGTACTTTCTCACAAGCTCACAGTAAACCCTCCACATGTATTTTAGATTCATCTTAGACGCTGAGTTCTCCTACGTAGAATGGGAGACTCCCTTCTCCTCCGACAGGATAACCTTGGCTTCTCCTGAGCTAGTGGATACATACGGAGTGATAATGATGCTGGAATTTCTGAAAATGCAGAGAAATTTGACACCACAATGAAACAAAAGCAGTCTAAAAATATGGGTTTACAGAGATGGAAAATATTTGCCATTTTTGTTTATTTATATAGGAGGAACACAGATCTCTCCACAGAAGGCTGCTCTAGCCCTGTGGTTTAAAACATAGTTTAAATTGCAAAATATAATAGTTTTTTTTTTCAGAAATTGTCTACTAAATTAAAGATTACAGAGAATGTACTATATGTAAGTAATGGTTTTACATAGTCTGTGGCATGACATCAAGTCACTAGGACCACTTAGAGGAAAGGGCTTGTCTAAGTATTCTGGAGAGGACACTGCCAGTTAGGGTTCATGGCTGTTTGCAGTGAAAGCGAAACGCAAGCCAGTCCTGGGAGCTTGAGTTGGTTCAGTGTCTCAGAGCCTGAGCTCTGGGGACAGATGCCTCGTCCCCTCCTGTAGACTGCACCCGCCTGCCTGGCCGTGGCCCGTGGACGTGACCTCTGTAAGCAGCACGTTCTCCTTGTGGAATAGATGATAATCGTGTTTCCTTCATTACGTTGAATGAGAGTTCACACAAACTACCCACTGCAAAGAAGCCACTCCTGCTACTCTCACCACTGCCATTATCTGGAGCCTTCAGTTACTGTATCGAATTACACTGAGTATTACCCTCCCTCCCTCCCTCCCTTCCTCCCTTCCTTCCTTCCTTCCTTCCTTCCTTCCGTATTTTAACTCTAGAGATGGATAGGATAGGAGCTTATAGGCTAATGAGCGGAAGGTAATCTAGTTACGTTCTTATGGGTGTAGTTTCTTGTTCTTTCTTTATTCTTTTCTGTCTTTCTGTATTTCTTCTTTTTCTTTCTTTCTCTTTCTTTTTTCTCTTTTCTTTCTTTCCTTCTTTCTTTCTTTCTTTCTTTCTTTCTTTCTTTCTTTCTTTCTTTCTTTCTTCTTTCTCTCTCCTTCCTTTCTTCCTTGGCTCTTTGAATATCAGTGGCTTTTTAAAAATGGTTTTATTGAGACGTAATCCACATACCATACATTTCACCCATTTAAAGTGTATGATAGGGGACGCCTCGGGGGCTCCGTGACTGAGCACCTGCCTTCAGCCCAGGGCATGACCCCGGGTCCCAGGATCGAGTCCCGCATCGGGCTTCCTGCGTGGAGCCTGCTTCTCCCTCTGCCTGGGTCTCTGCCTCTCTTTGTGTGTCTCTCATGAATAAATAAATACAATCTTTAAAAAAATAAAAAAAATAAAGTGTACGATAAAATGGTTTTTAGTGTAGTCACAAAACTGTGCAACCATCACCACAACCTAATTGTAGGCCCTTTTTGATCTATGGTTTTTGCATAATAAATTACCAACTCTTTTTTTTTCACTTATTGTATTCTAGTTTTCTAATTCTAATTTTTGGAATTCTTCCTACAGTCCCTGTAAAGGTTATGTTGACTAATAGAAGAAACTGCTTTACTAATGAAACAGCCAGTATTTTTTTAAGTCGGGAGGTACACATGTTTTGATTAACGCGCGGACAGTACTGGATGAATTGTGTCTTCCTGGTTGACTCAAAAAAGGTCTAAGATCCTAAGATTAGGCCAGTAGAGCAGAGCAAAGCATTGGCCTAATTGTTTTTTTCAACACTTGAATTATAGGTTGGACTCCTGCCTTGAGGATGACACGAACTCCCTCACCCAAGTATACATGGTGTTTTTAAAGGACTTAGGGAAGGGAAATGCAACCCTATGTTTCTAAGTGGCATAAAGAATAGTAATAAGATGTCACATGGGGGGGGGGGTACCATAAATCTCTTTAAAATTCTGAGATCTGAAGGACAAGTCGGGATCTGGTGCTACGTTCTGAGGGGGAGCAGGGAGTGTTTACTTCACCCCTCGGCTAAGCCCCGGTGGACTAGGACCAGCTATTCACGGCCAGACCTCTGAGGGACAGGGCTCTGTTTTGTGTTAGCTGGACTAGGGCACAGAATATGAGTACCTGGGCAGGAAATTAAACCCTAGCGATGGTGTTCCAAAGTCATGGTTCTGAAGTTGAGGCAGCATGAGCCGAAATGAGGTCAAATGGCAAACGAAAAAAAATTGGAACTGCCTCACAAACTTGCCTAGGTCCGGGTCAGCTCAGTTCAAAACACCCCCCCCCCCACCAATCTGTATTCAAATCCCTTGGTTCATACATGCAGATCGAAAACATAATGGGCTTCTGATTTTTTTTTTTTTAAACAAGTCAGTAGGCTCAGAAAAAGCTGAACATGTATATCGCTTCCAGTGCCCAGAAGCTTCCTGGATTAGGTCAGGCAACAGCTGCATAAATATTTCTTGCATTGGCTGCCTGCCTTACTCCACTTCTTTGTAGGAAAGACCTTTGCAGAAAGATTTTTTTTCTTGGCAGTTCAATTTACTACTTATATCTTAGGTGGATTGACTAAAGAATATTATTTCTAGAACTAGCTAAAGAGACACAACTAATTTTTTTCTTTCTCTGTCTGGCTTACTCCTATTCATCCTTCAAGACTTAGCTCAGAATATTCAGTATCAAGAAATGAGAAGGACCTAAAGAATAAAACTATAAAGATTTATTAAATAACAGAAAGAAAACTCAAATAAATGGAAAGACATGTAGACATACTTATGTAACAGAAAGAAAAATTCAAAATTATTAAGAAATCAGTTTTTCCTAATAATATATATTCTCTATTATGACTATCAAAATCTCAATGAGCTTGTTAGGAATTGACAAAATAACTCTAAAGCTTAAAAAAATAACTCTAAAGCTTATCTAGAATAATAAAATTGCTAGAAGAATTAGGAAAATTCTGAAAAAGAATGAGAGAACTTGTCCACACATGTTATAGTTAGAATAGATACTGACCCATGAACTTCTAGACTTGAGCGTAGCAGAATAGGGTCTAGAAATAATCCCACATGAAATATGAATTGGGCACCCAATGATAGTTACTACTTTGTGGGCTCTGATAATGTGCCATGCGTTCCCCTAATCCTTCTCTATATATTAATGTATGTAGTTCTGACAACTCCAAGAGATAGATATTTGACCCCATTTTATATATAAGAAATCAGACCTAGTTTGTAAGCCCTGGGACCAGAAGTTGGACCCCAATAGCCTACCTCCAAGACCCATTCCCTTAATCACTACTCTACATAGTATTTAAAATCACATGGAAAAAATATCATTCAAGATAGGAAGCTAATTCAAACCCTACTTTATATCACAGCTCATTCTAGATGGCTTAAATATTTAAATATAAAAATAAAAGTAACTAAAGAAAATATGAGCTTTTAGAAATCTTGACCGCTGGGTGTTATATGCAACTGATAAATCATTACACACTACATCTGAAACTAAGTATGAACTTTATGTTGGCTAAGGGAATTTAAATAAAAAATAAAATAATTTTAAAAATTTAATGTGGAGAGGACTTTTTACAACCCACACAAAAGTCAAAATCAAAATAGAAAAGACTGCTAGACCTGACTCCAAGATCTTAAAAACATAAAGTCAAAGAAGTGAAATAATAATCGACAAGCAAATATTCCTAGTATCAAAAGATCTTTTATAAATCAACCAGATGGTGATAAACATGGCAATGAAAATATAAATAATTCATAAAAGTCTTAAATAGACAAAAACATGTGAAAATATGTTTAAGGAACACACACTGGAATGAAAAAATTTTCATGTGTCAGACTGGCAAAGACATGACAGATAAAATTCAGTGTTGGCAGAGGCACAGGAAAATACGGGAGCATGAATGGGCGCGACTTTTCTGGAGAGCCGTCTGGCACTTGGGAATCAAAATTTCAGTTGTGTGTCACTTATGGTCTAGCAAATCTCGTAGAGACTTCTCGGTAGTAGTCATTGCCCGAGAATCCAAAGGTATATATACAATCATATTAAACACAGGATTATTTAAAACTGCAAGAAAATGGGAAACAACCTAACTGTATTTTGAAAAGAGACTAGCTAGCTAAAGGTAGAAAATGTAGGGGGAATACTCTATAACCGTGAAAAGTGATATAATTTCTAATTCATCGATAAAGAATAATCCAGGATATATTGTTGAGTGAAAAAAAATCAAGGAACGGAATAACATGTGGAGTGTAGCCACATTTATATAAAATTGTGTCTATATATGCACATATACACATTTGCCTGAAGGGTGTTCACCAAAACATCAAACTGTGATCATCTCTGGGTGAATTTTACTCTCTTGTTTATATTTTCATGTATTATTTGGGATTTTTAAATAAGCAAATAAATACCACTAGACAAAGAAACAGAAGAGAGAGAACTGAAGCATTGCCTTCCCTCCACTCTGGCAGGCCTAACTCCAGCGCTGCTCTCTGATGTCGCACAGCGCCCTACGCACATCTCAACCATAGCAAAACCATATGATGACGTAAAGGTATCTCGTGAAATACCTTGAATATCCCTGATAGCCTATTTGTTTTGATCCTATTGTACAAAGATCAGAGACGGGCACACAGCAGGCACCGCATGACTCAAACTATCCAGAAACAAAAAAAAATCCTATAAAGTGATATATCGTAAGAGATAGTAGTGTCAGTTTTATGAGATTAAGATGTAATTTTTTAAAAAGATTTTATTTATTTATTCATGAGAGCCACACAGAGAGAGGCAGAGACACAGGCAGAGGGAGAAGCAGGCTCCATGCAGGGAGCCCAACGCCGGACTCCATTGCGGGTCTCCAGGGTCACGCCCTGAGCCGAAGGTGGCGCTAAACCACTGAGCCACCCGGGCTGCCTAAGATGTAATTTTTTTCAACAGTTTTAATGAGATAAATAAATTGTGGGGAAATGCCAAGTAATGTCTTTCTTTCTTCTTTCTTCTTTCTCTTTTCCTTTCTTTCTTTCTTTCGTCTCTTTTTTGAGGGCTTTCTTTCTCTTATCTTTCTTCGGGAGGGCTGTAGGGAGGGAGGGAGGGGGGCGGCTTTCTTTTCTTTCTCTTTCTTAGGGGGCTTTCTGATTTCTTCTTTCTTTCTTTTTCTTCTTTCTTGTTCTTTGTCTCCTCCTTCTTCCTTCCTTCCTTCCTTCCTTCCTTCCTTCCTTCCTTCCTTCCTTCCTTCCTTCCTTTCTTCTTTTTATGGATCTGTGTCCCTTCAGGCAAGATACAGGATCTCAGTAGATCCATGTTCTTCAGGATCTTTTGTGTATCCTGGTCGAGCCTCGGCAGTGGCTGGTGCTGATCAGTCACTGGGATCCGTCCACCTCCTGGGCTCTCCCTTTCCGCACCTGCCAAGTGGGGTGCGAGGCCGCCCAGGCCTGTGAGCACCCAAGGAGAAACCCCAGGGCCCGGGGCTCTGCTGTCAACCCTGGAGGACCCCCCGAGGTGTCCCATGGTGAAGTCCTCCTCCCTGTTTGTTGGTTCATCAGGTGAGGTTCCCGTTCAGCGAGGCCACATGTTGCCCAGGGTCGGGGCAGCTGCACGAGAGCGGGGACCCAGAGCCCCGGCTTAGCGGGTAGGACCCCAGGGCCTGCCTCCCGCCCTGACTGTCCCCGTGCTTCCCGAGAGGACCATCAGCTCCCTGGTGCAGCTACTGCTGGATGCACTCAGGGCGACGGGCAGTGAATGCAAAGTCCCAGCTCTACCCACCGTCCCCCGACCAGAGGGGATGCCCTCTGCTCCTGTGGCCCTGAGGCTCAGCTGGTGGCCTCCTCTCCTAACCCCTGGTGCTCAGGTGCTGGCCTCCTCTCCTTATCCCTGAGGCGCTGGTGGCCTCATCTCCTTGTCCCTGAGGCTCAGCTGGTGGCCTCCTCTCCTTACCCCTGAGGCTCAGCTGGTGGCCTCCTCTCCTTACTCCTGGTGCTCAGGTGGTTGCCTCTAGGTTGGGCGGGTGTGATCCTCAGGCCCCTCCAGCCAATGACAGCACCAGCTGCTAATGATCACGTGAAATCTGTAACTCTTATTCTATAAATATTGACACTGCCAGGTCAGTCGGTGTCTTCCTGAGTGTTTATTTACTTTAGCTCTTGTCAATTAAGCTTAGAATTTCTACAACGTGTTATTTTAGGCACATGTCATCATTCTGAACCTATTACGTGAGGCTGTTTCTAAGGCACGTATGCACGGCTAAGCGTTTATTTACCTAAAGATCAATGGACCAAAAGTATTAAAAATGTAAAACATTGGAGAATATGAATGAAATACTGCTAGGAAAAAGAAGGGTGACAGAGAATTAAAGGATGATTAGAAATTAGAGGAGTGAAAAAAAGAAGTACCAGACGCAAATGACCATAGTTTTAAACCATAGTCAACTGCATGTGATGTAAATAGTAAAACATAAATAAAACATTATGACATTTGATAATTATTTGATAAATACTGTAATTAACTTGGATACAGTTCTAAGAGCACACAGCATTTTCCCCCCACTTTACACAAATGGAGTTTTCACTTTCAAAGTAAGGCGATCTGGTGTATGTTTAATGAAATCAATGGCCATTGAGATTCCTTTTTTGAAAAAGTCTGCCCAGGCCTTCCTAAACGTGAATTTCCACATGAGCAGGATAAGTTTTTCTTTTGATAATTCAATGATTGGGCTCCTTAAGAATTGTATTCGAGAAGAATGAGCGGTCACTAAATAGATAAAAGCCTTTAGTAACTGTTAGTCACCTAACTATTAGGATCTACCAGAATGGCTCATGTAAGCCGGCTACACCAAATTCTCACTACTACTGATGCTTATTTCTTGATTTAGCAATCTGAGACAATTTCTCTCAATGATGCATTATAACAGATAAGGAATTCCGTGACACTATGGCTTGTTTTCAAATGATATAATTTATATAATTTCATATAATATGATTAAATTCCCTTTATTGTCATAACTTTTAGACAATGTTTTTATCTCCTTCTCTATAAGTGAGGACATAAGAACCCTCCACTTTCACCTCTTTTCTACCAACTCCCGGCTTTTTCAACCACACCAAGACTTTTAATTATAAATATTTCTAACATTTACATTTACAGCTGCACTGTCCTTGTTGTATGGCTTTATTAAAAAGTTTCTGAACTTTGCTTAGTAGTTAATTTTAAAAACTAAAAACAAATGATATATCATTATGCCACCACTCAAAGAAAATGACCTAAGAAAGTAAAATTGTCTTTTTTTTTTTTAAAGATTTTACTCATCTATTTGAAAGAGAGCACAGGAGGCAGGGAGAGGAGAGGCAGAGGGAGAGGCAGGCTCCCCACTGGTCAGGGAGCCCGATGCGGGGCTCAATCCCAGGACCCCGGGATCATGGCCTGAGCCCAAGGCAGATGCTTACTTAACTGACTAAGCCACCCAGGCGCCCCTAAAATTAATTTTCTTTTACTCCAACAATTCCTCAGAATCATGCCACAGTTGACTGTGTCATATATGGAAATTATTTTCTTATGCAAGTTTTTGTTTCTTTTTTTTAAGTTTCTGGTTACCTTTCTTTTTCTTTTCTTTTTTTTTTTTTAAAAAAGATTGTATTTATTTATTCATGAGAGACACAGAGAGAGAAAGAGAAAGCAGGAGAGACACAGGCAGAGGGAGAAGCAGGCTCCATGCGAGGAGCCCAACGTGGGACTTGATCCCGGGACCCCAGGATCATGCCCTGGGCTGAAGGAGGCACTAAACCACTGAGCCACCCGGGCTGCCCTACCTTTCTTTTTCTATTGGACAAGAAATACAGTAATCTTTCATTGTATCGTTAAGTAATCCATATCCTTCTCCCTCCTCCCCCTCTATTCATCTTCTTCTTTTTTTTTTTTTTTTTGCTTGATTTGTCAATAGAAAGATACTTGACATCCTTGACATCCATCTTTAAGGTCACTTATTTTTCCTCTTATACTTTATTTTTGTCTCTTTGCTCTACTTTTTTTTTTTAAAGATTTTATTTATTTATTCATGAGAGACAGAGAGAGGCAGAGACCCACCCAGGCAGAGGAAGAAGCAGGCTCTCTGCAGGGAGCCCCATGCAGGACTCGATCCCAGGACCCAGAGATCCTGACCTGGGCTGAAGGGAGGTGCTAAACCACTGAGCCCCCCAGGCATCCCTCTTTGCTCTACTTTTAAATAAATCTTTTTATTTAATTTTGAGGAGAGTCCTATTTTTAATTTCTAATGATTTCCTCCTTTTCTCTTTTTGCATAAAGCTTTGTACTTATTCTATAAATCTCATTCCTTTTTGAATCTGAGGCTATCAACCAGAATTTAAAAAAAATCTGTTTTCTTTCCTAAATTATCTCTGAGTTTTCTTGGTTCATCATATTGTTTTGTTTTACATTATTTAATTTAAATTCCATTTGCCAACACATAATGCCCAGTGCTCACCCGCACATCACATTGCTTATTCATCTTAGTCCCATTGTTTGGAGCAGTTGGTTCCTCCCAGGTGTCGGGCAGTCACTCTGGGCCATCTGTGCATACACAAGGAAGGCAGGCGAGCTTGATGCACCACATCAAGCTTGAGCTCCCGTGGGTTTCCTCCACCGCAAGGAGTTGTCTTTTCTCCACACATAGCACCCTAAGAAGGTCTATGAGTAGGTGGGCAGCTCACGGCGAGGGCAGGCTTCTGTAAGACGCAGCAGGGGCACAAGGATGCAGGGGTCACTTGCAGGGTCGGGCCGGAGGGCCTCTCCCTGGGGTCCGCACCCCATAAAAGCACCACCCCAGGCTGGTGTCCACTCTGCACGTGTCCCCGTGTCGTTGGGCTGCCACACGCCCTCCACAAGTGGAAGGACCTGCCAGGTCCTGCTGCCCACCTCCCCGGCCAGCTGTCCACACCTGTCGGGCCAGGCCCCCCGGAAAGGCGGCTCGGCCTGTGCTGTGGCTCCTGCACCAGGGCGACGTGGCGGTACTTTCTCAGCTGCTTGGTTCTGTACCAGGGACGTACCCTTAATCTGCTGAGGAGTCTATGCCTGCTTGAGAACAAGCCAGAAAAAGCAGCTGAGGGTTATGGGTACTCGTCTCCTGTCATCCCAGGGACACCTGCGGAGGGGACTGGATGAACACAGGTGCTCCGTGGGATCCTTGCCCAAACAAGGGTGGGCAAGTGAACTCCCCTCCCATGCCCCAGTGTCTTACCTGCCTTCTTTCACCCGTCTTCTCTTCATCCCCTCTATCCTCTGCTGCTCTCTCCTTCTCGTTTACAGAGAAGTGCCTAGAAGCTTAGGAAATATTAGAATTAAAAACAGTGATGAGGATTTTCCTGTTTCTAAAAATAGAGGTTCTTTACAATGTCCACAAAAGAAATCTCAGTCATTTGCTTTCCAAAGACCTAAAACTAAATGTATATTCAGTGTACTTTTCTTCTAGACAGATCCGTCTATAGGTCTTCACTGTCAAAAGGAATATGTTACATTTGAAGAAAAAAAATGAACAGGTAAAGTTAATTGCTGTATTTGACTGAATAGTTCATGCAACAGGACACAGTTACATAAGAATAATTCAGGTAAAAATGAATTATATTGGAACAGAGAAGAGCCTTAAATCTTTCTCATGTGAATTTGAGAAACACTTTCCTGGTGGCTCCATGTCACGTATTGGGCTAAAAATGCTAATGCCCTATGAGATGGCGATTAATTCTCCCACTGTGCAAGCAAAGGTTCAGGGAAGCTACACAACTGGCCCAGGAGCACAGAAGCTGGGTGACAAGGCCAGAACTTGAACCCAGGGCTCTGAGCTGCTGCTGGGCATCTCCCGTCCACCTCGCAGGGGTGCGGGAAGCACACCCCCATACACCTTCCTCATGCACCCCCAGCGTCATGAATGCTGCGAAGGACCAACTAAGACATTTCGAGTGGGTGTGGCGGCTGTGCATGGAAAGGCCTCAGCGCCTGGAAATGCAGAAACCCTCTGGCTCAGCGAGTCGGTCAGTAAACACACGGTCCCCTTAGGGACCTTCCGGATTTTAGGACATGTCCCATGACACAAAGCCCGTGGTGGAGGTGTGAAAAGAGGAGAGCCTTTGGGGACAGAAGTGACTTTAGATTCTTCGCCACCCGCAGCTGTGCAAGCCCGTGACCCTCACCCCCAGACTCCGCTTCCTTGTCTATAATACCTTCTTCACTGAGTTGCGGTGAGGATTACATAAAGTGCTGACAAATCACATGGTTAAATAGAAGTTCCTTTATTTAGGCACCTTATAATTAGCAGATAAGAAGATACGCATCTCTACTTGGTCAAATACACAGGAGCGAACAGGAGCCTAGCAGCGGATGGCCGTGTTTCAGGACTAGGCCAGGTCGCAGGGCAGGTCCCAGTATTCCTTGAGGTATGAGTCACTGTGCGACCACGTCCTGCCTACCACGGATCATCTATCGCGAAGTCTTTGAAAATCAGCTCTTCAAACGTATTTTTCTCCTGAAGTGTTTTAATTGCCATAAAACAGATTTATCCCCTTACATCTTCAATCAATTTAATTAGATTAACATTTGTATTAGCGCCACTACAACTGCCTACATGAGTTAAGGACAACCGCTTTCTTTCTTTCTTTTTTTTTTTAAGATTTATTTATTTATTCATGAGAGACACAGAGAGAGAGACAGAGAGAGAGAGACAGAGAGAGAGACAGAGAGAGGAGCAGGCACCATGCAGGGAGCCCAACGCAGGACCCGATCCCGGGACTCCAGGATCACGCCCTGGGCCAAAGGCAGGCGCCAAACCCCTGAGCCCCCCAGGGATCCCCAGACAACCACTTTCTAAGACAGTTGAGAATATAACCATTTCAGGAACTTTGTGGCGCACCTTTCTCCCAGTTAAATACAATAAGGGAAATGTGAAAATAGAAAAATATATACTAATTTGCACAAAGGCCAGGGTGAAGAACGTGGAAAAAAAAACACTTACTTGTACTTTGATCTCTCATTTGTCCATCCTTTAGATAAAATATTTGCTCCCTTTTGGACTTGGAAAATGTAAACAAGTATCCATATAAGGAAAAAAGTCATTTAACCTTTAACGTGTGACTTAAACGTAGCCAGTTCAGACTTGTTTGTGCTACATGTGTATGTGTTGTCACAAGGTTCTCCCAACATTTCAACTCTACTCTTGAATTACTATGTTGTAAAACAAAAATGTCCTGATAGCAAAGATTATTCTGAAAGGTGGACCCAGGGGAAAAAGGGAGTCGTTACAGCAGTGGTAATGTTTAACTGAGGGAATAAAGAGTTTCGAGTAAGTGTCATTTGGGGGGAAAAGGTAAAAATCCAGTGGCCTTTTGTCTTGGCTGAATGGAATCTCATACTAAATTTATTTCTCAATCATAATAAATGTGTTAGACTAGAGATTTGTATACTGCTTCTTTGTTTTGAAAGTTTTTACTCTGTTTTAAAATTTTTTAATTGCTCTATCAATAGCCTTTTTTTTTTAATTGAAGTTCAATTTGCCGACATATAACACCCAGCACTCATCCCATCAAATGGCTCTATCAACAGTCTTAATGCAAACATGACTTGAACTCAGAATTTGGGGGAAAATACACACTTATAAATCAATGAGCAGGTATAAAGACAGAGATCAATATAATCTTGGTGAAGCAACCAAATAATGGCATAAAGAGTTATTTTTAAAACTTATTACAAAGAAATTATCTGTAAGGATACACCTCAAAGTGTTCACAGTGGCTCTCCTGCGGATTCTGGGAGTGGGATGGGAAGGGAGACTTTGTCAATATAAAATTCTGTTCTCACTTTTTCTTTTTCAAAACAGGAGCATACTACCTAATTCAGGAAAACTTTAAAAGTTTTTTTAGAGACACCCAGGTGGCTCAGTGGTTGAGCATCTGCCCTCGGCTCAGGGCGTGACCCGGGGTCCCGGGATCGAGTCCCGCATAGGGCTCCCTGCATGGAGCCTGCTTCTCCCTCTTGTCTCCGTCTCTCTCTCTCTCATGAATAAATAAATAAAATTTTAAAAAGAGAAAGGTTTTTAAAATCATCATTATCCTTTAACCCAACAGTGTAAACTTACCACATGGAATAAAGAATGCTCACTGATGTCAATATGGCAGGTAATAAATGAATAGATCATTTGACCTTAAATGATCTCTATTAAAGGAAGTCTAAAAGCTTAACATTTTTCACCATGAATACGTTTGCCCGGTTCTTTCTTGTTCTCCATACTCCACAATTTTGGTGTATATACCTCCTCTCTTTCGCTTTACTAGAATATCATCCTCTTGTTCACAGGCTATCCTCGTAGAGAAAAACTCAAAAATGGCTCAGAGGTAGCCCATAGATAGATTGTTTGGCTGGGAAGATGTTTTAGCATTTTCAAATTACTTGCCAGTACGTTAATAATTTGGAGATTTTGCACAAAATTCCGGATTCCCAGCCTCTCTTGAAAGATCGAAAGATGCAACACAGGGCCCGCACACCTGCCCCTGGAGCTTGCCAGAGCCCGACTACACCATTGCCCCCCACTTCCCGGGCTGGGTCCCATTCAGTGCACCTCTTGCATTGTTATTTTTTTGTCCTATGGGGAATAGGAAAGAAACTTCTACCTTTTCTTTCTTTTTGGTGAGGGACGAGGCAGGGAGCAATGGAAGGAATATCAAGCAAACCAGATGATTCAAGAAAAAGTGGAAGAAGGCCTATTTCCTTATGGGAAGGAAGATGGCTTTCTGCGTTCAGTAGGCAGAGAATGCCTATGTTGAGAGAACGGACTTTGGGACAAACAGCACAAGAAGCCCACATGGAATGAAGCACGACAAGCACGTAATAATTTGTGTTTGGGAACAAAATAAGTGATTCTTCTGTGAAATGTAATTACAAGTTAAATGAAAGGCCACTTTCCTGTATCAGATCCACTTGGTTCATCGTTACCTACGTGACCCTGCAGGTGTTTGAGGTTGTACCCTGGTTTAGAAACAGGCCCGGACACAGGCCCAGGTCACCTCCCCACCCCACCGCCTACTCGGGTGCCTGACGGGGTAAACAGCAGGGCCCCAGGCCAGCAGCGATACTCCACCCCCCCCCACCCCACCCCCACCCCCGCTCTGAATACTCTGCAAAGATAAGAGAGGCAGCTGTAAAAATTCCGCTCAGGTCTCCAACTCCAAGCTCCTTCCTCCTACACAGCCTCTCTCTCCCTCCCCAGACCCATAATTTGGCAAAATTTCCACATTAAGAACTTCGACCTTCCTTTGCTAACAGGATTCTATCCATTTTACAAGGTCACAGGCCTTGAGTTACAGCTGCAAACACTCAGGCCAGAAAGCCCAACCCCAGCTCGACCCCAGGGGAGGGAACAGAGGACCTCTTCCAGAAGAGCAGCCAAAGCTCACAGACTCCTCAACTGTCTGTGCAAAGGCCTCGAGCAGATCCAGAGCCTCGGAGTGATGACCCAAGTGCCCAACTTCCCAATTGGAGGGGGAAGAAAAGGGGCCTCTGATCAACGCTGAGTGAGTCAAAGCTGCATCCCGGACGCCTCAGCCCAGATCAAGTGTTCAGTAAACATCCGCTGAATTCAGGATGTGGCCCCGGAAGGCCGGGAGGCAGGGAGGCCGGGTGGCCTCTGCAAGTGGCTCTGCTGGGCCCGGCCCCTAGTACCAGCGCCGCCCCATCGGGGGTCCGCAGGGCCTTGAGGGACCGTGCTTGGTTGACCGGAGCAGGGGAGCTGGGGGGTGGGCGGGGCAGGCGCCAGGGCGGCCTCCCCACTTTGCAGAAGGAAAACCTGAACTCCGAGGGCTCATGACTTCCGCCAGGTCAGGGGAGAGCGCTTGGGCCTCATCGTGACCGTGCTTATGGGGGCCGCCGTAACCCGTACACACGCAGAGTGGAGCGACCCTAAATATTAGGGTATGAGGCCGCGGACCCGGCAGGGGGACAATGCCCTGTGTCCCAGGCAGATGTGCTGTAGCAAAAACAATGTCAAATAATTGAGGAACGCAACTCAGGAAAGAAGAATCAAGATTTTAAAAATGTTTTTATATAGAAATAGTTTACAAAGATTTTACAACAGGAATCAGTACATCATCCGACAGGGAAAAGGTTAGCCCTGGTGGCCGGAGGGGGCCTCCTGGAAAGTGCACGCGGGTGGCCCAGGGCCCGCAGGTCACGAGGGCTCGAGGACCCTAAAGCAGTTCTGTAAGCAGTCTTCTAGAACTCCATGAAACGTGTTTCTCTCCCTCCATTCTCCTCATAGGCATTCGAAAGGGACACATTTATGAACAGTCTCGGCTACAACTGGGTAAAAATGACTCCTTGGTACAAAACAGTGAAAGTAAAGACGCTCTGCCCAAGCATGTGTTAAAGTAAATCAAATGATTTTAAAACAAAAGCTTCCCAAGCGTGAGCCTGCTTTCTACATTTCATCTGCTGGTGGAAAGCTCCATCCGTCAGGTGGCGGGACGGCTGTCCTGAGCGACACGGTGCCAGCCCCGGGAGCGTGCCCTTGCGCGTGACCTGGCCAGGCCCTGAGCCCGGGTTAGGGCCCCACGGGCTAGGGCGCACGGCACAGCGGCCCCGCAGGGTAACAAGGGCCCAGGGGCGCAGTGAGGCCGTGGGCCGCACTCCCACATGCACGCGAACCGCCACAATCAGCAGGATCACGGAGAATAATACTGCTCATCAAACTCCCATCTTCACACTTGAAGCAGAACGTGTTTTCTATAATGTGACTAAGATGCTAAAAGAAAGTGCATTAGCTAGACGTGGATACAAATGAGTCGGGGGGGGGGACCTCTGAACTCTTGCACAGATAACAAATATCTGCCAAAGAACGACTTCAATCACATGACTAACCGCTCTTCCTGTAAAGTTTGGTCTGCTCACGAGAAATAGGAAAAATCAGTGTTACCATTTTATTCTCTACGCTTAAACTGAGTTTTTCTTTTCCTATTTTTTTCCATCCTTAAATGTAAGGAAAATTAACCAGCTCATTGTCTCTGACCTAAGCCTCTGAACTAGCTTTTAGCCCTCACAGTACGACCGGGGTCAAACCAGAGAGAAACACCTAGCCATTGGGGGGGATGCTGAAGTCCAAGCTAAGCACGTGTGCTCTACAGAACCTAGTAGCAAGGGCAGCAGCAGTTAACTCGTCTCACACGACAGACGTATTCGCTTGATTTTCGTTCGTGACTTCCTCATCGTCGGCACCACAGGCAAAAAGCTTGCTGCCCAGAGTTTTCTGGGCAAATCGAAAATACATGATGTGGCCCATTGCCACAAAGGAGACTGAAATCAACACAAGCAAGCCAAAAGCTTCGGGATTCGGAGCCAGGATGACCATGATGAAATGCAGAAGATCAAGGAGATAGTTCATGGAGTTCTGAACACCATTAATAATGCCTCGTTCAGATTCAATTACATTTTCTTGCAGCAACTGTGTCACAGTTAAATCAAAGGACCAAAGACCTATAATAAAAGGTATTTGTTACAAAGACTGAATTTTAATTTATAGCTTTTACATTTCAAATGATTTACAGTTTAAAAATGGTGACACGTGCAAAATACACATTGGCCCCTTTACCTTAAAGTCACCAAGTATATATATTCATCATACCCTTGCCTTTGAGAATTATTTTTCATTAAAAAATACTAGTGTTTTAAGGAAGTGTTGAATCACTAAATTCTATACCTGGAAGGAATATTACACTGTATGTTAACTGGAATTTAAATAAAAACTTGAAAAATAAAATAGAAAATACTAGGTTACTAGTGGCCTCAAGAAATGATTTTTATAGCCACCGTACAGTAATAAGTCTAACCTACAAACTTTTAAAAAAATTCTATTTATTTATGAGAGACACAGAGAGAGGCAGAGACACAGGCAGAGGGTAGAAGCAGGCCCCATGCAGGGAGCCCGACGTGGGACTCAATCCCGGGACCCCAGGATCACCCCTGGGCCGAAGGCGGCACTAAACCACTGAGCCCCCCAGGGATCCCCTACAAACTTCTTAATTCAATTTTTCTGTGACTATTTATACTACAAAAGCAAAACTCTGAAATCAGAGACAATAAATCTTACTATAAGTAAGAGTATTTTTAAGGCTCAAAGTGAACATACTAACATATCCTTATGGTTAAAGTTTAAGGAGACTTTAAACCATTATTACATTTACTTCCTGGGTTCTAAAGCCCCTACAATAAAGCTGTCTTCCTTGAATATTAATTGTCTTTGATAAATTAATGAATTGCATTCTATCGCAAGATAAATACGGTTTCATTTCAAGAACGAATTCAGGCAGAGATAATTCACCAGTACTCTATTAATAATTACTTAAATTTTGCCTTGTAAGAAGTCTTTACACAGTGTTTCCTTCCATTTGTTTGGAAGGAAATCCATTTGTTTGGCAAAGCATACTATAAATACACAAAAGCTAGACAAACTTTTGAAGGATTTTTTTTCCAGCTACCATGTCTTTTTTTTTTTTTTGAGACCAAAAACATTATCTTTTTTACTTTGTCCTCTACAAATATCCTTTAAATTATAGTCCTTTTGGTAGAGATATAGCAATATAAAGATTCTAAATTACTAAATGGCATTATGATTATTAAAGCTCGTATCTTTTGGAAAATTAAGTTATATCGGGAGTAATACTTAAGATGTTCATCTATAAAAAAATTTCAAGCCCTAATCATGTTTTAAGACAGTATATGTACATATATACACACTGCATTTTAAACTATAAAATAAAATTTTCATAATTAAAGACGGGAACATACATAAGGATAAATAATGGATTTTGCTTAAATTCACACTCAGAGAATATTTCAGGTCATTTATTTATCGTTGAGTTTTCTGAACCTACATTGCAAAGAGACACTCTAGTTCATCAACACAGAGAAAAAAGACTTACCGATTCTAGCAGCAATGACGCCTGCGAACAGCAGACTGACAGAGATTATGGGCACAGATTTGGGAGTCGTCTCTGGGAAAATACCAGCAGGGTCAGACCCGTTGGACATGTGCATTTCAGTTGTAAAGATGATTTCAGGTACTTTTGTAGGTGTCATTGTGGACAGTGGCTCTGCTTGAATGAACCTAGAACGGATATCTTCAAAAGGAGAAACAGACAAGTCCAAGGGGCTTCCAGGCATGAACACGGAGATCACGCACAAGATCAAACAGGAAAGCTGTGCAAATCCTGAGATCAGACCAGTCCGAACCAGGCCGCATTTTCTCCGGAGCCAAGTAAAAGCCACGGTTCCCATTATTCCAGTTATGGCTGATGCTCCCATCAAAATACTGAGGATGGACCCACTCAGCCCCTGAGTGTAGGCGTACCCTGTGGTGATACAGTCAAAGCCCAGGACAGTCATATAGAGGAAAGCAAGACCCATGCCGGCCAGAAACACTGACTGGTTGTAATAGGAGACCCAGCCATCTCGGAAGGTGCGGAAGGGCTCGGCCATCTGGGAGGCGCAGCTTGGCTCTTGCTCATGTTCAAGCTCATGGACATTAGGGTCTTTCTCACCCATTAGATGAGTTCCCTCCAAGGGTTTTGGCTCAGTTTCTGTTAATAAAAGACATCATTATATGTATCAATATAGTATGTATTTGCTTTGACTAATCTAAGAATTTTAGCCATGGAACAATCTCCGAGTAGCATTTATATTAAATAAACAACATACTACCGATACCCGTCTCTCTCATGTGGTCTGTCTCCCTTTCCCCACCACCCCCGTTAGAAATTATACTCCCGCCTTTAAAAAAAAAAAAAAGAATTGTACACCCACCAAAGTCAGTAACAGGAAAACCCGCCAAATAAAAATATAATAATTGGAAAAACACAGCATCTTCTTTTCTGGGGCCCTGTTAAGATTCCATTTACCCAGAAGCCCAACTTCCTCTCTTCTTGGGAAATGCCCACCTGCATGCCCGCACTCCCTTCTACTGTTCTACAAATAGCCATGTAACTCCTCTCTTCACAGACTCTTAGGAATTTTCTTATTCTCTCTTTTTCCCCATTGTTCTTTCCATTCCTATGGCTCAATTTTTCCCAGCCATCCCTCAATTAATTTCCCCTCCATGTCTACTACTCACATTAAGGAAAAGGACCAGCGGTTCCACTTCAACCCCCTGAGATTCAAACCAGAATTGTCCTCAGGCCATCCAACCCCAGGGTTGTGACTCATCTACCAAAGCGATATATCTAACCTCATGCATGCCTTCAGCAGTAATAAACCTGACATAAATTCGACATAGTTTTGGTCTTCACCAACGTCTAAGGTCTAAACATCAGAATAAAAGGAATTGATCATTGTGTTGAGATTACCTTTATGTAAATTCAGCTGTTTCAATTCAGCTTCCTCTACTTTAAGAGCAGCTTTCACAGCTAGAGCAGGTGTTTTCTGGTAAACCTTCCAGAGCAGAAAGTACTCCACACACATGGACACCAAATTCCACCCCGAAATGAAACCACAGCCAATGACTGCAGAGCCAAATGTCATAATCTGGCCAACAGCCATGGGGGCCAAGATGTTGGTTAACTGGTCAATTCTTCGTATTGTAGCATTCATATCTACAGAGGGAGGTAAAAGAGGTAGAAAAGTGTGCAAAACTATCAAAGAGAGACTGCCAACTTACATAATACAAACTCATAATCCAAGAGCTTAGATTCCTAAAATGCAAATTTCCATAAACATTCCATACCATTTTGTTTGGAAATAATTTATTGTTTGGAACAAGTCACATTAAATTTGCTTCAAAAATCATGATTCCCTTGAGGTTGCATAAATCAGTCTAACATCAGCTTTTTTTTTTTTTTTAGAAAACATCAGCTTTTTAAATGAAGTGACTCTACATTCATTTTTCAACATTTATTAAATGCCTATTATGAGTTAGGCACCGAATCTGTCACTATAAAGAAAATTAATATCCTGCCCTGTCCTCATGGAATTTACCTTCACATGGGGAAAGAAGAGTTAATCAACAAACATATATACAGATATATACACACACAGCATGTTGGATGTTAATTCAACATTAGGGTGAACAATAAAGCACAAAAGGGCATAGACAGTGCTCAGGGGAAAAGAGAAATGTCAATTTTAAATATGGCAGGGTCAGGAAAGGGCTCACTGAAGAAAAGAGCATCACAGCAGAGACATGAAGCAGTAGGAGGAAAAAGAACCTGTCATGTGGATATTGGTGAAATGAGGATTCCAGACCAAGGGGGGTGCAAAAGTCCTGGGGCAGGAGGAGCTCCCTAGAGTGTAAGAGAACAACACGGAGGCTGGCAGGGCTGAAGCAGAGTGAGGAAGAGATGAGATCAGAGAGGGAAGGCGGACTGGCCCAGTCACGCAGGGTCTCGTGAACATTCTATGGATGTCAACTTGGACAATGATGAGTCAGCGAGCCTTTGGAAGCTAATGAACAGCGAGGTGGCGCGGTCTGACACACTGTTAATGGTTCATTTTGGCTTCTGAGGTGTAGCATGAGGGTGAGGGATGTGCAGACGAGCAGAGGCAAGACGACAGGTAGAAAACGATGTGGCATGAACCAGGACAGTAATAATGGAGATGGAGAAATAGATGCTGGATACACTTCAAAGGTAAAATCAGGAAGTCGTGCAAAGTGATTAGATATTGGGTGTGAGAGAAAGGGAAAAATTAGGGAGGACTGTAAAGTTTGTTGCTTTTTTCCTGAGCAACAGAAGGATAGAGTCGCCACTTCCTGGGAAAGGAAAGACTTCAAAAGGATCTGGTCTGGGGCAAAAGAGTAAGTACTTAGTTTAGAGATGCTGATTTTCATAGGCCTACTGACCGTCAAGAGGCCACATCAACTGGGCAGTTAAATACGTCTGGACTTGAGGAAAAGAAGTAGGTGCCAGGTTTGGTAGTCATCAGCTGGTCGAGTTTAGTTTTTGGGTGTTTTTTTTTTTAAGATTTTATGTGTTTATTTATTTGAGAGAGAGAGCATGTGTGAGTGAGGGGAGGAGCAGAGGGAGAGGGACAAGCAGACTCCACGCTGAACACGGAGCCGGACTCAGGGCTTGATCTCATGACCCTGAGATCATGACCTGAACAGAAACCAGGAGTCAGATGCTTCACTGACTGAGCCACCCAGGCACCCCAGCTGGTTGAGTTTTAAAGCAGTGAAACTGGATGAGGTCAACCAAGGGACTGAGTGTAGAGCCAGAAGGGACAAGATCTGAGGATCCAGTTTTAGGCATGTCAATGCCTAGAGGTCAGGGAAAATGAGGAGGAGCTAGTAAAAGAGGAGAAAAACCAGGAGACTGTGGTATTCTAGAAGCCCTGGGGCAACTGATTCCAAGAGGAGGGGGTATTCAACTGGCAAGTGCCGCTTGGTCAAGTTGATAGGTCAAGGAAGATGAGCCCTGACAAGAAGCTCCAGATTGGTCACGTGGAAGGTTGGGGAACCTCAAAAAAGAGTAGTTCTGCTAGGGCAGTAGGGCAAATGCCTGACTGAGGTTGGTTTAAGAGGCTGGTGTCAGCTCCAGGAGATAGAGATGCCACTTATATGCTATTTTAAGTGAGTGGCATCCCCTGGATTCACAACGTGCACGTTGCCTCCTGGCGTCATAGAAAGTAAAGCCCTGACCGTGGAGGGGAGTTGAGAAGAGTGAGCCTAGACATTTTTTTTCTTAAGTTTTGCTGAAAAGGAGAACAGAGAAGCGGGGGGCGGAGGTGTAGAGAGAGGTGAAAATGTTGAAGAGCAAAACTACTGCACTTCTACATGCAGCGGAGAATGACAAGAAGGGATGGAGCCTGAGCCTGGTGCACAAGCAGACGAGTTCCTGGAGAGGAGCCAGGGATGCGAGCAGGGCGCAGACCACCCAAACAGCTTCGGCTTCGGGCAGGTGTGACGGTGGGGGCACACGGGACTCCTCATTCCTCCTATTTTCTCAGTAAAACAAAAAGCAAGGTCATCACTGGAAGCGAGGCTGGGAGAGGAGATGTGGATGAACTGTGCAAGGAGAAAGGAGGTGAGACCTCGTCCTCCTGCAGACAGTAGGACGATCACCTGGCAGTATGAAGGGCCAACCTGAGCCCCACATCACCAACGCTAAGTGAGGGGAGTGAGCAAAAATGATTTCAGCGGGCTCTCACGAAAGAAAAGTGGCAGGAGGAACAGAGACCAAGTGCATGAGGCCAGATGCTGGTGGTGGTCCCGTGCGGCCGGAAGGCCCAGCCTGGCACTGCAGCTGGGTGGGGAAGGGAGAGCAGAGGGGTGACAGGCAGGGACAAGGGAGCACCAGCAACGATCTGTGGGTGCCGGCCAGGTGGCAGGTGGCGGGGCTGATGGGGGCAGGAGGAGTGAGCTGGGAAGGCAGCGGGTGGCCTGGAGAGACGGGTGCCCACGGGAGCACACAACGGGGTCAGGGTGGAGGACAAGACCAAGGTGCCTTCTTGTTGCCCCTCGGAGTAGAGGGGAGGACTGAGCAGTCCCAGTCCCGCCGGCACCTGGGGGAGGTGGTACGGGACATATGGTCCCCCCACAGGCCACTGCCAGCTCCTCCTCTTGGTGCTCGCGGCCCCAGCAGCCTCCAGCCAGTTACAGTGGGTGGCACCAGTGGGACAGTGACACGCTGCACCCCTGCCAGGTGGCACCCACCCACCGCAAGCCACCAGGGCCTACTGCCCCCCGGCTTCCTGCCCCCCTGGCCTCCTGCCCCCAGCCTCCAGGCCCTGGCCTCCAGCCCCCCGGCCCCAGCCCCCGGCCCCAGCCCCCAGCCTCCAGTCCCCGGCTTCCAGTACCCCGGCCTCAGCCCCCCAGCCTCCAGTCCCTGGCCTCCAGCCCCCCGACCTCCTGCCCCCCCGGCCTCCAACCCCCCGGACACACACACACGTTGTGGCAGCTGCTAGGTCAGCACCGTCGAAAGGACTTGCTGTTCTGTCACTGCCCGGGTGCTGGGCGACCCGAAGCTCCGGGCTGGGAGGCGGCGACGCCCGGGTACAGGGGGGCAGCCTGGGCAGCTCGATGGTCGTGCGACGGCTTGTGACAAAGGCCGAGCCATCCTACCCCGAAGAGGGAGGCAAGCATGTCCTCTGCACACGCGAACACATCCTCATGACAAGCTTCTCATTGTTGCAATGCAAACACACGCGTGTGCTCACGGCTCTGGTGCAACTGTTCTCAGTACAGTCGCGGCGCAGGACTCACATTAAACAGCTACTTGCTACTATTTTATCTTTAAAAAAATCTTATCTGGCAGAGAGCGAGCGGGAGCAGGGGCAGGCAGGGGGGAAGCGGCCCCGCGCAGCAGGGCCCTGGCCTGGCTCCCTCCCAGGACCCAAGGCTGCTGCACCCTGAGCCCGCCGGGCCCCGCCACCTGCGACTGCGGAGGGTCCCTCGACCTCATCAGCTGCTGACCCGCTGGGCAAGGGGTGCCGAGCGCATCCGTCTGCCTTAAATACGGGGTGATTTTTAGTGCAGAGAGTTCCAATGACAAACGCAGCTCGCATACGCGACCGCGCCAACTGGCAGATGTTAGGACGGAGGGCCCAGAACCTCAGAAGCCAGGACCAACCACGGCTGACCAAGAAACAGGGAGGGAAATAAAACAGAGTCACAAGTCTGGGAAAAGGAAGGAGCTTCAAACGGGTTTGACAGGCTACGGGTCATGGCCCAAGACAACGTCTCGATAGAACACTAAAGCAAGGACCCAGGCAAATCAGTTAACAGATTAATTAACAGTATTTATGTACAATTCCTTTTCTGGAACCATCCAAACTAGATGTTAACAGCTGATAGTCTGGCCTGATGCCACCGAAATTCTAAAATTTTTTCACATTCCAGGGAAACGGTCTCCTGCTCTTTTTTTTTTCTTTTTTTAAACCCTCGGTGATACAACTTCCAATTTTAAGACCTACTCTGAAATCAAGAAACACTGGGGCAAGAGAATGGGAGCGCCGCGTATCCAGCCCACAACCTCTCCTGCTTGTGCACACCGCCCTTGCCCACTGCGGACGCGAGCACACGAGGCCACACACACGCAGCAGCCCTGCCTCGTCCCCTGCATGGGTTCCTAAGAGTTTTCACTGGTGACTCAAAACTCAGCCTGCAAAACGCCCACGACATCCACGATCCTGGCTGCAGCAGGTGCCTCTGTGTCCAGAGACTCATGCCCACAGGTACTTGGGGTGGCAGGTGGAATCCCTGCACCCGTCCTTTCTTTCTCTATCTTTCCTCTCTCCGCCTCCCATCCATCCTTCAACTTTCTTTGCCTTACAGCAGAAGCAGCACCAAAAATCCATGGTTAGATCCTTGCTGACCTTCTGACGTAGAAAAGTTTCTATCCTACTTCGAAGCACAGCCCTTAATTAATTTTTTTTAACAGATGTGGATGTTTAACCTTGAGGAAAGATGACGCGGAGGTTTTCCTTCACTAGGCTGTTCGCTTGCACTGCTGGCTGGAAGCAAAAAGGCACCAAGGACTAACAGCTCATAACGGGCCAAAGTCTGACGGGCAGCTCACTTCCTTTCTCAAACTTGAGAAACTCAAGGTGGTTAGCAAATGGACTGGTTGGCCTAGTCTCTCCCACTCTGCAATTATTCCTGGTAATAAGGGGCAGCAGAGAAAGGCCCCATTTTTGTTTTTGTTCTGGGACATCAAAAGGCCCACGAAGTTACATGGAATCTTTGGTGTTTTTTGTTTTTTGTTTTTATGTAGATATTTAGAATAAATTAAGGATTCTGGGTAACTTTCACTTTCCTCAGGACTTCCCTCCCCTCCAGACTTCAGAGTCAAAATGAGTTAAGAAATTCAGATTAATAAAAAAATAAAAATTAAAAATTAAAAAAAATTAAAAAAAGAAATTCAGATTAAGAGAAAAGAAAACCACTTTAAAAGCCAACTCCCACCCCCCAAATATATTCTAGCAGATATGTACGTGATCTACTTCCAAAACATATCTTTTAATACCCTTTGAATTTTAAACCATGGACATGTATTACATACTTAAAATAGTATGTTAAAGAGAGAAAGGAAATAACAGGGAAAAAGCAAACAAAATAGGACAAAGCCTTATCTTACAGTTTACTGTGACAAACGGACATGAAATTATTTCCTATCAGTAAGTGATTACAGGAAGGGGAAAAAAATCAGTGAGAATCACTGCTTCACCTGCAAAAAGCATGTCCTGGAGCAGCCCTCACCCGTGCTAACTCCTCCTACTCAAACGCCTTCCTCCGAGTCACTGTGGTTTCGCCCAGATCGTGACTCTGCCGCAACAAGGTGGTGACTTAAGCAAATTTCTCTTTCTCCCTCTGCACCTTCCAAAGATTTCATTTCCTTTCTGTCACCACTTTCTTTCCTTTTTCAGCCACGTGGCCCCAAGTCGCTTGCTCTCCCAGCGCCTACTCCCACCCTCTGTCCTGGGATGAGCCGTTTAAATCGTCGGCAACGGCTTCCTCGTCGGGCAGGACGGCTGGGCAACAGGCCTGTGATAGCCCTTAGCTCAACGGGCCGCTTCGGCCGAGCTGATCAGGGGACAGTGTGCCCTCGTCCTTCAGCCTGTGTCCTTACCAGTCCCTGTGCGTCTGTGTCAGGGGGCAGAGGGAGGGTGGAGGGCAGGAGTTCTTCTGAGCCCAGTGGTATCGATGCAGTAGGACATGTTGCCGTGTAAGCTTTCTTCTGTCTTTCTCTGGCCGCTTGTATATGTTTCCGCTGGGCAACTAGATTTTTTTTCTTTTTTTTGTATTATTTTTATTGGAGTTTTTTTATTTTATTATTTTATTATTTTATTTTTATTGGAGTTATTTGCCAACATATAGTATAACACCCAGTGCTCATCCCGTCAAGTGCCCCTCAGGGGCAACTAAGACTGTAAACTTCTTTTTTATTTATTCATGAGAGACGCACACAGAGAGAGAAGCAGAGACCCAGGCAGAGGGAGAAGCAGGCTCCACGCAGGGAGCCCGACGCAGGACTCGTTCCCGGGACCTGGGGTCATGCCCTGAGCCAAAGGCAGAAGCTAAACTGCTCAGCCACCCGGGCTGCCCAGATTGTAAGCTTCTTAAAAATCATATTCTGGCCTTAATTTCTTTCATATTTGTAACAGCAATTATGTTACATTGTATGTAATGTAATAAAAGTTCTAGATTGTAACTTTAAAGTTGCAGGAATTAACTACTAGAGTCTCTTTTAGGACTAATGCGCTTCCACTCGCTTGGGAGAAAAATAAAATTCATGGTATGACTCATATAATCCCATGCCAGATTTTCACTGTTCTAAGTCTTAAGTAAACATTTAGAGAATGTTAGCAGAATTTAAAAGAAAGAGCTCAAAAGAAATGTTTTTCCACTTGCCAGGTTTGTATAGAATAAAAGAGAAGTTTACTGTCCTATAAATAACTTTATAACAGTGAGATAAATCATCGCACTGAGACAATGTGATGATAAGACAAAGACGATGTTTTCAACCTATTGTTCTTCAACAGTCCCAGAACAGGTGCAGGACTGGCTCAGCTGGTTACGGGGCTGACTCTTGATTTTGGTTCAGGTCATGATCTCAGGGTCCTGGGACAGAGCCCCACGTCAGGCTCCACACTTGGAGTGGGGTTAGCTTGAGATTCCCTGTCCCGCTCCTTCTGCTCTTTCCCTCCTCCATCTAATTAATTAATTATTTATTTTTTAAAAAACACCCAGAAGAAAAAGCTCAAGCCTCATTTACTACCTCTGACTTAAAGTGAATCCTAATAACCCATTTAGTTAAAAGGCAACACCCGATTACCTGCTAATTTGCTCCTGTCTCCTCCAGCAACAACAACAATCCAGTCTCTCTGGATCGTGATGGCAGTGGCAGTACTGGCCAAATTTGCAACATCGGCAATAGTGATGATCAGGATATAACAGAAAGTCTGAGGGATTACAGGAAAAAAGTGGAGTTGAAGTGTCAGTTTCACCACACGTACCTACTTCACTGCACGTACAATGTACTTTAAAATGGTCTTTGATGGCATAATAATAAAATTTTTAACTTCATAAAGCCACAAGAAATAATTTTACTTTGTAGACATGAGACGTTAAGTACCAAAGGTCAAGTTAAAGGACGTAATATTTTCCTAATCTGTATCATCTGTAATACACATCATACAAAAATTATAAAAGCCATACGCACTTTCATGTGACACAGTTATCATAGTAAGTGTTAACATGGGATGGGGGTAGTTTGTAATTTCTTCTCAAAATGGAAAAAATGCTGAAGGGGAAGTGAGAAGGTATTTAAGTCAGAGTTCTGATATTTCCTAGCAACATGGCAATAGGTAATAAACTAACATCACTTTGTCTTAGTTTTTTCATCAACAAAATAAAGGGAATACGCTAGAAGATTTTAATGTCCGATCTGCCCTTGAAGGTCTCAGTATCAGTCTAAATATATAAGGAGATTCAACAGCAACATTAAATCCATTATTTTCCACTCTGTCCTCAAAAATCTTTCTCTTTTTTTTTTATCAAGCTATCATGAGACCACGGTGTAAGAAGTTACTTAGTCCATGACCCCAAACAGAAATACCAATTATTATTGGAGGAACACAATCATGACACATTAATAAATACATGGATAACCTTTTTTTTTCATGGATAACATTTCTTATATAACGTGAACAAATTATAGGTTAATAATAATAAGCTGAAAACAACTGAATTGTTTAATAAACTCTTAGAAGTGCCATTAAAAACAAATAAGAAGAACCCAAAAGGACAAAGGTAAAGTTCAAACAATACTTAACGAGTGCCTACCATGGGTAAAAGAACTGAAAGAAAACATAATAACTGTAGGGGATATTAAAGTGGATACAGAGATCAATAGTGTCTTTACAAAAAATTATTCCCTAGTCTCAAAGGGTTTCCATTTTTTTTTTTTTTTACCACTACTGGGTGTCCTACTTTCTGCCATTAGGAATTCCACTGAGAACTTACAAGGACCCATCCATGGTACATGGTCAGAAGCTCATTTTTATGTAAGAAAACCATCATCAGGATGATTCCACACAGGATGACCGAAACATTCTGTACCACCAGCGAAGTCTGAGCCACTGTACAGAGGGAGAAATAAAAGTAGTCACTAAATCAAAATACCTCAATGGGCCCATCTTTGTCCACACATTCCTGTTCTACTACTACATTAATGTCTATGCAAATTATTACAAGGGAAAAAAAAAAACATTCCTGAAGTGAATCCTGAATGAACTATTTCTAGTAGGACCCACCATATCGAACCAGACCAATAAAATTTGCAAGAAGGATGAAGTAGTTGAAGCCATTCATAATGATCACATTTTGATTTAGTTGATTCTCTTCCAAGTTTGCTGTCATAAACAACTACATTACATAGACAAGATCCGTCTCTTAGCTCTTTATTGCTTAAGTTAAAATAAGAATATGTAGGAAGTTATCGATTGGGTTAAGGAAGAGGTCGTGGGCTCCATAACCTCCTCTAGGGTGGGCTGAATCAGACAAGATCAGATGGTGTACAGAAGTAGGGATGACACACAAAGATTCGCCAAGAATAAAGAGCAGCAGTGCATCCCTCTGGGCATTCTAATGCGAAAGGCCATGTAGGAAATGCTAGGAAATTCCATGTAGACGAAGTACTGGAGTAAGGCTGGTCAGTAGACCACATAACACACCCCCGTCTTACTTGGAATCTCTTCTGTGCCATCACCAGGGGAGGTAATCTGGACAAGACACATAATGTCCCTTATGCCTGTGTCTATAAACTGAGGATGACAAGCCATTCCTGCCTTCTTTACTTTATAAGGTCATTATGGTGCTCAAATAAAATACTCATGAAAGTACTTCGGAGAATACAGAGAGTCGTGTATGTAACGTATAATTAGGGCTCTTGTCTTCAAGGGCAGCAAAGCTCGTGCTGGGTTGGAAGATCATAGAAGAGCCTGAAACAACCTGCTTTCTGAAATTAGTGTAGAATAAAATCCCAACATAGAACTCATTCTTTCATTGCACAAGATTTAAATATCAACTGCACGAGGTTTTTGGCTTTCAGGAGTCCATGGACCAGAGGAAGGAAAGATATGCGAACAGGTCATTGTAAGAGGGTCAGTGCGGTGGCAGAGGTACTGACAAAGCCTCCTGGGGGCACAGAGGAAGAAATGATGAACTCGGCCTAGAAACGGGAGAGGTTTTCATGGAAGGTGACATCTGAAGTGGATTCTATGGGATGAACCGGAGACCACTATCCTACCACACACTTTCTCATCCAACTCAACATTCTTTCCCAACCTAGATTTCCAGTGTGCAACCACCATGAGTCACGAGGTCTCTGTGTATAATATTCCTCCGTTCCTATAAATAATGATGTAAACACTAGGAATGTTTTTCTCGTAGACTTCATCCTATACGTGTTTTGGTCTATCTATTGTCACGACAGACAAAGGCCATCTTGACCATTTCACTAATAGCATCGGGTCCTGGAATTTGATGATCCAAATTGCTCTCCATCCAGGGGCAGTTTTCTGCACTGTAGGAAACTGATACCTCAATCTTTCTCCAACATCTAAGACAGACGTGGCCAGGTCTTGGCATTACCAACTATAAAATTCAGGAAAATTCTGCCCTGATTTTACTATTTACATTGCCCTTACACTCTGCATAACTGAATTGTTCAATCACTCTCTCTCTTTCCTATACAAAACCGCACTAATGTGCTAGAATAAATGTCATTTCTTCCTTTTCCCTAAAAAATTTGTAATTCAGCTCTCCACGACCCAGACTCAGACACTCTCCCTTAAATATACAGTTTTTTATTTCCTCACACATGCGTCTATATGAAACACTGTAACTCAGAGGACAGATGTTAAAGCTGCCCCAGCAACATCATACCAACAGATTTCAGTGCAAATCATGGTTAGAAAAAACACCAGAGTTAGGCAAACTTTTAATGTTTAACATTCCTCCCAGAAAAGAACTATGGTGTTAATTATTAACATCTGGAATTCAAGAACTGCCAAAGAGCCAAAAAAAAAAAAATCTATAAGCTTAATATCTTGGCATTCCAATTTTGTGCAGAGGCCCCAGGACCCTCCAGGCAGAAGTGCTGCCATTGAGCATCCCGTCACTCAGGAGTGGCAGGCAGATGCAATGGGTCAGTCACACTGGTTTCTCTTTAGCTCAGGCATGGGTCCCACGAATATAGAGCCTTAGTTTACCGCTACTCACCTTTAAGTCTGGCGTTCTTATCCACCCAATCACCGATGATGGCTCCAAGGACAAGAACAGATCCTGCCACCACCAGCCCATAGACTGCAGTCAGGAGGAGGCTATTTCCATACAGCTCTACCAGGAACACGGACACGGCAAAGTGCCACATCCGATCTCCCTTGAAGAAGAAAAGAGAAAATGTTTTGATGAAATCATTTTTTACTTTCTAGTCAGTTCTACTCAGGAAGTTGCTTCCTTATCAAAAAGGTACTTTCCAGCTACGCCATGAGACTTTCAAAGTCAACAACTTCGCTATGAATTGAGCATGGGTCAGGTGTTAAAACCATCCATCATGGCCCAACGGAAAATGCTCTGGCCCATTTACTAAGTAAACCCAAAAAACATGATATTAATGAAACACACGTACTGCTTATCACTCTAGAAAAAAAAAATGTAGTTTCCTCCACACCAAAGAAGGCTTTTGGAGACAAAATGTGTTCCCGTTCATGTCAGGTTTCTACCCGGGCCTGGAACTGACCCATCCTGACTTGAGAGGCATAAAGTAGTTTTGCTACTGAACCAGAATGAAACTACAGTATTGCCTATAAACACTCATATGCCTTGAATGTCAAGAAAAAGCCAGCTTTCCAATTTGTAAACTGAGAAGAATGAACTATATGATCTGTAGGGTTTCTTTGGCCTCTAACATTCTAAAATCCATGCCCTACACTTGACGGGATGAGCACTGGGTGTTATTCTATATGTTGGCAAATTGAACACCAATAAAAAATAAATTTATTTAAATAAATAAATAAATACATACATATAAAATCCATGCACTATTTCAAAGTCAAAAAAGAGCAGGGCTCAGAAAGATGAAATTAATATGGGCAAATTCATTTATATAAATGTCAGAAATAAACCCATAAGCAGGTTTTCATTTGAACATTTTAATACAGATGCGTTTTGAAAGGGGAAAAAAATCTAATTATTTCTTCAGACTATATAGGAAATTTTGGAATTCATTACTGCAAAATGCAAAAAAAAACTTTTAATGAATCAGGTAAATTAACGTGTAAGAAATATTTAATGGGTCTTATTCTGAGATTTTTGGCTCCAACTTTGACTTCTGAGTTAACATAAAATAGGACAACAATGTTCTATTATAACCTACCCCTGGAAATCACTACAGGAAACAAAATTTCCAGGCTAAGTTACTTATGAATTTGACTCAATGTGGAAGTACTGAGTCTTGGTTCTTTCCAAAGTCTCTTAACAACTGTTTGATAAATTTAATGGATCAGGAGCAAAGTATTATCCTGGTCTATCAAATAATGTAAAAAAATCAATAAAACCAAGGCAATAATCCTATGCATTTAAAATTTAAAATTGATGCACATATACAATAGCAATCATCTACAATAATCTTCCTGTAGACCAGTATTTCTCTGTGGGAGTGCTTTTACCCTCCAGAGATCACTTGGCAATGTCTGAAACTGTTTTGGGTTGTCACAACTCTGGGAGCAGGGAGTGGGGGTACTACTGGCATCTACAACTGCATAGGGCAGTCCCCACAACAAATAATTATTCAGCCCAAGATGGCAACAGTACCAAGATAGAGAAACCTTGACATAGGAGATTAGGAACACAATTTAGAAATGCAATTCAAAATTAACGTAACATCAGGGCCTCGGTGGATTGGGTGCATATGATCAAATAAATGTTAAATCAAACACTGGAAGCCAGTGGAAGCACCATGTGTGAAAGACTGATTCTAACTTGACGGTCTGGAATGTGGCTCTAGAACATTCTGCACTCTCAAACCTCAGCCAAGTGCATGACCCAGATTAGATACCATGAAACCAAAAAGGAGTAGATACGTAGTGAATCCCAACTGTAAATGAGAAAATATAAAATAAGTGGCAAAACCCTAGACTGATTTATCAGTCATGTCGTTCTGGTACGTTAGATTAGTTCCACGAACGTTCAAAACTTTGAGGATTAACCAGCACCGTACCCAAGTATTTCTGACACAGCTTGTGTTTGTTTTGATAAGAGAAAGCTTAAATCAAGCAGGAGTTGTTTAAGTTTCAAATACTACTGTACTAAATGATTAAAAGTGTATGACACACAATTGGTTTGCAACCAATAAAAAGACAACTTTATATTAAGGGGAAGATGTCAATAAGAATAACAAACTGTTTTCTTGATCTTTAACAAGAGAAGCAAATCCAGGCTGAATTAGAATACAATGGCATAAGGAGAGCAAGTGGCTCCCTTAGGAATAAAGAGTAAGTAAAGTACCTCCCCTACTTTAATCTCCATTCCTCTGAAGAGCTCCCAAGGAAAAGACAAAAAACACACACATGCCCTAAACTACAAGTTGCCTCCACGAGCGAATTTCCTCTCTTAACGTAAAGAATAAAAAATATTACTTTCTACTGCTTCTTTCTTTGTTTTTTAACTATCTTATACCCACAAGATTTTTAGATTCTTCCACAGCAGGCCATCAAAACAAGTGCTACTAAATGAAAATGTTCTTTCTGGTTTATCTTTATATGACACAACACCTCCTTGATGGAGAGGCATCAAATTGCTCTAGTTACCTCAATTCCTAAAGGGTCTGGGCTCTAAGTGGCAACAGAGTCCATGCTCAAGAAGCCCAAGAATCAGGCAAAGTCCAAGTAAATGTTGACCAAGTGCAGTTTCGAGCCCACCCATTCCTTCCTTACATCCATTTCCTGCCCTCCTATGTGCGCTCCCTGTACTTTGATGATTTGTTTACATGCCCGTGTACCCCAGTGGACTGAGGGCTGGGGGCCAACTGAGTATCTGTGAATGAAGGATCCCAGTGCTTAGGCCCGCACTGCTTAGCGAGAGGCCCTATGTACCCAGCACTACTGCAGGCGTGACAAACCCAGCGGGACATAAAATCAAGGTCCATACTTTCATGTAGCTTGTACCCAGGGGGCCGAGACCAAGGGCAAGCCTAGAGCAGTGCAGGTGGCATAACTGCTACGAGGAAATATGACGTAGCGTGCACGGAAGGTGGCATTGAGCGTGACGTAGAGACCTCTCTGAGCAGAGGCCTGAAAGGAATAAGGGCTGGGGCCGTGCAGACATCCAGATTATGAACACACAGCCCGTAGGATAATGATGCAAGAAATAAACTACTGGCCACCCCTCTCCGTTGCCTTCTGCTGTTGGTTAGGTTTTTGCGACCAGATACATTTTTTTTTTTTAGATACATTTTTTTAAAGCCCAAGCTATGTTATAAGGCCCTTGACAACAAGACCCAGTTCTTGCAGTACTTTGTATCCTGACAGTACGGGGAGAGATGCACTGATCTACTGGCAGACAGACACAAAGGGCATTCAGCCCCACACACATAGAACCTTCTAGGCTAACACCTCTATTTTTAGGGTATAGGAAACCATGATTTGGTAGAGTTTGCGGGGGGAATGGATAAATAGGCAGGAGGTGTATCTGTGTATACACACACATAAGCACATAGATTTTGTTCGAACAAAATCAGTGTCGAACAGGAGACAAAACTTAAAAGGCAGAATGATCTAGTTAGTGAGCATTCCTCTTTTGCAACAAGAAGTTAAACTCCACTCAACCTTATACAGTTGTAGTTGTTGGGTTTTGTTTTGTTTTGTTTTGATCCAATGTTCCACAAGAAGTCCCTATGCTCAACTTACGGTAAGGTAGGGGTAAATGTCTGTCACTTTTCTTGTGGGACTTCTAATTACTCTGACAAAAAAATCCTCCTGGAACAACCAGAGTTCCACCCTTTTGGCAAATCTGACCTCCCAACCAAATACCGAAAGGGCATATAAACATTAAACAACATAATGAGTGTTTGGGAGTGAGGCACCTCATTCTCCTAGGAGAGAGGCCCAGGTCACAAGATGACAGCTTCAGATACTGTCTCCACCACTGGCTACTGGCTTTTAAAATACTTAATACTTACTAAATTAAATGGAGGGAAAAAGAAAACTATTGGTTTAGATATAATTAGGAGTAGTTTCACTAGACTTCTCCTTAGAATCATCAGCTATTGGAAACCAAACACACTCAATTTGTTTACGTGTATTTGCAGAGTCATCCTCGTCTCAGCCTCAGGGGAGATAGGAGCTGGCCCTTCTAAAAAGCCAAAGCCATCTTTGAACTGCTATTTCTTAAAGAGCTGATAACCTAGCTTAATAATTTCCCCAGGGCATGGGTACAGATTTCCTCATACAATAGTCTGCATTCACGCCTTAAGGATGATCCCATAGAAGTTCCCAATTTAGAAAGAAAATAACATTCACAAAATTCACCCTAAAAATTCTTCCTCCTTACATGTGATTTTTTTTTAAATTAAATATCATATATGAGGCACAAAAAGAATTTACCCAGATACTGCTTTTCAGCAATAAGAACAATTGTTTAAAGATTCTAATCTTTAATTAAGCACACACCCAGCATCCTTTTGGGATTATTCTTTTTTGGGGTGTTGATGGAGGAACCTAGGCCCATGAAACACTGGCCTTCTAGGACAACAGAGGAAGTCGGAGGGAGATTATGAATATCATGGCTAATTTTCAGTGGGTGATAGTTTTTAAGATAGCCTGAGATGCCCCACACAGATCTACCAATGGGTGACATTTTTAAAGCAGAGGATTTTTATCACTCAGATATTTGCTCTTAGGTCAATTATATTTAAGTTAATCTGAGTATGCTATTTTTAGCGCAAGTCAGTCACTCTACTATTCTACTCTATTTTCGTAGTGTAATATGCTGGAGCTTATCATTTTAACAAAAGAAGAAAGTGAGAAATAGCTTATGTAGAAGTAGAAGATACAGGAGACATTCGTCCATTCTTAGTAGCAAATTTTACCATTTACTAAGCCTTGAAATGCAAACTACAAATTTACAGGCATTGCAAATATCCCTGTTTGTTCATTTTATCTTTGGAGGGTTGTTCATCTATATACAAAGTATGATAATTCAGTAGCACTTACTAACCCCTACGGGAAAATATCTTTGGTGAAAATAATTTCTTCATTAGAACAGGTGTACCTGGATGGTTTCTTCCTTTCGCTGCCTGGCCAACCTGGAGGATGGCTTCATGAAACTGGTCCGAACGAAAGGAAACAAGAAGTTATGCAAAAGTCTGTTGTAAGAGTCACCGTGCACAGTCACTTACCCAAGTGGACAGGGAGTGGCCAAGGTAGAGGAGGAATTTGGCGGAGGTCAGGTAGTTTGCTAGGGACCCTGCGAGACAGCGAGAGGGGCGGTGAGTTGGGTGCGCGGGCTGCCACGCTCATTTTTCTTATCAAACACGGTTATTACGACTTCGTTTGTGGGACACACACGTGCATTTGTCGCAGGCGCGGGCTCTTCCCTTAGCACCGCCGGTCACTAGGTGGGGAACCCCAGAGGGCACGAGGGCGCCCCTTGCACCCTAACTCTTCACTCTGTCCCCCCGCCCCCGCCCCCGCAGCCCCCGCCCCACTCACCGCAGCATCCTCCCTGGCGGGCCTGCTCCCCGGCCTTGGGCATGACCCCGGGCGACCCCGCAGCGCCGCGGCCGCTGGCTCCGGGCGAGCAGGGCGTGCAAGGCGTGCAAGGCAAGGCGTGCAAGGCGCGGGCCCCGCCGAGCACCGAGGACCGCGGGGCAGGGAGCGGGAGAACCGGGGCCCTCGGGGTCTCCTTTCCTAACTTAGCTAACACTGTAGCTGAAGTCGGAAAGGCAAAGCCTTATGGAGGCGCGGAGGCCGCGCTGCCGCCGCCCGCACCCGACCCCGCGCCGCCGCCGGCCGCCCGCTGCGCCCCGCGCGCTTATACGGGCCGGGGCGGGGCTCCCCGCGGACGCCCGCCCGAGCCGCCCCGCCCCGCCCCGCCCCGGCCCCGCCCCGCCCCGGCCCCGCCCCCCGCCCACAGCCGCCAGTGAGGAGCCGGCCAGGCCCAGGGCCGCGAGGGTGTGGAGCGGGGGCCGCGGGGGAGGGAGGGAGGGAGGGAGGCGGGGGGGGGGGGGGGTTGTGCCGCGGAGGGGAGGGAGCGGGGGGGGAGGGAGGCGGGGACGGGCACCGCGAGGGGAAACGGGGGCCGCGGAGGGTGTGGGGCGCGGGGGGGGGGGCGTGACAGGGCGGGGGGGGGCGGGGGCCACGGAGGAGGAGGGAGGCGGAGGGGGCCGCGGGGGGGGAGCGGGGGGGGGCGGGGGAGGCGTGAGAGGGCGGGGGGCCTGGGGCCATGTTGAGCCGCGGGGGGCTTTGGGCTGCGGGGGGGGGGGGGTACGTTGGGCCGCAGGGGTGGGGCGGAGCGCGCAGGGCGGGGGCAGAGTAGGGCGGGGGGGGGGGGTCATCGGGCCGCGAGAGGGGCGGAAGCGGGGCCGCACGGGAGCGGGGAAGGGCGGGGGCGTGGAGCCGAGAGGGCTTTGGGCCGCAGAGGTCGCTGCGGGGAGGGGGTGGCGTAGAGAGTGCCGCCAGGGCCGCGGGGTCCGCTGGGCTGCGGGGGGCTTTGGGCCACGGGGGCCGTGGGGGGCGCGGGGGCGCGGGAGCCGAGGACGTTGGGCCGCGGGAGTGGGGCGGAGTAGGGCGGGGGGCATGGGGCCGCGAGAGGGGCGAAAGCGGGGCCGCAGGGGAGCGGGGAAGGGCGGGGGCGTGGAGCCCAGAGGGCTTTGGGCCGCAGGGGGTCGCTGCGGGGGGGGGGGGGAGAGGGGGTGCCGCCGGGGCCGCGGGGTCCGCTGGGCTGAGGGGGCCGTGGGGGGCGCGGGGGCGCGGGAGCCGAGGACGTTGGGCCACGGGGGTGGGGCGGAGTAGGGCGGGGGGCATGGGGCCGCGGGAGGGGGGGAAGCGGGGCCGCGGGGGGAGCGGGGGAGGGCGGGGGCGTGGGGCCGAGAGGGCTTTGGGCCGCAGGGGGTCGCTGCGGCGGCGGGGGGAGAGGGGGGGCGTACGGGAGGCTGCCGGGGCCGCGGGGGGTGGGGCCGCGGGAGCAGTTCGGTGGGGGGAGCGCGGGGGGCCGCGGGGTCCGCTGGGCTGCAGGGGGCGTTGGGCCGCGGGGGGCGTGGGGCCGCGGGGGGTCGCTGCGGGGTGGGGCGGGGGGCGTTGGGCCGCGGGGACCGCGCGGAGCCGCAGGGGCGGGGTGGGGGGTGGGGGCTGCCGGGGCTGCCGGGGCCGCCTTGCACCGCCTTGCAGAGTCCTCGCCGGGCTGGGGGAGCGGAGCACGGCCTCCATAGCGCCCCCGGCGTCCGAGTGCGCTCTCCTGGCCTCCCCCTGCGGCCTCCCCCCGCGGCCCCCCCGCGGGCCCCCAGGGTCGTCGCCCCCCCTCCCCCAGCCCGGGGTTAGGGTCGGGCATCCCGCCCGCCGGGCACCTGGAGGCCGCCGCGCTCGCCCTCCCTCCAGCCCCGCTGCAGCCCCGCCCCCGCGGCCCTTCCCGCTTGTGCCCCGCCGGCTGGGACCCTCCTGGCGCAGGGACAGGGCCTCCGCGGTGGGTCCGGGGGGGGTGGGAGGCGAGGGCCAGCAGCGCCCGCCCCCGAGCCGCCTCCGTCGCCAGGGTCGGGGGTGGGGGGTGGGGGGTGTATCTGGGCGCCGCATCGGGAGCCTCCCGGGGCCGCGGGCGGGGCGGGCGGCCTGCAGGGCGGAGATAGGGACCCGCCGCCCACCTGCTGCCCCGACGGCCTGGCCTTTCCAGCCTCCTGTGCCCTCTTCCCTCCCGCAGGGCTTTCAAGTCCGTGGTCTTCGCTCCCAGGGAAGTCCGGGGCAGGTGACCCGGGTCGCGGGGGCCCAGTCCTGGGGGGGTTGGGGGGCACGTGTGCGGCTACGGGACCGCGGCCCTACGCTGAGCTGACCTTCGCGCGGCCTCCAGGGGCCTTAAAGCACATCCAGGTGCTGCAGAAACAACTGCTTCCAGTTGACCCGGCCTGAGAAGCACTGTGGCGGCGGCAGCTAAGTCTGTGCCTCGAGGTCACGGGGAGGCTGCGTTCTGCCGCCCCAGGGGGTCCCCAGGAGCCCAAACGGGGAGAAGAAAAAGACAAAGACAAAGGAGAGGCCACAGCAAAGCGCGCAGGGGAGAGTCTGGAGAGCAACCGAGCGGATGCAGAACCCGAAGCCACTGGGCGTCGGGGCCTTGGCCGGCGAGTCCCGAGTCCTTATCAACGGAAAGCGACAAGATCCCTTAGTTGAGGCTCATGAAATGAAAAGGAATTGAAAATGAAAATGCAATAAAAGTCCTCAAAATACGTGTGCAAGATGCAAGATGCCAGGAATCTCCTGGCCGTGGCATTCGGGGTTAGAGAGTACGGCGTAAATCACAAGACCCAACTGGCTGGTCTTCCTTCTGAGGACTTATTTGGCTGAAAATTAAAAATTCTTTCAAAAATATGCATTATTTCTAGAACTCCAAAAATGCAACTTCTCTATTAATATAATCATAACTAAGAAAGCCATGCAAATTTTAAAGCACTTTACCAAAAAAAATTAAAAAAAGAAACAGGATGCTGTAAGAACCATTTTCTAGTTTTTCTAGTTCGTGTTCAAAGTTCTTAAGTTTGTGAATAGGTTAGCTTTTTATAAATTCCAGCCAGAATACAATGTACAATCCATCTAAAATTGAGAAGTATTTACGGTTGGGGAAAAAGGGGGGGTCTTATTATTTCTAAGCTGCTTTTTCACTTACCGCCGGCGTCCTGTGTGCTCCGCTGTGTCTGAGGTGCTCCCCAGGACACACAGAATAAAGAACGGTCAGCAGCGCGGGGCTCGGAGGAAACGGGGTTGTCAGCAGCTGCTACAGGAAGAGCTCGGCCCCAGGATGAGCTCCGGCCCGGGACTAGCTCGGGCCCAGGATGAGCTGGGGGCCCTGGGGCCTTGCAGCTTAATTTAGGGGCTACACACAAAGCCCCCGTGTGCTCAGACACCTTTTTTCAATGTGACAGATGTATTTCAAGAGCTGTTTGATGTTTCCACGACCTGTAACTGACTGAACCCTTGAGAACTTTAAGTTCAGACACCTGCTTTAAATTACAGACATCTAACTGAAAAATAAATACCTCTCAGGTTTTCATTTGGTTCGCATATTTTAAACAGATTTGATCTTGCAAAGTTTCTCGTGAATATTGACTTTCATCCCCCTCACACACACACGCATACACTGTTATGTACAATGTCCAGTTGGAAAATTAAATGCAAATTCAGAAGATTCCCAAAAGAAATACATTCCTAAGGCAAATCCATAGGGATAGAGAGCATGTTAGTTGTCAGGGGCTGGGGCTGGGAGGAGGGACGAGTGGATAGCGACTTCTTAGTGTGTATGGGGTTTCCTTTCGGGGTGACGAAAGTGTTCTGGGACAAGAGAACGGTGCTGGTTGCACAACACTGTGAATGTTCTAAAAGTCACTGAAATGTGTACTTTAAAATGGTTAAAATGGTGAAATGTATGTTAGGTGAAGTTTATCTCAAAACAAAACTATTGCTATATGGGAACTTTGCCGTTTTTCAGGAATAGCGTTCATTGGTACCAATGTGGGCCAAATGTCGTCTGCGGAGATCTTGGATTTGGAAAGAGAACAGAGACCTCTTGCCCGTTATGCTCCCTGGAAGCTGGCACGTGGAACTGAGTTCACTCGTTGGTTTTCTCCACGCAAGGCCAGAAAACACATACAAATGTCATTTAATAAATGTTGCAGCCACCCAACTTTGGCCCCAGGGAGCCTCTCCAGCAACCCAACCCAAGCCTTGGGTCCCTAAAGTCAGAGGACACGGCCCCAGCGCCGCTGCCCTGGTTCCTGGGCCCTTTCTAGGTCTTGCTCCCTGTGGGCTGTATAACGGGGGCCTCCCTCACTCGTGGTCACTTCTGCTAGCAGCCGTGGCCTGCCCGCGAGGCCCGCCCGGGGGTCAGCGGAGGGCGTCTGGGTTATAGACCTCAGGGCTGCGTGCTCGGAGCTCACCCCTTAAGCCGGCCACGCGCTGGTGCGGGAGGCACCTGCTGGGCTCCGGGCCAAGCTGTCCAGCTCCTTGTGTCCCCCCCCCCCCCCCCCGGGGCCAGTTGACCCGCCCAGTGACCCCGCCGTCCAGCTCCCTCCGGACCCCAGCCTCTTGTGATGTGGTCATTGTGTCTGCTCTTCTGTTTGTTTCTAGAAATGCCCCATGCATACTGCTGCTTTGTCCCTCTTATCTCATTAAATGCCTAATTAACATATCAGCTCTGAGCGCAGCATAGTAGGTTGTAATTGTGTCTCACAGACGTAAAATCCTGATCAGATGATAGTCCTCCTCTGTGGTCTCTGAATTTGTGCTCACGCAGACCGAGAGTGGAATGAGGCAGATCCTGATCCAGTGAAGACCGTGTGTCTTGGACAAAGCCTTCCTCGCCGATGCAATTAGAAAATAGTGATTGGAGTGATTATTTCAACATTTAGGGATAGTTCAAAATCCAGTGAAGGCCCCTCCCGAGGCCGTCTGTCAGAAAGGTTTTGCTAAGCTGTTGTCTGCATCGAGCCACGTATAGAACAAAGGCACCGTATATTTGGAGCACAATCCAAGTGCTAGATGCCAAAGTGTTTAGCAGATGTTATCTCATTTCATCCTCGCAACACCTCTATGAAGTACTATTGTTATTATTCCTATTGTACGTATAAAAAGACTGAGACTCACTACTTGCTAACTGCAAATTCTCTTCAAAAACGTGGATCCTGAAAATGCTAAGTAAACAACTTTTTAAAAATCTGAGTTTCAATAATAGCTTGGAAAGAAATCTTAATAGATATTTCTCATACATATGGGTTTTGTTTCCTTTGAGAGGAATGGCGGATAATAGTGTTCTATACTTGATTTTGCATTTGACTGGATTCCATTATTATGCCTCTGGGGAATTTTGAGTTATTCATTAAGGCAACGGATAATTCTTGTTTATTTTCTGCCTATCTACTGGATCCAAATATTCATAACCTGAAAAATAGTATCACCAACTAAGGAACCTTGGTTTAGTAACTTTTTTGGTGCTTCTGTGCTTAAATTATTGTTTGAATTGAATGGCTGAGTCCATCTGTTACCTAAAATGTGACAATATTTGAAACTCTGCTTCCTGAAGAACACTCCATTTATGTGTGAGATTGATTTTCAATGCATATACAGTTGCCGAAAATATATAAAATATGATACTCGAATTGATTGGCAAAACTGTTTTCAAGGCGGCCCATCTCAAAGAATATACTTGAAATTTGAGGTTTCATCTGATTTTGGAAGTCCAGCTCAGGCTGGCGTCAGATTGTTTTCTTAGGTCTACCTCCCCCTCCCTCTGTACTGGCCGCGAGCGTGTCCTCATCCATCGCTGCCCCTTCCTCCTGATAGACAGCCCTAACCAGTTACTGGGCCGCAGCAAGCTCAGCATCGCATTTCTTGTGGTCACAAGGTGTGTACGTTCCGTGTAATCTGCTTTATGTTCCCGTCAGCATTAAGATGGTTCCGTCCTTTGAAAAAAAATAATAATGCATTCCTCGGAAGTCACATTAGAAAACATGAATGTTTTGACTATTTAAAACTGCAAATGAACAACACATAGACTACAATTACCAGTTTATGAGGATGTAGGGTATCATTAAATGAGTTTAGTTGTTTCTCTTTAGTACCAATTACTTCAGACATGTCTAATTTGTTTTTCTTTCTATATGCAATTGATTGCCCTTTAAGGTAAAGTTAGACTGATGCAAAATAATGACTGTGTGTCAGCTCTTCATAGGGTGGGCCTTCTAAGCTAATGTTGAACACTGATGATAAAATGGTTTAGAAAAGCATATTTGTGTCACAAGAGTCTCTTCTGTATACTAAAAGAGTCTCATTTTTAAGCAGTTGACCAGCTCAAACAGCATTGTGATCATAGAAAGTAAAGTGTACTCATCTACCTGTTGTGAGCTTATCTTGAGCTGGTGATTTGGATATTTAGGAAAAAAATCCCTCACCAAAATTTCCGGAATTACATTAAATTGATATGTATCTTTATTTGAAGGTGCTATCTGGCCCCAGGGAAAATCTGGCATATTTTCTCTTTCAAACTATTGATATTTTTGTTTAAGTAAAAGTATATGGCAACTCTACCGATTTCCCCTGTTCACATATTTCACATATTTCAGATATCGCTCAGGTAATCAATGCCATTTGTTCCAAACTGCTTTTTAAACCATAACAGTATATGAAGTCTCCATGGTACAAATATCCCAGAAATGCCCTAACTGTGCCTTTTAGTCAAATAAACTAGATATTATCTTCATATAGAAAAAGAGCAAAATAGGGGACCTGAGGGATTTCTGGCTGCGGCAGGCGATGACTGGTGGGTGGTGGAGGCGGGGGCAGCTGCAGAAGATGGTCGGGTGGCCCGGGAGCAGCTAAGCTTGGAGGAGGCTGGGAGGCAGCAGAACCACAAAGTGCGGCCTCAACCCACAGCCCACCGGTTTCTGAGACATTCCTACTGGCTGGATCTGTGGCTCTTCATCCTCTTCGACGTGGTGTTGTTCATCTTCGTGTATCTTTTACCGTAAATGGTTTGCCTGATGTCTAGATTAAGAAGTTGGTTCCTGGAGTGGATTCTGAGAATGACTACAAACCTCTTGAACAAAGGAGACAGGATTGTGCAACAGAATCTCAAACTGAGGGACTTTTCTTTCATTTTACATACTCTTATTATTCCTTTTGGGGACTATATTAAATGGGTAATGATTTCACCCATTCATAGCTAAGTTCTTAAAACTAGACTCTTTGATTCATGTTTAAAAACTTTTCAAAATCTGATGGCTTTAGAGGGGCTGAATTCTATGTAAAGGTTTAGTGTGTTCATTAAGAAATATAGTAATGTCTTGCCTTTAACGTTTTAAGGATTAGCCAGATTAGTATAATACAAAAATGTAAAATTTTAAAGTGAAATATTTAAAAATAAATTACTCAAAAGCAAGGGAAGGATTTTGAGAAAAAGGAGTTAAGAGTTATACAGAAAATAGAGGCCCACAATGTCCTAGCCATAAGTACCAGTTTTTTAGATTAAGTGGGCCTCTGTGATGGCTGCCAGATTGTTAACAATCTCAGAGAAAGTATATAAATATAATATCCAACATGGGAAATCTAGTGTGCATGTCCTCTTACCTTTGTTTTCTTTTCAGTTCTTGAACTCCCCTAAAATAAGACTATGTCTGAAACCTATTTATTGTGGTTGCATTAAGAATGCCTGTGGCCAAAATGTGTTTTTTTTATATAATGGTTATACCTTAAATACTTCAGCAGAGTCATTTCAACAAATATTCGAGCACTTACTCTAGGCCAGGTACAGTACTGAGCAAAAAAGACAAAAATCCTTGTCTTTACGGAGCTTACATTCTTTCTCTAAATGTTAGTAAGAATTTACATTCTAGGAGTGATCAATTAGTGTTTAATCAGAAAGTTCACACTCCCAAAGCAGCTACTAAAAGCTGTCAGAAGCTATTTCTATTACATAACAGATACTCCTTTAAGTAACAGATGTTAGAAATGGGCTCTTTTTGAAATTGGTGACATTTGATACATGTGAATTGCCTAAATATTTTGAAGATATTCCCCTCCCTTAGAAACAGGGCATAGATCCGGCAAACTTTACATCCTTTCCCTCTTAGAATGACATTTACAGTGAAATGTGATTTTGGTAGATTTTAATTGCCTGTTGCCCACTACAAGGTAACACTTATGCCTATGGGGTATCGTTGCATCTGTCTGGAGTGAACCTTTTATGCAAAAATTGAAGCACCTAAAGAAACACAAAACTGAAATTTCATTGAGTATACCAAACAGTGCAAACTTTTTCTGCTGATTGCTAATAATTTTGTCCAATACATGTTTATTGTCTAAAAAAAAAAGAAAAAGAGTAAAATAACTTCTAGTTGTTTCAATATTTCCAGTTCAAATTACTTCCAATTCTCTGCCAAACATGTCTGTAAAAAGATAGTTAAGCTTACACAACTAAACCTAAAAGTCCATCCGGATATATGAACTGTTGGCTCAACCAAGAGAGGAGTATATAAGCATTTCTGAGGTGTTTATAAGGCTTACTGGTAAAAAATATCCGACTGATATATATCCAGATTAACTCTGGATAAAATATTGTGTAAATATTATTCAAAGTATTCCTATATAACTACTGCCCCTCCAAGGGAAAGGAAATGTATCTATTGGAATCCTTTTCTTTTTATAATTAAAAATCAGAGGGAGATCCTTCTGATATTAAGCCTAGAATCTTTGAACTTAAATTTTATGCTGGCTCTGCTATTAAGAAGTTGTTAGTCTCTTACTGTAACAAGAGACAAAGAGGGACACTATATGCTCATAAAGGGGACAATCCAGCATGAAGATATAAAGATTATAAATGTTTATGCACCTAACATGGGGATACCCATATACACAAAAGAGTTAGTAATAAACATTGAAAAATAATAGATAGAAGTACAATAATAGTAAGGGACTCTAATACCCTCCTTACATCAATGGAAAGACTGTCCAAACAGAAAACCAACAAGAAAACAATGGCTTTGAATGACATACTAAACCAGATGGATTTACCAGATATATTCAGAACATTCCAACCTAAAACAGCATAATACACATTCTTTTAAAGTGCATACGTAACATTCTCCAGAATAGATCACATATTAGGTCACAAAACAAGTCTCAACAAATTCAAAAAGATAGAAATCATATCATGCATCTTTTCTGACCGTAACATGAAACTAGAAATCAACCACAAGAAAAAATTTGGAAAGAGCAAAAATATATGAGCTTAAATAACATGCTACTACACAATGAACGGATCAACCAAGAAATCAAGGAAGAAATTTAAAAATGCATGTTAACAAATGAAAATGAAAACACACTGGTACAAAATCTCTGGGATTCAGCAAAAGCACTTCTAAAAGGGAAGTTTGTAGCAATACAGGCATATCTCAAGAAGCAAGAAAAATCTCTAATAAAAACCTAAACTTACACCTAATTGAGCTAGAAAAAAATAAGAACAAACAAAACCCAAAGCCAGCAGCCAGAATGATATAATAAACATATATTGGAGCAGAAATAAATGGTATAGAAACTAAAAAAATAACAGATCGATGAAACCAGGAGCTGGTTCTTTGCAAAAAAATCAACAAAATTGATAACTCTTTAGGCAGACTTATGAAGCAAAAGAGAGAGAGGGTTCAAATAAAATCAGAAATGAAAGAGGAGATATAACAAGCAACACCATAGAAATACATAGGATTGTCAGAGAATTTTATGAAAAATCATATGCCAACAAATTGAACAAACTAGAAAAAATGGATAAATTCCTATAAACACATAAACCACCAAAACTAAAGCAAGAAGAAATATAAAATTTGAACATTGTTCACCAGCAATGAAATTGAACCAGAATCAAAAAATCCCAGCAAATAAAATTCGAGGACCAGATGGCTTCACAGGTGGATTCTATCACTTAAAGAAGAGTTAACACCTATTTTTCTCAAATTTTTCAAAAAAACTAGAAGAGGAAGGAAAACTTCCAAATAATTCTATGAGGCCAACATTACCCTGATACCAAAACGAGACAAAGATACCACAAAAGAAAGAGAAGCGCAGGCCAGTATCTCTGATCATCATAAATGCAAAAATCCTCAACAAAATACTAACAAACTGAAACCAACAACACATTTAAAAAAAAATCATTCACCACGATAAAGTGGGTTTTAGTCTCCGGATGCAAGAGTGGTTCAGTATTCACAAATCAATCAATGTGATACATTATATAAATAAGAGAAAGGATAAAAACCATGTGATCATTTCAATAGACGCAGAAAAAGGACAACATCTATTCATGATAAAAACCCTCAAAAAGTATGTTTACAGGGAACATACATCAACATAAGGCCTTATATGAAAAACCTACAGCCAACATCATACTCAGTGGTGACAAACTGACAACTTTTCCCCTAAGGACAGGAATAAAAAAGGATGTCCACTCTTACTGCTTTTATTCAATATAGTACTGGGAGTCTTAGCCATGGAAATCAGACAACAAAAGGAATAAAAGGCATCCAAATTGGTAAGGAAGAAGGAAAACTTTCACTCTTTGAACGTGACATGATACTCTATACAGAAAACCCTAAAAACTCCACCAAAAAACTATTAGAATTCATGCATAAGTTCCATAAAATCACAGGATACAAAATCAATGTATAGAAATCTGTTGCCTTTCTATACACTAATAATGAAGTAGCAGAAAAAGAAATTAAGAAAACCATACCATTTACAATAGCACCAAAAATCATAAAATATCTAGGAGTAGGATTAACCAGGGAAGTCAAAGACTTATACTCTGAAAATAACACAACACTGATGAAGGACATTGAAGACAACACAAAGAAATGGAAAGGCATTCCATGCTCATGGACTGGAAGAACAAATATTGTTAAAATGCCTATACTTCCCAAAGCAATCTACAGATTTAATGCAATCCCTAGCAAACTACCAACAGCATTTTTCACAGAACTAGAACAAACAATCCTAAAATTTGTATTGAACCACAAAAGACCCCAAATAGCCAAAGCAATCTTGAAAAAGAACAACAACACCGGAGGTATCACAACTCTGGACTTTAAGTTATATTACAAAAACTTTAGTAATCAAAACAGTGTGAGACATTATATGTCTAATTAATCTTCCAGAAAGGAGGCAAGAATCTGCAATGGGGGAAAAAAAATCCAGTCTCTTCAACAAGTATTGCTGGGAAAACTGATAGCTACATTCAAAAGAATAAAACTGGGCCACTTTCTTTGACCATGCACAAAAGTAAACTCAAGATGGATTACGGACCTGATATGAGACCTGAAACCATAAAAATCCTGGAAGAGAGCACAGGCAGTAATTTCTTTGACATTGGCCATAGCAACGTTTTTCTAGTTATGTCTTCTGGGGCAAGGTAAACAAGACAAAAAATAAACTATTGGGACTACATCAAAATAAAAAGCTGCTGCACAGCAGAGGAAACAACCAACAAAACTAAAAGCTGACCTACTGAATGGGAGAAGGTATTTGTGATATCTGCTATAGAGTCAGTATCCGAAATACATAAAGAACCTTACAACTCAATGCCTGAAAACAAAGGAACAAAGGAAAAAAAGAAAGAGACAAACCGAAAACCAGATTCTTAACTGTGGCAACACACTGGTGGTTACGGGGCGGGAGGCGGGGGTGGTGGTGGAGGAGATAAGTGGGGACGATGGGGAGTGCACTTACCCCAAGAGTGCTGAGTAATGCACGGAACTACTGAACCCTATATTGCAGACCTGAACGTCGTGTAATACTGTACGTTAACTACGTTGGAATTATTATTATTTTTTATAGACTTATTTTTTATTGGTGCTCAATTTGCCAACATATAGTATAACACCCAGTGCTCATCTCATCAAGTGCCCCCCTCAGTGTACGTTGGAATTAAACTTAAAAAAAGAGGTTGGTCTCCTGGACTTTTCTGGATGGCGAGCTCATGGCAGGAATCTCGAGCACCTCGTCCTTCTGGGACCACATTCAAAGACAAAAGCTAGTGGTGCAGGTCCAAGAGCTCCTCCTAGTCTCTAATCGGAGAGGAACATGCTTGCCAGGAGACCCCTTACACTTTTCCCTTATTCTTCAGTGGTCAGAACTGGGTCACATGCTCATTCTTAGGCCAAAAACTGGAACCATTTTCCCTGAGATTGTGACATTTCCAATGAACATCTAAATTAGGAGTGTCTTGGTGAAGAAGAAGGAATAGGGTGAGAGCGGCTTGGCGATCCCTGACCCTACTGTGTTATTAGAACCACCTGGCGGCTTGCGGGGCTCCTTGGTAGCCTCAGCCGTGGCCACACACAACCCGGGGACTCTTAGGCCCCACCGCTAATGTTGGTTACAGAACTGAGGAAATGTTGAATGAAACTCATGTATAATCCAAGGAAAAGAACCAATAATCCTTCTAAATTTTTGTCAGTACCTGTGATTTTTGTATTTCTGAAGAACTGTATTTGAATGGCCTTTTGCCTTCATAGAGGGAATAAAATCTATTCAGACAAATAGAAACAGATTGTGACCTGCACTGTTCTTTTTTGGAAAACATGTCTTTTATTGTGAGTATAAAGATATTTTGAGTTTGTGTTTGCTCTACTACTCAGCATCCACAAGAACAAAAATCAGGAATCAAAAAGTGAAAAAATTCAAAGTGCTTTTGAGTGGCATAGAAGCCATAGATACTACATCTAGTATGTATATCATAGAAGCTTTCAAAAAAGTGGAAACTGACCTTCTGAAATTTAACTTAAACTACTTGTTTATGAAAACAGAGATTGGTCTCAAAAGCTGCTTTCAGTTTAAATGAGGAAGTCCAGGGTTTCAGGAAGCAGGACCTGATGCAGTAGCTTCGCCTTCACGGGGTGCTACTGCTCTGCAAGATTCTCCAGATTATGGTTAGTGAGAATAGTGTTGCACAGTTTTCAGATATACTCTTTTCGGTGCTAGGTGCCAAACATCAACAAGCGCAAAAATTGTCCATATCATAGTAAGATGTCTCGGAGTAAGATGTCACCTCAAAAAAAAAAAAAAAGCATCCATTTCTAGTAATTTTTAAATGAGTGTTAAAGATTATAATTCAAAAAAATAAAGATTATAATTCAGATTAAAGAAGGAAAACATAAGTTGTTCATTTCTCATTATAACTCGAGCCTCCAAATGTATCTGTATTTATATTTTATAGGAGACAGACATATCAGGGTAAATCTGGCTATCGAACCAAAACACTCCTCCTATCTCTACCTTAAAAAAAAAGTAGACAATATGTTAAAATTAGAAGTCACTTACTTTTAAATGTTGTATCCTGTGAAAGGCAACTGCCAGGAATATCTTCAGTTATTCACGGATAGGTTTTCACAGTATGTGCCAGGCAAAAAACAACTTTTTTTAAATCACCCTAATAAATAATAAGCATTTATTTAGATATGAAAGCAAAGTTTTTAAGGTATAAGATTTTCTTAGTAAGATTGGAACGATTCCACAGACTGCAGGATGGGTGGCACCCTTACAGTTTCCTACTAAGATTATATAAAATCCCAAGATTTCCAAATTTGACTCTTTTCTTTTTTCTGCTTACTCTTTTTGTTGTTGTTGTTTTAGAACTTATTTTCCACATTATAATTTATTGGGGGTTAGATACTTGTCAGGATGTAAGAGAATAGCATTTCTGAATTGGTGCTTTCAAAATGAAGCCTCTCTCAATCAACTTGTCAACTGAGTAATAAAATCCCTGGCTGGCAGTGGTTTGTTGGCCAGTGGGTTCATTTGTTTATTTTCATTTGGTATTTTTTTCTGTATATTTTAAGTAAGACACATGCCCAAGGGTCAGGTCCCATTGCTCATGAGCATGTAAAAATGGGATTTGAGGACTGTAATTATTAGTGGACTGAATTATGTCCGCTCAAAACTCAGAAGTTGACTCCTAAACCCAGTTCCACCGAATGTGATCTTTCTCCCCCAGGGTCCTTGCAGGTGTGATTAACCGGGTTCCTCCTGGAGCGAGGTAAGCCCTTACTCCCCCGAGACCGGGAACGGTGAATTTGGGCACAGACACACACCCAAGAAGCATGCCATGTGAAGATAATGAAAGGGCCTGTAGGTAAGGAAGACCAAAGGCTGCCGACAAAGCACCAGAGGACAGAGGCCCAAGACACTCCCTCACGGCCTCCACAAAGAACCAGGAGATGCGACTTCGGATGTCCAGACCCCAGAGCTGGGGACAGTAAACTACTATTGTTCTAAGCCACCTACTTTGGGCCTCGATTACAGCAGCCCTAGGAGACTAATAATTGGTTACAATCAAGTTTCTTTCATCAGAAAGAAATAGCATTTGACTTCTCCCAAGCATTGTTTTTTTTTTTAATTATTATTATTTTTTTCAGGATCAAACACAATCCAAGCGGTTGTGACTCTGCTGAAGCAAACCACTCATTTCATTGCTACCACTCTCCTTACAGGCAATACTTTAGAACAAAAATTCTTCGGAGACTGATTAAATTTTGGTTACCAGTTATGTCTACTTAATATCAATGTCACATGGGGCACAAACAGCAGGTTGTGACATTGATAGAGAGTGGAGGTAAGGGAAAAGTTAGAACATTCAATGACTACAATACATGTCCCCAGTACAGCTGGAGAGCCAAACCTTTTCACGTGCAAAAATGACATTAAAGACTGTATCTGGGCAGCCTGGATGGCTCAGCGGTTAGCGCCTGCCTTCGGCTCAGGGCGTGACCCCAGGGACCCAGGATCGAGTCCCACGTCGGGCTCCCTGCACGGAGCCTGCTGCTCCCTCTGCCTGTGTCTCTGCCTCTCTCTCTGTGTGTGTCTCTCATGCATAAATAAATAAAATCTTTAAAAAAAAAAAAAGACTATATCTGACATGAAAAAGCATGATTCAACTTCAGTAATCAAAAATAAATAAATAAAAGTGGTTGAACAGTAATTATCTTATTAATTTTTCTCTCCATCTTCATAAAGCCAAGAAGGGCGAATTGCACACTTTTATCTCTGCCCCTTGGGTTAAAGATCTGGATAAAATAGCACAATGTGCAGTCATTTGGCCGGTGGCTAGAGGCCCCAAGTGGTGTTCTTCTGCAGTCTAGACTCCAAGCCAAGAAAGGCCTGGGGCTGCCTCAGGGTATGTGAAGGCCCTCCAGCAAGGCTCAACCCGCCCACGGAAGAAGTGGTCTCTACTGAGGAGCGAGGAACCACGGGAGGAAGGAGAGGGAGACAAGGACAGAGGCTGAGAGAACGCTGTCAGCACCATCCAAGGAAAACAGAACCACCTGACAGGGAGCTCAAGCCACACTTACTGGAAAAATTCTTTAAAGCCATCTAACTTACTTTCTTCCATTTAATTTTCACCAAGTAATCTGGTATTTATTCATTTAACTTCACAGACCGCATGGTGCTGGACAGAGGGAGTACCGGCGAGTGTTCTTGTCCCTAGAAAGGAATGTGCCTCTCTGCTAATTGAAATAGCAGTATAAAGCATATCCCTTGAGTTTAGCAAATATAGGCAGTTATAGCAATAAAAAAATAGCTAACACCTACAGAGCACTTGCTGTGTGCCTGACATTCTTCAAGCACTTTGTATCTACCAATTCATTTAATTCTTACAGTAAACTCTGCAAAGGAGGGATAATTATGATGCCCATTTTTATAGACAGAGAAATTAAGGGTTAGACCTTGGGGGAAGCATTTGACTCAGTTTCTGGACCTGAGAGTTAAGAAACTAAAACCTTGACCAGCAGTAATTCCCTAATGGACCCTACCTTCTCACACCTGGCTTAAAATAGCCTCAACAATCGTTTACACTCAAGGTAGTACCGCACCATGTCAGCGACTCTGCTGAGACAGTATGAAATAGCTTGTGTACCGGGGGTGCACAGGGTATGTGCAATTTTGTGTCGACACTATTACATTGCTGGTTTAGAAGCAGTATTGTGAACAGATATGCCAGTTTTGTAAGGGGGAATTTCTTTCTTTTTTTTTTAAGATTTTTATTTATCTGAGAGAGAGGGAGAGTAAGAAAGAGAGAGATACGGCAAGAATGATCAGGGTGAGGGCAAAGGGAGAAGCAGACACCCTGCTGAACAGGGAGCCAGAAGTGGGCCTCGACTCCAGGACTCTGGGATCATGAGCAAAGACAGACATTTAACTGACGGAGCCACCCAGTGCCACCTGAGGGTGAATTTCTTTTGCAAATACTCAATACTCAGACTGCAAGTGATGAAACCCTACCCCAGCTTGTAGTAAGAACCTTCACGCATTCCTCAGAACCCCTGTAATTCCCAAAAATGTATGAGTCAAACTTCAGTTTGAGGTGCCTGCTTTTCTTTAATAATTCTCCAGGTCTTTAGATGAACTGAAATAAGCACCAATAAAGCATAAGCACAGAACAAATCCCTATGGTTTACCCTTTACCTGTGACCAACAAAACTTATTTAAATTTTGTTATCCTATTCAGAATAAGATTTTTTTGTGTGTGTGACGTTACGACTATGGAATTGGGCCCCAACTATTCTGTTATATTATCAATGTTAAAGAAATAACTTGAACAAATTAGAAAGCAAGCAATAAAAGAAGAGGTAAACTGAGGAAAACATGAACTATGGTTTACCAATCTCTGTATGTAGTCTAGTTCCCTCCCACCCCCATTACCCTTAAGATGACTAGAGAAGTTGGAGAGGAGAAGAGGAGAAGTGGTGCTTATGCGGGGGGAGTATGAGAGAGGCGCTGCCTTCCACGGGTTCTCAGCAGAGCTGGGACGGGTGCATCTTTGCTGCCTGTCCACACCCGCGTACCCAGCGCCTCCTGTGTGGCAGGCACTCTCCAAGAAGCAGAAATACCTAAGTTTACAGCCAGACAAGATCCCTACCCAGGGAGGCTTACATACATTCTGACAGTCTCGGGGTTGGGCATACTAACCCTTTATACCACAGGAGAAGTGTAGCTATGGAAGGCAGGATAAAGAATTGACACCTGCTGAACACACACTTTATACAGGGCTCTGGACTTTCCCTCAGACCCCATTGCACCCCACTGACTTGTGAGCCTAACAAACAAGACTTGGAGAGCTGCTGAAAAATCCTGCTCCTCCCTGCTTTGGATCCTAAATAGACAAGACTACATTAAGGACTATAATCAGTAGTCTATAAAAATAGAAATCCTTGAAATACTTAAAATCTTCAAATTGGGACAATCTGGACACATAAAAGATCTTCAATAAATGTTTTTAGAATGAATGCATGGCTAATAATTTTTAAAACTGTCAAAAATCAGCTTCATTATTTAATAACTTGTAGGACATGAAGTTCTTTGACACTATAAAAGTGTTTGTCTTGTCCTCTTAAGAGGGAACAATATCTGAAAATTAAGTAAATAAAGAAAATGCTTAGAGAATTTAAGATAGGATGAAGAGCTTTTTTAGGCAAGTACTCCAGGTTCTTCTATCCATGAGAATTCTCTACAACCAAGCAAACAACCTGAAGTCACAAGAGGTCATTCACCTAAGCAGCCCCATATTATCACAACATAGATTCCACGGATGGTTGGCTGACTCTTATCTTCAAAATGAATGATGTGGAGAACCCAAAAAATAAACAATGGGGACTGTTCTCCTTTCTGAACTCATAGGATATACACTTTGCGGAGCAGGAGTAAAGAGGAAGAATTTAGTTTGCTCAGTGAAAACAAGAGAAATGGCCCAGTGGATTTGCATTCTAAATAGATTAAGTGTGCCATTCGTTGATTGGCTAATTTCACTGGAGGAAATTCAATATGGAGAAAAAGAAATGTAGTAATATAATCCTCTGTCAAATATGAAGAGTCCTTGGGCAGCCCGGGTGGCTCAGTGGTTTAGCACCACCTTCGGACCAGGGCGTGACCCCAGGATCCCGGGATACCAGGATCAAGTCCCACGTCAGGGTCCCTGCGTGGAGCCTGCTCCTCCCTCTACCTATGTCTCTGCCTCTCTCTCTCTCTCTCTGTGTCTCTCATGAATAAATAAATAAAATCTTTTAAAAAATATGAAAAGTCCTCAAATATAATATAAATTTTTTGGCTACTCAAGGAATATGAATACATGTTAACTATTCCTATTATTGTGGGCTGCATATCCTCATGATATTATCTTCCTGCTTACCTGCTTCCTCAGGAGTCCACTGATAGCCTAGCAAAAACCGAGGGGAAAATATTTTATTACCTCTATTTAGAGTAAAAATTTTAATTAACCTTCCTAACAAACATGGAAAGGAAAAATCAATAGCAAGTCATCTGGGTGGGAATAGAGGAAATCATCTCTGCTCAAGCTGATGTTTCTTTAAACCAAGTGAATATGCTGGTCAGTCCCCAAAATAAGATAGGGAGCAAGGAGATAAGCAAAACCTAGGACATGGAAAATGGAATTTGAGAATCTGAGCTTCATGGTAAAGCTTCATTCTTTTATCAGAATTATTGTAAATTTCTAGCACAACACACCCACGTTAAAATATACGTGCAAAACTCATTCCAGAGACACATGTAACCACTCAATCATCTCTTAATTATCTCCATTAAAAGAAACAGTGGTAAAAATATTCCCAAATATTCGTGGGGCTTTTTGGACATGATTTCACTCCAAATTTAATTTTTTAATTGAGGTATAATTTACATGTATTATATTACTTTCAGGTGTACACATAATGACTTGTTATTTGTATATATTGAGAAATGATCATCACAATAAGTCTAGCTAACATCAATCATCATACATGGTCACAGAATTTATCTTTCTTGTGATGAGAACTGTTAAAATCTACTTTCTTAGCAACTTTCAAACTGCTGTGCCACCCAGGGATCCCTCTTAGCAACTTTCAAATATGCAATACGGTATTATTAACTACAGTCACCATGCTCTACTTTACATTCCCCATGACTTACCTACTTTATAACTGAAAGTTTGTACATTTTGACTCCCTTCACCCATTTTGCCCACTGCCCACCCCCCCACCTGTGGCAACCACCAGTCTGTTCCAAATACTTTTTAACTGGGCTATGAATATACTATAGTATCAACATATAATATGAGAAGTTGATGAACAATAAGAATTACTACCTTGGGATCATTGTTGGTAGCCATTACATTCTTTCAAGAAGTTTATGCCCAGTGTTGATGGAAACTGAAGAGTTATAATGCATCTCCAGGAATAAATTAGAGCCTGAAGGACTAAGAAAGTTGAGAAGCATCCATGTAGAAGTTTTTCTTATCTAACATTTAGGAATCTGTGTCTGGTACACAAGGAACTTAAAGATGATCACTGGATTACCTATCACACAGAAAAGGGGAGAAGAGTTTTCTAAGAACCTTTGATTTTCAAAGTCAGAAATAAACATAAAATAAATTTATGAGAGGAAGACAACCTGGGGAGCATACCAGGTGGCAAGAACCAACTGGCTTAGAACCAGTTGGCCCAAGAGTAGAGGGACACTTACTATTTCGATGAAAAGAAGAAAATAATTTTAATAGAACAGTGATAGTACATTTGATTTCTCAATAATTTAATATTTGAAAACTTCCAAAAGGGATATTTCTACACATTCACATCAAAAAAAGTCATGGTTCCATCCCACATATCCATGTACATTTGTGTTTTTAGCGTATGATACACAAATAGCCTAAGCAATTCTACTTCTAAAACATATTTCTCGTATTTATTTTATGACAAATTCCCAGGCTGGAGGTGGGGTAAAACCCAAGAGGCTACTGCCCCTTCCAGAATAACCATGTGGGCAGCTGCAGCATGAGAAGGTGAGCTACGAGCTTTTTGTAGACAGAACCAGATACTATTCATCTGTAGACCTGGCACATATTACAGTGCTTGGTACATAGTCACTATTGGATAAATGTTAATTATTAAGTGTGCACCTCATAGGTTTATAACCAAGTAGGTAGCTACCTGGACTGGGAATAAGTCATAGATTAAAATTCAAATTATGTTGGTGACTTGTCCTGTGAACTTTTATGAGTCACTTCCCGTCTATTTGGTCATCTAGGAAAGAGGCTGCCTGTTGGAATATTTAATGTATCTAATGTGCATTGAACTCCTGCATATAAAAGTACCAAATAATTACTATTACAATTAACTAAAGAGCTCATCCTTTTTATTTCCCAAAGTGCCTTTCATCCAAATACTTGAAAGCACTTCCCATGATGGCAAATTACTCCTAATGCTTTTCTAGAACCTTAAAACATTTTAAGAACTAAAAACATATCTATAGCTTTCATGTGTAATGATTATTTTTACCCAGTCCCAGGTGGCTTCTGTATTATTACTGTAATAACAGTTTCTAAAGCCTTTCTTTGGTCTCTTAACTTTTTTAGAATTCATGAAGTATTTACACTGAAAGGGCTACTACGTAAAAAGGAATACTGTAGTAGGCCCTTAGACGCCCTATTAAGTCCAAGGTCAACCTGACTGTAACCCTGTCACTGTAGCCAGACTCAGATAAATCTGAAGAAATCTTTTGCGATTCTCCAGATATGCACAATCTCTGGATCATCACCAGCTCTGGATACATAAGTCACCTCTGGGATTTAAGTAGCACAGAATCACCAGGAAACATCCACATTCCATGAAAGGAGCCTGAGTCCTCGGGAATCACTGACATTCAAGAATTTTTTAGTCTAGTGCCTAAGAAGGCAGGGTGGCTCAAGGCACCTCAAGGACTCCTTCCATTTCTGCTGCTTAAACCCAGGCGAGGCTTGGCTACTGGTATCTCAGGCATTTGAAGGGCCTCCTTCTGAGGACCATTTGCAAGCTGAGGTCCAGTTCTGGTGCAAACCTGCCTATCTGCACTGACAAAAAGAGGGAAAAAATGCCAGGAGAAAACAAAGAAGGCAGGAGCCAAACATAGTTTTAAGAAATGGTTGTGTCCAACAAGGCCCTTTATATAGAAGTCTATTAGTATTGTTTTCCAGGATCTGTATTTAACATAAAACAATAATAAATTTGAAACCAAAACACTTTTATTTAAGGCATCAAACATGAAGAGTTTAGTAGGAAAAGGAAAAGTTGGAAGGGACTTTTGTTGGAAAGCTGAAAAAGCTAAAAGCATATCTTCATTTCATAACAGTTGTAAAAAAAAAACCAGAAAATTCTATGATTGAGAAAAATAAAAATCAACCTTTTTCTCTCTCTTTCCCACTCTGATCTTATACATCAGAATTAACAAATTCCCCCCAAAGTACAAATGATTTCCAAATACAGACCGTTTGTAATTTTTATTTACAAATGAAATACATGTTTTCTTATGTTGCTCATTATTGATTAAAACGCATTTTGCTGAATCAAAATATTTTTATTTTGTTACACAGGCATTCATTCATGAAAAAACAAAAAGGATGCTTCATCCCCTCTCATGATTGCTTCTTTTTTCCCAGCTTGCCGAAGGAAGGACATGTCAAGGATGAAACTTAGCAAGAGCAGGTAGAGCCGCCATCTCGGAGTCAAAAGGGCAAGACCAAGAGAATCACCAGGATGCTGGGCCTGCTATCAAGGCGCTGCTGGCTGATACCTATCAGCCACCCCCCCACATACCGTGTCGTGTGAAAAGAAGAAAACCTCATCTTTCTAGTCCACTGTCAGATTCTCTGTCGCTTAAAGTTGAAAAGCCTTGTAACTGACAAAGAATTAATAAAAGTATTTTTTAGGCACACAAACAATGGAGGCTCAAAGAGGGAAGTGATACGAAGCAGAAAGAATTAGGAAAGGCCTTGAGGAAGACTTGACACTGGTGATGGTCATGAAAGGCTGCGATATAGGAGGAGAGTACATTTTAGGTAAAAATTATGCTCCAGCAAAAGCTCTGAGAAAAACATAAAAAGTATTGTTTTTATTAAGCCATCTGGTCACGAAATCATTCATTTTGCTTACAGTTTCACTTAAGGCTAATATTTGATTCATATATATATATATATATATATATATAAAATGCTACCAAATATGAATATGTTTCCAATAATACCTATGATACCATAATAATTGATTTTGCCATTTTGGGGAAAATTCCCCCCAAAAGTATAAATACTGAAGCATTTTGCAACTTTAAACTCCATTCAAAATTGTATTTTCAATGCTGTTTTGCAGAACTTATATTTATTACAGTTTATGTTTATTTTTTCTTTATTTTTTTTGAACTGGAAACTAAAACATCCTAATCCCTTTTAATCATGATAAATTATTATTTACTAATAAATAAAACTATTGGTAGGCAATGATTCATTGCAACCTTCATAAACCTGATTATTATACATATTCCAAAAATAAATATAATAATGAGCTCCTTGCCTCTGCATATATATATATATATATACAGGCAAGAGGCATCATAATTACAGGATTGTGCAGTCTTAAGGTCAAAGCAGGAGGTCAGAGCTCTGATCCTAACCAGCCCAGGATGAAGCTGCTGATTAAAAAACAAAACTAAATAACCATAAAAACAAAACAAAACAAAATTAAAAAAACCTATTTCAATGCAGGGGAATGTATTTCGACCAATTGTTTATTAGATTTAACTATTTTTGCTCAGCATGGACCAGTTCATTAAAAGATGTTAATGAAAGCCAGATATTACTGTAAAAAATGAGAACTCTAGAAATTTAATTTAAGGGTGAGGATGATTAATTTGGTTATTTATTTAGAGTTTAAGAATATGAGATAATTGGTGTTAGAAAGATTTATTTTTATTCTCTGACACAACATCTAAATAGATAATATTGGAATTTCCCCAATTGTACATTGTCAGATTTCTGAAAGCATGCTTAATTCTGCAGTAATAATAACTATGGATACTTTGTGCCAATGCATTAAGACCAAGAAATCTGTTATGTGTCTCAGTTTTCCCAAGCAAATTAGTCTTAAGTTATTTCAGGCTTAAATGTTACAATGAATTATATAAGTAAAATAAACTGATGCATAAAGGCCTCTATGCATTTTTAATGTTCAAAGGAGAGATGACATATTAAACATTTTAACATAAATTCCCTGTGCAGAGTAGTTACAAAATGATATGTGAAATTATTATTATTTTTTAAATTTAGAATGAGGTATGATTTATTGATTTTTTTTAATTTATTTTTTATTGGTGTTCAATTTGCCAACATATAGAATAACACCCAGTGCTCATCCCATCAAGTGCCCCCCCTCAGTGCCCGTCACCCAGCCACCCCCACCCCCCACCCACCTCCCCTTCCACCCCCCCCCCAGTTCGTTTCCCAGAGTTAGGAGTCTCTCATGTTCTGTCTCCCTTTCTGATATTTCCCACTCATTTGTGAAATTATTTTTAAAAAATAAAATTCTCTCTCTAAAAGGGCACTTGATGAAAAGATGTTCAATCTTACTATGTTAGCTAATGGGAATCTAAAACAAATTAAATGAGAAAATAGTTATGCATTTGATTTTGCCATTTTTTAAAAAGATTTTATCTTTCTTTCTTTATTTTCTTCCTTTCTTTCTTTTTTAAATAGACTTTTTTTTAAAAGCAATTTTAGGTTCACAGCAAAACTGAGCAGAAGATACAGAGATTCACCATATGCCCCTGCCCCCACACATGTGTAGTCTCCTCCATTATCACTATCCCCCTCCAGAGTGGCACATGTGTTACAGCTGAAGAACCTACATTAATATATCATTATCATCCAAAGTTCACAGTTTATATTAAGGCTCATTCTTGATATTGTATAAAATATATGATTGCCATTTTAACTGTCATAAGCGTACAAGTTATTCCCCATTATAGAGGGAAATCTTTATAAATACATATTTAGAATTAATTCCTAAAGTCAAGTTAATCCTAATCAAGTTCCTCCAACTCTTGGTAGATTCACAAAACTTCATATGGGTATCGCCAGTAATCTGTTTTCCAATGCCTCAACTTTTTTGACAGCTGGCCAACTTAGTATTTGTTTGGGATTTTGTTTTGATTTCGGTTAATTTTGTTTATATTTGTTTCTAAGCAATGGAATAAAAATACTCAAATTGAAATAATATTTTACAAACTTGTTTGTTCAATTGAACTGACAAATTCAATCATGACCGTGTTATCAAATCCAATATAAAGTATTCAGACTGAAAATTAAATTAAATTAATGGAAATTCAGAAAATGGAACTACCTATATGCATTGCCTCCGTAAGGCAAAGTATGCGTATCCCGAGTAATTACTCTCATCAGACAAGGTGGCAGTACCATAGCACATGCTTGAGTTACCAAAACTATAGCATTCTTTTGAAAGCTTTGAATACATGGAACTTTACAGAATAATATTTATGTTACTAAACAATGTGTAAGAAGGTGTGGCTCTTGAGTGGTACGCCATAATTGTTATTTAGGTTTCTGGGCTTGTTCAGACATCTACCATCTTTTATAAGGATCAGGAGAGAAGCTAGGCTAAGATTATGGCCGCCTGCTGCCTGGCTAGGGAGACGTCAACTGGACTGATTTGGTCTTTGGGACTCCTCTACCCTCTGCTTGACCTTCCCTAAATATATCTCTCCCTCCATATGCCCTCCAAGTACACCTCATATAACCTGCTCCTCTAACAACCAGGCTCCTATCCCTCAGCTACACCTGTTCCAGAAAATGATGGGATAGACTCACTTCCATGTATAAAGAGCTGACAACACTTCATTTTTTATCATTCCTGAGTTATTTAAAATTTAAACAACAAATAAAGAATAAAGTAGTTAATTTTCTTTTTTTTTTTTTTTTTTTTTTTTTTTAGTAGTTAATTTTCTAATGTCAGGATCTTGGGAACTTGTAAATATAGTATTTTTGCAAGATGACAGGGAGTGCGGGCGGATCTTCACAGCAAAAGGGATAGGGAAACTTAGTAATCTCAAATTATTTTCAGAATTGCTATAAATATTCATATACACCTAGACCAGGTGAAATATTCCCATATAAAATATGACTGCTAGGATTTGCTTATATCAAGCAGCAGAACAGCAGTCCAGTTTACAGCTTGATAACTTAAGCCATAATTATTTACAAGATTCATTGCATCCAGAGTCAGCTCCACGTTACTGTAATCTATAGAAAAAAATGTGGTTGTCCATAGCATATTGATGTTGGTCTGTCGCTTTTCACGCTAACCCTATTGCCTTTTTCACTCCTTCAGCCTGACACAGATTATCTCTTGGCTCATGCACAAAAGAAAAGAATTCCATTGTCTCATTCCAGTATTAAATGAATGAAAATAGTAATTTATAGTAATTTGTAGGAACATGATGCCCAAAAAAGGGCAGCAGAGTAGGAGGATGATTGCCATGAGAGTACTACAGTTCCCAATAGGACAGGGTGATTTGCTAAATCCTTCCAGTACTCCATGAACTGCGTGAAGAACAACCTCCAAAGTAACATGAGCTAAAATTCCAGTTCCTGTCTCTGGGACAATGGACACAGAAGTGATGTAAGATGTAGCCTCCAGGGTGGACAATGTAGGGCGGACCATGGCTGTGCTTTTAGTGAGAGATGATCTTATCCCAGGGCTACTCAAGGCACATGTTTTCAATCCAGAGCACTATAGTATACTGGAATTTTAGGTTGTATTGTTTTCACATGGCTTGCTCTTTCTTTCTTTTCTTTCTTTCTTTCTTTCTTTCTTTCTTTCTTTCTTTCTTTCTTTCTTTCTTTCTTCTTTCTTTCTTTTCTTTCTTTCTTCTTTCTTTCTCTTTCTTCTTTCTTCTTTCTCTTTTTCTTTCTTTCTCCCATTTTTTCTTTCTTCCTTCCTTTCTTTCTTGAAAATATTTTCTATTTTCTTGCTTTTTATCACCTCGACCCAGTGGCTCTCCAGTGACCATTACTGTGATTGTGTTTCTCAGGAGAAGGAGGCCCTGTAAACAGGGAGGGATAAGGGTTTCCTAAAGATCCAAAAGATTTATAGGAGAGAGGAGAGTTGCTATGACTGGGCAGGAAATTTTGTTTGGTTTTGGTTTTTAAAATATTTATTTATTTACTTATTTTGAGAGAGAGAACACAAGTGAGAAGGGCAGAGAGAGAGGGAGAGAGAGGACCTCAAGCAGACTCCCTGCTGAGTGCGGAGACTGATCTCACAATCCTGAGATCACAACCTGAGCCTAAACCCAGAGCCAGACACTAAACCGACTGTACCACCCGGGCACTCTGACCTGGCAGGATGTTTCAAAATTAGCTATATTTAGGGAACTCTAAAGAGTTCTCTCTAACCCCAAGCCAGTTCATTTTCATGATGCAGGTCATCACAGGTTAAAGGTTAGGAATTCATATGAATCACACATGGGACAGATTTCCCTGATAAGGTAAAGAAAGATATCTTTTTCCTTTTTATTTTATTTATTTATATGATAGTCACACAGAGAGAGAGAGAGAGGCAGAGACACAGGCAGAGGGAGAAGCAGGCTCCATGCACCGGGAGCCTGAAGTGGGATTCGATCCCGGGTCTCCAGGATCACGCCCTGGGCCAAAGGCAGGCGCCAAACCGCTGCGCCACCCAGGGATCCCGATATCTTTTTTCTAACTCGAGAAAGAGAGCTTCTAACTCACACCTTCATGGATCAAAAGAAGAAAAATTCTAAATCTTAATAAGCTAGAATAAAGTGCTTTACATAGACCGACAGAAAGAAAAAAAAAAAAAACTTGATACATGTAATGCCTGGAAAGCAGCATCATGTAGCAAGAAGAGCTCCAGATGGGGAAGACGGATGCAGGTTCTAATTGCTAGTGACCCATGTGGCCTCGGACAAGTCACTTGACTTTCTGTGGCCTTGTTTCCGCATCTGTAAAATAAGCGGGCTGTGTTTGAGGATCGTGGCTTTCTTACTGTTTTTTTTTTTAATAAATTTATTTTTTATTTTTTTATATAAATTGCTTTCTTATAATACTTTGTGGCACTAAGACTAGAACAGTTGAATTAAATACCCCATGTGTGTTAAATTTCTACTGCTATATTACAAATCATCACAAATTTAGTAGCTTAAAGCAACACACACTTATCTCATAGTTTCCACGGGTCAGGAGTTCGGCAAGCCTCTGCAAAGCTACAATCAAGGTGTCGACCAGCATTTTGTTCTTATCTTGAAACTTGGTTGGTGATCCACTTCCAACGAGATTGTTAGTAGCATCAAGTTCCTGTGTTTGTAGGACTGAGGGCCCTGGCCCCTTGCCAGCTCTCACTATCGGCTCCTAGGAGCCACCCACAGTTCCTTGCCACATGGCCTTCTCTGTGGGTCATCTGATAACATAGAAACTTGATTTTTCAAAGCTAAAAGTGAGAAAGAAAGAGCCTGGTAGCAAGATGGAGTCTTATATAGTATAACCACCAATGTAACATCCCAATTATCTTTGCCATATTCTATGGGTTAGAAGTTAGTCACAGGTCCCACCCAAGCTCAAAGACAGGGGATGACACAAGGGCATGAACACCAGGAGGCAGTGGGTTATGGGACCACCTTAAAGTCTGTCTGCCACATTTTCATGTTTTTTCCTACACTCAGTCCTTCAGCAGGTGCTGTCAGCTAACCTTTAAGATATACTCCAAATCTGCCACTTTGCATCATCTCCATTTCCACCCAGATCTCCCTAGTTTGCCATTATTTTCCTCATTTATCCTATTGCAATAATCAGGCAGCCTGGGTGGCTCAGCAGTTTAGTGCTGCCTTCAGCCCAGGGCATGATCCTGGAGGCCTGGGATCAAGTTCCACGTCAGGCTCCCTGCATGGAGCCTGCTTCTCCCTCTGCCTGTGTCTCTGCCTCTCTCTCTCTCTCTCTCTCTCAAATAAATAAATAAAATCTTTTAAAAAATATATAAAAATCCTATTGCAATAGTCTCTTAACTTGTACCCCTCTGTCTTCTCTTGCCCTATTAGCTTACCACCTTACCCACATGACCTGGCTCCTGACCTCGTCTGTGATCTCATTTTCTACTCTTCTTCCCCTTTTATCTCCCCGCTTCTGCTACCACCAAGCCCATTCCTACCTCAGGACCTTTACAAATATTCTTTATTCTGACAGAAATGTTCTTCCCTCAGATCTTTACCTGTTGATTTTGTCTCCTCATCCATTCCCTGCTCAAATACCACCTCTCCAGAGACCTTCTCTAACTACTGTAACTCATTTAGTTAGTCTCTGCCCTATTCCAGGCATTCTTTGTCTTTGTTACCCTGCTTATTTTTTGCATAACTTACTAATAAATGAAATGTGTGTTTTATTCTAGTGTCCTCCACTAGAACGTAATGTTATGAGGATAAATCACTGTATATCCAATAGTGCCCAATGTCATAAATATAAAATGAAGAAAAAATGCAAAAATGAAACCTAAAATTTTTAATTGAGAAGGTTGGCTATCTGATAATTTTACCATATTATCCTTAATTCTTACAATTGCCATGATGGATGATAGCTTTATCAATAATTGCCACCTATTCATGCTTAGCTTTTTAGAGACCACTCTTATTTGATCAACTCAATAACAATTGTTTCCACTGAGGAAGCCTCTGCTCTGAGTCTAAATATCTGGTGAGTGCTTGGGGTACAGGTATTTTAAGTGATGGATTTAAAAGAACTCATGTGCTTTCCATCAAGATATGCAGAAGGCAATGATTTAGGAATTAGGAGGAAACACCTCTTCTTTATTAGAAACTCCTAAAATTAGCCATTTCCATCTTTGATAATGCACTGGTGGTAGCATAATATGATGAAAAAAAAAAACATTGCTCCGGAAGCTAGGAGACCTAAACTCTAGACCTAATTCTTTCCAAAGACAGCAATTTAAAGCATCATTTATTGCTTTGGGCCTCATTTTCCTCATCTACAAAATGACAGAGTTCAGCTGGATGACTTCCAATGTCCTCTATAATATTAAAATTTTTGAAATCTATGGGTTCCACCAATCTATAAAATTCTAGAAAAGGGTAACTGTTGGTTTATGTTATTCAGAGTAACTGTTGAGTTGTGCTATTCATCAAAAGTCTGTCCAACTAATCACAGCATTTATAGAAAAAAAAAAGGAAAAGGCCAACAACAACAGTACAGCAAGGATGGTTCATCCTATTCCTCTGAAATTATGCTCACTGTCTTCCCGTTAACAGTACTGACTATTATAGTGCTGACGTTTGTCTTTCAGACTAATCATATATGTTATCACCTGCATAATAAACACCCGGGCCAAAGGAAGAGTAGTTGTTTCAGTTATCTATATCATATCTTATTCTGCAGATACCTGGTTTGGAATTCTGGCAGCATCGAGAAAACTCTCTTTTATACATTCCACAGGAATAATTTATTAAGACAGAAAACAGATTTACCAATCTAAGTCAACGAATTTGGGTAATATAGCATGGCTGTTTAGAAAGCTTCAAGAATCTGCTAGTTTTCTAGTAGTAACATGTCACTTGCATACAGAGCACTTCAAAGTGATTCCATATGCCATGTTATTATTGCCCTTATTTATTAAATTGTACCATTTGAGATCATTTGTAGTCCATATTAAAACATTGCATGATAGTCTAGTTAAAGCAATCATAACAGAAAGTTAGTTATTTAATAGTAAATTAATCATTTTTTATTTTTATGGGTTCTTCGGTATCCATGTGAATTAAAGAAATGCTCTCCTGAGATATGTTTGCTTATGCTTAAGTCACTTGAGGTTAGAACAATCCCAAAAACAACCAAGGGTAGGTTACTCAAATATAAAACATTAAATTTTGCCTCATACTTGAAGATAGCACTGTGGTTTGATATAAGTAATAGACATTATAAAAACACACAGGAAGGAAAGAGGCTGGGAAGATGGTAGAGTAGGACAATGCTTAGCTCACCTCATCCCTGGATGCAACCAGGAAACATTCCCACTGGCATAAATAACCCAGAGGACAACCCAAAGACTGACAGAACAAAACTCCACAACTAAAAGTAGAGAAGTCCTCAGGGTTTAGCGCCTGCCTTTGGCTCAGGGCGTGATCCTGGGGCCCCAGGATGGAGTCCCACATCGGGCTCCCTGCATGGAGCCTGCTTCTTCCTCTGCCTGTGTCCCTGCCTCTCTGGGTGTGTGTGTCTCTCATGAATAAATACATAAAATCTTTAAAGAGACAGAGAGAGAGAGAAGAGGCCACATCTAAAACAGTAGGAAGGACAGAGACATGGTAGGGAGCTCTGGGTCATCCATGGTTGGGTGGGGGCGAGGGGCATTAAGAAGGGTGAGAAACAGGTTCTTACACCAGGGAACCTGCAAGGGGAAGACAAATCTCCATAACATTTGGATTTGAAAGTGAGAAGGGCCAAATTTCATGAGTTCTTACAACCAACAGGACTTAAAGCTTGGAATTTTATTTATTTATTTATTTAGCACATGTGCAAGCAGGGAGGGGGCAGCAGAAGGAGAAGGAGAGAGAATCTCAAGCAGGCTCCATGTTCAGCACAGAGCCCATCATAGGGCTCAATCTCACGACCCTGAGATCATGACCTGAGCCAAAATCAAGAGTCAACACTCAACTAACTGAGCCACTCAGGTACCCCAAAGCCTTAAATTTAAAAATCAGTGGACTCAGTTCTGGGAGAGCCTAAAGGGTTAGGAAGCTGAATCCCTGCCCTTAAAGAGATAGCCAACAGCCCCTGGAGATCCAGCCCAGAAGCAGCAGTTTGAAAATTGTCTGGGATGAATGGGAAGGAAAGTTATTTACTCATCTTAAAGCCTGTCCCAGAGAGGATAGGATCCTAAGGAGACCCTTCTATGAACAAAGGAGCTGGTAGGCACCATTTCTATTCCCCACCCCTTAGCATAAACATATAGCCACCTGGGGGAACCAGTTCGGCACCAATACTCACCAGCTAACTTACTTACACCAAGCCCCACGCCCCCATGTTTGGCAGACCTGCGCTTTCCAGTCATGCTTGCCTCAGTCCCAGTGCTGCAGGTTCCTTCCCTCCAAAAGACCAGCATTAAACCTCACCAACACAGAATCTCCCAACCTGCATGCTTTCCAGGGCCCTGGTCTCTGTAGCAGCTGTGTGCCCTTTGTGGAAGAGACTCAGCACACACAGCTTGTGGGCACTGTGCCCCCACATGCACTTTGTGGAACACCCCTGGCTGGCCCAGGTCTCTGTAGCAACTGCACATCACCTATGGTAGAGGACTAGCACCACTTTGTTAAAAGTGAGCACCCTGCCCACTACTTTCATGAGCATGAGACATTGCTGACTTTCCTAACATATAAAAACAGACTCAGAGAGTTAAAAAAAAATGAGGAGACAGAGGAATACGTCCCAAATAAAAGAACAGGACAAAACCAAGCAGGAAACCTAAGCAAAACAAAAATATGTAATATGCCTAATAGAGAATTTAAAGTAATGATTATAAAGAACTCACTGGGCTTAAGATAACAGTGGGGAACATCAGTGAGATCCTTAACAGAGAGATTAAAAAAAAAGAACCAATCAGAAATGAAGAACACTATTAATGAAATTAAAAATACACAATGGAATAAATAGCAGGCTAGAGGAAGCAGAAGAACAAGTTAATGACATGCAAGACAGAATAATGTAAAGTAATCAAGAAGAAAAAAATGAAAGAAAAATATTCAAAATGAGAATAGACTTAGGGAAATCAATGACTCCATCAAATATAATACCATTTTCATAAGATAAGAAGGAGATAGCTATTATTTCTTCAAACTTCTCTAATCTGGGGAAAGAAACAAATATACAAATCTAGGAGGCACAGAGATCCCCCATCAAAATCAACCCAAGGAGGTCCACACCAAGACACATAGTGATTAAAATGGCAAAGGCAGTGATAAAGAAAAATATTTTAAAGCAACAAGACAAAAGAAAAACAATTACATACAAAGAAAGCCCCATAAGGCTATCGGTGGATTTTTCAGCACAAACTTTGCAGGCTAGAAAGGAATGGCATGATATATTCAAAATGCTAAAAGGATAAAAAAAAAATCTGCAGCCAAGAATACTCTATTCAGCAAGGCTATCATTTAGAACAGAAGGAGAGATAAAGAATTTGTCAAACAAAAACTAGGGGATCCCTGGGTGGCTCAGCGGTTTAGCACCTGCCTTTGGCCCAGGGTATGATCCTGGAGTCCCGGGATCAAGTCTCGCATCAGGCTCCTTGCATGGAGCCTGCTTCTCCCTCTGTCTGTGTCTCTGCTTCTCTCCCTGTCTCTGTGTCTCTCATGAATAAACAAATAAAATTAAAAAAAAAAAAAAAACTAAAGGAGTTCATGACCACTAAATTAGCCCTACAAGAAGTGTTAAAGGGAATTCTTTGAATAGAACATAAAGACTATAAGAAAAAGTAGGAAAAGTAGGAAACACAAAATAAAAATAAGTATATCATAAAAATGAGTCCAGGGGTTCACAAAATAAAAGGATGTAAAATATGACACCATACACTTAAAATATGGTTGGGGGGGGTAGTAAAAAATAGGTTCAAACTTAAGTAACCTATAACTTAATACAGGCTGTTATACATAGGAGAGGTTATATACAAACCAAATGATAACCACATATCAAAAACCAGTAAGAGATATGCAAAGAATAAAGAGAAAGAAATCTAAGTATATCACTAAAGAAAGCTAGCAAACCATGAAAGAGAGCAAGAGAAGAAAGGATCAAAGGAAAACTACAAAAACAACCAAAAAACAAGAAACAAAGTGACTGTAAAACCATACATATCAGTAATTACTTTGAATGTAAACAAATTAAATGCTACAATCAAAAGACATTGGGTGATGGAGTGGACAAAAAAGCCAAGATCCACCTACACGCTACCTACAAGAGACTCATCTTAGATTTAAAGACACCTGCAGATTGAAAGTGAGGAGATGGAGAACCATTTATCATGGAAATGGATGTCAAAAGAAAGCCAGGGTAGCAATACTTATATTAGAAAAAAACAGACTTTAAAACAAAGATTGTAAAAAGAGACAAAGAACGACAGTATATAATCATAGAGGGCATAATCCGACAGAAGACATAATAATTATAAATACTTATGTACCCAACATGGGAGCACCAGATACATAAAGTGGTTAATAATAAATATAAAGGAACTAATCAACAGGGTATAAGCAGTAATCAAAACTACTAATAAACAAAAATAGCCCCCTATAATAGTGGGGGACTTTAACACCCCACTTAATAGACAGATTATCCAACAGAAAACCAACAAGCAAACAGTGGCTTTGAATGACACACTGGACCAGTTGGATTTAACAGATATATTTAGAACATTCCAACCTAAACCAGCAGAAAACACACATTCTATTCAGGTACACATGAAACATTCTCCAGAGTCGATCACATATTAGGTCACAAAACAAGTCTCAGCAAATTCAAAAAATTGAAGTCATGCCAGGCATCTTTTCTGATCATGATGCTATGAAATAACCACAGGAAAAAATCTGGAAAGAGCAGAAATTCATGAAGGACAAATAATATGCTATTACACAACAAATGGGTCAACTAAGAAATCAAAGAAATTTTAAAAATGCATGGAGACAAACGAAAATGATAATACAACAGTTCAAAATCTTTGGGATGTAGCAAAGGCTGTTCTCAGAGGGAAGTTTATAGTAATACAGGCCTACCTCAAGAAGCAAGAAAATATCTCAAATAAACAACATAATTTTACACTCAAAGGAGCTAAGAAAACAGGAACTAATAAAACTCAAACCTGCAGAAATAAATGATATAGAAACTAAAAGTGCAATAGAACAGATCAATGAAACCAGGAGCTGGTAATCAACAAATTGACTCATGAAACAAAAAAGAGGAATCAAATAAACAAAATCAGAAATGAAAGATGAAATATAACAATCAATGCCACAGAGATACAAAAGATTGTCTGAGAATAATTATATGCCAACAAATTGGACAGTCTAGAAGAAATGGATGAATTCCTAGGAACATATAATCTACCAAAACTGAAACAGGAAGAAATAGAAAATTTCAACAGGTCAATTATCAGCAATGAAATAGAATTGGTAATCAAAAACTACCAACAAACAAAAAATCCAGGATCAGATAGCTTCACAGATGAATTCCACCAAATATTTAAAGAAAAGTTAATGCCTATTCTCAAAGTTTTCCAAAAAATAGGAGAGGAAGGAAAACCTTCAAATTCATTTTATTAGTCCAATATTACCCTCATACCAAAACCAGACAAAGATAGTGAATAAAGAGAACCACAGGCCAGTATCTCTGATGAACGAAGATGCAAAGATCCTCAGCAAAATACCAGCAAGCTGAATCCAACAATGTACTAAAAAAGTTATTCACCATAATAAAGTCAGATTTACTCCTGGGATGCAAGGGTGGTTCAGGATTCACAAATCAATCAATGTGATCCATTATATCAATAAGAGAAAGGATAAAAACCATAAGATCATTTCAATAGATGCAGAAAAAGCATTTGAAAGGACAACATCCATTCATGATTTTTTAAAAAGTAGGTTTACAGGGAGCATACAGCAACATAATGAAGGCTATATATGAACCCACCGAATAGCCAAAGCAATCTTGAAAAAGAAAAACAAAACTGGAGGCATCACAATTCTGAACTCTAAGGTACATTAGTGATGTAGTGATGATGTGATGTGATGAAGACAATTATGCTGTTGGCACAAAAACAGAAACATAGATCAATGAAACAGAATAGAAATGACCCAGAAATTGACCCACAACTTTATGGTCAATTAATCTTCCAGAAAGCAGCCAAGAAAATAAATGGGGAAAAGACAGTCTCTTCAACAAATGGTGTTGGGAAAACTGGAGAACAACATGCAAAAGAATGAAACTGGGCTACATTTTTTCACCATACACCAAAATAAATTTAAAATGTATTAAGGACCACATGTGATATTTGAAACTATAAAAATCCTAGAGGAGAGCACAGGCAATAATTTCTCTGACATCAGCCATAGCAACATCTTTCCAGATATGTCTCTTGAAGGGACACCTGGGTGGCTCAGCGGTTAAGTATCTGCCCTAGGCTCAGGGCATGATCCCAGAATCTGGGATCGAGTCCCACATCAGGCTCCCTGCGTGGAGCCTACTTCTCCCTCTGCCTGTGTCTCTGCCTCTCTCTTCCTCTCCCTCTCTCTCTCTCTCGCTGTGACTCTCATGAATAAATAAAAATCTTTGAAAAAATTAGATATGTCTCTTGAAGCAAGAGAAGCAAAAATAAATAAACTATTAAGACTTCATCACAATAAAAAGCTTCTGCACAGCAAAGGAAACAATCAACAAAACTAAAAGCTGACCTATTGAATGGGAGAAGATATTTACAAACGACCTCTCTGATAAAGGCTTAATATCCAAAATATATAAAGAACTTACACAACTGTTACTAAATGGGCAGAAGACATGAACAGACATTCTCCAAAGAAGACATCTGGATGGCCAGCAGACACATGAAAAGATGCTCCGTGTTGCTCGTCATCAGGAAAATACAAATCAAAACCACCATAAGGTATCCCCTCACACTTTTCAGAATGTTTAAAATCAAAAACACAAGACACAAGAGGTGTTCACAAGGATGTGGAGAAAGGGGAATCATCTTGCACTATTGGTAGGAATGCACACTGGTGTAGACACTCTGGATGACAGTGTGCAGGGTCCTCAAAACTTAAAAATAGAGCTATCCTATGACCGGGCAATTGCCCTACTGGGTATTTTCCCAAAGAATACAAAGGATACATGCACCCCAAGGTTTATAGCAACATTATCTACAGTAGCCACACTGTAGAAACAGCCTGAGTGTCCACCAACTGATGAATGGATAAAGGAAATATGGTATATATATATACACACACACACAATGGGATATTATTCAGCCATAAAAAAAAAAGAATGAGGGGATCCCTGGGTGGCTCAGCGGTTTAGCGCCTGCCTTTGGCCGGGGGCGTGATCCTGGAGTCCTGGGATCAAGTTCCGCGTCAGGCTCCTGGCATGGAGCCTGCTTCTCCCTCCTCCTGTGTCTCTGTCTCTCTCTCTCTCTCTCTCATAAATAAATAAAATAAATAAATAAATAAATAAATAAATAAATAAATAAATAAATCTTTTTTTTAAAAAAAAGAATGAAATCAGTCAGGTAAGCATCCAACTCTTGATCTCAGCTCAGTTCTGAATCTCAGGGTCAGGAGTTCATGCCACATGCTGGGCTCCAAGCTGGGTATTTAGCCCACTTAAAAAAAAGAAAAAAAAAAAGAAAGAAAGAAAGAAAAAAAAAAAAGAAAAAAGAAACCTTGCCATTTGCAATGACGTGGATAGAACTAGAGAGTAGAATGCTGAGCAGAATTAGTCTGTCAAAGGAAGACAAATACCATACGATTTCACTCCTATGTGGAATTTAAGAGACAAAGAAATATTGAGGAGCGGAAAAAAAAGCCAAACAAAGAAATAGACTCTTATCTATAGAGAACAAAACTGATGGTTACCGAAGGCGAGGTGGGGGGGTGGGGGTAATGGGGGAAACAGGTAATGGGATTGCAGAGGGCGCCTGTCCTGTGAGCTGTGAATAACATCTAGACCTGGCGAGTCGCTGGATCGTACACCTCAGTCTACTATGATGCCGTACGACAACATCCTGCAACTGAAGTAAAAGACTTGGTAAAAAAAAACAAAACACACAGACAGGAAATAACAAAGATTGGCAAAATCTGGCAGACCATGCAAATACAATGCTTATTGGAAAAATACAACAAATATGCTTTATTTTGTTTGTTTCTTGCTTTTATTTAAATGCTTAGTTAACAGAGAGTGTAATACTGGCTTCTGGAGTAGAATTTAATGATCCATCACTTACGTACAACACCCAGTACTGAACCCAAGGACCCTCCTTAACCCCCGTCACCCATGTGGCCCGTCCCCCACTCACTTCCCGCCCAGGAAGCCTCTGTTCTCTCTACTTAATAGTCTTTTATGGTTTAAAAAAGCCCAGAAAACAATTCTAAGATTATAAACAGAAAGGCAACAATTTTTATATTTCTCAGCCTCCAAATACCTCATTATTATTTCCTCGGGGTTGCTAATTCATTCAAAATGGCTGACTTCCTGGGCCTTTGGCCTCATTCTGGAAGCCTGAATCTGTGCACAGAGCCCGCTGTGAGGATGCGGGTCGGGGACCAGAAGGCCACGTCCCCCGCAGCCGCTGCGCCCGCGGTCGCATGGGGAGGCGTCCGGAGACCAAGGTCTGGGCCGAGGAGGTCTCAAAGGAAAGGAGAGCAAGGAGAATTACAGACATAACAGGTTCCCGAGTAATTCAGACAAAAGATAAAGAGGGAGAAGGGGAAGGATGTTGGGGAGGGAGTCAGCGCCATCTGACGGGGCCTTGTGCGGCGGTGACAGGGACCTGCACAGAGGCTCGTCTTTGTCGTGTCGGGCAGGTAGACACCAGCTTCTATCTCCCTTCCTCCTTGTCCTCTGTGGCCAAACGTCGGTACCAGGAAATGTGAGACCCACGTTCCCTTCCAGAGCATCGTTCACGCGTGGAATGGCCGCAGGACGCTCCAACAGGCTGAGTCACTGCCTCATCGAATTAAAATGTGCCGACCCCTCCAAAGGGCACCAAGCACGCTTCTTATGGGGACACTACTGAAGCTGGGGGCGGGCTTGGGGCCCCCGCGAGGCTGTGGCTAATGTAAGACTCCAGAAATCCACCCATCGTGTGCCCCAAGGTGTCTTGTTAATAGTGCTCTTAATATTACTTTGAAAGCTCTCGAACTTGCTATTTTTTTTTAAAGATTGTATTTATTCACTCATGAGACACACAGAGAGAGAGAGAGAGAGGCAGAGATGCAGGCAGCGGGAGCAGCAGGCTGCGTGCAGGGGGCCGACTGGGCCTCGATCCCAGGTCTCCAGGGTCATGACCTCAGCTGAAGGCGGGCCCCCCAGGGATCCCCCAAACTTGCTATGTTAAATCCTAATCATTTTCTGCCTTCTAAGCTGTAGGCCCAGAACTTGGAGCTAGACCTGTTCCCAAAGCCTTCTGCTTACACAGGCACAGGGCAATGGGAAGAAACGTCACCCTCTTCTCTGGGTCTAAGGTCCAAGCATGGGTGCTGGGGGCGGACAGGCCCCGCTCTGAGGAACCAGGGCCAAATCCTTTCACCAACCTGGGCTCCGGTTTGGCCGGTGAACTGCAGGTCGTGCCAGGTTTCCGAGGGGAGAGGAACAGCAGAGTCCCTTCTCCAGAGCCCCCGAGGGGACCGGGGCCTGGCCGGGGCCGGGGCAGGCCCTGGAGCTGGGGGGCTGCTCGCACGTGGGCCCCACTCCTCCTCGTGGCATCTGTGATCCGCAGACACGTTTTGCTGGGCCTGGTTATTCTTTATGGTTAACTTCTCCTTTGAGGCCTGAGCCTTCTTTGTGGCAATTTTCTATTTTCTGTGGTTACAGTGTAATTAGGAGAAAAACACTTCATCTCTAGCGGTTGGAATGGGGGTCTGGTTTGGGGGTTTTGTTGGTTTTTTTTTTTTTTTTTTTTTTTGCTTATCTCTGCTCTCCTTCCATCCCAGTGTCTATGGACCTGAAATGGCTTCAGAGCCTGGTTGGCCCTACTCCTTCCCCCCTAAAGCGCCATCCTTTCCCTGCTCACTGCAGAGGTGGTAACGAGACTGTGGCAGCAAAAGGTCAGAGTGGGAGGCCTTCCTGCGGGGGGCACCCATGCATGCGTGGACATGAGAGGTTCCCCTGCGGCCGGGGGCAGGGCCTGGTAGAGACGGACTCGGGCAGTTGAGGGGGTGGGAGCTCGGGCCTAGTAACCTGCATGTGACTTTAGCTAAGTCACAGGCTGGGGAGACCTGGGACGTACAGCCCTGTGTCTATCTAAGCTCCTTGAGGGCAGAGGTCTCTGTGCCTTAGTTCCTCTGTCTACGAATATGGGTAAAAGTTGGATCTGAGGATTACATTCATGTATAATTTATATAAATATAAATGTTTCTGCTTACATCATACATAAATGTATAGTTATATATTATTATTTTATTATATATTACATTTATATAAAATTTATATTATCTATAATACATCTTTCTATAAAGTAAAATCAAACACATATAAATACACACATATATAAATCATTGAGTATCTGGCCATAGCAGGACACCAAGAAATAAGAAATAGGGTATAATTTTGTATATTTACCCCCCACCCCCACCCCAGGGATAGCAGGAAAAAGGGGAGGGAGAGATAAGAAAGAGAGGAAGAAAGAGGAGGGACAGATGGACTGAAGAAGAAAGGACTAAGGAGTGAACAAGGCAAACACTCCCCTGATGTGCCTGGAGAACAACGGTGATTCCTAAATATGCAGGGAAACGTTCTTGGAAAAATAGTACAGACGGCACACGCATCAGTGAAACAACCCCGTGTGGCACAGAGAAGTCTGCCCCCACACGGGCTGTTGACACTCACACAGGTGACATGAGTGGGAGAGGCAGCCCCAGAAGCCCCAGGGCAGCACTACCACCCTGGGCCTCATGTCTGGCGCTTGGAGCCCCGGAACGGGGCCGGAAGGGAGCTAGAGGCAGAGGAGAAGGAGGAGACTCTGCAGCTGGTGCCAGTGGACAAAGGCTCATGCAAACAGCAAGGCAAAAGCCAGACCACCCCTTCTCCTGCCCCCCGACAGTCTGCAGGTTTGCTCCTTGGAGCGCTGATACCCTGATTCTACCTACAGCAGCGATGCTGAGAGAGGCTGCGGGGCAGGGGCCCTCCCTGGGCCCGTTCCCCTCAATCTCATGTCATATACGTGATTAGAAGGCTGCCTTCCAATCCTTCTCCTCACTCTACTGCCCTGGCCGCATCCCTCCTCTCGAAAACCTAGATTACCTAAATCCTATTAAACTAGAACCACAGGCGTTTCCCTCTTGTCGCCATAGGTAAAGCCACGCGATGTACAAACAAGCACGAGACAATCCGGTTCTCTACACTTTTAGTCAAAAGCGGATACGGATCGACGGCTCCCAGTGAAAGGTCCCCTTTGTGTTCAGGCTGAGTGGGAGACTCATCTCTCTGCATTGTCGCTCTGGAAGAAACTCAGCTCTCCTCCGAGTAGGGCCAAAATGGGAAAAAGAGAAAGTTAGTATCGGAGAAAGACTGGCATTGTGAGGTGCTCTGCACAGCACCCCTCCCCCGGGGGCTTGGCTCCTCAGTCCACCCTGGTTGGAGTCTTGACTCTGCTGTTCACTAACTGATTCAACCCAGACAAAAACCACAACTTCAGTACTCAGATTCCTCACCTAGAAAATAAGAAAACAAAACTCCATTTTTATTTTTTTAGACATTGAATCATTTCATCAAAAAAATTAAAATAAAAAAAATAAAATCTTATGTGTGGGACGCTGGGGTGGCGCAGTTGGTTGAGTGTCTGCCTTTGACTCAGGTCATGATCCCAAAGCCCCGGGGCCGAGCCCCCCATCTGGCTCCCAGCTCATCAGGGAGCCCACTAGCTCCTCTCCCCCCACCCCCCACCATTCACGTGTGTACGCACACGCGTGCTCTCTCTCTCCCAAAGAAGAACTTAGGTGTGAAACCCAATAGGGTAAAGAGACACAAGAATAATTGTGTACATGTAGGGGTGCTGCAGTGAAGGGGGATAGAGCCTCATCCACTGGTCCCCTCCGCCATCTCCTTGATGGTCCCTGAACCATCACAGAGTTTGTGGATAATTGTGATCTCTCAGCTCTTCCTCCAAGAAGTCTCTAATATTTTACATGTATCTGCACCTCCCTTGGTTATGCACTTAGTATGCTGCAACACAGACAACTCTAGAGCATCCAAACTACGTTCTTCTTGGCCCTGGGCTCCTATAGGGCACCTCAGGACTCTCCGGGGTACAAAAACCCAAAAGGGAAGCCAGCCATTGGAGTCTGTAACCTTCCCACCCTTCACCATTTCACTCGCTGTGTCTGTGCTTTAACCTGTTTTATCCTTTTTGGGGCCATGTAAAATTTCTTTTGAGAAAAAGATTCTATTGCTTTAAAAGTTCAAAATCCACTATTTTGGCACAATGGTTCCTGAGCGCTTCTCACCTTAAAGCACAAGAAAGATGGCTTCGACGTGTATCTCACAGCCCCACGGGCGCGTCCAGAGGTGTAGGCAGCATCTCTAGCCCTTTTCCTCCCACCCAAGAACGCAGAAAAGTTTGTGAGAGGTAACAGCCGTGTTGCCATAGGGATTGTATTGAATATACGCATTTGTTCTTCTTCTGTGGCTGACACAATTGCTGTCCCTGTTGCAGTAAGCAAGAAATAAATAGGAGCGTTAATAATACCTTAAATAGCTACCTCTTTCTTTACGTAATGATTCTATCCAGAAGCAGCAACTTTATCAACCATAGAAAATGAAGTTTTAGGGGCACCTGGGTGGACATTCAAGAGTGTCTAACTCTTGATTTCAGCTCAGGGCTCGATCTCAGGGTCCTGGGATCAAGCCTAGCATCAGGCTCTGCACTCAGGGGAAAGTCTGCTTGAGGTTCTTTTCCTCTCTCTACTTCTTCCCCTCCTCTAGCTCTATAAGTGAATAAACAAACAAACAAATAAATAAATAAAATTAATAATACATTAATTTCATTAAAAAAATAAACTCTTAAAATCTTTTTAGAATAGTTAAAAACTGACAAAATGTGTAAAAATATGAAGTTTTGTAGCTTAAAAGAACTAAAATGCATCACCACATAACTAAGGAATATTTGCCTTCTAGCTACTTCATGATTTGTTATTCATCTTCAAGGCTGCTTGTCAGGTCAGCAGGTCTAAGGGGTCTGATGTGAGGTCATTTTTTTCCCAATTCTTTCTAATTGATGGAGTTTAAAAGAGATGAGAATCACCAACACTCAGAGGAAGAGGAGGGGACAATATACAGGATTTAAGGAGATGACTTGATGTTTCTTTGTGTTTAAAGTGTGTGTGTGTATAAATACATACGTAAAATATTAACTGATGCTTTAGTACTTTCCTACAAACAGTAATAATTGAGATTTTTCCAATAGAATTGCTCATAGAATCACTTAAACACATAAATGAGCAAAACCAACATTACTAAATTTGAGACCATGAAGCCTTTCCTTTTCCTCCCTCGGGCGGGCGGGGTACCCAACACCTCGACCCAGAGAGCACCTGTTGCCTGCGAACGCTGCACAGCTTGGAGCCAGAGGTGAGTATCTGTATTTGGAGTATAAGGTGAGACCTGACCCACTCGGAGTATAAGGTGAGACCTAGGGGGCTCCCTTGATTCTCCTTCATAACTTTAACATGAAAAGTTCCCTCAGATTTGTCTAGAAGGTAACTTGGGTTATGACTGAGGTGTTTTATTTCAAATTCCTTCTCATAATTTCAAACCCTTGTACGCTCTCAATTCTGGGGAAAGCTCCATCCACATACCCGCCCCCCAAAAGAAAACAGAACCTGACCTGACTTTAATGGGGTTTTTTGAGTGTAGTTGACACACAATACTACTTTGGTTTCAGGTGTGCAACTTGGTGCCCCGACTTCCCTGAACATTGTGCTATGCTCGCCGCAACTGTAGCTGCCATCTGTCACCATTCACCATTGTCACGTCGTCGAAAATATTCCCTGTGCCGTGACTTTCGTTCCTGCGACTTAGTCCACAACCGGAAGCCTATATCCCCCAGTCCCTTTCACTCATTTCACCCGTCTTCCCCCCACTTCCCTCTGGCAAGCATCAGTTTGTTCTTTACATTTACAACGACCTCCCCTTTTTCCTGAGGGATGGATAGCACGATCCCGTGGAAATCTAACTTCAACTTATGACAAACGTATTAGAAATCAAATAACTTATTTTACATCAAATCTGGTTCTCTGCTACTGAAATATATAATTATTTTAGTGACATACATACCGCCCTTCCTTGCCTCACCTCAAAACAACTTTTGAGGAATTCACAGAAATAAGAATATATCCTAAAGTGAGAAGTCAGTATGACTGATGGTGTTGCTATGTGCCAAACTTTCCATGTAAAATTAGGGAAAAAGTTACACTGGCTCTACTTGACTTTTATTAATTTCATTATTAAATTTACATAAATACATCAAGATAATTTAAGGCATGTGATTTTTTTTTTTCTACCAAAGAGGTGGGTTTAGAAAAAACTAAAATTTAAGTTCAGGATAAAATCTGATTTAAAGCTATACGTATGTAACATATACAAGTTTGGAGGTAAGTGCACTTTTGAGAAATCATTGGAACCAAACTCAAGTTCTTCTGCCTCGTGCACAAGGACAGTTGCTGAGGCACGAGTGTGCAGCAAGCGTGGGGCTTACCGGCGAGGCGGCCGGACAGGGGCAGGCCCGACAGAGGGGAGTAAGGGATCTTTAAAGGCAACTGAAAAAGCTCTGGGTAAAAGGTTGCAGTTGTGCTTATTAGTCCCGTGAACGCTTAGTTTCAGCATCACGACAACCTGTGCTACGAAGATACCCTCTCCAAAGCTTACTGCCTGGCCTCGTGACTTATGATGCTAAACCCTCGACGGAGGCTCTACCCTCTCAGCAAAATGGTCATAAGACAGCCCTGTTCCCTCTTGCTCGGCCCTACAGGACATCCCCGTCTTGCCGATCTTTTCTAACTGGAGCTGTGTACCTCTGGCCAGCACTCCCCACTTCCCGCACCTCCGCTGACGTCCCCCACCCTGTGTCTGCTTCTAGGACTTTGGCTAGTCTAGATGTCTCGTGTAAGTGGAGTCATTTTATTTTTTTAAAGATTTATTTATTCTTGAGAAACAGAGAGAACGAGAGGCAGAGGGAGAGCCGGCTCCCTGGGGAGCTGATGCGGGACTTGACCTCAGGACCTCGGGACCACGACCTGGGGCGAGGCAGGTGCCCCTAGTGGGCTCACGTGTACCTCCGTGTCCTGCAGCCCCACCTCATGAGTCGGGTTCAGATTCGCTAAAATCACAGTACATGGGTGAGGGGGGCTGAAACCTCCAGCTAACTGGCATTAGCAGAATGGACAGCGGGATTCTTACGGCTGGTGTTTAGCTCAGGGATGTGGGGGTTCCGGCTTTAACGGTGTGAGGGGGATAGTGCGGCGGCCTTGCACAGAGAGAACGATCTGGGTGGAGCCTGGGGGGTTAGGGCGGAAGGGACCAAAGGCCAGAGGCTGCAGGAGGGGAAACTGAGGGCCAGAGAGAGGCTGCAGGAGGGGAGACTGAGGGCCAGAGAGAGGCTGCAGGAGGGGAGACTGAGGGCCAGAGAGAGGCTGCAGGAGGGGAGACTGAGGGCCAGAGGCTGCAGGAGGGGAGACTGAGGGCCAGAGACTGCAGGAGGGGAAACTGAGGGCCAGAGAGAGGCTGCAGGAGGGGAGACTGAGGGCCAGAGGCTGCAGGAGGGGAGACTGAGGGCCAGAGAGAGGCTGCAGGAGGGGAAAGCATGGTGAACACAGGGCCCCCCAGGCCTGCCGGGTCCGTCAGCCGGGACCCGGGGGCCAATGGGGGAGCCCAGAGAGGGAGCCCGCAGTCCAGATGCTGGAAAGATGTTGCTCCCAAGCCCCTGGGTCCTTGGGTCCATGGGGGCTGGGGCGCGGGGAGCAGAGGCGGTGCGCAGCCGGGGCCCGGACGGCCGCGGTGACCCCAGCCCTGAGAGGCAGTCACATAGGCACAAGACAGGCGAGGCTCAGGGACTCCCCGAAATACCCGGACGGGAAATGGGTCTCCCACGGGCCAGCAAACGGGGGTGTGTGTGAGGTTTATTTGGGTACTGATGGGGGGATGCTCGGCGCCCCGGGCAGCCCTGGATCGTGTTGGGCCTTCTCCCCGCGGCCACCACACTCCTCCCAGGGAGCCTGGAGTTACCGGAAGACTAAGTGCAGCTGTCTGAAAGCCTGACGTAGGGCGACGAGGTGTTCAAACCATTGCACCTTCTTTCCTTAAAGAACTGAAGCTAAAGCTCTGTAATTGGACCCTTGCTGCAGGCTTTGTGCCTGTGAATACCCTGAGGGAATGGGAGAGGAGCTCAGAAGGAGAGGAGAACATTTTTAAAAATATATTTTATTTATTTATTCATGAGAGACCCAGAGAGAGAGGCAGAGACACAGGCAAAGGGAGAAGCAGGCCCCATGCAGGGAGCCCGACGTGGGACTCGAACCCAGGACCCCGGGGTCACGCCCTGGGCTGAAGGCAGACATTCAATTGCTGAGCCACTCAGGTGCCCCAGAAGAGAACATTTTTTTTTTTTGAAGAGAACATTTTTATTCAGGACCCACTAAGTCTCAAGGGCTCTATAAATATTGTCCTCATTTAAACCATAGCAACTTCCTGAAGGAGCCACGATAAATCCTGTTTTATGAATCAAGAAATTAGGCCTCAAGGTCGAATCGCTCGCCCAAGGTCACAGTGTTTTTCATGCTTGAGTGAAAAAGAACACATCTTCTCTTTACAAGCATCACCAAGAGTACGTCAGGCTCCGGGTTTAAAACACGCTGATCTCAGATCTAAGCTACGAAGCGCCTCTTCGTTATAGCAGCTCTTACGTATGGGAGGGCACACGATAATTTTAAATACCATCGTTACACCGAAAACACACTCACCTCAAAATACTGGGACCTGAGAATAAGTGCCTTCAGACCTAGGTGCCCACGGATTCTGGAGAAACGTGGTCCTGCCATGCTCATCGTTTCAAGAGCCAAGCCCTGGCCGAGGGGCGCCCTGGGCCATCGTATGGGGAAAGTCTGTCGGAACTCGGGTGTGAAAATCTGGAGTCCTGATTTCTAACTCGCACACAAAACTCCACGGCGCCCGTAGCCGTGCCCTTGCAAAGCTCCGTCCCAATAGGTGAGCCTCGAAGATCAAAGTCATGGCACGTTCCGCTTCCAGGCCGGGATCCCCGGGTCTGCTGCCCCAGGGCCACCCTCCCGGGAGCACGCTCTACTGGTTGGAGCAGGCTTGGGCCTCCCCCTCAGTCCTACCTGCTCCAGGCCTAGTTTGAACAAACCGGTTGTAACTGGCTCTCTACACCTCTTACCCTCCAAATGCAATTTCATATACAAACTGCAGCTTTCGACTCACATGATACAGACTTAAGTCTAAAAATAAACACGTAAAATAAACACGTCCTTTCAAGCAGGAATTTCCTTCATCTCAGAAGCGCACCAACCACTTCACAAGGCGGAGACGTGGCAGCCCTCCAGGCCTCCGGGCCGGGGGCGGGGGGCTGCACGCCGGGGTGGATGCCGCAGGTGACAGCAGAAGACCTGCAAGCGCAGCTGCGACATGGATCGTGTACGTCATGTACCGGGTTGCAATCGACACATTCTTCTTGGACTTTATCTTGAATTCTTTTGCAGACATTCATTAATAATCGTTTTAAGATCTAGGATACCCAGAGGTTAAATCCCACTAAACTTCACAAAAGGAGAATCAATCATTCCTGATTGGGAACCCAACCCTTTTCCTAACCAGGATTTCATTTGCTCCCCTTGTAGACAATATGATTAATTTAAGTGGATTACAGAGAAACTAGGCGAATTGGCTTAGAGAATTAACAGTTTTAAATGAGCACTTGTGGCCTGTCCAGGACTATACGAGATGCTTCACCTGCTGATCTCATTGAATTCTCAGCAATCCCATGAGGTAGTTATTATGCCATGCAATCCTAAAATCTACATTTTCACCCAATCAAATGCTGCAGGGCAGTGGGACCCAGAATCTCTGTTAGGGGGCCTCAGAACCCGCAGCGTAGGGGAGTTACGGGCTTTCCTAAACTGTACACAGGAAGCACACTGCTCTTAGATCGGATATTTAATTGTTGTAGCTTGGCCAAAAATGATGTGGAGGGCCCCAGTGGGCCCTCCCTCAGTCCTGCAGACTGACTTCTTGTAGTGCTGCCGCTCCGTGACAGCGCTGGAGCTTGGCCCATGGGAGTAAGAACTCACCACGGACCTAGATGACTCCAGGAATGAGTGCATGGTAAAAATCCATGCGATGGCTTTTTTTAAAAAAAGATTTTATTTATTTGACACCTCACTCTGGGAAATGAACAAGGGGTAGTGGAAGGGGAAGTGGGCGGAGGGATGGGGTGACTGGGTGATGGGCACTGAGGGAGGCACTTGGTGGGATGAGCACTGGGTGATATGCGATATGTTGGCAAATTGAACTCCAATAAAAATTTTTTAAAAAAAGATTTTATTTATTTATCCATGAGAGACACACACACACACAGAGAAAGGCAGAGACACAGGCAGAAGGAGAAGCACGGGACTTGATCCCCAGACCCCGGGGTCACGCCCTGGGCCCAAGGCAGATGTTCAACCACTAAGTCCCCCAGAAGCCCTGCATGTGATAACTTAAAAAAAAAAGAAAAAAAAAAACAAAAAACCCAGGACGTAAGGGAAAGTCTAAATTGCATTTTTCCAATAAGAAAGAGCTAGTCCTGAAACTAGGGACCGTGAGATTTTTCCAGCAAAACGGGAACTGTGCTCCCTAGCCCCCCCAAGAGCGTGTTTTCTTTCCCGGCACCACTGAGGGGCTGGCCGTCTGACTTAGGAGGCCTTTTCCAGCCAAAATGTCTAAACAAAGCAGCTCAAATACACGGTGTCAGCAAAAACTGAAGTTGAGGCTGTCCATATTTTTTCTGCCCTTGGTGAGAGCTGAGCCAGCTGTTCCCGGGCCTGCGGCGGCAGGGCCCAGCACGGCCTGGACAGGGTGGTGTCGGGGCACAGGGCCTGGGAGGCCAGGCCGGCTTTAGGCCGCCCCGATCCGCAGCTGGACGCCAGGGGCTCCCCTGGACGATTGATACTGGAGCCCAGTGGGAGCCAGGGGTCCTCCGGTCTGTTCTGGGGAGGGGGGCAGCCACCCTCGAGGCCTGCAGCCCCAGCAGAGCCCAGCACAGCCCCTCGCCCAGAGCCTGCTGCTTCCTTCCCTCCTTCCTTCCTTTTTCCCCCGATAAGTGGAGGCCTTGGGCTTTCCAGGTGACCTGTCCGCGCCGTTTAGTTCCCACAAAAGGCTCCTTAACCCCAAGCACTGGCTGCAGTCGGGCCTGGGCCGCTCCGGGCCTGGGCCGGGCCTGCCTCCCTCCCTCCCCACGCCAGCTCCACTTCCCGTCATTCTTCTCCAACGTACCTTTCGCCCTTTTGCAAGTGTCCCCCCAAAATATCAAGATTGCCGCCATCTCAATCCCAAAATATCCATGACCTAGAACGGAACATCCAAGGATTTCTTATGAAACGGGAAATGGCACGATTGACGGCCAACGTTTCTACATGATGTTTTGCTTCCCAGGGACCAGGAGTGCCCTTGAAAGAACGACCAGCAAAGACTGTGAGGTTTTAGGGGGGAATCCAAACTATAATTTTAATAAGACTCCATTGCATGAACCGACCGACAAATACCAAGTCCACTGCTCCCACCACAAGAAATTGGATTTAGGCTCCGCTGTCTCCTCACCACGGAACTACGTGTGATCAAGTCCCCCACATAGCCCCAAAAGGGCCCCCCTTTGACTCACAATGTGCCAGAAACATTAATAATATCGTGTAGCCTGAGGTCCCCAGGGTTCTTAAGCACAGACCCCCCCCTTTCAACCCACTGTTAGCCTTGAGGGAAACAGGCTTAGGAGCACACAGACTGCACAAAGGCCCTAGGGGCTGGCCATGTTCATTCCACATTGCTGTAGTAAGCAAATCATGTCCCTTCCCCCCAACAGGAGGGGGGAAGCAAGGCTGGGCCCCACGCCCCCCGGAAATAGCAACAGAAACTTCCAAAGAATATATGAAGTCTTCAGAAAAGTTAAAGTGTGACCCATGCAAGTAAGAACTGAATACGCATCAAAGATTTTATTCAACCTTTTAATGAACGAAAAAACTAGGAAAAGGGTAAAACTGGTAAACAGAGCACCTTGCGGAAGAATGTTAGACGCGGGCTCCTAGGTTAGACATACAGCTGCAGAGGGCCGGACCGGAAAGCAAAGCAGCCAGCCCGCTGGGCTCCTGTCACACCCGACACAGCTGGGTCTTGACTGCCAACAAACCCAGGAACTACCACGTCACCGCCCGGGGTGAGCCACGAGTCCAGGATAAGCACCTGAGCCTCAGATCGGTGACCACAAAGGCCTGAGGGGGGCTGCTGAGCACTGCCCAGCAGCAGGGAGCGAGGGCTGGGGGGGGCAGTAGGACAGCAAGGGGAGCAAGGGGGGCAAGGGGAGCAAGGAGGGCAAGGGGGCAAGGGGGTAAGGGGAGCAAGGGGGGCAAGGGGAGAAAGGGGGTTAAGAGGGGCAAGGGGAGCAAGGGGGCAAGGGGGGCAAGGGGGCAAGGGGCGCGAGGGGGGCAAGGGGGGCAAGGGGCACGAGGGGGGCAAGGGGGGCAAGGGGAGCAAGGTGGGCAAGGGGAGCAAGGGGGTTAAGAGGGGCAAGGGGAGCAAGGGGGCAAGGGGGCAAGGGGGGCAAGGGGGCAAGGGGGCAAGGGGAGCAAGGGGGGCAAGGGGAGCAAGGGGGTTAAGAGGGGCAAGGGGGCAAGGGGAGCAAGGGGGGCAAGGGGAGCAAGGGGGTTAAGAGGGGCAAGGGGAGCAAGGGGGCAAGGGGGCAAGGGGGGCAAGGGGGCAAGGGGGCAAGGGGAGCAAGGGGGGCAAGGGGAGCAAGGGGGTTAAGAGGGGCAAGGGGGCAAGGGGAGCAAGGGGGGCAAGGGGAGCAAGGGGGTTAAGAGGGGCAAGGGGAGCAAGGGGGCAAGGGGGCAAGGGGGGCAAGGGGGCAAGGGGGGCAAGGGGGCAAGGGCGCAAGGGGAGCAAGGGGGGCAAGGGGAGCAAGGGGGTTAAGAGGGGCAAGGGGAGCAAGGGGGCAAGGGGAGCAAGGGGGGCAAGGGGAGCAAGGGGGTTAAGAGGGGCAAGGGGAGCAAGGGGGCAAGGGGAGCAAGGGGGGCAAGGGGGCAAGGGGGGCAAGGGGGCAAGGGGGCAAAGGGAGCAAGGGGGGCAAGGGGAGCAAGGGGGTTAAGAGGGGCAAGGGGGCAAGGGGAGCAAGGGGGGCAAGGGGAGCAAGGGGGTTAAGAGGGGCAAGGGGAGCAAGGGGGCAAGGGGAGCAAGGGGGGCAAGGGGGCAAGGGGGGCAAGGGGGCAAGGGGGGCAAGGGGGCAAGGGGAGCAAGGGGAGCAAGGGGGGCCTCCGAGGAAGGACTCCGCAGGTGGAGGAGGTGTCCGCCCAGTGGCAGGGGCAGCCCTCCACTGTGCCAGGTGGCCCCTAGCATGTCTCTTTGAAGAAAAACCATAAGGAACCTCTGCAGCGGTGCCAAGGCCCGGTGTGCTTCACAAACACAGAAGACACCAAAAGGCATGTGTGGGTTGCACATTAGAATAACTGCATTTATCACGATGTTTTGGTTGGTTCAATATCCTCGTTGTGAGTCTCATGCCACACAAAGGTTACTGCCTATTAATTTAATATTTAGGCTTCTGTTCCTTTCCAGAGATAGAAAGCATTTTCTTTCTCAACTCTTTAGGTTTTGAAATTCCCCCAAAAAATCAGTTTTCTGTCTCTTAAGTCCTATAATTCAAGGGCAAAGCAGCAGGACTCCAACAATATCTGCTTAAAAAGTACCATGATAACTTTATTATCCTAAAACAGAATGTCTTCACTGTTAGGAAGTCACATAAGAAGGACATAAAAATGGAATGGATTTTTATTTTCCAGGATTATTTTCTTCTGCGATGACTTGACACGGAATGGATAAGATGGCCTCCACGATCCCTTTATATTATTATAAATAAAAATTCTACAATACAACATTCTACAATAACTGGATTTCCCAAATCCTCATAGAACATATTTCAGTGATGGGTCATTGGAAGTTCTACATCTACATCATATTTTAAACTTCCTGTCATCAATACATTTTTAAAATATAAAATATCCATTAGAACACATTACACCCTGCCAACTAAATTATAGGCACCTTCAAGATTTTGATTGGAAAAACTGGTAAAATTATTGTGTTGGTTCCCCCCAAAATTGAAAAACGCTCTGTGAGAATATTTTTTAAAGCTGTATTTTCCCGTTTGTGAATAGTTGATGTTTTGGAATATAAAAAAGAAAAGACAGAGAATAGAACCTTTGCTATGAATTCCTACATCACAGGTAAAGCAATGGTTCAAGTCTCGCTGGCAGGTTTAGAGGCCTATGGGATTCATTAAGGTGTTTCTTCAGCAACTTTGAGACTCTCTCAATTATTTTTTATTATGTCTATATCTCATTCCTTTCTGGTCATTATCTGCAACTATCACAAAATGATGAGGCTCCTTGTTGTTCTGTTTTTGTTGCCAAAATGTATTAAATAATTAATTTCTAACCCTTTGGGTCACTGTTTTTGGAAAAAAACTTTATGCTCCTCTTTTAAAGCTAAGTTCTGTTTCAGTGTGTTTTCAAAACATGTCTTTGGAAAGTCCTTTCAAAATTAAAAGCAGATGGTGAGAAAGCTCTTTGCCAGTTACTGAGCTATAAACTGCTGGCAGTCCAAGTGTGGTCAGGGAAAAATAACATTTTATGTTAAAAGCTGACTTCCAGGAAAATTATTCCAATCTGTTTGGAAAAGGACTGTCAGAATTTGTGCTGTTGGACACACGGGGTGAAGTCGTGATCTATCTCTTTTCTTGCTTAAGCAAAGGGGTGCAGAGCCGGGAACTGGAGAAAATGTATTTTTGGATCTCTAGAAAATTCCTAATCCATTCATCCAGTGAATGCTATTTCCATCTTCTAACACACTGTTCCAGAACCTGGTGATAATTAGTGAACTAGATCCACAAGTTCCCAACCCTAAAGACTTTACAGGCTTGTAGCTGAGACAGACAAAAAATTAAGCAAATAAATAAAAAATATAATTACAGATTATGATAAGTAACACGAAGGAGATAAAAAAAAAAGTTCATGATAAGTAGTAGTGGGGGAAAGAACCGCCTTCGATAAGTTTGTCAGGAAAATCCGCTCTGAATAACTGTATTAATTAGCATTTCCTATAAATAACAATGGCAATGACAACAAAATGGGCTTTAAAAAGAGAATTTATTGACTTGTTTGGGAATAATCTAAATTCTGCAGTTTAGTCTAACAGCTCAGAATCATTCCAGAAAACTTTCTTCAGCCCACCTCCCAGCTCTGCTTTCTGCATTGAGGAAGTCATCCACAGTCGCTACTCCGTAAGCCTCATTACCTGCCCCCCCACACATATGCTCCCACTCATGAACATAACTACCATCCAACAATCTAGAGAAACACAGAGGTCTCTTCCAAAAGCTCTCAATGAATAGAAAGGAACTTTTCTTTATAGGAAAATCCAATAAATGTCTTCTTACATCTCCTTAGCTCGAACTGGGTTATAGGCCCACTGCCGACCTAATCATTCTGGCCGCGGCAATGGAATATGCTTATTGTCTCAAGCCAGTTAGGACCTCGCCTGGGGTCCATCCCACCTAATCCACAAGCTTAAAAGTGGGGTAAGAATGGAACTCTAGAAGGAAATTGGATCCCTTTTTTTGCCAAAAGAAGGATGGATAGAGGTTGGGTGCAAAACGACACGTGCCTCTGTAAGGAGATGGCATTTAACCTGAAAGCTGAAGAAGCCAGCCATGTGCTAAGCCAGCGAGGCAGGGCTCCACGCACTGGAAATTGCAATGAAAAGGCCCAAGGAAGAAAGGAGCTTGGTATGTTCAAGGGACAGAGAAATGTAGGCATTTATAAAATAAATCATTACTAAGCTCTGATAATTTAATCAATGACTCTTTTCTAACTACCTAAGATAATTGAGTGGGAGCAGGTCAATTCTAAGGTAAACTGTGTACCTTTGATCTGCTTTTCCATATTCAGATTATTTTTCTTAATATAATAAATAGCTTTACATGAGCTCTTTCAATAATATAACACCATAATATAGCATAAAATGTCACACATGACATAAATAATTCTATACAAGTTTCATATTTGATAGTTATTCAGGAAAAGTTGGGGAGAATGCCTGAGTGAGAAAATTTTCCTTGACTTAGTTGCTGAAGATTTGCTTGAATTAAGGGGTTAGTAGCAGCAAATACAATTGCTCTTCTAAAATGTGTAGTAAACTGAGAATAAACAGTGTGCTAGGTTTTACTTTAAATGCTATAAGTTAGACTGAAATTGAGTATTTTCAATGATCATTTAGTTGACTTCTGAAATCGCCTTATTTGAAAATCTGGTGTAGCTCAATGGAAAGAGAATAATTTTGAAATCAAATGAGGCCTCCATTTCAGCTCAGCCAGTTGTAGTTGTTTGATTCTAAGCAAGTTGGCAAAGCTGTCAGAGCCACAGTTTGATCATCATTTTACTATTAGTAAAATAGTGTGCCAATCCCCACCCCCAGAGGTGTGTTGAGGCTTAATGACATAATGTACGTGACAGTATCCAATAAAATATGCTCAACGGAGCACGTTCAGTAAATGTGACAGTTTCTTCTTCCTTTCTTTGGGAACTTTAACTTGAAATAATGGTCAATGAGTGGATGAAAGAAAAAAAATTCTTGTACTTTGGAAGAAACTGAGTTTCTCAGAATTATTCGCCACCTCAAAGCTCTGAGAGCGATTAGTAGGAGTGAAATGGTGGAAGAAGGAAGGTTAACGCTCTCAGTTAACTGTTGAAAATACATCACTTCTAGATCTTCGTTAACTAGCCCTCCGTCCCACCCCCATCAGCCGTTTTGAGAACCAGCCTTCACTGGAAGTTTCTTGAAAGGCAGGAGGACAGAAAGGAAAATGGAGAAAGGAAGAGGGGAGGAAGAGACATCACTCTCTTCCCATCAACCTAGAAAATTGCCTTCCCACTGTTTTTATTTTTTTTAATTTTTTAAAATTTATTTTATTTTTTAAAATATTTTATTTATTTTTTAAATAATAAATTTATTTTTTATTGGTGTTCAATTTGCCAACATACAGAATAACACCCAGTGCTCATCCCGTCAAGTGCCCCCCTCAGTGCCTGCCACCTAGTCACCCCCCTCCCCCCCCCGCCCACCTCCCCTTCCACCACCCCTAGTTCATTTCCCAGAGTTAGGAATCTTCATGTTCTGTCTCCCTTCCTGATAATTCCTACCCATTTCTTCTCCCTTCCCTCTATTCCCTTTCACTATTATTTATATTCCCCAAATGAATCCCACTGTTTTTAGTCAACCCAGTATCCATTCCCACTCAGGCTTCTCGAAGAGAGGGTATGGCTCTATCTTTTTCCTTCTACTTTTTAAAAATTTTATTTAAAATGCGTCTCCCCCTACACTCCCACCGAACACATAAGCATTTGAAGTAGAAAGTTAAAGGTCTAACTAATCTCGCCTCCCAGAAAAATCTATATGAGGCAAAACTTTTTGATCTTTTTACTTTGAATATCATAAAAAGTTAGATGATAGGTAGCTAGATAAAATAAATATACAGTTATAAGGAGATCAAACTGTTTTCCACTTAGCAAAGATAACCTTATATATCAATATTCACTCATTCATGATTTGACAAAAATGTATGAGCTCCTACTACACACCGGGTGTTGTTCTAGGTATGTGGAATAAACATTTAGATCCCTAAATCTTCATATCCAATAAAACACATTATTTAAATTCAAACTGATGACTTCATTTTGCCTTATGTAAATTTTGTTTTGTTGACTTCAGGGACCTTAAGTCAATTCTTAGTTGACATGAGTCAATACAGGTCAGAAGAGGAAGGCTTCCTCTAAGACCCAAGCATCAATCAGGAATCCAACAGAACTGCAGACATTACATCCTCAGAAACAGTTTTATCATCTTGTGTATCGCCCATCCAAGAGCAAATTGATCCTGTTTTATTAGCACTTTTCCCTAACCAGAGGGTTAGAGGGGTATATAGGGCAGATCTATTGCAATGCTCTTAGCTCATAGACCTCACTTGTCATAGGATTTCCTGGTCCACCTTTGATTTTTAGAGACAAATAAAGGAAGCACAGTGTAAAAAGTCAAAACACTTGATTGCAAAACTTCAGAGCTAGAAGAAATACTTAAAAAATCAGGTAGCCCCAGTCTTTCTATGAGAACACCTACAAATGACAATAGGGATCCTGATAATTTGTATATTCATTTAAATAGATAATTTAGCTCATATTAAATTATTAAGTCATATTTCCTCATTAGTCTTTATGCTCGGGATTATAGAGCAAGACAACTGAGCCTAACCCTATCCCCCTCTCGTGGAAGCTATTTGGTGATGGAGTTAGGACGTAAGCCCAGATAGTTCAAGGCTAGAGACAAAGCTCTTAACTACTTTTACCTTCTCTTGCCACTCAAAACTGGTTTCCTGAGTCCTGATACACAGGATGTTGCCAGGAAAACCAGATGTCACCTATGCGTGCAGTGGCTTGTGCTACAAAAGAGGAGCTTCAAGTTTAGTGAGCCTGACTTTTTTATAATGGGCTGTAAATCTGGCTGAGTAGGTTTTTGGATGAACATCTGTTTCCATATGTTCCGGGTAAAGACCTAGGGGTAGGATTGTTGGGTCATAGGGTACGCGTATGTATGGGTACCCTTGAGGATAGTCAGGAACAAAGGCAAGTAGCGCCTCTTCTCCTAAGTCATGGAGAAATGTGAGCAATCAGTCAGATGGCCTATAGCAGGTGTTCGATAAAGAGTAGTCATGATAATCAAACATATCGTTGCCTATGACCAGCCCTGGACAAGCTATTGGGTCATCTACTCATTCCAGAGAAGGGATTAGGATTTTGAAGGAGTGTTCCTTCCCGCCTCTAAGTTGAATTCATCATTCTAATCATTCTAATGATATCGATAAAATAAAATCTAGTGGATGATGCTCACCACGTTGACAGTGGCCGTTTGCCCGACATTAGCCTTCCGCAGCACTTCCCAGCTTGCAGCTATTCGGTTGAGCGACATGGTTGAGGAAGCTCAAGCCACACTCGTGTTCCCTGTTCCTAACTGGTCGTAGACAGCACGCTTCTTTCCGTTCATTCCCATTCCAGTCGGCTCATGATCTTCCATTTCTGCCCTACAAATTTTGGACATGTTTAGCTGGCTCACATAGTTGTGTAAGCCTGTAAAAGTGTGTATATGTACACACACACACACACACACAATTATGTACACCACTAGTTATGCTTCTTTGGCAAATGCTGAAAGATACAGAATTTAGTACCAGAGATGGTCCTGGAGGAATAAAATGTAAGGCTGAGTTCTTTGAATCAATCCTGGGTTTTCTGGAATTGGGTCTCTAATCTGATTAAATTTAAGGGCGCGTTAGCCTGCTCCCACTGGTAACATGGGCATGGGTAAAGAGGGCTGGTAGGGAGAGGGTAGAGATAAAGAAGGCTGCACAAGGCACAGGCCGCCGACCGCAAGGGATGTGATCACAGACTTTCTATGAATCCCTCAGCAACAATTTATGCCTTACCCCACATTTTTCCTTCTCCGGGGCCTGCAAATCCTGAGTCTACTGAGATTAGCAAAGTGATATTGTTTGCTTCTCGAATCCCTCCCTGCGGGCACCTAAGTAGGTAATGCCACTGTCTACTAAGTTAGTGACCATTCCTCGATCTAACTTCCATCTCCCCAAACTGGTGAAATCTCTTCTGTCTCCTTCCATTCTCTCTCTCTCTCTCTCTTTTTTTTTTTTTTGGAGTTCAATTTGCCAACATATAGCATAACACCCAGTGCTCATCCCATCCAGTGCCCCCCTCCTTCCACTCTTATCAACCTCCAGGATTCATTTCTTTTCACTTGTTAGAAAAGAAAAAAGGTAAAAGATGTGTTCCATCAATGATGTTCAGCTGGAATCCCATATTCTTATTTTAGATGTGTGTCAGGACTGATCCATTTCCTCATCAACGTTAGAAAGTATATATACACAGATCTCAAGTTTTAACCACATTTCCAGTTGCTTGCTTTGGTTTTGGTTTTGGTTTTTGAAGGCTTGCAGTTAGCAGGGGACTAAAGGATTCTAGCGTTGTGCACGAAAATTACTCCTGTCCGATGACCTCCTTGCATATTCTGTGTAGGAAATTCATTAAAACCAGAGCTGGGAACTGACTAAACAACAAGGCCAACCCATGCCCAGAGCCTCGGAAGCCCAGCGCCCGCCGCCCGCGGTGGGAAGGGTGCTCCTCAAGTGATGAAGGACTGGGAGAGCTCTAGAGGGTCAGAGAGGTGGGCCCCGGGGGGCTGAGCACAGCCTCCAAGAGATGGAGACAGGAAGTCCAACTGGACCACTTCCCTTTTTTTTAAAAGGTATCATCACAAATGACAAAATGACAGTAATTTTTAATGTAGGAGGTGGATCATAATTCCTTCGGTTCTTTCCTGTGATGTGCATGTTTAACATTTTTCATAATAAAATATTAAAATAATTAAAAGATGATGTGTGCCTCTTGATAAAAGGAAGACAGGGTCAAGTTGTCATTTTAATTTTGGGATAACATAAAACCTAATGAAGAGATGCGTGAGTGTACCTATGACCCGATCCGCCCTCTTGTAATCAGTTGTCCCTCCTGCTCACTCACATGCATCCTATGTACAGACACATGCATAGAGACATAGATTTTTGCCCAAACATTAAAGGGCAAGCTGCGTATACCAAAGCCCTTTACCTATAAATACTACAGTTTCTATTTGTGTGTGTTTTTTTTTTAAAGATGATGTCTCATATACACCCAGTCCACGTAAGCTACAGTAAGCCTAACACTGCCTCGGGATTTCATCTACTAACTACCTCTACCAGCTGTCCGCCCATAAAACAACGTCCGTGACAGTGTTTGCCCTCCAGAACCTGAGCCCGTAGGTGCTTGTATGTGGTCTTCACATCTCTAGGCCGCATCCCGAGGCCGCGGGGGCAGGCCTCAGGCCCGGGCCCTCCGCCGGCCAGGCCCGTCTTCAAGGGCGCGTTCCATGGGGCCAGCAGGATAACCCTCCATCTCCTCTGAGAAGGGAAACTTTTCTTAAAAAGCTGTTTCTGGAAAAAAAAAAAAAAAAAAAAAAAAGGCTGTTTCTGTACAACTTGAGAAAGTTAATTAGGCCACAGGCTGCACGTCCTCTGAGAGGACTGGTCTCTGTTTCTCCGAACCCAGAGTGCTTATTCTCTCCAACGAGTCTGCTCTTCAGCGCCAAGTGCTCCCTCCTGGTGGCGCCACGTCTGGGACGTGTTCACACCAGGTGGGAGAATGTAGCAGGCAGTGCCGCCGCCTTGGCTCCTGGCCCGGGCCGGGCGCAGCGTGAGGCCAGGGCAAATCCACTTCAGAACCTGCTGTCCGGGGTGGAAATCAGCCCCCGGAAAGCAAACTTTAAACGTGACAAATAGGTCTCCCTCTGAAGTGGGCACCCGAGGCAAGGAAAGGCCCTCTTTCCAAGTCTTCAAGGAGCCCAGTGTGATGACACTGCTAGGGTAGGGGGTCATCATGAAGTGGTGGTGGTGCAGCCTCTCTGCCTGGGGGCATGAAGCAGAAAGGGAGGAAGTCGTTTGGATTTGGTAAGTAGGAGGAAGAAGGAATACAAATGGAGGACGAGCCAGTTGGTTGGAAGGAATGGGAATGTTCCCATTTTCCTCAGTCACGTCCCTACACACACACACACATCCAGGCCCCACCTTCCTGATTCTCGAGGCTCATCAAGCACTGTGAGCAGACTGTTGCCATTCTGGGGCACACGTACAAGGATCCTGTCCTTGAGCCCAAGACAGTGTTTATAGAAACACTGTCAAGCATGGCCTCACTCTTCCCCCCTCTGGGGAAGGCAACCCTAACACGTCCCTTCTAGCCGTGCTTGATGACATGTAGGATGTGCACACAGTCTGATGATCAGGGTTGAGGCATTGCCTCGTGATTTTCGAGCTCTTGGTGGATCCCTGGTAGATCTCGAGACACCTATAGTTCAGGCAACAGAGGGGAATCCTACACTTTACTCCCCAAGTGCAGTGGTTCTACAGATTGCTGTGGACCCTGATCCGATGCTTGGAAGACAAAATAGTCAAGGATACCGAGTAGGTCCTCATCTTCATGCATATCCATGTCACCCTGATCAAAGCCACGGACTTGCACAGGGAGTGTCTGCAAGCAAAGAAGACATCAAAGGGATGGGACCACAAAGAAGGAGGTAAAGGTGACTCATGGGACCCAATGAAAGGTAAAGTGAAGGGAGCCCTTTGAGCTACCTGCTGAACCACCACCAAGTCGCAGGCCTGGAGTGAGAACATAGAGCAGGGTAGCCGATCCTGTCCACATCCCCGTCTCATCACCCTACCCAAGCACCCAATTCATGGGCTTAGAACAGCAAACTTTATCTTTTACGAAGAGCACCAGTCTTATGGAGGAAGCAAAGCCTACCAATGGTCAAGATTAATTCCAACTATTAATATAGCAAATAATACTGTACATCCCTCATTTTATGTGATTCTCGTAACTTAATGCTCAGAGAGACCGAGTTAACTTAATGAATGAAAAATCCAGTACTAGAGAAACTCAGATATGACCATCAGTCTGGGGATCTTTGCCATGAACCTGCAGATCAAGGACACCTAACCAAGGGCTTAATGACTAGTCTGAGGACAAATCCAGTTATCCCTGCTCCCAAGATTTTTTTCTTATCTCTAGAGATACCAAGGGGATGAGGCAATCAGACAGGATTGACAAACACAGGAACTCTGCTTCTATCTAGCACTTTGTTTCTCTTTACCAGGATCCATCCCTCCTGAAAAAGCAGGGGGGCAAAACTCATTAGCTGAATAGAGGAAGAGCTATTGCTCTTTTAAAATAATGTTTTCAAATACTTTGTGCTCACACCCAGGGCTCACGGTGCCACCCAGGGCTCCCAAGGGTCATTGTTCACTTTGTTTGGAGTTGTGCTCCAGAGGTGATAATGGATACAGAATACAATGAGAATGGGATCCCTAGATTGAAAGAATCCCAAGCCCTACACCCTACACCTAATAAAAGGCTGATAAAAAGGCATGAGGGGATTGGTAGCTTGGAGTGGAGTAGCTCAGGTCTACACATTTTTGGAGACTGGTGTTTTAATGTTATAACTTGTCAAAAAAAAAAAAAGCATGTTGGTGTTTTACTGTATAGTTCCCATAAGTTTATTAGCCATTTGTATATTTTTATTAATTTCTTGCTCATTATCTGTAGCTTATTTTTTTATTTTGTATCTGAATTCAATTTAATTGACATATATTGTACTTTTTTTGTTTCAGAGGAAGAACTTAGTGTTTCATCAGCTGCATATAACACCCAGTGCTCATTCCCTCAAGTGTCCTCCTTAATGCCCATCACCCAGTTACCCCATCCTCCCCACCTCCCTCCACCAAACCTGTTTGTGTGCTCGAGTTAAGAGTCTCCTATGGTTTGCCTCCCTTTCTGTTTTCATCTTGTTTTATTTTTCCTTTCCTTCCCCTTTGTTCATCTGTTTTGTTTCTTAAATTCCACATATGAATGAAGTAATTGGGTATTTGTCTTTCTCTGCCTGACTTACTTCACTTAGCATAATACCCTCTAGTTCCATCCACATCATTGCAAATGGCAAGGTTTCATTCTGTTTTTTTTTAAATGATAGTATTTTCTTAAAGATTTTATTTATTTATTTTTATTAAGATTTTATTTATTTATTCATGAGAGACACACACAGAGAGAGAGAGACAGAGACACAGGCAGAGAGAGAAGCCTGATATGGGACTCGATCCCAGGTCTCCAGGATCACACCCTGGGCTGCAGGCAGCGCTAAACTGCTGCGCCACCGGGGCTGCCCAGTTTCATTCTTTTTGATGGCCAGGTAATATTCCACTTTTGTCTCTTCTGTGTTTCAAATATTTTTCCCAGTGTCATTTGTAGGTAGCTTTTGTTTCTGCAGCATTTTGCCATGTAAATACATTTTTATGTACCAACTCTGCCAAACATTGTATTTTTGACAATGTTACAAATTGAGATAGTTTTAAATACCAGGCGAATAACACAAATAAGTGAACTGGAAAACGACCTTTTTACAGTAGGCAGAAATTATTTATTTAAACAAAGGGAGAAAACTCTTAGATTGTGAACATGGCTGAGGAAGTTTTTTATATGCTCCAAGAGTTTTGGCAAAGGCACCACAGGCCTTGATAGAAGGGTACGCACGGTCATGCTGGCCTTGAGGATTCTTCAAAAGCACCCCGAAGCTCTAAAAGAAACCTTTAATGACTAAAAGGGAGAAGTTACTGGCTTAAGTTGGGGCTGGCCATTTCTCACATGTCTACTTTGGTAAAGAAGTACTTGTTCATTGAACTTTGATGCTTTGGATAGTGCATAGAGCAACATGAGGGTAGCTCATCAGTAAATATCCCCAGAAATGGAGAAATTTGCATTGTCTGTCTGTAGTGATTATGAGTAAATACCTCTACCCTCTGTTCCTTTTAAACCCACTCTTTCACCCTTTGCCTAGCTAATTTGTACTCTTCTGGTCTCATCTCAAGGCTCTCTTTAAGCTTTCCCTGACCTCTCCCTGTCCACCTCACGTCGCATCTGTTTTGTTGCTCCTCATGTGTTCCCATAGCAAATTGTACTTTCCACGTCACAGCATTTATCACTTCAGAAGATAACTATCTGTTCACCCATCTACCTCCCTAACGACATCACATGCTACTTGAGGCAAAGACAGCTGCCTAACTTGTTCACAATTATATTCTCAGCACCTAGCCCAGCACGAAGTAGAAGCCAACATTTATTTGTGGCACAAATAACATGTGTGTGGCTCTGTAGGAAGTACTGCATCTGCTTCGTATTTTCATTCTGCATAGAAATTTAGAAGACATGTTGGATTAAAAGTTGTCCTCCACACTGGACCGAGAAATGCCTCTGGTAGGGCAATAATTCAGCATATGTCTCCAACCGAAAATTGGGGAACCATGAAAACAAACATGTGGTCATTTGAATCTATCTCCTTGTTAGTTGCGGAGAGTTCAATTTGCATTCCAGAGAATTATCCATGTTCCTCCTATTGTTTATTTATTTTAACTTGAAAAGGAATCAAAATGTTAACATGGAACACAAACTGCTAAACAACATCAAGTGGTGGGGGCAGGGAGGAAGAGATGGAAATAGGAAAAAAACAGTAAAAATAAACAATAAAACAGAACTTCAAAACACAGTCTTATTCTGAGACAACAGAGAACTACCTGACTGGTTCTTATGATGTAAAATTTTGACAAGTTTGTTGGACTTCAAGAGAAAAAAATAAAAGAGCCTTCTTGATTTGAATCTAGACTTTTTCTTAAGTATCAAACAAAACAAAATACTACCTTTCTTTTTCCTCAGCAGGGATCTCAGCCAAGAAAGAAAGAGAGAGGAAGGAGGGAAGAAGGGGAGAGGAAGGGAAGGGAAAGAGAAAAAATCTTGAAATTTAGTTTTTTTTTTTAAGATTTTATTTATTTATTCACGATAGACATAGAGAGAGAGCCAGAGACACAGGCAGAGGGAGGAGCAGGCTCCATGCAGGGAGCCCGACACGGGACTTGATCCTGGGACTATATAGGGTAAATATAAACACAAGGAAATAGTGAAAAGCTATGATGAACAGATACCAGCTTCAGAATAAAAAAAAAAAAAAACTTAACCTGTTAATGATTTTTTAAACATTTTTAATGCTTTTAGAAAAAAAAAAAGGTTCTTCTCTACTCAAGCTAAGCAGTTAATCATATAGGTACTTCGGGGGTGTCTGTAGAGCTGACCCCTGCCAATTATCTCCCTCCCTACCCCTCCCAGGCACACACACACCTGCCACGACCATAACCCCACTGAAAAGACCCATCTTAGGCAGCACACGATGTCCCTTCCCTGACCATAGTTGACTGAATCAAGGCCAATCTTCCCCCAATATACCAATCAAGTATAATCTCTCAATTCGAAGCAACAGACACTGATGTTAATTTGGCTTTAATTCATCTCCCTTTATGGACAGAATAAAAATGTTCAAACCACTAACCTGAGTACTATTCTATTACAATACAGCAAAGAAAAAAAAAAAGAAGTGGGGCTGGAGAAGGAGGAAAGGAGGAAAAAGAAACATACTCAGGACTTCCACACAGTTGGAATAAATGTGCACTAACCCTAGATATGTTCCCAAAGTGATTCAAAACATTTTGACCTATTGAAAGCCAAATCTTGTTATTGGGATTGGATATTTATAGATACTAAAAATATATACTTCAAAGCAATTTACTGGTTTTGAAATGTCTAAAATGGTTTCAGCAGCCTCAATTAAAAAGAAATTTATACCACATCATTCAGTCATTATGAAAGTAGCCGTGAATTTTGAATTTAAGTATGAATCAAGACAGAAAAAAAATCACTTTCTTCAGAAAATATGGAATAAAACTATTCCATAAAACTATTCCATAAAAATATGGAAGGAAATAAAGCCATAGTTGACAATTTTTCAAATATAAAGATCCGTTAAAAGGTAATGATGTAGTACATTTAATTGAGTTCTAGGTAGTCTAACATAATTACAAAAACTATGCTCATGTATTCAACACTTACAGAAATCTAGCATATTCCAGGCCTCTGCTAATCACTGAAGATACAGCGGTGAGCAAAATAGACATAACTCCCTGCCACATGGAGCGCACGTGGTTCAGGGAGAAAATAATAAACAAAATTAATAAAATATGCAATATAGTATATTTCATGGTGATAAAAGTAATATTAAAAAATGAAATAAAAAAGGGGATTGCCAGGGAAATCCTCAATGAAAAACTTACATCTGCGTCAAGGTCTGAATGGGCCTTTACATCCATCCATGTAAACTTTTAAATTGAAGTGATACTAATTTCATGAAAACAGAAATGTGAAGGGTGCTCTTCCGAGACAAGAGCACATTCTCCACCCCTGGAGTGGGGTGCGGTCACTGGGCCTCCATCCCCTGGGCAGGTGCCTCCCACATTCCCGGGCCCTCTCAGCCAGAGTCAGCCAGCCCTTTGTGGCCAACCTCTCTCTCCTGCGTGCAGATGTCTGTGAATACCCGGCTTTCTCCCCAGGAAAGTGCATTCTCCCTGGGTTGGCTGGGGGTTTGTTGGGGTTTGTTGTTGTTTTGGGGTCTGTCTCCCCCACATGTAACACAAGGACTTACTCGTTAAAGGCGCTCAACTTTTTTTTTTTTTAAGTGAACAGATCCCAGGGTCCAAATAGTTGACAATAAGCATGAAGACCTGAAGACCTGTATCTCAACGTTGGCTGGGCTACCCATGAACCAGAGTAAGATGTTTTCCGCCTTTAGGTCCTTCAAGGGCTTCTCCTGGCCAACAGGAAAGTGGTCAGGGACCCGGGGCAGGTGTTCAAGCAGCTGGCCCTGCTGGCCCCTCACCCCCAGCACGCCCCAACTGCCCACCCGGACCTGCCAACGGGCTGACTCCCTGAAACCAAGTCTCTGAGCTTCTGAGGAGGCTGTTTCCTGACCCGAGGTCGCGTTGGCCTCCTGGTCTGGCAAATTCCCACCCATCTTAAGAATCTGTGCTAGTTTTACTTACTCTGAAAAGCCTGCCTTTATTTCTCCAAGTAGAATCATCCTTTCCACTGAGGTTCCATTTTCTAAACCTTGGCTACAATATTCATCACAGTGTGGTATGAGCCTGTTCTCACCTGGCCTCTCGGCTTGACTGAGAATTCTTTGAAGTTAGAGACCACCTTACTCACCCTTGTACCATCAGTGGGTAGCCGCGGTCCCAGGTGTGCAGGCGTTACTCAATAAGCTTCAAATAAGTGAATTTTGAATGGATTTTAAATATTTGCTTAAGAACATTCAGCAAGATACTGGCAGGGGGAACACAAGAAAAGTCTCCGGTGTCTTTTTTCCTAGGTATCATTTTGCACATTGAATAATATGGCTTGCATCCTAAAAGCATACAGACCCAAGCCAGACACATCACGGATTAAGAAGCAGGATCTCTGGAGTTCTGGGTGGCAAACCATGCACGTAGCCTGTGCTATTTCACATGGTATTTAAAGATTTAAAACACATTCAAGATTAGCAGTGTGAAGGGCTAAATGGAAGAATTTAAGGACCTGGTTTTGGCTGAGGATCTTTGGCATTGTCCGGAGTCCCTTTTGTTGTCACAATTTGGGGGATGGAGCTTCCAGTCTCACTGAGGAGAGGTCAGGAATGCTGTGAAACATCCCACAAAGCACACTGCAGCCCCTTGCCGCACAGTTATCTAACCCTAATTGTCAATAATGCTGAAGTCGACTTTTTACCTCAAGAAAATACAATTTTTTTTTAAAGATTTTATTTATTGATTCATGAGAGGCACAGAGAGAGAGAGAGAGAGAGAGAGAGAGGCAGAGACCCAGGCAGAGGGAGAAGCAGGCTCCATGCAGGGAGCCCGATGTGGGACTCAATCCCGGGACCCAGGGGTCATGCCCTGGGCTGCAGGCTACGCTGAACCGCTGGGCCACCGGGGCTGCCCCAAGAAAATACAATTATTTTACAAGTTACTGTAATGACCTTGAGAGTTATTTGGGGCTCCTCATAGGTATGACTTCTTCCCTAGTCAACTGCTAAGAATGCACAACTTCCAAGTAGAATTATAAAACCTTGTACTCTGACCTGAGAGAAATGTCAATCTCAGGGAAAAGGGAAGGGCTGGGCTTTTGTGCTCCGCATCTGATCGTGGCAATTTGAACTCTGCTAAAACAATTAGGTGATAATGATCACCATACTCAATCTCAGAAGCATTTTGATGAACTATTAATAAACATTAATTCAAGTATTAATGCTGATAAAATGGATGATGACTGCCGGGAGAATCAGGAGGCCACTGAGTAACGAGATTACCAACCTTTGTAACATTTTGGCAAATGCGTACAAGGCTAAGGAGCTTAAACACAAGGAAACACGTCGAAGCAGAATCAGAAAATATAAGAGTACTCTACATGGAGACATCTAAAGGCCACTAATCGCCCAGACCCCGGAGCACGTCCACAATCTGATGAGGGCGGCGATGCCCCAACCCTACACCTACTTCACTTCAGGGACACAGGAGCGATGTGATACAAAAGCAAATTTCTCCTTCTGTCTTCGGCTCCTTATCAAACATACTTTGATTCTCCACAGGCGATCTTCACCTGGATTTGCCTTTCACATACAAAAGCTAACATTTCAAAACCTGAGCTTATCATGTTCCCATAACAAAAGGAAACTTCTGCAGGATTTCCGGTGGCGTCCCCCAAGTTCTGAGGCCTGGCCTCACAGTCCTGCTATCTTACCCGTCACGGTCTGGATTTCAGCTTCACCATCCAACTACCCTCCAGGTTTGTATCACGAAGTATCTTTTAAATTTGGTCCTTTGCCCCATTTATTCCGTTTCATACCTGTCTTTCAAGCTCCTACCTTAATGCAGGTCCGTATCATTTATGCCCAGGTCTCTGTGACAACCTCAGATCGTCTTCTGCCTTTGGTGCTGGAGCCGCCACCAGCGCAGTACCAGGGGCAGCTCGAGGCTGCTGTAGGCCGGGCGCCTGCTGGGGAAGGCTTGGAGTCGGGTTGCCCAGACTTCAAGCACTTGGGTATCGAAGTCATTTAATCTTTATAACAACACATTGAAGTAGCTCCTATTCTTACCCCTTTTTTCAAAATGAGAAAGTAGAGGGTGGAAATCACTTGCTGAAGGTCACACATCTACTTAGCGCCACGCCAGGGTGTGGTCCTGTCCAGTCTCTCTGACACCCCCGGCTGAGCCCTAACCACCGCGCGCACTGCCCATCCTCCCAGCAAGTCCTACATCCATACCATGGGGCCACACTTCCCATAACTGGATCTTACGGACTCAACTTATTTTGTCTTTCTGGGTCACATTTGCACATAAGAAGCTAGTCGTCTTTATTTTATTTTGTATACGGCAGTGAATTGTTTTTGCAACTGCCCTCGAGTAGCTTCATTTGTTTATATTTTGCTATTTCACCTAGGTTTAAGTTTTTTAAAAGCTTTGTTATTCTATATTCTTCCAAAGTACCTGGTATAACACCCATGAGTATTAAGCGCTTTAAGACTAATCTTTTAAGGGCAGCCTGGGTGACTCAGCGGTTTAGTGCCGCCTTCCGCCTGGGGTGTGATCCTGGAGACCCAGGATCAGGTCCCACGTCGGGCTCCCCGCATGGAGCCTGCTTCTCCTCTGTCTCTCATGAGTAAATAAATAAATCTTAAAAAAAAAAAAAAGACTTATTTTTTAATCACTTACATGAAAACCCTTTACACATAAAAAATATAATGAATAAAGGGGAATACCTTATTTTAGATATTATGAATATAAAAAATCAAATGGAAGATTTCCTAACATAATCAAAGCAAGCCAGATTTAGAGATTCTGAAAATAGCAAAACCTTAAAGCTTCATTTGTTAATTCCAAATATAGAGGCTGACAAACCGAAGACTTTATTTTTTCCAATTAGTAAAAGTGGCCTAGTCACTTCAGAATACTGCCCTGCATGGAGCATAAAAGCTCCCAATTCGCTCAGTTCCATATGCCACTGGAACTGTAACCTAGACTGGAAGTCATGTTTGGGGAGAGTCCTCGTTCTTTGTAAAAGAGAATTTGGGCAACTGAGCTGGGGGAAGGGAGGCCAGCGTCTAGCTCTGCCTAGATTTCCCGCGTAGAAATCTTTAATTGGTGTAAGAGCTGCAACAGGTTATTATCACAGGTCTTCTTCAGTTTGGCTCGTCCATCTTCAAGAAGGGAGGCAGCCAAGAGGCTTGGCCTATGAGCGCATGCAGGCTCAGGCTGGATTGCTGTTTTAGTAATTTACTATTTGCTTGTCTGTGAGCCTTGAACAGGCCTGGCTCGCAGGCACTCAATTTGTTGAATTAATTGATGGGTTCAGGAATTTATATTTGCCTTTACACAACAGTAACAACCCCAGTAAGATCTTTCACATATTGGACCGACAATATAGGCAGTTAAAACCAGACTGCGTGAATCCACACGCCTGCTGTTTGTCCTTGAGAGAGCTGCTCGACTTTTCGGACTCTTGATTTCTTAACTGTAAAGTGGACCTACTCATTTTTCTCCTTTCCCCTTTATTCCCTTTCACTATTTTTTATATTCCCCAAATGAATGAGACCATATAATGTTTTTCCTTCTCCGATTGACTTCTATATGTTGGCAAAGTGAACACCAATAAAAAATAAATTTATTTAAAAAAAGAGAAATAAATAAAGTGGGCCTAAGAAAAGTAACTACAGGACTTTTGAAAGGATTAAGGTAGAAACTAGATGTCACACAGTATAATCTTATACATATTAAGTACTTTAAAAATTATAGCTACTTTTGAGTGCCTACTCCGTCGGGCATTACACCAAGGATTCTCAATCTTAGCATGATTGACATTTTGGGCCACATAGTGCATTGTGAGGAGTTGCTCTGTGCACGTTTAGCACATGCCTGGCCTCTACCTGTCAGATGCCAGTAGCACCTCCCCAGACATGCTGAGCGACCAAAATCAGCCCTACTTGAATCTAGAACACAAAACTGAGCTCGTTACAAATATTTTATTAATTTCTCAAACTACTCTAACAAGGTGGTATGTCAATGCTATTATCTCGACAAGTAAGGAAACGGGGGAGGGGCAGGGGTGTGTTAGACGGGGGGATGGGTATTAAAGAGGGCACTTGATGTGATGTATGGAAGTGATGATTCACTATATGTAATTCACAATATGTAAGGGATGAATCATTAAATTCTACACCTGAAACAAATATTACACCGTATTTTAACTAACTAGAATTTAAATAAAATTTGAAGGGAAAAAAAAAAGAAATGGCCGTTCAAAGATGTTACCAATTTGCCCAAATGACCCAACCTGCTGAGATTCTGACCCCACAGAAGGGACTGCATCACGGCCCCCCTATGTAAGTGAGGCTCGTCTTCATGCCTCCCCCTTGGCTTCTCACCCACAGGGGCATGAGCTATAGGTAGAGGTCTCGGGGGCCATCAGAGGGTAACACTGAAGCAAAAGCTCACTTCCACAGGCTCATGAGACGATCTCAGCCACAACCTTATCCACAACCCTTGAGCCACGGTATTTCTAGGCAGAGCAGAAAGTTTTGGGGAATCTCAGGAGTAGGTAAACAAGCAAAAAATGGCATTATTCTAAAAAAAAAAAAAAGTGTTCAAGAATGTGAACTAAATATATACATAAGGACCTATCTTTAATTCCCCGTCTCCCTCAGCTTCCCTGGCAAGTCCCTCGGCAAGTGATACAAATGCTCTTCGTTGCTGGGAACCCCACCTTATTCCTGGCCCTCCCTACAGCCCTTGCCAAAGTGCTTCAGGGGTCCTCCCTGCACCCACTCCAGGTCATTCAGCATCCTGCTGCCCGACTGACCTCTCACAGTGACCAGCTTCACCAAGTCACTGCCCCACCAGACAAGGGCTAAAGATCCTTGTTTTCTGAAGCATCGAGTTTAAATCTCATGAACTAACATTCAGGGCTCTTGAAATGCTGTCTCTCCAGAACATGAGAGACTCCTAACTCTGTGAAACGAACTAGGGGTGGTAGAAAGGGAGGTGGGCGGGGGGTGGGGGTGACTGGGTGACGGGCACTGAGGGGGGCACTTGATGGGATGAGCACTGGGTGTTATTCTATATGTTGGCAAATTGAACACCAATAAAAATAAATTTATAAAAAAAAAAGAGCAGAATGCTAATGGATGCTAAGAAAGGCCATCATCATACAAACCTGAGTGAACACCATCAACAAAATCTGAAAGTAAGTATAAACATAAACAAACATGATTTTAAGTTTTATATTTTTTATGGTGGACAGTCATCATTTGCCTCAACAGCCATCTGAAGCCAATAGTCCTGATTATTAAAAATCACAAAGTTGTATAAATGCTCTCCTCCTTTTGGAAAGCCATGTTCATTTTCTCTACACGAAACAGGACTGTCTGCAAAGCCTTGTGCTGACAACGTAACCCAAGGAGCCAACTTTGGTTCATCAAAGTAGTGACTGAAAAAGAAAGACAAATCTTAATAAACAGGGAGGGCTAGGAATGTTCACATTTTTTTCCCTATTCAGGATAAGTGATATTTCTGATGTTCCCATGAAGCTTAGACCTTAGCTTTTGTCTATAAAAATTAAGAGATACCAATTACATTCCTGATCCTATGTATTCAATAAACGTTAACCAATTACAGGATGCATAGAAGAAAAGAAAAGAAAGAAAAAAAAAGAAAAGAAAAGAAAAGAAAAGAAAAGAAAAGAAAAGAAAAGAAAGAAGGAAGGAAGGAAGGAAGGAAGGAAGGAAGGAAGGAAGGAAGGAAGGAAGGAAGAAAGAAAGAAAGAAAGAAAGAAATGCTGTCTCTCTCTCTCATGCTGTCTCTCAAGAGCCCCCCCCACCCCCTGCAAACTCCTCACTACCCTACCAATTGGCTGAGGGGCACCCTGGTTTCCCTGTGCCCCTCATCCTAGGCCTTCCATGTTGGGACGCTCTCCCTTCTCTGGGCCTCTGTCAAAATCCCAGCCTTTGTTTTGGGGCAGCTCAGGCCAAAGCACCTCCACGAAGCATTCTCCGACAATTGCAGGTGTCATCAAGATCCCTCTATTTACAGATGTTCACAACCCTGGCAGTCTAGCCTATAACACCTGGCACTTAATTTAACTCTGGTATCTGCTGGAGTTTCATGTTTGCCCCAGTGGTTTATAACCCCACTGTGTGCTGTTACCATATCTTAACCGCATGGGCTGTGCTCAAAGAAGGCCTAAGGCCCTCAGTGAGTCCCAACAAACTGACTCCATGGAAGCCAATCCTACAGGCAATTGTACAGGCAATCCTTCACAGAAACGCATACTCTTGATCTTATCTTGACATCTGGGGCTCCACCCTATATGAGATCACCTCTATGGTTCGCTGCTACTTGGAGGCACAATCACCAGCACACCTGCTTCTTGCCAACTCATTTCCAGCACAAGCTCTCTGTTGGCCCTTAGCTCTCAAGACTCCTGATCTCCTTTTCTTATCAGCACACCTTAACTTACTTCTGCATCATGGTCTTTGATGCTTTCTTCTTTGGGAGTAAACCCAAGTCACTATGCTGAAGTTAGCTCTTTATGGCCTCATTCCTACATCTCTGGAAATGGAAATTATGACCTCATTTAAGCCAATGATTCCCAAACATGACTGAGACTAAGATCATTTACGGGATTATAAACCATTCCGATTCCTGGACCCTGCTCCAGACCTACTGCATCAGAATGTCCAGGATATGGGTCTAGGAATTGAAATGTTTAATATGCACCCCAGGCAATTTTTCACATCAGAGGAATTGAGGAAACGCTGATCCAAGCTACTGGGTAATGTCTTACCAAGTGATCTAACGACATCGGGCCCAATTGTCAATCAGAAATTAGGATCCTGAAGAAAGAAATCATTGGTTTCGGGAGCTTAGCAGCCCTCTTCCATATGAGTTTCCATTTTTCTAGCTATTCATGTGAGGAACTCTGTCCAACTAGATGGGCCGCTAATATAGATGCTATGTGACCTTGGGCGGGTTACTTAAGAACTCCGAGCTTCAGTTTCCCTTCTATCGGAAAAGGTAGGGTTGGGCTAGATCGGTGGCTCATGGATACACATCTGAATCAGTTCAGGAGCCATACTCTCCCCAGAGATTCTAATTTAATTGATCTAAGTGATTATGTTGTTGAGGTTAAAATAAAGTGAACTGAGTGATTCTTAAGATAGCTTCTGGCTCCGAAATAATCTGATTCAATGACTTGATCACTTTTTAATTCTTGTGTCAAGTCTCAAAATTTATTTCATGCTGTATGTAAAAACACATAGACTCTTTCTTTATTCCACTTTTTTACAATAACATCTTTGTTAGGTATTTGACATTCATGTAGGAATGAGACTGAATAATTCTAACATATTCTTATGGGTTATTACTACCATGGAAAAAAATTCAGGAATGTAATATAGTCTTTTAAAATCTGTAGGCCCAGACATGTGAAGAGCAACAACCCAACTGCTAATAAAATCAAATATCAGGGTATACCTATCATTCCTTCAGCATTTCAAGTAGTAGTTATCATTGAGTGTCTGCTGTCTACCCACCCGCATGCTGGTTACTGGGGATATAAGAAACAGTTCAAACCCAAGTGGAAAGATTAATATCGTTCAAATATTACAAATGTGACTAGGATCACAATGGCATACAGAGAGCTCCAAGAATGCGTAAAGGGGATTTAATCTATTCCGCACAGAAAAGGCTTGAAAGAGGAAGTGAGGGTTAAGGTGAAACCTGAGAAATGAACTAGAATGCCATGATGTGGTGGAGCAGGGTGAAAGCATGTTGAAAGGAACGCAGGTGGAAGTAGCTTAGAGTATACAAGGAACATAAAGACCAAACAGGCTGGAGCTAGTAAGCCAAGGGGAAAGTGGCACAAGTGAAGGGCCATTTGAGAGTTTAGAATTTATTCTGCAATATCAAAGTGCAAGAGTTTATAGTTTATCCTGAGAGCAAAGGCTATTTCAAGAGGGGGGCTGCAGTGATCTGACTCACATCTCTGAAAGTCCCCACGGTGCTGGGAGTGCAGAAATGGCACAGACGCTTGAGTGGGGATGGAGAATACAGGCTCCTGGAGCAGTCAGGGACAATATGATGGACTAAAGTCGAGTTTGCAGAGAGAGGGAAAGGTGAATAGATTGCAGATAGCCATCTGAGGGGACTCTGAGGGATGGTGACTGGTGAGGTGTGGGAGGTGAGGGAACCTAATGAGTCAAGGTTCCAGGCTTGAATAACTGGGTGAATGGCCATCTATTTACTGAGATAAGGAAGCCTAGAGGAGGAGCAGGTTCAGAGAGAAACATGAGTTCAGTCTGGAATGCAGTGAGTGTGAAACACCTGTGAGTCAACCAAGTGATTTAAATGGGTCTGCAACTCAAAAGAGAGACCCGGACTAAAGTTAGAAATTGAGAGCTATTAGCATTTGGATGATAACAGAAGTTACTGGAGGTGGATGAAATCATCAACTGTGTCAGGGACTACGGCAGGTACGTGGGCAATAGATCCACTGCATTCAAGTGACTCCTAGTCCAACCAATGCAAATGTAATGACCAAGGCCTAAATTTTAGCTCAACTGCCATGAAAAACTACCTTGAATATCCTAATAGGTATACTTTCCTCTGTTCTACTCCCTAGAAGTCCATCTCCCAATTCAACCCCAAACCAGAAATCTATACTTTATTCTACTTAAGTGGGGCTTCAACCAAGAGTACCTCCTAAGCCACTAGGAGATTCCACTTAAATCTTAAAATTAAAATTTGCAAGTTGAGATCCATTTATATTAAATAGCATTGAACATGAAAATCCAGGGAGCAGATTGCAGGGTTTGTGCTTGGTCATTCTCATGGTGATGTGAACTTTACAGTTTATAGGGCTGTGATCACAAAGCCCAAGGTCTGTTAGGCCTGTGCCACATGTAAATAAGTCCACAGTCTAAGGGGTACATGCTCTGCTTTTAAAATGTACTTTGTAGCTTAAAAGAGCACTGCACCCAACGGCTAGGCTTTCTGTTTGAAAGTTCACTGATACCAGGAATAATTGCCAAGAAACATAATGGAGATTGACATTTCTTAGATCTGATTCTTCTCTAATTTTTTTTTCTCCTTTCCTTCCCCTTTCTTCCTCCACTTGTTCCCTCCTCCCTTCCCTCTCTTTCCCTTTCCTTTAATCCTCCTTCCCTTCTTTCATTTCCTCTCTCTCTTTTTTCAGTTGTCTTTCTTTCCACAAATAGTTTCTGCCTCAAAGCTTTTATGGAATGAGACAAGGCATACATATATAATCTGCACACCACCTACAACAATGTTAAGGGGCAAGGCGCTTTGACAGAAGCACAGCATTGGTATCAGACACAAAAGAGACCTCCAATTCACTCATTCTACAAGAAAGGGGAAACTTCTGTTCCTCTGATGCGCCTGAAAGTCACTTTACGGTTTATTTGGCCATCGTGTTGGACTTCACACAATAATGGCAGACACTCCTTTGTATTATTTTATTAAGTCGGCAGACCTAGAACTATACTGACTAACACAGTTGGCCCCTAGGCACATGGCCCCTGAGATGTGCCAAGTCTTAACTGAGATGTGCTGTAAAATATACAATGGATTTTAAAGATAATATATTAAAAAGGATGTAAAATGTTTATATTAATTACATGTTTTGAATATCCTAGGTTAAATGAAATATACTATTAAAATTAATTTTACCTTGTTTCTGTTTTTTTTTAATGTAACTATCAGAAAATTTTCTATTAATTACATAGTTCACATTTGGTGACTCATTAAAATTCTACAGAACAGAGCTGTTCCAGAATAACAGTGCTATCTCATATAAGTTTGTTTATTGGTTAGTTAATATTTCAGGCCAAATACTGAAGGTTCCTAAGCTCATCCAACACTGATAAAAAAAAAATTCATTCACAAACAAAAATAAACAGGTGGATCACATGTCCTAGAGGGCCCATGCTGAGAATTTATTGGCCATAGCTCAACAAAGCCAAAGAATTTAATGATTTATCCAAGGTTATGTAGCTTATTAGTGCAGAGATGATACCAGGACTATTTATTTGCTCATTGACCTTTTATCATAGAACAGTTCAATGAACAAAATTGTGAAATGCTTTTCAATGGCTGCAAAACTGATTTCACTTGAATTGAACAAATATTTGAATGTCTCATAAATGCCAGGCATTGTGCTAACCAGACTAGAGGACTTTACTTGTTTTTGTTTTTGTTTTTTTAAGATTTTATTTATTTATTCATGAGAGACACACAGAGAGAGAAAGAGAAGCAGAGACACAGGCAGAGGGAGAAGCAGGCTCCATGCAGGAAGCCTGATATGGGACTTGATCCCAGGTCTCCAGGATCACGTCCTGGACTGAAGGTGGCCCTAAACCGCTGAGCCACCCAGGGATCCCTACTTGTTTTTTTTTTTAAATTATGTTCTTAATTTTAATTTCAGTATGGTTAACCTACAGTGTTATATTAGTTTCAAGTGTACAATATAATGATTCAACAATTCTATGTATTACTCAGTGCTCATCACAGTACATGGAGTCTACAATCCCCATCACCTAGTCCACTCATTCCCACACCCGCCTCCCCTCTGGTAACCACCAGTTTGTTCTCTATAATTAAGAATTTGTCTTCTTCAGTATGGAGGTTACTCATAAAGTTAAAACAGAGCTGCCCTACAACCCAGAAATTGCACTATTAGGTATTTATCCAACACATACAAACATAGTGATTCAAAGGGGCACCCGCACCCCAGTGTTTATAGCAGCAACGTCCACAATAGCCAAAGTAGGGAAAGAGCCCAGATGCCCACTGAGAGATGAATGGATAAAGATGCGCAGGTGTGAACAGTAAAAAGTATGCAATCGGGCAGCCCTGGTGGCGCAGCGGTTTAGCGCCGCCTGCAGCCCGGGGTCTGATCCTGGAGACCCAGGATCGAGTCCCGCGTCAGGCTCCCTGTATGGAGCCTGCTTCTCCCTCTGCCTGTGTCTCTGCCTCTCAGTCTCTCTCTCTCTCTCTCTGAATAAATAAATTTTAAAAAATACTTATTAAAAAAAAGTATGCAATCTTGCCATGTGCAACCATGTGGATGGAACTAACGGGTACTATGCTAAGCAAAGTAAGTTGGTCAGAGAAAGCCAAACACCGTATGATTTCACTCATATGTGGAATTTAAGAAAGAAATCAGATCAACTTAAGGAAGGAAAGAAAAAGTGAAATAAGATGAAAACAGAGGAGGCAAATCATAAGAGAGGCTGAGCTCTAGGAAACAAACTGTGAGCTGCTGGGGGGTGGAGGGGCCGTGGGGTAACTGGGTGATGGGCATTAAGGAGGGCACTTTAGTAATGAGCACTGGGTGTTATATGCAACTGATGAACCACAAAATTGTATCTCTGAAACTAAGAAAACATTATAAGCAAAAAGTTTTAGGGGGCCCCTGGGTGCCTCGGTGGTTGGGCATCTGCCTTGGGCTCAGGGTGTGACCCCGGGGTCCCAGGATTGAGTCCTGCATCAGGCTCCTTATGAGCCTGCTTCTCCCTCTGCCTGTGTCTCTGTCTCTCTCTCTGTGGCTCTTATGAATAAATAAACAAAACCTTTAAAAAAAATTTAGGAACCACAAAATCATCTAAATCATGTATTATTCAGTACTAATTACCCTATTTTTCAAAATATTTAGCTAGTCCATTCAGTTTAAACCTTTATACTAAAACAATGTAATTTTAAAATAACACAAGTTTTCTAAGCCAACACTGTCGAAAGAAATAGATGAAGCACGTAAGGTAATTTTAAGTTTTCAAATAACAATAAAAATGTAAAAAGAGGTAAAATTAGCTTCAATCATGATATACTTCACTTAACGAACAACAGAAGAGAGTCTATTTCTTGGTTTGTCTCTTTTTTCCTTTTTTTGATCATTTGTTTTGTTTCTTAAATTCCACGAGTGAAATTATGTGGTATTTGTTTTTCTCTGACTTATCTCACTTAGCATTATTGTTTATTATTTCCTTCATTGTGCAGAGCTTTTTATTTTGATGTAGTCCCAACAGTTTATTTTTACTTTTATTTCCCTTGCCTGGGGAGACACATCCAGAAAAATGTTGCTAATGATTGATGACAGAGAAATTACTGCCTGTGTTCTCTTCTAGGATTTTTATGGTTTCAGATCTCACATTTAGAGTGATTTTGTTTTTGAGGTTTTTTTTTTTTTTTTTTTCATTTAAATTCTATTTGCCAACATATTGCACATCATTAGTTTCCAACGCAGGGGGGGCTCAGTGATCCCTCAGTTGCACAGAACACCCAGTGCTGGTCACATCATGTGCCCGCCTTCATGCCGTCACCCAGTTACCTCATCCCCCCAGCCATGTCCCCTCCACCAACCCTGTTTCCTAGAGTCTCTCATGGCTTGTGTCCCTCTCTGATTTCTTCCCATTCAGCTTTCCCTCCCTTCCCTTAGGATCCTTTGCACTAATTCTTATATTTCACCAATGTATAAAACCATATGATTGGGGATCCCTGGGTTGCTCAGCGATTTGGCACCTTTGGCCCAGGGCGCGGTCCCGGAGTCCCGGGATCGAGTCCCGCATCAGGCTCCTGGCATGGAGCCTGCTTCTCCCTCTGCCTGTGTCTCTGCCTCTCTCTCTCTATGTGTGTGTGTGTATCATAAATAAATCTTAAAAAAAATAAAATAAAAAAATAAAATAAAATAAAATAAAACCATATGATTGTCTTCCTCTGATTGAGTTATTTTGCTTGCATAATACCCTCCAGTTGCATCCACATCGGTGTAAATGGTAAGACCTCATCCTTCCTGCCGGCTGAGTGACATTCCATCGTATTCACGCCACGTCTTCTCCAGCCACTCATGTCTGTGGACATCTCTGCTCTGTCCATAATCTGGCTATTGTGGGCACTGGGGGGGGGCGGTTGCCTCTTCGGACCATTATACTTGTATCTTTGGGGTAAATATTAAGTAATGCAATTGCTGGAGGAGTTTACTTTTGTGCATGTGTAAGGAAGTGGCCCAGGTTCATTCTTCGCATGCACCTGCACAGTTTCCCCAGTGTCATTTATTGAAGACACTGTCTTTTTTTTTTTTTTTCATTGAATGTTCTTTCCTCCTTTGCCAAAGATTAACTGAGCATAAAATGGTGGGTTTATTTCTGGGTTCTCTGTTTTGTTTCATTGATCTACGTGTCTGCTTTTAGACCGATACCATACTGTTTTGATTCCTACCGCTCTGCAGCACGACTTGAAGTCTGGAACTGTGATACTGGAAGGCCTATGTTTAATCACTTTAAAGTCTGAGGGGCTGAGATCCCACCTCACCCCAGTGAGAAGGGTGAGAATCAACAAGACAGGAAACCACAAGTGTCGGAGAGGATGTGGAGAAAGGGGAGCCCTCTGCACTGTTGGTGGGAATGTGGACTGGGGCAGCCACTCTGGAAAACTGTGTGGAGGTTCCTCAAAGAGTTAAAAATAGACCTGCCCTACGACCCAGCAATTGCACTGCTGGGGACTGACCCCAAAGATACAGATGCAATGAAACGCCGGGACACCTGCACCCCGATGTTTCTAGCAGCAATGTCCACAATAGCCAAACTGTGGAAGGAGCCTCGGTGTCCATTGAAAGATGATGGATAGAGAAGCTGTGGTCTATGGATACAGTGGGATATTCCTCAGCCATTAGAAACGACAAATACCCACCATGTACTTCCACGTGGATGGAACTGGAGGGTATGATGCTGAGTGAAGTAAGTCAGTTGGAGAAGGACAAACATATGGTCTCATTCATCGGGGAATATAAGAGATAGTGAAAAGGATTATAGGGAAAAGGAGGGGAACTGAGTAGGGAAAAATTAGAGGGTGACAAACCATGAGAGGCCAACTCTGGGAAACGATCAAGGGGCAGTAAAAGGGGAGGTGGGCGGGGGGTTGGGATGACTGGGTGACAGGCATTGAGGGGGCACTGGGTGGGATGAGCACTGGGTGTTAGACTACATGTTGGCAAATCGAACTCCAATAAAAACAAATTTTAAAAAATAAAGTCTGAGGGACTTCCCTTGAGTTCTAAGTGAAAAACAAAATAAATTTCTTCTGCTTTCTCATATTCATGATTTAAATATGACTACATTTGGGTGGCTCAGCAGTTGAGCGTCTACCTTCGGCCCAGGGCGTGACCCCAGGGTCCAGGGATCGAGTCCCGCATCGGGCTCCCTGCAGGAGCCTGCTTCTCCCTCTGCCTGGGTCTCTGCCTCTCTCTCTGTGTCTCTCATGAATAAGTGGAATCTTTAAAAGTAAAATAAAATAAATAGGACTACATTTGTGTGGGCATGTTTTCTTAATTTCAAAAATTGAAACTGAACATTTGATCAATGTAAAAAACAAGCCATTAAAAATTCCCTGAAATGCAATTATATTTAATAAAAAAATTAACTTTGGCTTTAAAAATATGCATTAAAGCCATTACTAAATTTTTCCCAAAATGGCCTTTCTTTTTACTATAATTTAAAGCTTAAAATTGAAATGTGATATTCTATTCTTTCCTTAAAGGGTCAGATTTTTTTTAAAGATTTTATTCACTGGGGTTATTCTATATGTTGGCAAATTGAACACCAATAAAAAATAAATCAAAAAAAGATTTTATTCATTTATTTGTTATTTTAGAGAGAGAGAGACTATGTGTGAGTGGCTGAAGGGGCAAAGGGAGATGGCGAAAATCTCAAGCACACTCCATGCTGAGCATGGAGCCCAGGGCAGGGCTTGATCCCTGACCCCAAGATCACAACCTGAGCTGAAATCAAGAGTCAGAAATTCAATTGAGCCTCTCAGGTGCCTTTAAAGGGCCAGATTTTGATATCTGTTGATACCATTATATGGTCATGTGGTTTATAAGTGTTTATCTGTTACTAAACAGTAAATTTAAGTTTTATCAGGCAATTTTTCTAAGTATCTTTGGTGAATTTATATTAATTGCATTTTATCCAGAGTAATTCTCGGTTTTAAGTATATTAAAGGAATTACTTTAATGACTTGCTTTAAACCTCTGGACTATTGCTTAATTTTCCAACATCTGGGAGGCCTGGGTGGCTCAGTGGTGGAGCGTCTGCCTTCAGCCCAGGGCATGACCCCGGGGTCCGAGGATCGAGTCCCATGTTGGGCTCCCCATAGGGAGCCTGCTTCTCCCCCTGCCTGTGTCTCTGCCTCTCTCTCTCTCTGTGCGTCTCTCATAAGTAAATAAAATCTTTAAAAAACAAAAATTCTCCAACATCTTGGCTTTATCTGTCATTTAGTTTATCAACAAGGAAACCCATTCTTGTAAACTTGGAATAAATTCTATTTTGCTATTGTCTTCTTCCAGTTTGGTGATGGATTAAATTTGTTAATATTCAGTTAAATATTTGGATCTATAATTTTTTAAATCAGATTTTTAGTATTTAAGCCATACTAGGTTGAAAAAATTTCAAATTTAAAAAAAAAAAAAAATTTTCAAATTTACTATTGAATTACAAATAATATTCTCTTAAAAATACTAATTGCTGGGGTGCCTGGGTGGCACAGTCAGCTAAGCACCTGACTCCGTTTCAGCTCCTGAGATCCACCCCGCATTGTTGGGCTCCTTGCTCAGCAAGGAAATCTGCTTAGGACTCTTCCTGACCTTCTCCCTCCTCCTCCACCCCCTGATCTCTCTCTCTCAAATAAGTAAAGAAGTATTTTTTAAAAATACTGGGGATCCCTGGGTGGCGCAGCGGTTTGGCGCCTGCCTTTGGCCTAGGGCGCGATCCTGGAGACCCAGGATCGAATCCCACATCGGGCTCCCGGTGCATGGAGCCTGCTTCTCCTTCTGCCTGTGTCTCTGCCCCCCTCTCTCTCTCTCTCTGTGACTATCATAAATAAAAAAAATTAAAAAAAAAAAAATACTAATTGCCTTGCCCCTAATAGCATTGTTGTAAGGATTAAATGAATTAAAACATGTAAAGTTCTTAAATCATTGCCTGGCCTATAATGTTAAGTTCCAATAAATTTAGCTGTTGTTATTTATATGCACACATTCAAATGCCGAGTATAAAAGCACATTACTTTAATTGTGTAGTTAGATTAAACTTTCCTGATTGCTTCTAAGTGGTTTCATTGGAGTAGATAAATGAGGGTTCATATAATTGTTAAGTGTCTCATATTTTGTTACTAAGAAGAAAAATTAACACTATGCATCACATTTTCCAATTATTTCATTTGGTAATAACAATAGATTATAACAGACAATTGCTCTTGAAAATAAAGATTATAAATAAATACTTTTGTATTTCAACATCATCCTTATTACCTTCAATTTGTTATATAATTTAATTTCATATTAGAAAAACCAATAATTCCAAAAATAAAAATGTCTGGTAAAATTATATTACCATACTCTCTCTGCTCTAAGATCAGACGCTGAAATTGTATTATATATACATGATCCTTTCCCAGTAAGTGCAGAAATACCAGCATTCAACTGCTTTCCAGCTGCACAATAAAAGTAACAGACATGTTTGCAACTGTGTGGACTATTCTATTCCTTCTGACTTTTCTTGCCCTTCTATATATTGTTTTTGTTTTTGTTTTTTCAAACACACTAATTATAGTAACACAGAATTTTAAGAAAGCTGTTAAGTTGCTTTAAAAATCTAGGTTATATTTTCCTAGCAGTCATATTGGTATATCAAATCTACTCAGCTGTACCTGACACATTTTGGTTGACTTGGTTGATATTTAAAAACATATCCTAAAAGTTTGTTTTAGAGACTCTAGGTTCTCTCTGGAGGACTGTTTTTAATATATGCCTTCTTTCACCATGAATGTCTTTTTTCCAAATCCCCACTGCTACAAGTATAATATTCTGGTTGGTTAGTAAATAAAACTATTTATTCATACTTCTGGCAAAAAATTAATAAAGACCTATGTACCAGACAAAACAAGCAGCAGCACAGTCCCTACCCTCATGGAAGCTAAACAATTATACATATAAATGTGTAATTACCGGCTGCTATAAATGGGAAAGAAATAAAGGGAGCCTAATTTAAATCAGAAGGTCAGGAGAAATCTAACATTTAAACCCAAACCTAAAGAATGGTAATGAACACTGAAAAGAATAAAGAGGACCCTGGTCCAGAATGAAGAAAGGCCTGGGGTGCTGTGTAGCTCAGTTTGTCATAAGAAAAAAAAAAAAAATACAGTTAAACAAGAATATAAAGAAGGAAATGAGTGTGGAAGTGAGTCTACAGCCACAGGTGGGACCTTGTAAGTCACGTAAAAGATTTCTTATTTTATCAAAAGCCATTAAATGGTTTTGAACAAAAACAACAAGCATGATGCTGATAGTTAGCAATGGCATCCATTTTCCAGTTGCACACCAAGTGCATTAAATGAATGATCTCCTTTGGTTCTCACCCAACTCTATGAAGTAGAGCTATTTTCACCTCCATTATATAGTTGAAAAAAAAACTGAAGTTTCAAAGGATTTGGTGATCTGTCCTGTAAAAAACCGGGGTGGAATTCAAGCCCAAGTTGAAAATAACTCATGGGGAATTTTACTACTTTATGCACCATATGTGGGTATATAGTAGTCAATGATCCCATAAATGATAAAGTAGTATTGTTCATAAAAGCAAAACATGCTGGTGAGCCTGGGTGGCTCAATCAGTTAAGCGTCAGACTCCTGACCTCAGCTCAGGTCATGATTTCAGGGGTGTGAGGTCAAGCCCCATGTCGGCTCCATGCTGGGTATAGAGCCTGCTTACGAGTCTTTCTTTTCCTTGCCCCCTGCTCCCCACCTCTGCTTCCCCCTCTAAAAATTTAAAAATAAATTTTAAAAAAAAGCAAAACGTGCCTAAAATGATTAAGGAAACTGTACTATGTCAATCTAGTGGCAGGCCTACAAGCAAAAAAAACCCCATAATTATATGACTACATATGTATATGGACATGGTTGGTACATGAAAACTATATTTAAATAGTTTTGTTTATAAAAGGCTAAATATAAAATAATATGTGCAAACTATCTGCAAGTACTTAATTTACATATTACATAATCATGCATACATATGCGGGCATATATAGATAGGATATATTAATTAAAATATTAAGTGTTCTAAGTGTTAAATATATAAATTATTTCTTTAAACATCAAAATGAATTCTTTCATTTTGAAATTAATAAAATTAATAAGACAGAAAATTAATAAGACAGAAAATTAATTAGACATAATTAATAAGACATAATTCTAACAACATATTGACTATAATTGAGGGACTAATCAGTGCTGGGTTCCTCAGGATATTTTCAGTGTTTAGAAACATACTATTAAATAGGAACTATTATGCCCATTTTCCAGAGAAGACTACTTAGGTTTAAAGAGTGTAAGTAACTTGCCTAAGTTCACACGGCAAGAAAGTCAGTAGGGGTGTCGGATATAAAGTTAGGTCTTTCTGGTCCCATAACTCCACTCATTTCCTATGCCACACGGCCATACACGCTGCTACTTAAATTACCCCTTTCCTATATGCTAATTTAAGGCTGTACAAAAATGTTTTTCTACCAATGTGTGTATCTCCATTGCCTTCTTACATTATGTTTATGTTATGACCTCAGTATTGCTCGCAAGAACACATCATTAGAATGTATAATCGCATGCCCTGATACGGACATTTACAAATAAAAATAAATAATTGCTCCTGAGGAAAATAGAACTTCCTATTCCTTTGCAGTATGCCTTTGGATAAGTTACTGAATTTGAGTTACAGATTCCTTATCTATAAAACAAACAAAATAATGTCCACCTTATTTAGATGAAATGATCTATGTTAACATGCTTATAAACTGGAAAGTGTCTTAAAACTTACTATTATTAGGGATAGTATTTTAGTTTTCAGGATCATTATATATTGTTTCTGCAAAGATCACTCAAGTTTTCTTGGTCTCACAATTCATCTCTTCAAAACAGCATCGTAACAAAAGATAAATAAAAGACTTTGCCTAGAGTTAAAGAAGATATATCAGATTCAATATATAAAATAAATGAGAAATCACTGAAACAAATACTTTCTGGATGTATTATGCCCTCACCTAAACAATATTTACAATTTTCCAATTTTTATCCCTCTCTATATAAAAACTTTACATAATTATAGAAAGTTCCCTCAACACAGTGTTACATCTACACTAACCCATGTGTCTAGACATCCCAGTGGACGGTAAGGACCGACAGGGTTTCAGAGATAAAGCCATAAATTACTAACCAGTCGGACCTGAAATGTAAAATATTTTCAGTTCTTTTTTTTTTTTCAATGAATAATTCTGTGACATTTCTTCAGGCATAGCTTTTTATTTCCCTTTTAAATTATACCCTAAAAAGAACAGTGGTGTGTTGATGACACTCAAAGCTTCCCCTGTGGGCTGGGAAGGAGGAGCGGGAGCTGCTCCCATTTGCTTCCTTTGCCGATTTCTGTAGCGCACATTCTTGAGCCACGGCCAGTTTCAAGCTCCAATGGCCAAAGATTGAAATGGAAACCAAAGTAAGAGCAACAATAATCATAAAGTAAAACTTAAAAGGTAACTATATCCTGACAAAATGATATGAACCAAAAAATTCCCATGCCTTTTGGTCCTTTATTTAATTTAATTTTTTTTAAAGATTTTTTTATGTTGTTTTCTAGAAATTTTAGTTTCAGGCTTTTTTTTTTTATGATAGAGAGAGAGAGAGAGAGAGAGAGAGAGAGAGAGAGGCAGAGACATAGGCAGAGGGAGAAGCAGGCTCCAGGCACCGGAAGCCCGACGTGGGATTCGATCCCGGGTCTCCAGGATCGCGCCCTGGGTCAAAAGCAGGCACTAAACAGCTGTGCCACCCAGGGATCCCCTAGTCCTTTAATTTTATAACTAAAAATTTAGCCTTGGGAAGAGTAGTGACTGGAGCCAGCCCAACCTGGCTGATTGTTAAATTTTCAGAACTTTTATAAGCTAGTTGTTAAACATGACCATTATTTAAAATTAATTTATGTAAATTTACAATTAAATAAATTATATTTATTTATCATCGTACTACCTATTCAGTCCCTGTTTTTGTGGATTGTTCCTTTGGACTTCCTCTTTCTTTTACAGGGTCCCCTTTAATATTTATTGCAGAGCTGGTTTGGTGGTCACATATTCCTTCAGTTGCTGCCTAGCTTGGAAGCTCTTTATCTCTCTTGTTCTGAATGACAGCCTTGCTGGATACAGTATTCTTGGCTGCAGGTTCTTCTTATTTAGGACCCCGAATATACCCTGTAGCCCTTTCTGGCCTCCAGGTCTCTGTGCAGAGGTCTGCTACTAATCGGATATTTCTCCCCATGTAAGTTAGGGATCTCTTGTCCCTTGCTGCTTTAAGGATATCTTTATCTTTGGAATTTGCAAGTTTCACTATAAATGTCGGGGTGTTGAACGGTTTTTAATGATTTTGGGGGGAGGAGACCTCTCCATCTCCTGGATCTGAATGCCTGTTTCCCTCCCCAAGTTACGGAAGTTCTCAGCTATGATTTGTTCAAATACACTTTCTGGTCCTCCGTCCCTCTTAGTGCCCTCTGGGACCCCAATTAAACATAGATTCTTCCTTCTGAGGCTGTCATTTATTTCCCTTAACCTTTCTTCATGGTCTCTTAATTGGTTTTCTCTTTTTTCCTCAGCTTCCTTCCTTGCCACCAACTTGCCTTCTATGTCACTCACTCATTCTTCTACCTCATTAACCGTCTTCATTAGGACCTCCAGTTTGGATTGCATCTCATTCAAGTGATTTTTAATTTCTGCCTGATTAGATCTAAATTCTGCAGTCATGAAGTCTCTTGAATACTTTATGCTTTTTTCCAAAGCTACCAGTAGCCTTATAATTGTGCTTCTGAATTGGCTTTCTGACATTGAACTGTAATCCAAATTCTGTAACTCTGTGGAGAGAGCACTGTTTCTGATTCTTTCTTTTGTGGTGAGTTCTTCCTTCTAGTCATTTTGCTCATACAGAGTGGCTGTATGAGCGGGCTGAGTCAAGAATATCAACCATGACCTAAGTAAATTTCATCCTAGATGATTCTGATGAGATCAGAGACCAGAAAATGAAAATAAAGATCAGAACAAAATAAAAGGACCACAGAAGTGAAAAACAAATTTTAAAACAAAGTAGTAAAAAATAAAAGACCAAGAATCCCAAAGAAGGAAAAAAAAGAAAAGAGAAAAAAGCAAAAGTAAAGAGGAAAAAAAAAAGAAAAAAAAGAGAAGGAAAAAGGTGGAGGGACCGGGAGATGGTAGTGGTGAAGAAGCTGTATGGAGGGAGAATGTAGTCTACCTGAGGGATCCTAGAGGGTGATTCTCTTGGTTCTGAGTATATTAAGTTCTGTGTGTTAGAAGATGCTCAGTCCCAAATTTATATAAACCAGCCATATTTGCAGAAAGCCCCACCATTGACCACCAACACATAAACAAGATAAAAGAGGGGGGCAGAATGGAAAGGAAGAGAGAATATAATCTCACAGAATGAACCACCACAATGTACCACTTGGTTCTAGGTGCATGCTGGTCATGTTCTAGAAGGTATTAACTTCTGCCCTTGTAGATAGAACACTATGAGGCAAAGAAAACAGAAAACACCCAACAAAAACCCATATCTCGTATATCTCCCAAAATTAAATTGAGTATGTTGAAGGGGATCTAGAAGTGGAAAATACATCTATGACCTGTAATTGTAGAAATATGAAAGTCAAAAAAGAAAGTAACTTAAAAATGAAGAGGTGGTTAAATATTGTAGTTAAGGTTGAAAAGAGAAAAAAATGAAAATTTTTAGTCTGATATAAAAACGAGTTGTACTGGAAAAAAGTGGGAAAAAAAGGATGGGTGCTCTCTAGTTCTATATACTATTTTCCTTGGTCCTGAAGCTTTCCAGTGCTGCTTGGTCCAGAACTTGCTCTTCCCCTGTCCTTCCAGCTGGTCTTCTGGGGGAGGGGCTGCTGTGCTGATTCTCAGGTGTGTGTACCTGAGGAGATGCCCCCCTGCCCTGCTCTAGGTGCTGGGCCCAGTGGGAGCTGTTTGTCCTGTGAGGCCTCTGTCCCCTGCCCATCCCCCACCCCCACCAGGCACACGGTGACACCAGGAGGAACCACCACACTAGCAGTGGCCAGGTCTGCAGCTCTGGAGTCAGCTCCCCCAGTAACCACCGCAGCTCCCAGGTGCAGCAGGGGAGCTGACCTGCACAGCCTGGGGGCGCCCAGGGGCAGGAGTGTCCCCGCTGTCCTGTGCCCTCCCCGCCTCCCCCGGGCACCTGGGGAAAGGGGGGTCCCCGCTGTCCTGTGCCCTCCCTGCCCCCACCTGTCTCTGGGGGAGTGCAGGATCAGGGGCTATGTCTGCTCGGCGCCCTGGGATCTGGGGTCCTGTGTTGCTGGACCTGCGCTCTCGGGGCCTCTGGCTCAGCCCCCTCCGCCCGGAGCCCCTGCCTGACCCACCCGCTTCTCCGAGGCCTCCCGGGTACAAGCTCCAGCCCTTTACCGAGGTCGCTGGGTATGCAGTGCCCTCTCCCCGGGGCGCCCTCCTTCGCTAGTGCCCCCGGGAGACTGGGGGCCTCCCTCCCCTCCTGGGGTCCTGCCTGAGCTCCCTGCTGAGCACCTTTCCATCCGGGAGGAATCTGGTGAAGATTGTTAAAGTTCCTGCTTCTGCAGGACTGGGCTTTCCTGACCCGGAGGCTCTTGCTGCCTGGCCTTAGCCTGGCAACTGCGGGGGGGTGGAGGGTGGGGGGGCTTCTTCACTTGATTACCCCCCCACCTCCCACCCTCCTCCACTTGGTTCCCCCCTCCCACTCCCACAGCAGCGGAGTGCACAAAACATACACCAGAAAAAAAAAAAAAAAAAACATACACCAGAGACACATCCTGAAACACCAGGCCCTAGGCAGTCTATGTCCTCTTCTTCATAAAGCCATTACTCTCAGGAGCAGGAAACAGAACAGGCTTTCCTAACACAGATACCTGGGCAAAATGCCAAGATGGAGGAATTCATTCCAAAAGAAGGAATAAGAAAAGGTCACAGCCAGGGATCTAATCAAAACATATATAAGTAATATGCCTGAACCAGAATTTAAAGGAACAATCATAAGGATACAAGCTGGCCTTAAGAAAAGCACAGAAGAGGGGATCCCTGGGTGGCTCAGTGGTTCGGCACCTGCCTTTGGCCCAGGGCTTGGTCCTGGAGTACCAGGATCAAGTCCCGCGTCAGGCTCCCGGCGTGGAGCCTGCTTCTCCCTCTGCCTGTGTCTCTGCCTTTCTCTCTTTTTGTGTCTATCATAAATAAATAAATGAATCTTTAAAAAAAAAGAAAAAGAAAATCACAGAAGACACCAGAGAGTCCCTTACCACAGAGATAAAAGACTTAAAAACTAGTCAGACTAAAATGAAAAATCCAATACTTAAGATATAAATCAACTGGATGTAGTAGCCACAAGAATGAAAGAAGCAGAGGAATGAATAAGTGATATAGAAGATAAAATTATAGAAAATATTGAAGCTGAAAAGGGGAAGAAAAATGTTAGATCACAAATAGAGACTTAGAAAACTTGGTGACTCCATACAGCATAATAACATTTATATCATAGGAGTCCCAGAAGACGAACAGAGGGAAAACAAGGCAAAAGGTTTATTTGAGGAAATTATAGTTGAAAACTTCCCTGATCTGGGAAAGGAAAGACATTCAAATCCAGGTGGAACAGAGAACTACCATCAAAATCAACAAAAGCAGACCAACACCAAGACATATCATAGTTAAATTTACAAAATATAAAGAAAAAATCCTAAAAGCAGCAAGACAAGAGAAGTCTCTAATCTACAAGGGAAAACAAATAAAGTTTGCAGCCAATCTATCCACAGAAACTTGGCAGGCCAGCAGAGGGTGGCAGGATATATTCAACACATTGAATGGGAAAAACATGCAGCCAGCATACTCTATCAAGCAAGGCTGTCATCCAGAATAGAAGGAGAGATAAAGTTTCCCAGACAAACAAAAACTAGGAGTTAATGACTACTAATCAGCCCTGCAAAAAATATTAAAGGAGAATCTTTGAGTGGGAAATAAAAACCAAAGTAACAAAGACTAGAAAGGAACAGAGAAAATCTCCAGAAACAACAACACAAGCAATGACATTAAATTCATACCTATCAATAATTACTCTGAATGTAAATGCACTAAATGCTCCAATCAGAAGACATAGAGTATCAGAATGGATTAAAAAAAGTAAGATCCATCTATATGGATCTACAAGAGACTCATTTTAGACCTAAAGACACCTGAGATTGAAACTGAGGGGACGGAGAACCATTTATCATGCAAATGGACATCAAAAGAAAGCTGGAGTAGAAATACTTATGTCAGACAAAGTAGATTTTAAACCGAAGACTATAACAAGAGATGAAGAGATGATTATATCATAATAAAGGAGTCTATCAAATATGAATTGGAGTCTATCCAATTATATTTATGCCCCCCAAGCTGGGAGCACCCAAATATATAAAACAATAACAAACATAAAGGAGCTCATTGATAATAATATGATAATAGTAGGGGACTTTAACACACCACTTACAGCAATGGACAGATTATCTAAGCAGAAAACCAACAAGGAACCAATGGATTTGAATAACACACTGGGCCAGATGGACTTCATAGATATATTCATAACATTTCCTCTTATAGCCGCAGAATACATATTCTTTTTGAGACATTCCCCTAAATAGATCACATGGGACATTCTCCTGAATGGATCACATATTAGGTCACAAATCACTCTACCAAAAAATTGCCTCAACAAGCACCAAAAGATTGAGATCATACCATGCATGTTTTCTAACCACACTAGGAAACTTGAAGTCAACCAAAAGAAAAAATTTGGAGAGACCCCAAATACATGGAGGTTAAGGAACATCCTACTAAAGAATGAAAGGGGCAACCAGGAAATTAAAGCAGAAATGAAAAAATACATGGAAAGAAATGAAAACAAAAACACGATGGTTCAAAACCCTTGGGGAACGAAAGCAGTCATAAGAGGGAAGTATATAGCAATACAGGCCTATGTCAAGAAGCAAGAAAAATCTCAAATATGCAACTTTACCTTACACCAAAAGGAACTAGAAAAAGAACAACAAATGAACCTAAAGCCAGGAGAAGGAAAATGATGAAGATCAGAGCAGAAATGAATGATACAGAAACAGACAAACAAACAAACAAAAAAACCCAGAACAGATCAATGAAGCCAGGAGCTGGTTCTTTGAAAAAAAAAAAAATCAATAAAATTAATAAAGCCCTAGCCAGACTTACAGAAGAGAGAAAGGACCCAAATAAATAAAATCATGAATGAGAGGAGAGAGATCACAACCAACACCACAGAAATCCAAACAGTTATAAAAGAATATTATGAAAAGTTATACGTCGTCAAATAGGGCAATCTGGAAGAAATGGATACATTCCTAGAAACATATAAACTACCAAAACTGAAATAGGAAGAGATTTTTAGAAGTTGAACAGACTGATAACCAGCAAATAAATTGAATCTGTAATCAAAAATTTCCCAACAAAAATCCAGGGCCAGACAGGTTAATACCTATTCTTCTCTAAGTGTTCTAAAAAATAGCAATCAAAAGAAAATTTCCCAACATTCTATGAGACCAGCATTACCTTGATTCCAAAACCAGACAAAGACCCCAAAATAAAAAAGATAATTACAGGCCAATATCCCTGATGAACATGGATGCAAAAATTCTCAACAAAATATCAACAAATTGAATCCAACAGTACATTAAAAGAATCATTTACCATGATTAAGTGGGATTTACTCCTGGCTTGTAAGGGTGGTTCAGTACTCACAAATCGATAAACCTGATGCACCACATTAATAAAAGAAAATATAAGAACTATATGATCCTCTCAATAGATGCAGGAAAAATATTTGACAAAGAATAGCACTGATCCTTGATAAAAACCATCAACAGCTAGGGATAGAGGGAACATACTCAACATCCTAAAGGTCATATACAAAAGACCCACAGCTAGTATCATCCTCAATGGGGAAAAACTGAGAGCTTTCCCTCTAAGGTTAAGAACAAGATGAGGATGTCCACTCTCACCATGTTATTTAACATGGTACTGGGAGTCCCAGCCTCAGCAGTCAAACCAAAAAGAAATAAAAGACACCCAAAACAGCAAGGAAGAAGTCAAACTTTCACTATTTGCAGATGACATGCTACTGTACATAGGAAATCCAAGACTCTACCAAAAAATTGCTAGAACTGATACATGAATTCAGTAAAGTTCCAGGATACAAAATCAACATGCGGAAATCTGTTGTCTTTCTATCTATTAATAATGAAGCAGCAGAAAGAGAAATCAAGGACTCAGTCTCATTTACAATTGCACTAAAAATTTTAAGATATCTAGGACTAAATCTAAAAGAGGTAAAAGATCTATACTCTGAAAACTATGGAGAACACTTATGAAAGAAATTGAAGATGACACAAAGAAATGGAAAAACATTCCATGTTCATGGATTAGAATAACAAATAGCGTTAAAATGTCTACCCAGGGCAATCTACACATTCCACACAATCCCTATCAAAATACAAACAGCATTTTTCATAAAGCTAAAACAAACAATCCTAAAATTTGCATGGAATCACAAAAGACCCCAAATAGCCAAAGCAATCTTGAAAAAGAAAAGCAAAGCTAGAGACATCACAATTCTGGGCTCCGAGGTATATTACAAAGCTGTAGTGATGAAGACAGTATGCTCCTGGCACATAAACAGACTCATAGATCAATGGAACAGAGTACAAAACTCAGAAACGACCATAACTTTATGGTCAACTAATCTTTAATAAGGCAGGAAAGAGTACCCAATGGGGGAAAAAAGACAGTCTCTTCAACAAATGGTGTAAGAAAAACTGGGCAGCTACATGCAAAAGAATGAAAGTGGACCACTTCCTTTTATCACACACAAAAATAAATTCAAAAAAAAAAAAAAAACAAAAAACAAAAATAAATTCAAAATGTTGAAAGACCTAAATATGAGACAAGAAACCATCAAAATCCTAGAGAAGAACACAGGCAGTAACCTCTTTGACCACAGTTGGTAAACTTCCTACTAGACACATTGAGAAAGCAAGGGAAACAAAAGCAAAAATGAACTATTGGGGCATTGTCATGAGAAAAAGCTTCTACACAGTGAAGGAAACAGTCAACAAAACTAACAGGCAGCTGCTGGAATGGGAGAAGATATTTGCAAATGACCTATCTGATAGAGGGTCAGCATCCAAAATCTATAAAGCACTTCCCAAACTCAATACCCAATAAACAAATAATTCAGTCAAGAGATGGGCAGAAGGTATGAATAGTCATTTTTTCCAAAAAAGACAACCAGATGGCTCACAGACACATGAGAAGACGCCCAACATCACTCATCATTGGGAAAATGCAAACCAAACCCCACTGAGATCCCACCTCACACCTGTCAAGAGTAGCTAAGACAGATGTTGGTGAGAATGCGGAGAAAGGGGAGCCCTTTTGCACAGGGGTGGGAATGTGAACTGGTGCACCCACGTTGGGACACAGTGTGGAAGCTCATCAAAAGTTAAAACCAGGGCTACTCTATGATCCAGCAATCGCGCTGTTGGCGATTCACCCAAAGGACACAACAATCCCAATTTGAAGAGACACATGCATCCACTGTTTACGGCTGCATTATCAACAACGGCCCAATTACGGAAAGAGCCCAAATGCCCAACAACTGATGAGAGTGGATAAAGGAAAGGTGTGTGTGTGTGTGTGTGTGTGTGTATAAGATAGAATATTGCTGAGCCATAAAAAGGAATGAAATCGTGCTGTTTGCAACAACATGGATGGAGCCAGAGTGTGCTATGCTCACAAAATAAGTCACAGATAAAGAGAAATACCACATGATTTCACACATATGTGGGATTTATGAAACAGATGACTATGGGCGGGGGTGGGGGGAGGCAAATCATAAAACAGCCTCTTAACTATAGGGAGCGAACTGAGGGTTGCTGTAGGGGAGGTGGCGGGGATGGATCACACGGGTTATGGGTATTAAAGAGGCCGCTTGTGAAGAGCAGTGGCTGTTACATGTAAGTGATAAATCACTAAGTTATACTCCTGAAACTACTATTACACTATATGCTAACTAACTGGATTTATTTTTAAGATTTTATTTATTTATTGAAGGGGGCAAGCCAGCACGTGCACGAGTTGGGGGGGGCAGGAGAGGGTGAGGGACCCCCACGCCCCCCACTGAGCACAGAGCTCGCCCAGGGCTGGATCCCAGCACCTCGAGGTCATGACCTGTGCTGAAGTCAGAAGATGCTTAACCAACTGAGCCACCCAGGTGTCTGACTGGAATTTAAATAAAAGCTTGAAACTACCAAAAAAAAAAAAAAAGTAAACAACAAAAAAGAAATTTTCATGCCTTGATAAAAAATTTTCTTTAGTTGAACCAAGCACTTCAATTAAACCACGTGGCTTGCCGGGAGAAAGCCCCGATACAGGGTCACGTTCGTGGGCGATTCTACTCTGAGCAAAACCACAGGCTGTTCAAACGCTAGTACCAGGCTATGAGCGTGATTTCCGTGCTCACGGCCCAGGGCCTCCTGGCTCCCCCGCCTCCTCCCTCCTCCCTCCTCCCTGGCAGATCCTCTCTTCTGCCCCAGCTTTCAAGAAGCCTCAGCCACACAAGCTCAGCTGCAGGGGCAGCCACGCTCGTGACAACCGTCCATCTGCAAAAAACACACTTTAGTCATCCAGCAACTAATCTCAGCCTTGCACGCCCAACTCCCACTACAGAACCATGGGAGCTATGGACACGGACCACGTGTCGTGCTGTGTTGTTTCCCGGGGGAAGCCAATAACCCCATAACCCCAATAACTGCAGCTCGGCAGCGCTAGTAGTACTGAAACAACAGAACCGACAAGCAAACTGACATAAAGTGAACGAACTTGTTTGCTTGCTTACCCTGTGACAACACAAGGAGAGTTTTCCTGGTAGTTGCTTCACAAAGAAAGAAAGAAAAAACAACTTAAGACACCAAGGTAGAGTTACATTGTTACCATAAACAGAACTTGAGTGATAGCTTTGTAAAACTTTATTATAGCTAACAATCAGAACTAGGGTAAAAATATCCAGCTCTAAAGAGCTCTGCAAAAAAATAAAAAAAATAAAGATGAAATAAAGAGCTCTGCATTATAAGGAGGGCATCCTATGAAGAAAAAGATTTTCCAAATATATAAATATATATCACTAACGTATCATTTACACTTTATTTTTTCCTGTTGACTCACTCAGATACACATTTCTGCATGCTTTAAAAGCACCTAAATGGGGATGCCCCAGGGGGCTCAGCGGTTCAGCGCCACCTGCAGCCCAGGGCGTGACCTTGGGGCCCCGGGATCAAGTCAGGAATAAATAAATAAAATCTTTTATAAAAATCTTTAAAAAAAAATAAAGTGTCTAAATGCAAATTTGGTAATAAAGGCCCAATCACTTTAAAATTCTTCAGATATTAAGCATGTCATAACTTTATCCAATTGACTTAGCCATTCACTGGAAACTACCTCCAGAGATGGTTATGTTTAACTTTGCTTCTTCAGTAATGTTGAACAAAACTTTTTAAGCATACTCCTAGTCTTGAAGAATCGGATGAACATATGGCAGAAGTTATGGAAGAAGCTAAGATGATTTTAATCAACCTTTTTCTTAACTGTCAGAGACATAAAGATGCTTGGGTAGCATAAGAAGCATCTCCCACTGCTGTCATCCGCAAGCCACATTCCCCTACAGTACAGGCAGTCCCACTAATAATGAAGTGTTCGAATCCAGTTAGTCCAAGAGCCGGGCCCAAATATAATGAGGTGTATGGAAGACCTGGGGTGGAAAATCTAAAGAGGTGTTCGTTGCAGCATCCCAAGAGTGCGTGCATCCTTAAATTTTGCACCCAGGTGTCTCATGTGTCTTCCTCTTCTCCCTGCCCCGCACAAGAGCCCCAAAGTGATGCTGGCTGTAGGAGCCAAGGATGCCCTATCTCCACATTCCAGAGCTGAAACTAGTTTGCAGAACCAATCTTATCTCTGGTTGAAAGTCTTTAGTCATGTCCAGCCCAGTGCTTGGAGACTCAGTTATTTCCCTAAGGGACCAAGATCAGGCTGGTGTGCTTCTCCACTAAGCTAAGACACTGCCTCCTCCACACAATCCTGTACAATAAGACCCATATTCCCCCTTCCAGGTACCAGAGCCCTGCTAATCAATCCCAGTCCACTGTCTCGGGCTTTGTCACCTTCTCACAGAATTCCTAATGCAGCTTACCTACTTGGGTTACAGTATTACCTCCTCCTGTTATTTGGCTCCCGAGCATAGCCAAGATCCCACTGCATGCGATTCCCAGTGCTGGCTGATTGCTAAGACGACCTTTTAGCCTGCTAGTCCAGGCTTCTAAAAGTCTGTGGCTGTTTGTCTCCTTTCAATTGGCTTCCAATTAGTCCCACCTCATCACAGTGAACAGAACCATCCACTTACTGTGACAACCGAGATAACCAATGGTGTCTCCAGCCTTAGCCCTGTTGAGAATCCCTAGAAGTAGAAGAGAGAACATACCTTCAATGAGAAATAGGCCACGCATTTTGGGGCCTGGTTCTTTCCAGTTCATTGGTTCATAAACCCTGCTTGTACCAAATTCATCTGGGGGAACTTCTAATTTACCTTTTTAACACCTAGTGCTTACTAGGTGCCTGAAACTGTTATAAACACCTGACAAGTACTAACTCATTCAACCTTCGTAACAAGCCTTTGAGTTGGGCACTATCATTTACTCCCATTCTACAGATTAGGAAATTGGGGCTTGAAAGGTTAATGACTTATCCAAAGTCACACATCTAAAAAATATAAGCCTAAATTCAGGACCAGGCATTTTGGTTATAGGGTAAACGGTAAGCATTATGCTATGCAGCAGACAATCATATCCCATTCCCAAAGATTTGATCCAGTGAATCTGGAGAAAAGACTGAGAAATCTGTACATATGTGAATACAATTTTCCGATGATTTTACATAGTTAGAAGGACACCCACCTAGGACTGCTGTGTGAGCACTATTCCATGCCTCATTTGGGAGAGACAATGTAGCTAGAAACAAACGTGTGTTGCAGCATACCAAGAAAGCAAGGGAAGACGAAAGCAAGGGAAGACGGTGGTTGAGGGAACTACTCATTCAAAACTGCGGAAAGCAGGGCACTAGTACCTTGGGCTTTTATAAAATGGCCAATAGTGAATTACGTATTGTTAAACAGAATGAAATATGTTAAGGATGCAGCATGAGAGGGAGAGTATGATAGCATTAATAAACATGAAATTATCTTATTAAGTAGGATACATGGCAGTGACGGACTTAAAGAGGGAAGGACAGCCTAGCTAGTTGTATGGTGAGCTGCAAATGTCAGGCAGGACAAATGATAGCAGGTAACCCCAAAGTGTGACTTTAAGCAACGTAGGAATTATAGTAGTTGAGGAAGGAAATGGAAGCAAGTGGATATACATGAAAAAATAAGAAAATGTGAAAGAACTCTCAAAACAGGTCAGCACCATACAAACATGACTATCACCACTTTGTTTAGTAGTAGGTCACCTTGAGAGATCCCCAGAAATTAAAAACAAAGACAAAAACAAAGACAAAAAACCCACCCACACACAAAATATCCAAGCCAGGTAGAGGCAAAAGCAACAACTCACCACCAAAAGGGGGCAAGCAGGTGCAGACTGGTCAGCAGTATTTCTGACCACTCAGAATGGAAGCTATTGTGGGTCAGAGTCAACTCACAGCTGAACCAGGACTCCCACTCTGCAGCCACTGCCATAGAAGGTGGAGAGCAAAGAAAACCAGTATACTGGGAAGCTCAGTCTCCAGCTTTATAGAAAAGCCTCAACTTCGCCTCCAAGCACAAGCACAAATTAAAATAATATCCCATGTGTCAGGAAAGGTGTGTTCCTCAGTTCCCATCAACTCAACTACATTAAACCCTAAAGGTTTTGAGGACTGGAACCAGGAGGAGAGTTAAAAGAATGCAAAATTTTAGTTTTTCATTAATACACTTTTTTTTTTTTTTTTCATGAGAGACACACAGAGCGAGAGGCAGAAACACAGGCAGAGGGAGAAGCAGGCTCCATGCAGGGAGCCCGACGCGGGACCCGATCCCGGGTCTCCAGGATCACACCCTGGGCTGAAGGTGGCGCTAAACCACTGAGCCACCAGGACTGCCCCATTAATACAAATTTTGTAATAAAATAGTTAAAAATTATCTTGTGATAATGTACTTTGCCAAAACTCTAACATATTTCATAGTTTTTTTTCAGGTCCAGGTATTATAAACCAAGGCAAATAAAATCTACTTTCATCAAACTTTGTCCAATTTGCTGTATTTTCTCAAGTTTTGTCTGTCACTGTGCTCTTTCATGTTCTGGAATAAAGTGACATTTTAGAACTTTTTCCTTGCAAAACAAGACTTAAATCCCGTTACCTTGCATTCCCTATTGTTCTTTCCCCTAATGAGATCTTAGCCACTCATATTAATTAAACTTTGAAGTAATTTAATAATTTCTATTTCATAGAACTGGAGGTAATTGAAAACTGTCACATGCAAACATTTTAGAAGACAAATAAAGCTCATAAGTAACATAACATAATACAACTATCTGCAGGCAGTCACATTCCTTTTACATCTTCTGAAAATGGCAAAAATGAATGTCCACTAACAGGACCCCCCTAAAAACAGCCATTCTACGGTATTTAAAAACAAGAAGCAAAAGTATATAAAATTGAAATTATTCTTCTATTAAACAATGTTTTAGTATTCGAGTCTTGAAAATAAATTATCTGCTTATCTCATGATCAATCATGAATTGATCCAATTTAATATTATCTCAGGATTTCAAGTTACCTAAGGATTTTGGAGTCATGCTTAAACTTATATGATACAGAACGTAACTAATGTTAGTATAAGTCTGAATATTTACTCATTTTAGTGGACATAACTTTACATTTTCCATAAACTTACATATTTTATAGCAGTAATGCTAACTTATTTATCAGTAAACCAATATAAGAAGTTTAGGAACTTCATAGCAGCTAATCTCTTCATGAGAAGGCAAACCTAAATATTAAGAAACCAAATACCTGTATTTTACTGAACATGGACAAAACAGTGGAAAGACATGCAACTGCTTTTTTTCTTTCTTAAACGAAAATTATTAATCTAACCTGATTTCTCCAGGCTCATCTTAATTATGTAAATTTATATTCTTCAAATGTGTGTAAACTAGCAGTTTCTGTAAGAACAACTTTTTTTCCTCAAAAGTCCAGCACATACCAGGTGTTAGACATTTGGAATTTTTTTAATTGGAGGGGGTTCATGCCAGGGCACCTGTATGTTTATAGAGCAATCAGACCAGTTCTTTAATTTACGAGACATAATGGAATTTATTAAAACCACCCAGAAGCATGAAAACATCTTACGCTGAGGCAGACAACCTATAAAAGTCCTAAATTAGTCACTTGGACACGTAGCGAGTTTGTGGCTTCAGTTTTCATCTCAATCCTGGGTTGGAGCAAAACAAATGCCAAAACTCACTAGCCCAGAACTCAAAACTCAGTTCTCCTTCCCAGGGGACACAAAGTTAATTAATTTGAGCTCACAGGAGACAAAGAAAAAGACCAAGGAACTGGATTTTTCCGTCCCTCTCCGACGAGACACTAGGTCCCCATCATCCTGGGACGCGCGCGAACCCAGGCTCGCAGTCGCTGCGAGAAACGTCCAACCGCCGCCTGGGCGGCCGCGCAGGTGGGAGGCGACGAGGCGCGGGGTCCGCTCGGGGGTCCCCACGGGGTCCCTTCAGGAGGTCCACTCGGGGGTCCGCTCTGCCAGCCGACAGCCCCCACGCCCGTCCTCCCCCCGCGCCCGTCCGCCCCCACCCTCCCCCGACATCCGTCCGCTCCCCGCACCCGTCCTCCCCCGCGCCCATCCTCCCCCATCCTCCCCCGGCGTCCGTCCGCCCCCACCCTCCCCCCGCGCCCGTCCTCCCCGGCGTCCGTCCGCCCCCCGCGCCCGTCCTCCCCCATCCTCCCCCGGCGTCCGTCCGCCCCCACCCTCCCCCCGCGCCCGTCCGCCCCCCGCGTCCGTCCTCCCCGGCGTCCGTCCGCCCCCCGCGCCCGTCCTCCCCCATCCTCCCCCGGCGTCCGTCCGCCCCCCCCCTCCCCCCGCGCCCGTCCTCCCCGGCGTCCGTCCGCCCCCCGCGCCCGTCCTCCCCCGCGCCCGTCCGCCCCCCGCGCCCGTCCTCCCCGGCGCCCGTCCTCCCCCGTCCTCCCCCGGCGTCCGTCCGCCCCCACCCTCCCCCCGCGCCCGTCCTCCCCGGCGTCCGTCCGCCCCCCGCGCCCGTCAGCCCGTGCTCCCGCCCGACCGCGCGTGTAAGGTCCAGTACTGGACGCCCCGTCGGTCGCGCAAGCGTAACGTGAAGCTACTTCAAAGCTTTGTTCGCTCCACTGATTGGAGGAATCGGGAAGACGTGGACACCACGGGGCCTGCGGGGTCTCCGGAGGGCGCGGCCGTCGGGGGCGCCGAGGCTCAGCCCGGGAGGGGATCCGGCCCCGGGCGCCCTGCTCCCCGCGCGGCCTGCTGCCCCCGCCGCCTCTCCCGCAGCTCCCCTGCCTGGGCGCTACCAACAATATAAAATCTTAATTTAAGAAGGGGATGGGGGGGCTCAGCAGTTAGCGCCGCCGGCAGCCCGGGGCGTGACCTCGGGGTTCGGGATCGAGTCCCGCGTCGGGCTCCCGCACGGAGCCTGCTTCTCCCTCCGCCTGGGTCTCTCTCTGTGTCTTTCCTGATTAAATAAATAAAATCTTAAAAAAAAAAAAAGCTAGCAAACAAGCGGCCCACCCCCCCGCGCTCACACCTGCTGCGGGGCGGGCACCGCGTCCACCGCCGCCGCCGCCCAGCAGGCGGCCTTTCCCGCGCTCCCGCCCTCCGCGTCCCCGCTCGGGGGTGCACGTCACGCACGACCACGTAAGGCCACGAGGGCGCGCCCGTCGCAGCCGCCGTGACCCGCCAGCTCCCACCGCCGGGCCCACGCGCTCCCGTGCGCACGCGCGCAACTGCCCCGTCGCCGCCGCCGGAGGGCGCGGGCGTTCCAGCCAGTGCGCAAGCGCAGCGAGTGAGCCTGCCGGGAAGGGGGCGGGGCCAGGGGCGCGCAGGCGCGGAGGCGGGCGGGGGGGGTGCGGCTGGCGGCGGGGAGATGCCCGGCGGGGCGCTGCGGCCCGAGGAGGGCGCCGCGCGGGGCAAGGACGAGCTCGGCAGCAGGGTGAGTGTGGGGCCCTCGGCTCTCCCGGAAGCAGGAAGGGAGACCCTGGACTTGCCCCGAGATGAGACCACGCGGCGTGGACGGAGATCGGCCGCGGCCCTTTCCCTCCGCCCTTTTCTAGCTTAGAAACCCCGCCTGCCCCAGGCCGCAGCCGCGTGTTCCGCGCGGGAGAATGTTTCCCTGCCCGAGCCGGTGGCCGGGAGCCCGCCTGGACGCCGCCGACCCCCGCTCTCCGGCAGCCCCTTCCGGGAGGCCCCCTTCCGGGAAGCCTCTTCTGACAGCCTCTTCCTGGAAGCCCCCTTCCGGCAGCCCCTTCCGGCAGCCCCTTCCGGCAGTCCCCTTCCGGGAAGCCCTCTTCCGGGAAGCCCTCTTCCAGAACCTCTTCCTGGAAGCTCCCTTCCAGCAGCCCCCTTCCGGCAGTCCCCTTCCGGGAAGCCCCTTCTGGGAAGCCCTCTTCCTGGAAGCCCCCTTCCAGCAGCCCTCTTCTGGCAGCCCCTTCCGGGAAGCCCTCTTCCGGCAGCCTCTTCCGGGAAGCCCCCTTCCAGCAGACCCTTCCGGGAAGCCCTCTTCGGACAGCCTCTTCCTGGAAGCCCCCTTCCAGCAGCCCCCTCCCGGCAGCCTCTTCCTGGAAGCCCCTTTCCAGCAGCCCCTTCCGGGAAGCCCTCTTCTGGCAGCCCCCTTCCGGGAAGCCCCTTCCAGCAGCCCCGTCCCGGCAGCCCCTTCCGGGAAGCCCCTTCCGGGAAGCCCTCTTCTTGGAAGCCCCCTTCCGGCAGCCCCTTCCGGGAAGCCTCTTCCGGCAGCCCCTTCCGGGAAGCCCCCTCCCGGCAGCCTCTTCCGGGAAGCCCCCTTCCGGCAGCCCCCATCACGGGGCGCGCCCGCTGTCGGAGCCGCGAGGACCGGCCGGCTCTGGCTCTGCCCCGTTTCCGCGTCGGAGCCCGTGGAGTCCGCGGAACGCCTGCCCGCTGCTGCTGACGCAGACGGCCGCGCTGTCGGCCCCGGGACGCGGGAATCCCGCGGGTGGCGCCTGGGCCGGGCCGGCGCGCCGGGAGCCGCTGCAGCCGCTGCCCGTGTGCTGCTTGACACCCCGAGGTGCGACCGGGACACAGGCCAGAACACCTGCCGCGTCGTGGCCCCAAACCCCCCTTTACGGACAAGGGTCGGAGGTTGCGCTTGTGCCCAGCCGTGCCCCATCCTAGTGGCCCCAGGGCCGGCGCCGCCCTCCTGGAGGGGAGAGGGACTCAGCCGAGACGGAAGGGGACCGGAGGGGGACCGCCCCGGGAGGGCTGCGGCAGGCGGGCTGCGGCTTCACGGCCGGTCCTCCGCGCGGGGCTGCACCACTAGCATGGGACTCCTGAAAAGCATTGACGTTTCATGACTTATGCTATTAAAAGAAAGGAAATCATTGAAAACTGGTATTACTTTTGGTGCCATGTTGTCTGTTTTAAATAAAAGGTACAAACTTTGTTTAGCGCCTCGGCCTTTGCATGCGTGCTGGTTGCCAACACCAACCCCTTGTCTGGTTCTGGCGCCTTCGAGTGTAATCAGTTCCTCTCCCAGCCTACTCACACCGGCACCCCATACCTGCACCCCCATACCTGCACCCACACACCTGCAACCCCCCACTTGCACCCACACACCTGCAACCCCACACCTGCACCCACACACCTGCAACCCCTCACTTGCACCCACACACCTGCAACCCCACACCTGCACCCACACACCTGCAACCCCAGGCACTGCTGTTCAGAAACGATCTGTATACTCGCAGACTGCTCGTTTGGACAGTCAGTGAATTACAGCCCCTTATCCCATCTCTCTAGTTTTAAAGGGCCCTCAATTGAACATACTTTGCTAATCTCTGATTTAAGAGCCCCCTTTTTTTTTTCTTATTTCAATAGATTAAAGAACAAAAAATTGTTGTGGATGAACTTTCTAACCTGAAGAAGAACAGGGTGAGTTATTAGGGTAATTCTGAATTGTAGGTGGGTAGGTTTGATTACATCTTATTAACTACATACTAACGTTGTAAGAATTATATGTAAGATTTGTATTTACATTAAAATATGCGAGGTTGCAGCATCTTTTTTCTAGTTACAGAGCAAAAGTGAAGTGTCCAAGATTTTATACGCATATGTGGAGAGCTATATGTTAACTATAGTTGATGGTATTTCTTACTCATCATATGTAATTTGCACTCCCTTTGAACCAAAAGATACTAATTACACAATGGTATCTTGGAGCTGTGGTCACTAATGGTATCTACTTATACTTGAGTTTGGTGTTTTCTTTTGAAATAAATAACTTATTTATATGAAGAAAGGAAACTATGCCTTTAAGTGAATGTGAATAATTATTGAAAAAATGATAAACTGCTTCCCTCTTCCCTGATTTATTTACACAAATCTTCTAAATATTTAATATGGTTATATTAGTGCCATTTCCATTAATGCATTTATAAACAGCAAGCTACAGCTTAATGTGTATACTGTCAAAAATTACATTTTAAAGTTCAAGAAGAAATTATTTTGAGCCCTTTAAAGCATTTGATAACTGACAGGTTGGCTAAACATTTCTGAATATTGTCACTTTGGGAGTTTTAGAATTTAAGGCTATCCTGATACAAACTTTCTAGAGGGCCAGTTAGGGGAATGTATCAAAGCCTTAAAATTATGTAGCACTTTGACCCAATTCAATTTATAGGAATTGATACTTGGGAATCATGGGAGTGCACAAAGATTTAGTTGCAAAGAACTTCATTACAACATGGATTCATAAAGTTGGTAATATCTTAAATGTCTAAAACTTGGTGACTTATCAAATAAACCGTAATGTTATGCCCACACAGTAATGTAAAAGAATATGTAATGATAAGTGTTCCCAAGATATTGTTCATTGATAAAAGCAAATAAGTCTGTATTAATAGTACAGAACCTTTTTGTTCAAGGAAACTGGTAGTTTGACATACGCAGAGAAAAAACATTTCACTTCAGTGTTAATGGTAGCAGTTTCCAGATGGTAGGATAATGGGTGACTTTTATCTGTATTTGCTAAGGTGTTATTCTCAATATATGTACAAGAATATACGATAAAAGGGTTCAGAGTTTTGACATATACTTTTTAGGTCAAATCATGACATTAGCCTAAATTATGTTTTGCAGAAAGTATATAGGCAGCAACAGAACAGCAACATATTCTTTCTTGCAGACCGAACAGAAATGCTTTCTGAAAACAAAAGTAAGTTTTTGCGATATATTATATAGAAATGCATGCAAAGTGTTTTCTAGGCTTTCTGTAGAAACTTATGGTAGTGTCTAAATTATACTGTCTATATCTGAATGTTTAAATATATATCTGAAGACTGGATGGTGGTATATCAAGTGAAATTAATGCCATGCTTTGGAAAAACAGTAAAAATAAGATATATAAGTTGTATTACAAAGTCATAATTATTAATGCATTCTTCAGCATATTTGGCAGATCTAGGTACAAAAACTGCCCTACCACTTCTCCTTTTGTGATTTTGAGCCTCCAAAGTTTTTGGGGGATTTAAACAAGGAGGAATGGGATGCCTGGGTGGCTCAGCGATTGAGTGTCTGCCCTCAGCCCAGGGCGTGATCCTGGAGTCCCGGATCGAGTCCCACGTCGGGCTCCCTGTGTGGAGCCTGCTTCTCCCTCTGCCTCTGTCTCTCTCTATGTCTATCATGAATAAATAAATAGAATCCTTAAAAATAAATACGCAAGAAGGAATATATAAAGTTCATAGCCTAGTGTCTGGGCCAAAATAAGCATTTAATAGACAGAAATTATTTTCCTAAAAGATAAACCTTGATCATTAGAAAGCTGTTGTAACACAGCAAATATACTTAAGTGGTTTGATCTTGGTAAATAGCCTATGTTCCTATGTTGTTCTATGAATTATTAGGGAAAGGTCCAAGAACTTTTATTTTATTTAATATTTCTTTTCCCCTACCCCACAGATATATTGGATGAACTGAAAAAAGAATACCAAGAAATAGAAAACTCAGAGAAGACCAAAGTCAAGAAATAGTCAACTTGATTTCACATAAGAATGTGTGGCATTTGTTGTTCTGTGAGCTTTTCTGTTGAGAATTTCAGCAAAGATTTGAAAGAGGATTTACTGTATAGGCTTAGCCGGCGGGGACCCGACAGTAGTAAACAGTTGGTAAAGTCTAGTGTTGGCTACCAGTGTTTATTTTCTGGTCATGTCCTTCACTTAAGAGGTGTTCTGACTGCCCAGCCTGTGGAAGATGAAAGAGGCGATGTGTTCCTGTGGAATGGAGAAGTCTTTAGTGGCATAAAGTTTGAAGCTGGAGAGAATGATACTCAAATCATGTTTAACTACCTTTCCTCTTGCAAGAATGAATCTGATATTTTGTCACTCTTCTCAGAAGTGCAAGGTCCTTGGTCTTTTATATACTATCAAGCATCCAGTCATCATTTGTGGTTTGGTAGGGACTTTTTTGGTCGCCGCAGCCTGCTTTGGCATTTTAGTGATTTGGGCAGAAGTTTCTGCCTCTCTTCAGTTGGTGCCCAGATATCCGGAGAGGTGAATCAGTGGCAAGAAGTTCCAGCCTCTGGAATTTTCAGAATTGATCTCAAGTCTACTTCCATTTCCAAATCTCTGGTTTTAAAACTGTACCCTTGGAAATCTATTCCTGGGGAGAATGTTATCAAAGAATGTGTTCATAGCCTGATTCAAATTTCAGCAAACTTGCCAACATTTGTATCAGTGGTAGCAAATGAAGCCAAACTATATCTTAAAAAACCTGTTGTTCCTTTAAATACGATGATGCCACAAGCTCCACTTGCAATTCCTTGCATTAACATCGCTGGTGTCCTACCTACAAGGGAAACACTTCAGAGGCTTCTTACTGATGGACGCATGAAGGAAGTAGTTCAACAGTTCATTGACGTCCTGAGTGTCTCAGTGAAGAGACGGGTCTTGTGTTTACCCAGGGATGAAAAACTGACACCAAGTGAGGCTTTGAAAGCTTGTGATAGGAAAGCAAATGTTGCAATCCTGTTTTCTGGGGGTATCGATTCCATGGTTATTGCAGCCCTTGCTGACCATCATGTACCTTTAGATGAACCCATCGATCTTCTTAACGTGGCTTTCAGGACTAAAGAAAAGACCGTATTAACTGGTTTTAACAAAAAGAGGAAAAAACAGAAAAGTCATTGTGAAATACCTTCTGAAGAATCCTCTAAAAATGACGATGATAGTCCTGATAAACAGTTCTGTGTACCAGATCGTGTCACAGGAAGAGTAGGCCTGAAGGAACTGCAAGCGGCTAACCCTGCCCGGATTTGGAATTTTGTTGAAATTAATGTTTCTCTGGAAGAACTGCAAGAATTAAGAAGGACTCAAATATGCCACTTAGTCCAGCCCTTGGACACAGTGTTGGATGATAGCATTGGCTGTGCAGTCTGGTTTGCTTCTAGAGGAGTTGGTTGGTTAGTGACCCAGGATGGGGTGAGGTCCTATCAGAGCGCTGCAAAGGTACGTCACAGTAGGTCTGCTCGGAGGAATTCTGAGACCTAATTTTGACCCTTTAAATAAAGCTATTAGTGTGTAGATTGCAAGAATATAGCATATTTTAATTGCGTTTAAACTGCAGTGCAACGTGTAAGACTTTTTTTAAATTGGGCATACTTTACTATTTTATGGCCTCCCTTGTGTTTTGTCAGAAAATGTTACTGTTGAGATTATAACTTTTTAGGCCTTGCTTTTGTTTTAGTTATTTTCTTTATCTTGTACGGAAAACGTGGATTTCTTTAAACTGTTACAGGTAGTTCTTACTGGAATTGGTGCTGATGAGCAACTTGCAGGTTATTCTCGCCATCGCGTGCGCTTTCAGACACATGGGATGGAAGGATTAAATGAGGAAATTGAGATGGAACTGGGACGAATATCGTCTAGAAATCTTGGTCGTGATGACAGAGTTATTGGCGATCACGGAAAAGAAGCAAGGTAATTCTAATTATCTAAGTGCTGTGGCTAGTTTTGTCAAAACACTACACCATAAAAGGAGATTTTTCAGTTCCTTTTCTTTGGAGACTGTTCAAATGAATAACAGCAGCACAACAGTATCTTGGCTTTATGCTACACACCGTCCATCGGGGAGAGCTGCGGAGGGGCCGGGGGAGCCGTTGTTTTCCAGAACTCATTCTCTATAAAATGTCTTTCCAGTAATTTTCAAAGGTGATACACTGACATGATTGTTCTCCATACTACAATGAAAGGGTCTGTAAACCTGAGATAGAGAAATGCTGAGACGAGGTACTTAAAGGGTAAGAGCCGAGGCCCTAAGCCGACACTTTCCCCTCCAGGGTCAGAGCACCCGGCTTTGCCTCTGGACATTCCTGTAAGTATCGGGCCAGACTGACGTAAATGGTGGTTCCAGTACTGGATTCCCCTCTGCTGTGTGTTCTGAACTCCGTTTGTTCTGATGTTGCAGATTACCTAAAATTTTCAAAGAGATCAAGGCACTTTCATATGTATATTCTTTCTTAATTCGGGAGTTTATTTTTACCTACGCTGTATCTGATGGTGGCAGACAAGAGCTTGGAAACAACTTTTTAAATTATTGAAGATAAAGATACATTATTTAATTCTAGAAAGCAGAAGTTTGGTCAAGTATGTTAATTTATTGTTAGTTTATTACAAGCATACAAGCATGTGGAAACCAGGAGTCCAAATAAGCTTTGTGAGAACTGGGACATCGTAGTACAACTACTCCAGCACGTCACTGTTTCTTAACTCTACTTCAGCTTTTTACAGCTTTTTAGTGTGTGTATATATGGTTTTTATAATGCGGTATGTAATATGTATAAATACTGTAAAATATTTTCCTTTGGAGGTTATATGTATTTGAGAGAGAGAAATTCAGTCCTTTATTTCAGGTAGGTCAGAGAAAAGGGATTTTATTTTATTTAGTAAAAGCGGTTAATTCTAAAGGCCCAATATGATAATGTAAAAGTGCATATGAAGAATGTTGGAGACAGTGAATACAGAATTGTGATTTAACAAATACTATGGTAGTGGCTAGATCTGAATCAATTTATTATGTATTTTGGCATACATATTAACAGTGATCGATTGATTATCTTATATATAAAATTGTTTTTGCATTTCTTTTTAATAAAATATTCCATATAACAAATGCCTTTACCCTTCCCAGACTCTATTTGAGCAAGAATAAAATGTAATGAAATAGAAACACTACAGTATTGCATTTAAAGAATTGGAGGGAGAGTTGTAAAGGGAGAGTTGTAAAGTATTTTAAACAAAAACTAGAATTTTGTAGGAAATTAGGGAAGCCAAGGGACAGAAAGTTATTTTTTTTAATCTAATACTTTGTTCTGTTATAGCATTTATCTCCATTTAAAAATGGTTTAATCAATTTTTAAAGGTTTATTTATTTCTAAGAGTGAAAGAGAGCATGAGTGGGAGGGGCAGAGGGAGAGAGAGAATCAAGCAGACTCGTTCGCTGCTGAGCGTAGAGCCCCATGTGGGCTCAGTCCCATGACCATGAGCTCATGACCTGAGCTGAAACCAAGAGTCGGACACTTAACCGACTGTGCCACCCAGGCGCCCCAACAAACTTTTTTTTAGAGATTTATTCATTTCAGAGAGAGCGTGTGTGCAGGAGCTCGAGCAGGGGGAAGGGCAGAGCAAGAAGGGAAGGAGACTCCTTGCTGAGTGCAGAGCCGGACCGGGGCTCAGTCTCCCACTGGGAGATCATGACCTGAGCCTAAGCCAAGAGTTGCACCCAACTGACTGAGCCACCCAGGCACCCCAAAACAATTTTGATACCATAAAATTTTACCGTAAGTAAATGCTTCCCAACCTCAGGATTATAGAGCCCTTCTGTATTGATTTCGTACCTCTCAAATCCATTTCATTTGACGTGATAAAGAGCAGACACAGCTTGAATAATTGAGTCAAGACTGTAGTTGTTTTCAAGGCATCCCCAAAGAAACCTTGTGAAACAAGGATTGTTCCTTCCCATAGGCCTGATTTATTTATTTTTTGAGGCAAAATTCATTTGGTGGCATATGTATTAAAATTAGTGGCATGAAGTAGTTGTTAATGTGATTAAATTTCACCTGTGAAGTTGTGTAAATAACCAGAATATTTTTTGAGAAAAAGTGTCATCAAAAATTAATTTGATGCTATAAATTTTAACATTGAATAAAATGCAGAAGAAACAATTATCACAATTTTTTTTCATATAGTAGTTATATTTATCTATTTATTTTAGATTTCCTTTCCTGGATGAAAATGTCGTCTCCTTTCTAAATTCCCTACCAGTTTGGAAAAAGGCAGACTTGACTTTACCCCGTGGAATTGGTGAAAAACTGATTTTGCGTCTTGCAGCAGTGGAACTTGGCTTAACAACTTGTGCTCTTCTGCCAAAACGGGCCATGCAGTTTGGATCCAGAATTGCAAAAATGGAAAAGAATAATGAAAAGGCATCTGATAAATGTGGAAGGCTCCAGGTCATTTCCTTAGAAGACCTCTCTATTGAAAAGGAGATTGAAGTGTAATATTTCACGACGTAACAGCATTTACTGAATGATGATTGTGTAAAAATAAAACACTTTGCTGCTTTATTATCATATAACGTAGTGGTATTGAGGTTCATTATATGAGGGCTTACTTAGCTATATAACTTACCAATTTAGTCAAATTGACACTGGAGAAAAAGAGATAATATTTGAAAGAGCAACTTGGATGATTAAAGCTGTGACACGACATCCCTCTGAGCTCTTCGTGGTCGGGTCCCACCGGCAGCACTAGGAGAAGACGGCCTTTACCAGCTCTTCATGGTGGCTGCGTCCAGAAATAGCTCAGTTTGTGGCTGTTGTCCGGGGCCTGGCGTAAACAGGGCTCTACGAGAGCACCAGAGTTCAGAGAAGCTGTGCACTTTGCTTGAGGCTCACACTCCTGAGCGATGCCCGTCACTTCTGTTCCATCTCTTAGGCAGCTAATTTTCCCCTCTCAGAACTTCTGACTCTTAAGCGTTCTGTTCCACAAATCTCTAGTCTCCCTCCCTTTGCCCTATTCTCAGCTCATGACCTGAGCTGCTCAGAGATTTCAGTTTTCAGGACAAGAAACCCCTCCACTCTCCAACACCAGAACTTCTAATGTACGTGTAGGTACAGCGTCCTTTTCTCCCTTCTCGTCCTTAGAAAGGGAAATGGGTCCGTCCACCCATCAGAAGGCTGTGCCTGTACCTGTTCTCTGTATCCCCACCCTTCTTGTCCTACCAGAACCTTATACTCTCCTCTCTGCAGTGTCTTCAGCCTCTTCTCTGTAGGGTCCTTCCTATCATCATTTAAAGTGCTCTGGCCGAGCCAATGTAGAATGCACATGCCTGGTTCTGTGTCTTCTCTGCTCATCATCTCTTGCGTCCCATCCACTCTCACTTCTCCACCTTTTCATCTCCACTCCACTCCCGCCTAACGGTAGTCCACTGAGAGCACCATACCAAGGTCACCAGAGTCTGTCCCCAATTAGGGCTGACACCCTTTCTGGATCTGGACAAACTTTGATTCTTTTCATCTTGGCAGGAAAGCAGTTTTAGGATATTGACAAACAGAAGCCTGTCAAAGACTTTCAAGTGCCCTGAATCGATCCTCTGATAAATGCAACGTTCAAACCGTACTGAGATCTTCCTGTAATAGCTTTTATCCCTTTACCTGAGGGTAGACCACTTCAAGTCTCTATGTGGTCCTGAGCACCAGGTTGACATTGCTGCTATCAGGAATAGATAAACTAGGAGATTTGCCCACCAGCCTAGATTTGAATATAATCATAATTTTTATAATAACAACATAGTTTGATACTGAAAACATCTATCATTTCTATAGTGATGATTATGTGGCGGGCACTACTTTAGGAGCCTTACATGTAAATCCAGGACAACCGCTAGGGAATTTCTGGCAGAATCCTGCCTGCAGGTTGTCTCTTTAGTCCCCAGAGAGTCTGATTCTTTAGAACCTTCTTGCTGCTTCATCCCATGAACCCTGGGATGCAGTTCTGTGTCTGTCCTTAAACAGCTTTCCCAGATTTAAGACGCTTAGCGCAAGCCATCTGGGTCCCTGAGCAAAAAACAAGCAGAAGGAGTTCTATATATTGTAAGTGCAAGCATGCAAATCTGTGAGAGAAGCTGACTTACACCCCTGCCCTGGAGCGGCAAGCATCAATTTCTGCTACTACATCTACAGCAGCTAAAATCGTGACTTGGTTGCACCAAGAGAAATTCTGCCCCCAAATTGTCACTGAAACATCCATGTTGGTAAACTCTGGACAAGTTAAGTTACCCCCTTGACCTAGTGGCCCGATGAGACTGGGCGGTCCCTTATCGATGGAACACTTCTGGCTTCTGTGCCCAGTCTCGGTTTTCCTCCTGCCTCTTGACTGCTTTTGGTGGTCTTTGCTGGCTCCATTCTCTTCGCCTGATTTTTAGATACTGAATTTCTCAGGTTTCCATCCTGGGTTCCAAACTTTTCTTCTTAACTCTTTCCCTTGGTCACTTTCCCTTTTGCGCCAGTCCTTGGCTTCACATGCCCTAAGCGTCCCCAAATGTATGCACGTCCCCCTTCCTGCCGTTCCTGGCCAACACCTGAGTACTTGAGCTGGACCTGGCATCTCCACCTGGTTCTCATTGGTACCCTGAGGTCAGTCTGTCCACAGCTGAGCTAATCTTGCCCCGATTCCCCATTTCCCCTGACAAATCCATGTCATCTGGACCACCTTTCCGAAAACACCGCACTCCCACTGGGTCTGCGGCCACGCCACCGTCCCTTCCCCGCCTGCACCTCCACGGCCACATCAGTCTGCACATCCGCTGCACCAACCGAGCCTAGACTTAGGAATGAAGTTCAGTCATGAGCTCAGCGACCTAGCGTTTAGAGCCGCAGGTGCCTCCATGACCCGATTTGTGCCCGGGTCTCTCGCTCTTTAAGCAGGGTTTTGTGGGGTTTCTCAGGAAGTTCCAGTGTGCTCTCCCCCGGGCTCTCCTCACCCGTTTCCCGCCCCTGGAAGGCTGGTCGTGGGCCTGGCAGCCCCTCCCAGTGGGGCCCAGTCCCAGACCCCGCTGCCCTGGGCCCTGCCGGCCTCCTGGGGAGCCGCCCTTGCCGCACCTGTGTGAGCCCTTTCGGGGACCCGCCCTGCGCTCCGGGTCCCCGCGGCCCGCGCTGCCTCACAACGGGCCGCTGCGTGGACGTTCTCTGGGCTCCGGGGCGACGCGGAGGTGGGATTCGGAGCCGGGAGCCCGCACCTGCGCCCCGCACCTGCGCCTGGGAGTTGCCCTAGAGGCCAGGCGGGCCTTGAACGGTGAGGGGAGGAGACCCTGCGGGCGGGGGCTCGGAGGGGAGGCCGCCGCCCTGTCTGCAGTGGTCCTGCCCACCCCACGCCGGCCGGGCGGTGCCCATGGGGTGGCCGGACCATCCCCGCCCCGGGGTCCTCCCCGCCCCCCGGGGGTCCTCCTCTCCCGGGGTCCTCAGCCCCCCCCACCGTCCTCCCCTCCTGGGGTCCTCCCCCCGCCCCCGGGGTCCTCCCATCTCGGGATCCTCAGTCACCCTCCTCCCCATCCTCCCCGCCCAGCATCTGCCCCCCCATCCTCCCCCTCCGCCCAGCATCCTACCCCCTCGTCCCTTCCCAGCATCCTCTCTCCCGGGTCCTCCCCCTCAGAGTCCTCCCACCTCATCCTCCCCTCCCAGGGTCCTCCCTCGGGTCCTCCTCTCCCGGGGTCATCACCACCCAGGGTCCTCCCCGCCCAGCATCCTCCTCAGCCAGAGCCCTGGGGTCCTCCTCAAGTCCTCCCCCATCCCCCACCCCTCGTCCCTCCGTCCTCCCCCCTCAGCATCCTCCCCCCGCGAGTCCTCCCCCCAGGTCCACCCCCCTTCACTCCCCAAACAAAAGCCTACACAAGGGATCCCTGGGGGGTGCAGAGGTTTGGCGCCTGCCTTTGGCCCAGGGCGCGATCCTGGAGACCCGGGATCGAATCCCACATCGGGCTCCCGGTGCATGGAGCCTGCTTCTCCCTCTGCCTGTGTCTCTTCCTCTCTCTCTCTCTCTGTGTGTGACTATCATAAAAAAAAAAAAAAAGCTACACAAGCCCATAAATACAGGGAACAGATGGGTGTTTGCCAAAGGAGCAGGCCAGGGGGTAGGTGAGGCTTGAAGGGGGGCAAAATACAAGCCTCCAGCTGTAAGACAAATAAGTCACGGGCGCATCACGTGGGGCACGGCAGCTATAGTTAACAATGCTGCACTGCATTTTGAAAAGTTGCTGGGAGAGCAAATTTTAAAAGTAGGTATCACAAAAAAAAAAAAACAACCCACAATTTTGTAACTATGTATGGTGACGCTGCTGGCCAGGCTTATCACTTCAAAATACGTACAGATCTTGGATCACTGTTCTGTAGACCTCAAACTACCGTTTGAATATTACACCTCAATCGTTAAAAATGTTCTTTAAAAAAATTGAAAACATTACACCATGAAACGACTTAATAAAGATAACGGTACAGATTTATTTCTTGACAAACCCAGCTTCATCACCACGGCAAATCTCATTGCCTTTTCCTTTTTGTTCATTGCAGGAACTTCAGAAAGGCCACGCACAATTAACATGAAATGTTAAGATTGCCCAAAAAAGGGTTACCTAGATTTGATCAAACCCAAGATGAAGAAACCTACCTGGAAAACTTGGCAGTCCAGAGAAATGCTTCTGCTTTCTTTGAAAAATATGATCGGAGTGAAGTCCAAGAGTTGCTGACCACCACCCTGGTCAGCTGGTTGTCCGCCAAAGACGACGTCCGCTCTCAGCTGGACCTGCCGTGTGGAATCATGAGCCAGATGAACAATGTGGGTTTCTCCACCGCAATCCTGCTGACCCCCACGGACCCGACGGCTCTCTTGGACTACAGAGAAGTCCATCAAATCATACGGGAACTGGCCGTCGGGATTTACTGCCTGAACCAAATCCCCTCAATCAGTTTAGAAGCCAACTACGACCAGAGCTCCTCCTGCCAGCTGCCTCCGGCTTACTACGATACCCGAGTTGGGCAAATTCTGATCGCCGTGGACTACATGCTGAAGGCGCTGTGGCACGGGCTCTACATGCCCAAGGAGAAGCGGGCCAGGTTCTCTGAGCTGTGGCGCACTGTCGTGGACATTGACCCGGACGGGAAGCCGCAAACGCACAAAGACATTTTCGCGGAGTTCAGCGCGGCAGGTGAGAGAATGTAACGCGCCCCCTTTACTAGAAGCCGTATTGTTAACGTGATTTGTCTTTGTCTCGGTTGGACTTTTCCGCTGATGCCTTTCGTCTTCCGGAGCCTCAGTAGGAAAATGCGAAACAGGGCCCCGAGTAGAATTCAGGTGCGGAGACAAAAGTCTCCAGACTTGCAAGCAAAGTGCCAGGTCGGCGAGGCGTCGCCACTTCAGCGACCTCAAAAATGAACGACGTGAGAGCTGCAGCCAAGGACGGACGGGCTTCAGCGCCCACATCTGGCCTTTTAGTGGCATTTGTTTTAAGAAGCAGTTGTTCTTTGACGTTCCCGTGCATGGCAGGGGCCAGCAATAGGCTTTAGAGAGGCTGTCATCCTGTCTGCAGCTAGTAAGGCCGACGGTTTGTCCTCTGGGAGTCGACCTCGCTCGGTCCCCTCCCTGACCGTCCTGAGGACCCGTCGTTGCCCGGGTAGCGCGTCGCTCGGCTGCGCCTGAGGAGGCTCCGGTCGGAGACAGCCTGGCGGGTGAAGCTCTGGCGACCTTAGGCCGAGGGGGACAGCCTAACGCTCCCCCTAATTAGCGGGTTTCCATTGGCGGGATAGAGCAGATGATGGGAACTCTTCATGGTATTTCAGGTGGAAGTGAATCACTTTTCACCTGAATTATCCACGTAAGTGGGGACAACGTGGCCTCAGGGTCCCTCGAGCGGGCAGCGGACGTCTGGCCTCTAACGCAGACTTGGCTTCTTAGCTTCGCAATAAGACGCGGAACAGTTGTAACGGCCCGATATTTGGTATGGCCAGTGGGGTTAGGGAGCCCTCGGCCCGGTCCCCCACGCCCGCCGCCTCAGGGTCTCCACGCGCACATGCAGGCCGCGGGCGTGCTCCAAGCCGACTCGGATCGCTTCACTTTCCTAATTCTCCTTGAGCTTTTATTTCTAGCGGAGACACACAAGCCAGTCTGACGTCAGGGACCATCACACGGTCCCCTGGGGCGCACAGGCCCGGAAAAGCCTCTAACCCGCGGGCTCAGCCTGCTTGGGCCCAAGTCGCCGGCACAGCGTAGGCGCCATCGGTGTCCTTGGCGGCATCAGGGGCCGGATGGGTGCCCACCTGCTTGGAAAGCTTTACCTGCGTCTTCAGTCACCGGGGAGCGAGGGACAGAGCGGGACGGGGGGCCTGCGGCGCCCGAGCCCCACGAGCCCCATGACCCTGGGTCACGGCCTGGCCGCACAAAGCGAGGTCACCCGCCTGTCCCCCCACCTGGGCCCCGGGGCTCCCTGCGTCTGGCCGCAGGCTGCAGGGCTGTGTGGGGCGGGGGCTGTGTCTGGGGTGCTGTGCCCTGGGTGCTGACCCCTGGGTGCTGTCCCCTCAGGTACTGACCCCTGGGTGCTGACCCTTGGGTGCTGTCCCCTGGGTGCTGTCTCCTGCGTGCTGACTCCTGGGTGCTGTCTCCTCAGGTGCTGACCTCTGCGTGCTGACCCCTGGGTGCTGTCCCCTCAGGTGCTGACCTCTGGGTGCTGACCCCTGGGTGCTGTGCCCTCAGGTGCTGACCTCCGGGTGCTGACCCCTGGGTACTGACTCCTGGGTGCTGTCCCCTCAGGTGCTGACCTCTGGGTGCTGACCCCTGGGTGCTGTGCCCTCAGGTGCTGACTCTTGGGTGCTGACCCCTGGATGCTGACCCCTGGGTGCTGTGCCTTCAGGTGCTGACCCCTGGGTGCTGACCCTCGGGTGCTGACCCCTGGGTGCTGTCCCCTGTGTGTGGCCCCAAAGCACTAGGATCCTGGCGCTTAGACCCTCCGGGGCCACTCGGGTGACGTGAATCAAGTGTCTTTAAATCAAGATGTCACCTTGGCCATTGAGGCCCCTCGGGCCCGGGGCTCATCCCTGCAGGTCGGCAGGACAGCTGAGGTGGCCGGGGTCGCCTGCCTGCCCAGCTGCTCGGCTGCTTCCGTGACCGACGCAAGGCAGGAGCTCGGTGAGGACCGAGCTCCGTGCAGGTGAAGGAGCGACAGCAGCGACAGTGGCTTCCAGGAACATTTGAGACTTGGCCATCCTGACGGAGCTGGTGTTGGCTCTTGGGTCCCTGCGGCGGTGGTGCTGGAAGCTCGTTCCCACCAGCGAGGCCGCCGTGGGCGCTTCCCCCCGAGGAGCAGAGCGCTGCTTCGAGCTTCGGACCTTTAGGGGAAGAGCCCGCAGGAGTCGGTGTGCAGAGCTCGGGCGGGGGTGCGCGGGGTCCCCGCCTGGCCGAGCCCCCAGCGCCCCGGCCTCTGCTGACCGTGTCGACGGTAAAGGGCGAGGCCAGCAGGAGGGGGCAGCGCCGGCGAGTGACTAAGAACACGGACGACGGGAGCGGATCCGCGGCCGCCGGCTGGGCCTGGGGCTCCTGGTGCCATCGGGGCCCCCCCAAGGGGCCCGTCACGGCCACGCTCCCGGTGACAGTGTCACGGTCGCAGTCTAACAGGGCGCAGGGCAGCGGGGCCACCGGGACTAAGGGGCCTCAGGCTGTGCGAGCTCTGGCTCGGCGTGGCTCCGAGCGGCAACGGCCACCCTCCCCGCCATCCCACGTCGCCCTAGGGCCCTGCGGCTTCCGGGGACCCCGGGCTCAGAGCTGCTCCAAGAGCTCGGGCTTCGCACGGCGCGTCACCAGACGAGACAGGGGTCAGTATTTCATGGCCAATGCCTGGGGACCCGGGCCGGCCGTCGAGGCTCAGGCTCCTGCCCGCTGCGCCTTAGCGATGCCGCAAGTGTCTCCAAATGCGGCCCCCCCTCCACGTGCCCGCTGAAGCCCTTCACGAGACCAGCCGCCTGGCCGCGAAGACGAGCAGCACCGGGCAGGGGCTCCTCTCCTGCGGCCCTCGGAGTCCCCGCGGGCCACCACCGCCACCCAGGCCTCCAGGCCTGCCCCAGGGTCCTGGGTCACCCAGGCCTCCAGGCCCCCCCTTGGTGCTGCACAAATGATGGGAACTAACCGAGGAGAACACCCTGCAGACATTCTGGGGGACCCACGAGGCAGGAGGACGCGTGGGCTCCCCATCACGCACCGCATCGGAGCATCGCTGTGAAACCTTGCAGGCCCGAGAGCCAGGCCTGGGGACGCACCTTGACTCGGGCTGTGGCCCTCCACGCCGCGCCGGCAGGAAGCAGCAGGTCAGGAACCGTAGGGGAGCAATGTCTTCGGCCCAGGCTGCCCCCCACTTTGCACCTGAAAGGAGGGCTGAAATCGGGGTGGGTTACGGAAACGGAAACGACTCCAAGGAAGGGAAGGAGGGACAGGAAGAGGTGAGTGCAGGGGGCAGCAGTCCCGGGAGCCCCGCTGAGCTTCCCCGGCCATCGGCTGTCTGGGGAGTCGCGTGGGGCCACCCTGAAGCTGGCGCCCAGGGGCGAGGGGGGCCGGGTGAGCCCTGGCTCGGGTCCTGGGGTTGCCCGGAGCACAGGGACTGGTGGCCCCGGGAAGCCGGCCCGGGGATGGGGGGTGCAGCCCGTGGGGGCAGCACAGAGTCAGGCCGTCAGGGCGAGGCTGGCGGAGGCCACAGCAGGGAGCAGGCCGGGCAGAGCCAGGGGGCGGCGAGACCCCAAGGTGCCCACGCGGGGGGACGCCCGTCCTCCCAGGGCTCCAGAGGACAAGGAATCCGGCCTCCGCTGCCTGGGCAGGGCCCTGGGGGCCAGTGTCGCCCTGCAGGGACAGGTTGGTGACAAGAGGCCCGCATCGGCCCGGTGCCTCCAGCCCTGCCACCTGCAGCCTGGGTCCACCTGCCCCGCCCCCGGCCCTAAACCCCAAGCCACCAAGAAGCAGAGAAAGCAGGCTTGGGGGCAGGAAGGAGGTCACGGCTCGGGCACCTCAGTGACCTTCGGGGGGCAGACGAGGCCTTGAGGTCAAGTCCAGGAGCAGGAGGGGGGACACCCAGGGTGCCCGTCGCCGCCTCCCACCTCCGCGGCATCCGATTTTTAAAATTCGATCCTTTCTTGTTTTTGACTTTATTATGACTTTGCACCTATGATCTGCATGATGTGTTGTGGTCACATTTCCTTTTTTTAATGACTTTTTGTCTCTCGTGACACAAACTGTCATTAAGAAAATTAGCTGAGTTCTCCGATGCGGCCCCAAACTTTAGAGCAGGAATCTTGAACTCCTCCCAAGAACTGACATAGGAGGCGGCGCAGCGATTCCAGGGGCTCCCTGGGCCGAACCCCCGACGGCGTGTTCAGGCACCTGCCCTCGCCCCCGGGCCTTGGCCCTACCCCCCCACCCCCCGCCCCTCCTCCCCTCTTCCCTCCTCCCCCCTCCCCCTTCCATCCCTCCTCCCTCCTCCCTCCTTCCCCTCCCATCCCTCCTCCCCTCTCCTCTGCCTCCTATCCCTCCTCCCGCACCCTCCTCCCCTCTTCCCCCCCTCCCCATCCTTCTCCCTCCCTCCTCCTTCCCCCCACCACCTACCTCCCTCCCATCTTCCCCACCATCTTCCTCCTCCCCTTCCACCCTCCTCGCCGACCTTCCTCCCCTCTCCCTCCTCCCCCTCCATCCCTCCCCCCCCTCCCACCCTCCTCCCTTCCCTCCACACCCTCACCCTCTCCCCTCTTCCCCTCCCCCTCCCATCCCCCTCGGCACCCTCCTCCACCTCCCCTATCCTTCTCCCTCCCTCCTTCTTCCTCCCCTCCGCCCTCGTCCCTCCCATCTTCCTCCCTCCCATCCTTCTCCCTTCCCCCTCCCGTCCCTCCTCCCCCATCCTCCTCTCTCCCTCCTCCCTTTCTTCCCTCCTCCCCCTCCCCCTTCCCTCCTCACCTCAGGCTACAAAGTTTGAGAGATGTCAACAACACCTTGGCTTATGTTCAGATTATTTTAATTGTCAGAAATACGTTAATTTCTTTATAATTTCTTAATTTAACTTTTGCCAAAGGGAAGTGAATCATAGTGGCCATTTAAAAATCCAAGTGTATTCTAGCATTTTGCGCTTGTTTAATAGATTTGAGGAAAACAAAAAGGAAAAAGAAAGGGAGGCATATTGATGTACCATTTATACTTTTAAGGTGTCTTGTGTTACAGACTCCAGATGTTCTACGTATTTTATGATTTTGTGCAGTTTTCTCAAGCTTAGATTAAGGGTAACATTACATGTGTAAATGTCCTTAAAAAGACAACTTGACAACAAGGAAGTCCTTAATTTTGTCATAAATGGGAAGAAAATGAAACAGGATATTTGTCACTTATAATAGAGTCAAATCAAGTTTTAATTCTTATTTAATCACAATTAGCAGGAAAGTTCTGTATCACATATGTTTAGCTTCCAATATCAGCAAAAACAAGAAGTGTGTAATATAAGGCTTGAAAAAGCAAATGATACTTTTTTTTTTTTTTAGCCAAGTGAGAAGCTGAATCCCTGCTTAAAGGGAGATCACATTTTTTGTTCTTCCATAGTTAGCCTGATTAGGTATGGGGCTTACATTGTTTCCATGGTACCGTATTTGTATTTCTTTCCTCCAAAGGGCATGGAAAGTTAATTCTCCAAGTGTCCATCCTTCTAACTGCTTAGCTACCACTCCTCCACATGCTATTCATCTTTAACAATTTTTTGGCATCTCACTATTCCTTTATTGTCACTTTAGTAGGATTTCAAGATGAAGCTCAGTGTTCAAACTACTCCATTTATCCAGAAGCCACATATGATGTTATCATTATCTAAAATTTTTCTTTTTTACTGTGAAGGTTTGGTTGATATTACTAAAGATCCAGACTTTAATGGAATCTATGATGAAGACATGAATGAAGATCCAACATATGATCCCAATAGCCCTGAAGAAAAGGCTGTTTTTATGAAATATGCTGAAAACATTATGCTAAAGTTGACATTCAGTACCACACAAGTTCAACAGTATGAAAATGTCTTTATATTTGAAACAGCCTATTGGCTTACTAACGCTATAAAATATAATCAGGATTATCTTGATATTTGTACCTACCAGAGGCTACAGCAAAGGTTATATCTTCAGAAAAAGGTTATTCAAAAACACTTTGAGAAGAAAAAAGAAATCAGAAAAGGGATAGGATACCTAAAGCTAATATGTTTTCTGACTCCATTTCTACTGAGTTTAAAAAAGAAGATGAAAGTTCCATATTTAAGTAGTCTACTTCAGCCTTTTTCAGGTAAGTATATCACCAAAAATCAAATATAAAATAATTGTGTATGTGTGTATGTGTGTGTGTGTATATATATATGTAACATATATATATGTTAAATTTATATTTTTTTTACTTTGTTAATTTTTTTGTTAAATTTATATTTAAATTCAATTTTGTTTGTAGTGAGTGAGTCCAGGCATGTGATTTTGCTGTAGCCTGTTAAGAAAAACAAAATTTAATTTCTCTAAAGTAGTTTAAAATACTTGCTATATGTACTTGATATTTATACCAATTATATGGGCTATAAGAAGACTTAAAACAAATTCTGAAAAAAAATAGGGAAATATGGCATGTTCATGATGGCACAACCTGTGAATATGTCATATCTGATCAATAAACCTACAAATTCAATGCACTTCTATGCAAAATCCCTATTGTGTTTTTCATGAAAGTTTGTAAATTGACTCTGAAAGTAATATGGAGCAGTAAAGGATCACGAATGGTATTACATTTCTGAAAAAGAGATGAAAACATATTTTAAAACTTTACTAATGCGTTAGCACAGTTCTACACAAATAAACCAATGTAAGAAAACAGAGAGCAGAAATAGGACTGTACTTACGTGGACTTTGACAAGAATGTAGTGCAAACTATTCCTCCCACCCAGGTTAGCACACAATTTATATATTTTCACTGATGCCCAAACATGTAGACTTATCATGGCAGGCTTTCTATTCAGGTGGCAAGTTTTCAGTAGAAATTTTGCAAATCATGTACCGAAAATTTGTATCATGGGCATTCAAATGGTCAAAATTATTATGCTTATCTGTGTGTGAACTACTTAAAAATGGGCTCATGACAATTCTCGTCCTGGGGTGCAGGCAGGAGAGCAGTGTGTATGGAACTGAAAGGTCTTTGATTAAAGAGAACGTTAGCTATATCTGTAGTGTTTTATTACTTAGATTATTGGAAGCAAATATGACTAAATGTTAATAGTTAATTCCAGGTGGTGATATTAAGGTGTCGTATTATTCATCGTAGTTTTCTGTACCTTTTACATTTCTCCAAATACATTACATACCTTACACTGATGAAACTGTATTCTGCTAATAAGTCAAAATATTGAACAAACCTAATCTTTAGAAAGATTAGGAGCTTTAGAAAATTATTTTTCTAAAATAAATGTTATATGTGTGGTTTTATTACTTTCCAACAAAGTGAGCTAGTTATTTTTGTCAGTGAGAAATACCCACCTATTTCTTTTCTTAATGTCTCTTTTTGCCTAAATTAGGTCAGGTTAAGCTTTTATTTAGCCAAGGATTCTCTGAGGCATAGTTTCTTTTATTTTTTGTTTTTTTTTGGGTTTAGCCAAAGATTCTCTGAGGCATAGTTTGTTTTTTCTGTTTTGTTTTGTTTTTTGTTTTTTGTTTTTTGAGGCATAGTTTTAAACCTTTTCTGACAATTAGAGGTAAGACATTAGTCTTGAACTCACATATAAAAATCAGTAAGTAGAATAATGTTTTGACCATTCTGTTAAAATGTGTATACAAACTATAGAAAATGCCCAAAATGAATGATATAAACATATTGTTGTGTTTAAGATATGTACTAAGACCATGATTCATACATTATAATTGCCAAGATTTTCATTTAATGGGTATGTTTTTTTCACTTGGTTTGTGTAAATGAAAATCTAGATCTTCAAAATTTGATTGTGTACGTGTTTTCACTTCTTAAATGAAACTTTGTTTTCCTTGTTGGAGATGACAAGGTCAAGACAGAGCGAGAATTGCCTCCATTTATTTATGGACGAGACTTTAAATGCCAGCACTTTCACTACAAAGAGGATCAATATTTTCATGTTCATGGAGGAATTGAATTTGATATCAGCACACCTTCAATTGAGAATGCTTTGGAAGATTTTAAGGTTTAAATTATTGTTGTTCCTGAAATTATTGTTTGTCACTTCACAATTCATTTTATCTTATTCTCCATCCAGAAAGAGTCTCTGTTGGTACAGGCACTAGGCCGGGCTCCCAGTGGTTATCTTTCTAACTCACTAATTTTTTCATACATCGTGTAACATGCATGAGTTAAGTGCAACTGCATCTGAGGCATGTTAGGTGTCAGAGATAAAATGATAAATAAGCTAGGTACAACGACCTATTCTCACCAAATTAACAGACTTTTAATCATAGTTGCCCTAAAAGTTAATCAAAAGTATTGTAGAAATCCTTCAACATTCGCTACATATTCTTCCATTTTCCTTGAGGATTAGTATTAGAAGAGAGACCCTCTAGAGTTTAGGAACAACAATCTAATCTAGAATTTAATATAAACATTATAACATTTGAGTAATTGTTGCTTTTCTACCTTCTTTACATTGTCTTCTCTTTTGTATTTTTTCTGCATTTCCGAAGGTAGGAATTGGATACATGCAGTTATCGTTATAGTCTAGTGGGATATTATACTGAAATTTATCATTTACAATATAAAATTTCATCTAAAAGAAGTCATAATTGTTTAAAGTTGTTTAAAGATATGTTTTTAGTAACGTTAACTCCTATTTTAGAACAATTTAGAAAAAATACGGGATTGTGCTGCTAATACATTTGCAGAAGATTCAGGATACAAAGAATATTACTCGATACCAGTCATGGAACTTAATGGAAAAAGGTAAGGAACTTTCAGTAATTACTCACAGTAGCCACAACTTGTTGAAAGCTAGGAGAAAACAAGGAAAGTGTCAAAATGCAAAGGCTAACTTAATACCTCAGCATAAGATGCTAGGACAATAACCCCCATGAATGAAATATAGACTCAACAAAATACTGAATAGCGTATTTGTTACTCATGTTCTTTGTTACATTCTGTGTAATAAGCCTTAGACGTGGGGATCAGTTCTTATGACTATCGCCGTGGTTACAGGGGGATGGAGGTAAGGATCAAATCCTGTGGGCCTGCTGAAAAGCAGTGGACTCAGCACAAAGTCCTTTAGTTCCATAAAGAATATGGCTGAGAATTATCTTCCTCTGCTGGGGCTTGTTATGTGGATCATCTTTTGAAGTTGGATGTTTCTCAAAGTTTGGAATATGGAAAGTTTGGAAGTTTGGAAATTTGGAAGTTTGGAAATATGGAAAGTGGAGCTAGGGGCATTGTTATTAGAAGGTGGAGACTTGAGATTTAGAAGCATATAGGAGAAGTTTCTTTTGTTTTTGGTTTTGTTTTTGTTTTAAGGCATGGAAGTGGCTCAGAGGACAGGACCAAGTCTAGAACTCTGGAGAACCGCAGCTTTTAAATGGGGCAGGGAGAAGCTGAGGAGACAGCCAAGGAGACTGAGAAGGAGTGATACAGGGAGAAGTACCAAGAAATAGGATAGAGTGGAAGCCAAATGGGGAGAATTTTTAAAATAGAGACATAGTTAAAAGCATCAAATTCAACAGAGAAAAGGGCCACGTTGACTTAAGACTATAGAGAGCACACTAAATTTGGCAATGACTTGGCAAGAGAATTAGTTCTGGTTAGAAGCTATGTGTAGTGAGCCGAAGGGTGAAGTTGGGGAGCGAGCGTTCATGAGATGTGACGAAGTAAAGACAAAGATTATAAATTTCTCTCAAGATGCATGGCGATGGGGAAAATACCAGAAACAAGGCAGAGAGTGAAGCAGCATAAACAATGAAAGGTAGATCTTTTCACTAATACTCCCTGGATGCGCACATGATACTAGGCCATGCCAAAGACCGTGGGGCTAATGACCTTCATGATTTTGGAGAGAATTAAGTAATAGACCCCCGTGTTTCTAGAATGGACAGTTGGCCTGCGTCTCTCTGGGGGTGGAAATCTCTCGCTCGGGGATCCAGCACCTGTTGACATTCTCCACGTACAACCCTTGCCACGCTACGTGGTATCATGGAAGCACTTGTGAATAATGCTCTGTTCGCCTGGGTTGTAGAGTCTGGCTGGAATGCAGAGAATCTGGTGAGGTGAAATCTGCTTGGTAAGAGGTGGGCATGGACGCAGGAATATGCTTGGCAGGAGCTCACTGCCATTGACTCTAGGGGGCTCAGTCCCCTTGTTGGAATGGGGTGCCGTGGTGCAGGCAGCTCTAGTTTCTGACTATGCACATTTGCTCATCAGCGTTGGTGAGTGGTCAATAGCTGGGTGTGCACTTGCAGGCTTTCAACGCCAGCAGGAGCGTGTTTCTCAGACCCAGCCAGCATGGGGAGTGGAGATCATCAGTCGTTTCCCGGTTCCTGTATCAATTCCTAGACGACTTTGAGTTTCATGATCTCCACCTCCAGTGATTCCTAAGACTCCAGGCGCTCCTGCATCAGCTCTCAGGTCCCATGAGCCAGCCGTCCTTTCCTCCTTTTCTCGTCCGATCCCCTGCTGGGCTCCTGGCGCTCAGCAGGCCCCATGAAAGCAACTCGGCGCCACTGCAGGCACTGCTGACTCTGAAGCTGTTGCTTCTGCTTGTGGGTCTGGTGTTTGGGGTTCGGGGCTGGCTCCTCCTCATGCCCGCTAAGTAGCTGGCATCAACTGTGAGGCATGTTGAAGCCAATCCAATGATTGGATTGTAAGTAAGAGTCAGAATATCTGTTCCCCAATGAAGTGGGGAGAATTTCTTTCCTGATTTTTTTTATTGGCTTCAAAGAAGTGCTGCCTTGAGTCCCCCCCTTGGTGCAAAAACAACTCTTTTGGTCATTTTGCCAACAGTTGTTCTTTTCTGTGATGCAGGGATCATTCTGTGTTGGTGCTGGACCAGCGAATAGTCTGAATGATTGAAAACATGCATCTTTAAAATCTCCCCTCTTTGATTTTAGGGGCATTGTTATTGGATTGGGCTCATGTTTTCTTTCCTAGAATGCCGTATCTCCTGGGAAACCTGTGGTCCCTTATAAAAATAGGATCAGTTCTGCTGGCCCTCCAGGCATGCCTGGGAACATCTAAATCCTAGATTCATTTTGGTTCAGGTTGGGTTCTCCTACCATACTAGAATCAAAAAGTAGGGGCCACAGTTAGATACTCAGGATTTGGCCACCCGTAAAAGTATAAGAACTCATAAATTATTAAGGTGACAATAACTGGAGCAAAAAGATTAATTTATGCCAATACTAAAATATCTTTTTTTGGAGGAGAGCGTACCAGCATAATGATACTGTTGTGAATATGAAGAGGCAGGCCGGAAATCATCTTTATGTGATGGGGTGTATCAGGGAAATAGGAATGTAGAAGCTCCTTAGAAACTGGGTACAGGGACGCCTGGGTGGCTCAGTGGATGAGCGGCTGCCTTGGGCCCAGGTCATGATCTCTGGGTCCTGGGATCGAGTCCTGCATCAGGCTCCCTGCATGGAGCCTGAATCTCCTTCTGCCTGTGTCTCTGCCCCTCTCTCTGTGTCTCTCATGAATAAATAAATAAAATCTTTAAAAAAAGTAAGAAGAGGCCGGGTACAGATTCCCAGGCAGAAGAATATGAAGGGAGTTACTTTAAAAGTGAGGCTCCCCTATGGTCCCTGCTGATGTGCAGTTCTTGGATGAGGGCTCTCTCGTAACACCTGCCATCTGAGCTTTCCATGATTCCAGCATCATCTCTGTGTGGGCCAGCGTAGGTTGTGTATCCAACCTTGCGGGGGGGGGGAGTCATAAAATTCTGTGGTGAGAGATTTTTTCAGGGTATAACCACCTTCACCACCTCTTGCTTCTCCAGTTTCTAGAGTAGGGTACCCCCTCTTGGTTCTAGATGCTTGATGGGATAAGTAAATTGAATTTCTAAAAGAGGCCAACTCACATTCCGTTGGTATTTGTTAAATCTGTGAGTCTGTCATTGCCCGAGCCGTGATCTAAGAGTGCAGCACTGAGTACCCGGGCCCGAGGCATAGTCAGCAGCTTCCGGCCTCATAGTCACTTATCACAGCCAGAGCTAGCTCCCTGGAGCAGCACGTAAGAAGAGCTTGGGGGTTCCGGGACTCTGTGGTTGATGCCGGGGCCACTCAAATACCAAAGGATGTCCTTAGTGTGCTCCCCTGTGCCTGCACCTCTAGAGGCAGTCTTATGGGACTTGCGGTATGTGTTTATGGTGTCTACTCCTGGTAGCATGTAGGACACCGAGGGAAGTGAGCTATTTTTTTCTGGTAATTTAGTCATGCGTCGTAAATCAAGCATCTAGGGATGATTCCCATGGCTCCTTAAGGCCCTAGAACCTACCGCTACTGTGATTTGAAAGCCTTCAAATCTGAGTAAGAGTCAGAATATCTGTTCCTCAATTTTGGAGGCTGGGGTCTAAAAAGTTAGGCAAGGCCCCAGTGATGAAGGTGGCGCGTCCACAAGTCAGGGCCCATGGGAAACATGACAAGTCCCACCACCTGGGCTGGCACTGTATCTGAAGGTGTGGGTTAAGACAGCCTTTAGTTTATATTTTTGTGGTCTAGTTTCCTTTTGGGAGGACAGGATGGTGGATGGGAAGAGTGACAACCTCAAATAAATGCAAATAGGTCCCCAAATATGCCTCCATCCCTGCAGAGGTCTATTATATTCAGAAAACCGGGATGGAAGTAAAGGTCAAGGAAGAGAGTGCATTAGCCTCTGACCAGCTCATAACAGAGCATTTCCCTAAAACCTCCTTTTTCAATCAAGTGCAATTTATTTATTTATTTATTTTTTAATTGTATTTATTTACTCATGAGAGATACACAGAGAGAGGCAGAGACACAGGCAGAGGGAGAAGCAGGCTCCATGCAGGGAGCCCAAAGCAGAACTCGATCCCAGGACCCTGGGGTCATGCCCTGAGCCAAGGGCAGAGGCTCAACTGCTGAGCCACCCAGGCACCCCTCAAGTGCAATTTAAACTACAGTTTTATGTTTAATTGTTATAGAAAAATACAGGTTAGTCAGCATAGGGAAAAAAAGTAGCAAATGACTTCAAACACAGAAAGATTTATTTTTTTCTTTATTTTTTTTTTATAGCTACTATGTGATCTGTTTTGAACTTGAAACCTTCTATCATCAGCTCTATAAAACAAAGTGGTGGGGAGCCATAAATGAAATCGTGAATGTTCTGAAACCGAAAAGACTTCCACTAACAGATGCTCAATTACATGAACAATTTAAGAAAAAATTTGGATTTAAAAAAGCTATGAAATGCAAGGTAATTAGTAATCAGTAATTATCACATAATTGGTATAGGAAGCTATTATAGATAGTATGTTATTATAGATAAGTACGTGTCTCAAATTTTTATCTTAGGGATAAATATTAGGTTAAATAAAGTTTTCAATATGAAATTAAAATTCCACATTTTGCCAGTGTGGAGGCTATAGATTCCTGGATCATACATTTCTGGTAAGGTATATTTATTGTTATTTCCTTAAGCTAAACTTTAAGTGTATTTTGAAAAAAATTATTCTGGGCCTCTTAATAATTTTAGAGCATCCCGTTTGGTATGAAGTCTGCTGTTGAAAGAGGATTATCTGCAGTTTTCCATACATTTAGCCGTAAAACCTCAAGCTCGACCATCAATGTTTCAGATGAGGCCGGTTACACTATTTTCCATCATGCTGCTCTACACAACAGAGTCGCCGTGATATGTCAACTGTGCAACGCCAACTTCAACGTCAACCAGAGACGCTATATTATGTTTAACCAAGGTACCACAAGGTTCTTGAAATTTAAACTGTTTTTCTTTTATTTATTACCACTATTCAGAATTAAGAATATGTGTTAATTTTAGAGCAAGATTATAATTTGGTCTTGGTACCTAGAGCAAAGTGGAGAGTTTTGTTTCTCTTATGTCAGAGGGGCTCCTTGCAGTTCTCAAAGTATCACCTATGGCTCTCCTATAGTAGTATTTATTTGTTTATTGTGTCTCCCTCACTTAAATATGAGCCCCATAAAAGGCAATGACTTGGTTTACTTTGTTTGCCACAATATCCGAGCTCCCGGAAGACAGCCCGGCGTCATAGGTGCTCAGGAAGCGGTTGTTGGGTGAACGCATGGTGGGGCGGATGCAGGGAAGCATTTGATAATCCCTGTGGTAATTAATATGCAGTGATGTCCTATAAGAATTCAGAGAAAAGGTGGATAAATAGAGAACACAACAGGACATCCGTTTCTTAGCCCAGAGTTCTCAACCAGGGAGTAGTTTCTTCAAAATACGTAAAATTAAATTGTAATTAATAAAAAAGTATCCATAATAATATTTTTTTAGATTAATGGCTCCTTTAAGGCTTAGCTTTGACTTTAAAAAGCCATTTTTCCTGATTATTAAGTATGCATACTGATACATGCATTCGCGAGAATAAATGTAACCAGTATAAAAATGAGAACGTTGAAAATGAAAGCAGAAGACGTCCATAACTGAAGAAGAAAATAGAGATAAAATATCAGGAAGAGCTGATGCCTCAAGACTGGCAATAAGAAATTACAATTTTGTATTTTAACTAGATTTCTTAAAAAGTTGTGTTAAATTTTCACACGCCGAAACAAAATATTCTGCTTTCATCCTATTGACTACAAATAAATTCTGTTCCCTTATCAATGTAATTTAAATGTCTTGATAGTAAGACACTTCGATTGGTGACAGTAGAGCACAAACTCAGTTAAATGTAGATGCAATGAGTACGCGGCTTTTTACAGATGTACCATAGTAGAAGCCGTTTTTGGTGTGAAAAAATTCATTTGTAAATTGAAGTCTCTCCTTCATCTTGTGACTGTTTGGATTTCCATTTGGTGAGAATTGGGTAGATTTTGAAGTATGGAAAATGTGCAACTCTGCCTGCAAGTCTGCGCACAGGACCCCACAGCTCAGAACCGCGCAGGCCTCGGGGGCGCCTGGGGACAGTGACCCGGGCCACCCCCACCCTCTGCGGGGTCGGCCTCACCGCCTCGCGGTCCTGGTCCAAGCGGTCCCGCCCTTGGCAACTGGACGTGGCCGTTTGTTCGTATTCCCAGGAGTCTGTTTTGACTAATGTGGGGAACTGCTGTACATAAATGATCATATTGCTGTTTTCCTTTTAAAACAGAGTCATCAAAAATGGACACGAAAAGAGAAAGAAACGGTAAGACGTAAGTAAAGTAGCTGGTGCTCGGAAAGCTTATTGCACGTGTTAAAACTCTCCTTAAGCTATACAGTCTACCAAATGTCCCGTCACAGGACAATGTCACATAATGATGTTTTTGTATATATTTTGAAGTATTTTTCTGTCCATGGTTATTTATTCATATTTCTCTTAAGTCTTGTTTTTTTTTTCTTTTACCTGTGGAATTTGTAGTTACCTCTACTATTTTTATAAAATCAGGCCCCAAAGTGGTTTTTATGCCAAAAAAAAAGGCAGTGACTATTATCCAGATACGCTGCCATCTAGTGACAATAACGATCTGTTAGGTCTGAGGATGAGGCGTTCTTGACTGAGCTGAGAGATGGGACCTAAGTATTGAATACGGGATGAGCACTGGGTGTTATGCTATATGTTGGCAAATTGAACTCCAATTAAAAAAAATGAAGAAAAAAATAAATTGATTAAACAAAAGCCTACTTAAAAAAATATGGAGATTCAGAAAACATGTTAAAGGGCCCATCTTCCCTCTATAGATGTCTCTGAAAGACCCCCATGCCTTCACACTCTACACAGGATGATTCAAGGAGGGCTAATTTTTTTCAGGTTTTAGCCATATTTAATTGATCAGTGACAACCAGCTTCAGCTTGGTTTCTTTATTCCCAGAACACACAGCCAGCAACACAGTGAACCTGACATGAAAGTGTGAATCATAGCATCATAGCATAATGTAGCCATTCTTCCAACTCAAGAGTTTAACTTCTTTTTTAAATTCCAGCATAGGGATCCCTGGGGGGCTCAGGCTGAGCGCCTGCCTTGGGCCCAGGGCATGACTGCAGGGTCCTGGGATCGAGTCCCGCCTCGGGCTCCCCACAGGGAGCCTGCTTCTCCCTCTGCCTGTGTCTCCACCTCTCTCTCGGTATCTCTCATGAATAAATACATAAAATCTTTAAAAATAAATTCTAGTACGATTAATGTACAGTTTTATATTAGTTTCAGAGGTATAATACACTGATTCAGCAAGTCTATACATTACTCAGTGCTCATCATGGTCAGTGTGGTCTTTACTTCCCGTCCTCTACCTCACCCATCCGCACTCCTCCCCTCCAGGAACCACCAGTTTGTTCTGAATATTTAAGAGTCTGTTTTTTGTCTCTTTTCTTCTTTGTTTGGTTTGTTTCTTAAATTCCATATATAAGTGAAATCATATAGTATTTGTTTTTCTCCAATCTACCTATTTCACTTCACATTATATTCTCTAGATCCATCCATATTTGCAATGGCAAATGGCATTGCAATGGCAAGATTTCATTCCTTTTCATGGCTGAGTAACATTCCATTATATATATAAAATATATAATCAAATTATATAATTTTATATGCATATATCATATATTTCCCCATTCTTCTATTAATGGATGCTTGGTCTGCTTCCATATGTTGGCTATTGTAAATAATGCTGTAATAAACATAGAGGTCTGTGTAGCCTTTGAATTAGGGTTTTTGAATTCTTTGGGCAAATGCCCAGCAGTGTGATAATTGTATCAGATGGTAACTCTATTTTTAATTTTTTGAGGAATGTTTCCATACGGGTTTTCACAATGGCTACACCAGTCTGCGTTCCCACCAACAGTGCATGAGGATTCTTTTTCCTCAGCCTCCACACCAATACTTGTTTCTTATGTTTTTTATTTTACTCATTCTGATAGGTATGAGGTGATACCTCATTGTGGGTGTGACTTGTATTTCTCTGATAATTAGTGACGTTGAGCATCTCTTCATGTGTCTGTTGGCCATCTGGATGTCTTCTTTAGAGAAATGTCTGTTGGTGTCTTCTGCCCATTTTTAAATTGGATTATTTGTTGGGTGTTGAGTTTTATAAGTTTTATATATATTTTGGATATTAACCGCTTATCAGTTATATCACTTGCAAATATCTTCTCCCGTTTAGTAGGTTGCCTTTTAGTTTTGTTGATTGTTTCTTTCACTGTGCAGAAGCTCTTTATTTTGATGTGATCCCAATAGTTCTTTTTTTGCTTTTGTTTCTTTTGCCTCAGGAGACATATCTAGAAAGATGTTATTGTGGCTGATGTCAGAGCAATTACTGCCCATGAACTCCTCTAGGATTTTATGGTTTTAGGTCTCACATTTAGATCCTTAATCCACATTGAGTTTAATTTTGTGTGTGGCGTAAGAAAGTGGTCCAGGTTCATTCCTCTGCATGTTGCTGTCCAGTTTTCCCAACATGTTGAAGGGATTGTCTTTTTCCCGTTGCATCTTCTTGCTAAGGAGAGTTTATTTTTAAAGAACCCATTTACAAAGAGTTGAAACTCACAGTGGGGAGGGCACTGTTCAAATTAGCCATCTTCCACTGGTGGAGGAATGCAGCTACCCTGAGATGCTCTTAAGGGTAAGTGTGCCGGCCTCTTTCTACCCCTTCTCTGATCTCCTGCCAGCAGTTCCCATTGGCAGACGCTGACAGCCCAAGGACGGGGATTGCAAATTCTGTAGGGTGGGTGGTAAAGGGAGGTGGCTGGGTGGAGGGCCTGGACCTTACTGGCCCACTCACCCTGTAGAGATTTACAGTTGAGTAACAGTGGTGTGCTTCCTGCATTATTGCTTTCTTTTTTCATTTTCTCAGTACCACTTCTCCCTACCTTACAGGATATGCTCCCTCTCTTGTGTCTCCCTCGCTTGAATAAGCTCCACAAATGGCAAGGATTTGGCTCACTTTGCCATGATGTTTTAGTGCCCAGGAGAAAGCCCGGCATTAGTACGTGACTCGGAAGGAGTTGTTAAATGAGTACATGAGTGGATAGTTGTGGGGTAGTATTTGACGATCACTGGCAGAGGTAGCAGAGCGATGTGAAGTAGATATTCAGGAAAAAGGAATAAATACGGCTTTCAGGCCGTAATTTTCCCTAGACCAGGGTTCTCACCCAGAGGATGGCTTCTCCAGACTACAGACACCCCTCCAGGACGTCCCTATTTCTAGCTCTTAGGCCGCTGGTTTTCACCCTCAGCACTGCGGACACTGTGGCCTGGGGCCTCCCCGTGCACTGTGGAGCGTTTCATATTAATCCCTGAACTCTACCTCTGCAACTAAGAAGACACTGTATGTTAATTGGATTTAAATTGAATTAAAAAGTGTCTTTAAAAAAGAAGAGGGATGTTTGGTATGACTCCTGGCTTCCACCCACTAACTGCCAGTTGCAGCCCCCCCCACCCCCACCGCCCGCACGTGTCACAAACAGAAATGTCCGCAGTGTTGGAGGGAGAACACTGTCCCACTCCTCTGGGATAAACTTTCAAGCACAAAAGAACCATCTAGGGATCTGGTTAAAATGCAGATTCTGATTTGGAGGCCCGAGGGGGAGGCCACGGTTCAGCATTTCTAGTAAGAGAGGGATGCAGGAATGGAGCAAGGCGTGGGGGGGCAGGGAGGGGGTCGCTGCGGTTTTTAGAAAAGTCTCTTCAGGCCATTTGATCTGTTTGTGTTGCCGAGAGCAGCGAGCAGCCTCGGGGAGCCGAGCTCCACATGGACCTGCCGCCCTGGCCCCCGGGTAGGTGTGCCAGGGTGGTGGAGGGCGTACAGTGGGGGACCCCCCCACCCCAGGTAGGTTAGGCTCCGGTAAGCCGGTCTCTCCTGAGGGCCGGCCTTGTTGAGAAAGCTGGGCTGCTGTCCTGTGTCTCCAGATGGTTCTTCCCCTGCCTCCCAGCCCCCAAGCATGAGGGGGTCTGATGTGCACTGGAAGGACCAGGCCGAAGGCGGGTCCCCTGGACTCTAACTGTGACCGCCGCAGTGGGCCAGCAGCCAGCCGTCTAACGCGGCTCCCACCTGCCCACGTTGCCAAACCCCAGGCTCAGCGGCCTGCCAGCCCTCGGGAGCCGGGCTTTGGCGGGAAGGCTGGGGCCCCCTCGAGGCGCCCGCGCCTGGAAGGCCGCTGCGAGGTTCCCGAAGGACATCGGGGCGGGGAGCTCCTCCTGCAGGCGCCAGGCTGTGCCAGCGCTGGTCCTGCGGAGGCTTCGCAGGCGCGTGATCCTCCCTGGCACGTGGTGTCGCCAGCCTCGGGGCAGCCTCTGGCCCCAACACCTTGCTCCTCAATCAGACCCAGGAAGGGTCGCGATTCCCTCGGTGTTTAGCCTCCTACTTGTCGGCAGGACGGGCCCGACGTGGGTGCCCTGCGTCACCGGACCTGGAGCGCTGTCACATGGCTGCATGGCCCAGGGCAGACACTGGAGATGACACTGGAGATGACACTGGAGATGACACTGGAGATGACCAGAGGCCCGCGAGGAGGGCTTGGACAGCCTGAGGAATGACCCCTGGGGCTGAGGAGCGGAGCCGGAGAGGCAGGGCTCGGGAGAAGGAGCCCTCGGACAGCAGGAGTAGCCCCGGGCCCGGATACCTCAGCCTCCCGTGGGGCAGGCTCGGCCGGGCAGCAGGCGTGCGGGGCCCCCAGCAAGCTGGGCCATGGGCTGCTCACCCTGCCTTAGAGGAGCCGCGGAGAGGCCCAAGCGAAGGGCGCAGGTTGTGTTCTGTTCTGGGGTTTTGGCACGAGGGGCACGGCCTGGTTCTGTTTCCATTTAAATTGAAGCCTGTGGATCCTTCTCCTAAGTTCTTGATCAGAGGGCCTGCAGAAGCCCCTGAAAAGCTTTCAGCAAGTAGGTGAAAAGGTCAGATTTACATTTGGCAATGACGGATTGAAGAGCAAGAGCAAGATGGGAAGCTTAGTGTGGGCGGTGGAGGCAGCAGAGAAGGTTCTAGAGGTGCTTAGACTTGGTGGCGGACTTGCTATGGAGGTGAAGTGAGAAGGAGATACTGGGTCCCCAGGTTGCTGGTTAGCAGAGCTGGCCGGACGCTGCCGGCCTTCGGATCTTGGCCGCAGAGGAAGAGGACCACGTTGGTAGGGAGGGAGAGACCGTTCAGTTTGGAGCGTGTTACGTTGAGGCGGTGTGGACACAGCTCGTGAGATGCTGGAGGTAAAGACGTGGAGCTTGTAGAGAAACAGTAGATCTAGAGAAGGAATCCTGGGAGTCATGAACTCTTAGGTGGTAGGTGAAGCCACTGCAAAGATAAAAAGGCCCAAGACACACCGTAAGGCTCATGTAGGCGTCAAGACAACGAGAAGGTTCAAAGGAGACTGTGAAGGGGTAGCCCAAGCGGTAGCAGAAAAATAGGCGGCGGCATGGCATCCCCCAGGCCACGGGGAAACAACTATTTTAAACAGGAAGAACCTTACTGTTGAACCTTACTTACTGTAAGATAAGAATTGAAAACACCCACTGGAGCTAGTGACCCAGAAAGGCCTTTGTGAGCGTGTTTTTCCTTCAATTTCAGAGGATCTTCCTACTAAAAAATACATAAAATAGGATTTCCTATTTTACAAGAAACAGCTAATTTGATCGCACACTATTTTATATATGGACTTAATTTTTCATGTATGTAATAGTTTCAATGTTATTTGTTCTTAATTTATGAAGAAGAAGGGTTAAATTTTAACCGTCAGACGTCCTGAGTTAAAGGAGTTCTAGAATGGCCTGAATCCATGCTTGCGGTGCTCTTCTTGGAGCTTTTATTTACTTGTTTTCTCTTCTTGGAGCTTTTATTTACTTGTTTTCTCTTCTTGGAGCTTTTACATCCCAGCACCAAGGTCTCTAGAGCCTTTATTTCGTGGCACTCAGGTCTGTGGATGGATATGGAAAAGGCGTGGGTTTTTTTATTTTTAAAGATTTTTTTATTTATTTATTCATGAGAGACACACAGAGAGAGAGACAGAGACAGACAGAGAGAGAGAGAGAGAGAGAGACAGGCCCAGGCGGAGGGAGGAGCAGGCTCCTGCGGGGACCCCGACTCCGGCCTCCATCCCGGGTCCCCGGGGTCACGGCCTGGGCCGGAGGCGGGGGGTGGGGGTGGCCGGCCGAGCCCGGGTTCACCTGAGCCCCCCCCAGGCCCGACGCCCCTGCACCTGGCCGCGCAGGCCTGCGCCCTGGAGGCCACCGTGTGCCTGCTGAGCTTCCGCGCAGACCTCACGCTGGCCGCGGGCCGGGGCTGGCTGCCCATCCACTTCGCCGCCTTCTACGATAACATCTGCGTGGCCGCCGCACTCTGCAGACGGGACCCCGCGCAGCTCGAGGCGGAGGCAGCCGCTGGGTGAGTCTGGGCGCCCCGCGACGGGGGTTCGCGGCCCGCCCCGGGGCGCCGTCCTCCTGCGCTCCTGTCCCCGGGCCCCGCTCAGGCCGAGGTGCGCCTGCACCTGCCGCGGGGACACGCGAGGATGCCGCCTTGGGGGCGGCACACAGCGCCACCCACCTGCGGGGGAGCCCTCGGGCTGGAGCGGGGCGGAGGGATGGGCGGGGCGGGGGGGATGCACCTGCGGGGGAGCCCTCTGACCGTAGGGGGGCTGAGGGATGGGCGGGGCGGGGGCGATGCACCTGCGGGGGAGCCCTCGGGCCAGAGCGGGGCGGAGGGATGGGCGGGGGGGGGGGGGGGGGGGGGATGCACCTGCCGGGGAGCCCTCAGACCGGAGCGCGCGCGGACAGGGTGTGGGCGGAGTCGGCGCCCCGAGGGCCGCGGGCACAGCTGCCCCGACTGCAGGGCGGCCGCCCCAGGGCCCTGGTCACTGCGGTCACCGCGGCCTGTCCCTCGCTCTTTAGGAATCAGTGCACCCCGCTGCTACTCGCTGCCACCTCGGGGGCCCTGGACACGATCCGCTACCTGTTGTCCCTCGGTGCTAACTGGAGGAAAACCGATACTAAGGGCAATAATATAATTCACCTGTCGGTGCTCAGCTTCCACACGGAGGTCCTCAAGCACATTATAGCGCTGAGCATCCCTGAGCTCCCGGTGTGGGCGACCCTGGTCGGTGAGTACCCCGCGCAGCCCGCAGCGGCCTGGGTCACCATGGCCTGGGTCACTGCGGCCTGGGTCACCAGCAGCCTGGGTCACCCCGGCCCAGGCACCTCCGGGCGCTGGGAAATAGAGGGAATACTGGACATGCCCCCAGGTCTCCAACAATGGACTATCAGAGACGTTTTGTTAAGACCACAGATACAAATAATACGGAGCTATATTTCATGTGTACTTTTATTTCTAAATTAAAATCAAATAATAATGACCCAGGTTATATTTTATACAATTTATTTTCAAAGGTTTTATTTATTTATTTGAGAGAGAACATGAGAGAAAGGGAGAGAGAGAGAGAGGGAACATAAGCAAAGGGAAGGGGGAGGGGGAAGGGGGAAGCCAGCTCCTCATGGGCGGGGAGCCCGGTGTGGAACCAACCCCAGGACCTTGGCCCAGCCGGAGACAGACACTTAGCCCACTGAGCCACCTAAGCGGCCCAACTTTCTCCAAAAGTCTGTCTATCCTCTTCTCCATCAAAAAAGCAAATTAAAAACAAAACAAAACAAAACAAGGAAAGAGGAAGGAAATTAAAACTGAAGTGAAAAAGTTTCCCTCTGGGATGCCTGGGGGGCTCAGTGGTTGGGCACCTGCCTTCGGCTCCAGGAGTGACCCCAGGGTCCTGGAATCAAGTCCCATGTCGGCCTCCATGCAGGGAGCCTGCTTCTCCCTCTGCCTGGGTCTCTGCCTCTCGGGGTCTCTCAGGAATAAATAAAATCTTAAAAATATATATTAAAAAATGAAGAAAAAAAGAAAAAGATTCCCTCACATTCATTCCCTCCTAATTTAAAAGATGATGGGCGTTGGTTCAGCACCTCACAGAAGGCAACTTATAAACACTTACAACATGCGTTTTTCTGTTGAACATTTGCCAGAAATGTTGCAGTGTGAGAGCTATAAACGAAGGATGATGGCTGTGATGTCCTTGGAAGTAATTTGTTTAGCAAATGATGGATACTGGAAGTGTATTTTGGATGCAGGTAATAAAAAACCTATTAATTGTGTTTTGCTTACACTATTTTATGTAGGGCTATAATTATATTCAATCACTTTAAGATCTATTTTTTTAAAGGTTTTATTTATTTATTTTTTGAGAGGGAGGGAGTGAGAAAGAAAGCAGGAGAGCACAGAGGGCAAGAAAGCAGCAGCCTCCCTGCTGAGCAGAGGAGCCCACGCAGGCCTCAGTCCCAGGACTCGGACCAGACACTTAACTAACCGAGCCAGGTGCCCCTTAAAATCTATTTTAAATTGTAGAGGAAACTTTTTAGTTGATTTTAAGTTTCTATTTTTTTCTAAAATCACTTCCTTTACCTGATAAATATATTTATATTTATATTTATTAATGTATAAATATTATACATTTATATATTTTTAATTCAGGTATAGTTGACACACAATGTTATATTAGTTTTCAGTATACGATGTAGTGATTCAACAATTCTGTACATTTTGCTGTGCTCCCCGTGGGTGTAGCTACCATCTGTCACCATGCAATGCTACTTTTCCCCCCAATTTTTATTTAAATTTTAGTTACTTAACATAAAGTGCAGCAATGGTTTTAGGAGTAGAATTCAGTGATCGGTCACTTACATACGACACCCGGTGCTCATCATGAGCGCCCTCCTTAATCCTCACCACCCGTCTAACCCATCCCGACCCGCCTCCTCCATCAACCTTCAGTTTGTTCTCTATCAATAAGAGTCTGTTATGGTTTGCTTACCTCTCTCCTTTTTTTTCTTCTCCCCTTCCCATATGTTCACCTGATTTCTATCTTAAATTCCACATATTAGTGAAATCATATAGTATTTGTCTTTCACTGACTGACTTCACTTAGCGTAATACAGTCTAGCTGCATCCACATCATTGCAAATGGCAAGATTTTGCTCTTTTGATGGCTGAGTAATATTCCACTGTACGTATACACCACTTCTTCTTCTTTTTTTAATAATAAATTTATTTTTTATTGGTGTTCAATTTGCCAACATACAGAATAACACCCAGTGCTCATCCCATCAAGTGCCCACCTCAGTGCCCGTCACCCAGTCGCCCCCACCCACCCCGTCCACCTCCCTTTCCACCACCCCTAGTTCGTTTCACAGAGTTAGGAGTCTTCCATGTTCTGTCTCCCTTTCTGATATTTCCTACCCATTTCTTCACCCTTCCCCTCTATTCCCTTTCACTATTATTTATATTCCCCAAATGAATGAGACCATATAATGTTTGTCCTTCTCCGATTGACTTATTTCACTCAGCTTAATACTCTCCAGTTCCATCCACATCGAAGCAAATGTACACCACATCTTCTTTATCCACCCATCAGTCATTGGACATTTGGGCTCTTCCCGTAATTTGGCTATTGTTGATAATGCTGCTGTAAACATCAGGGGACGCGTACCCCTCTGAATCTGTATTTTTGTATCCTTTGGATAACTACCTAGTAGTGCAATTTCTGAATCATCGGGTCATTCTATTTTTAACTCTTTGAGGAACCTCCACACAGCTTTCCAGGGTGACTGCACCAGTTCACATTCCCACCAGCAGTGCAGAGGGTTCCCCTTTCTCCACATCCTGTTGTTTCTTGTGTTGTTAATTCTAATTCTGACAGGTGTGCAGTGGTAGTTCATTGTGGTTCTGATTTGCATTTCCCTGATGATGAGTGATGAGCATCTTTTAATGTGTCTGTTGGCCATCTGGATGTCTTCTTTGGGAAAATACCTCTTCATGTTGTACTCCCTGCAACTCTATTACAATAGCATTGGCTGTATTTCCTATGCCCAACCTTTTATTCATAGGATTAACTCATTCCTTAACTGGAAGTCTGTAGCTCCCATTCCCTTTCTCCCCCCCCTCTTTTTTTTACCCATTCCCTCCACCTCCCTCCACTCTGGCAATCATCAGTTAGTTCTTTGTTATAGGTCTGATTCTACTTTTTGTTTGTTTAATCACTTATTTTGGTTTTTTACATTCCACGTAGAAGTGAAATCATATGGTATTTGTCTTTCTCTGACAACCTCTTATTTTATTTTTCACATGGAAGTTGCACATGATCAAAACACTTTATAAATTCCACTTTTCTAAAAATTTGCAAACTTAAAAATTATATTAAATTACTTATTATGCTACCTTTTATATTTACTTTCACTTAGAAATTATTCTTATTCTGTACCTACACAATTTATTTTTTTAATTAAAATATAAGTTTCTTTGTGATGAGCACTGGGTATTATATGGAAGTGTTGAATCACTCACCATATTGAATGCCTGAAACTAATATCATACGGTATGTTAACTAGCTGGAATTCAAATCAGAACTTTTAAAAATAGCAGTTTTTGTGTCAGCCCTGGGTTTGTAACTAGCTCTGCATTTAGAACTTAGGCTAATTGCTTGCCCTCTCTAATCCTAATTTCCTCATTAATCAAATGATTCCTTACGTCATTGGGTTGTTTTGAGAACACTATTATTCAATATAACTTTCTGAAATGATGGAAATATTTTATTTGCACTGTCAGTATGGTATCCACAGCTCTAATGTGGATATTGGGCACACATGAAATGATCCATAAATATTTGTTGAATGAATAAATGAATGAATACAAAATATAAGTTGTACCCCAAACTAACCTAAAAATATGTACAAAAAGCTCTGTGTCCAAAAAGTGAACCATAGGTAAGTCATGAAGGAGGTTTCATTTCAGGTAGATAAGTAAAGACCTAATTATACCCATTCTATTTTTTTCCAGCACTTCTTGTGTGCTCTAGAGTGTTATTTTCCTTTCTTTCACATTGAACTGATACAACAAGCATCTAGCTGAAGCCAGATTCTCTATTTTTCACCAGACCCAGTGATCTCCATCCTTGAACCAATTGTAATTAGTGAAGCTAAAGTTGCCTTTTAGTAGATTCAGCACTTTTTGTCTTCAGTTGCTTGCAAAAAAAAGGGGGGGGGGTAAAATATAATAAAATGCTCAAACAATTGCATAAACACTGCCACAAAAATTGGATGAAATACCCAAACCGAACACTATCATATGGTAGCTCAAAGAATCTATTCCTCGATTATCTTAAGCCAGAAGTGCATGCTTCCAAGGTGGCTGGGAGTTAGCAGTATGAAACACAGGCTTGTGTGCTGTGCGGAAATCCAATGTGTGAACAATGAGAACTGCCTGAATTATAGAGAAGCCCGAAAAGTATATTCATATAGATTCAAATAATTTTGTAAATACCTCTAGAATTACTTGCTAATTGTTTACATGGCAGTGACTATCGTAATAAGTCGACTATAAATGGTTACAAATAATTCATACCTTTTCTTGATCTCTTCATTGCAGGTACCATCCCTGCCTTAATCAATCTGTTAAAAGGCTCCAAAATAAAATTGCAGTGCAAAACAGTTGGGTTACTGAGTAACCTGTCGACCCGGGCCAGTGTGGTGTGTGCCGTCGTGGCGGCCGGAGGCGTGCCAGCTCTCCTTGGCTTACTGGCCTCCGACGAGCCTGAGCTGCATTCTCGATGTGCTGTCATTTTATATGACGTTGCCCAGCTGGAAAACAAGGATGTGATTGCCAGATATGTATGTTTCTTTCATAGAATATCATTTTGCCTGACAGCAATTCCTCCAGGGCAGAGGCCCTGCTGCTGCGCCCGGGGGGTGGGGGGGGCACCCCCAGGGAGGAGCGCAGTCGGGGTGGCAAGGAGCAGGCCTGGTGGCATCCCTTGGGGGCCACGGTGAAGTGGCCCGGGACAGTAGCAGGGCCAGCACAGCGCAGGGTGTCGGGTCCCTGTCCCCTTCCCCAGGGCGGCACCAGGGCCCCGGAAATACTACCAGCATTGGCCTGTGGCTCCAGAGGGGCCTTGGCCCTGGGAAACCTATCACTTGGCCAAGGCCGCCTGTCGTCTGTCTGGAGGGAGGCATCAGCGGTCCTGTCAAGGCCACTGGCTGCAGGAGGCGCTGAGGAATGGCCAGGGAGGCTGGTGGCTCTCCATCCTCTCTGGCTCAGCGGGTCCTTCCAAACACATCTGGTCCTCACGACTCGTTCACCCTGGCCTTCCTTAAGTTTTGAGCCTTTATGTTCACTAGGCCCGGGGCCTGCTGACACCCTGGTCCCCAGTCCCACGGTGTCACTCAGGGAGGCGTGTATCTCTGTGTCTGCCCCCAAGAAGGAGGCAAGTGGCCCCTAGGACAGTGGCCATGGAGAGGCTCATCCCCGCGGGAAGCTCACCCACACTTACGGGGCCTCAGCATTACAGATGTGTCCTGCCGTTATTGAAAATGAGGCTACGTTTACCTTTCTTACAGTTTTGCATTATTTCTGTTACTGGAGAGAAAGCCATCTTTACTCCAATTAAATTAGGAAATTACATTCATATTTAAAAATAGTTTGTGTTGCACCAATATAATTACCAATTACCAGCACAATGTCTACAATGGCAAATATTTCCAAATTGGCAGTGTATTCAATTGATCTTATTCAGTTGCTTTACTTTTTAGATATTTATCACATGTTGCAGTGAACTTGTAGCCTTAACTTATTTTGGTGTAGAGGAGGCTATTTTATGCCTAAACTTGTATTAACTGTCATTTAATATGCCAGTATAAATGACACCAATAGACACATTTGTTTATGGGCAATCATTCTCTCCTACATAAGCAGATTATTATAGTAAGAAAATTATAGATTTATGTTCTTAAACAAAGATTGCATAAATCTTAAATAATTCAATTGTAATGAATTTTTTGTTTCTTTATTTTTAGAATGGAATCCCAACTCTGATAAGTCTTTTGAAGTTAAACATAGAAAATGTGCTAATAAATGTAATGAACTGTATACGGGTATTATGTATGGGAAATGAACAAAATCAAAGAGCAGTGAGAGACCATAAAGGCATCCAATATCTTATCACATTTCTGAGTTCTGATTCAGGTGAGCCTCAATTTCTGTATTATTTCTAAGTGAGCAAGTATATCAAGTGAAGCAAATACAGGTTAGACTTGTCCTACCTGAATACATGTCCTGGATTTATCTTAGAATGGAACTAGACATATATAATATACACGAAGTATCTGGAACACTCAAGTTCAAATGCCAGGTTTATAAAAGGAATTGACTCTCAAAGCCATAATCTAAAAAAAATTTAATTAGATTTTTTAATAAATGGAAAAACTGGCATAAATCATGAAAATAATGTAATGTGCCCAGGGACTCGAAAAGATAACTCCTTGTGTGAATAACACATATATTGATCATTAGGAACATTTTATAAGTTACAGCAAAAACTTCAGATTTGCTGTTAGATATTGGATATCAGATTCTAGGTCGTTAGGCCAATTACCACACCTGAGGTACGCATCAGCACTAAGAACAGCACAAGCTATGGGGTAGCTCTTGAAGGCACAGCAAATGGTCTCTTAGGTTCTCTAAGAATTCTCTCATTTCAGTGAGCATACACATAAAAGGGGAGTTTCAAATCCATGGTTTTCCCCAAATTTGAGGGGATAAAAAAATTGTGGAGAAGCTTTCCTATTTTTCTTCCTCCTGCTTTTCATCTTTCTGTCCTAGTTCTCTAGGAATAAATATAGGAAAAATGTGTTGGTTAACATGTAAGACAGGGTTATGGAAAAGGGAGTTGTTGCAGAAAGCTTTCTTTTACTTTAGAGCTTCAAAGTTAAGTAATTATCATCTTCTAAGAACCTCTCTTGTATAGGGAAGTCATTTGAAAGTCCTTTCCCTTTATTACAAATCCCTAAGGTCATCTGCTCTAATCGGCCCTCTATCAGTAACTGTGCTCTACTTTATCTTTTTTGGTGGTGATGGTAGGTAGGCCCCATGCCCAGGTGTAGCCCAGCACAGGGTCTGGATTCAGGACCCTGAGATCAAGACCTGAGCTGAGATCAAGAGTCAGACACTTAGCCCACTGAGCCACACAGGTGCCCCTCCTTTATAATTTTTAAGAATAGCATTAGAGATAATGCACAGAATCATCCAGTCACTATGCGCTGCTACTCAGCTGAAACTAATATAAACTGTAGGTCAACTATACTTCATTAAAATAGCATTAGAGAGAGCCAGCTTTTATGCTTATTTTAGCCATAGAATTTTTACTTTTTTATAATTGTTCTTTATTGTATCATTTGTGTTTTATCTCCTTGATTAAAATTTAAAGATGGGGGGGTGGGGCGCCTGGGTGGCTCAGTTGGTTAAATGTCCAACTCTTGATTTCAGTTCAGGTCATAATCTTGGGGTTGTAAAATGAGCCCTGTGTCCAGTTCCATGCTGGGTGTGGAGCCAGCTTAAGGTTCTCCATTTCCCTTTGTCCACCCCCCCCACCCCAGCAAAAAATGTAAAGACAGGGACTAGTTTTTCCCTATCCTTTTTTTTTTTTTTGTCCTCCCAACCCTAGATGCTAGAACAAAGCACAAATTATGGAGGCAATTTGAACAAATAAGGAGGACATAAATTCATGAAAGAAAGCTATAGAAATAAATCGTTGAAATTGTTTCTTTGTGGGCTCTAGCCATATCTAAATGAAAGTCACTTATCCTATACTATAATCTATATTATCTCCTCATTCCAAGGAAAATAATTTTGAAAAAAAGTTAATTATTTTATTCTCTTCATTTATAATTTATAAATGCTTCGTTTATAATTCTAGTGCTATAACAAATAATTCTCTTGGCTGTTAGCTGGTTGAGCTGTAGGGGATCACAAAGGAATTTTATTAAGTCCAATATTGTCTTAACCATTGTCAACCACTCTAAGATTTCATGGATTAAGGTAAAATGGCCCCAAAGCAAAAATCACATGCAGTTTCTTGAGACTATGGATTTATTAACATCTCCTTAGTCTTGACCCCCATCTCTAGGAGTTCCTCAACCTCTGTTGAGTTTGGTTTGTCTTAAGCCTTTGCCTCACCCATCTTTAAATCTTTAGCTGCTTATTTCACACTCTAGCACTCATGTTTGTGCCTGCATTCATATTCTAATTCCCAGATTTCATCTTTTTTACTGCACACAATTGTCCTGCTCTGTGTTGTTAACAAAGGTCTGTATGACCCCACCATGGAAACTGAAATATGTAACAGAAAGTATACAAAATGCTTTTCAAATGCAAACTATCTGAGGAAAGCTTACAGAGCACTTCATCCTTCTTAGAATGATTATTCACACATTTCAGTGCAGATGTGTTTTTTCCACACTCCCTGGGATCTTCGGTCATATTTAGTATATGCAATCACTACCTTCTAAAATCTGAAAACTTTGGAATTCTGTTCACAAGAGTTTTAGATAGGGGGCACCTGGGCGGCTCAGTAGTGAGCGTCTGCCTTTGGCTCAGGTCATGACCCTGGGGTCCCGGGATCGAGTCCCACATCAGGCTCCCCACAGGGAGCCTGCTTCTCCCTCTGCCTGTGTCTCTGCCTCTCTTTCTGTGTCTCTCATGGATAAATAAATAAAATCTTAAAAAAAAAAAAAGAAAATGCTAAAAAAATAATGGAAGTATACAAATTGTTGCTAAATCCTGAGGGAATTCTCTAACTTATTCTTGCAAATTTTCTGTAAGTTTTAAAGAGAACAAATACAACTGGTTAATAAGATGTATGAAACTATTTAGATTCAGCAGTAATAAAAAATATGAAATAAAATGAGATGATATTTTGCTTATCAAATTAGCTGAATTTATGTATTTATTCTTAATATCGATTCTTAAAAAGATACAGCAACATTGAAACTCATACTCTGATGGAAGGATAAGATGCATTATCATTTTTGAAAAGTAATTTGCTGTGATGCATTAAATTATTCCAGTAATTCCTGGGACTCTATATTAAGGGCAAAAACAGGAAGGAAAAATAGCTTATGTGCCAGGATTTCTCCTAAACATTGTTTAAAATCGTGAAAAGTTGGAAATGATGTGTATTTTTTTTTAAATGAATGGATAAGGAAATGTAATACACTCATTAAATGGAATATTTAGGAGACACTGATGTTCATAAAAATGGGAAAATGTTTTACTGGTAAATTAAAATTCAAGATAGTGTACATATAGTGCAACTGTATTAAATATGTTTACAACATTACTTAAATGTATCTTTTTCTTTAAAAAGTGAATGAGATTAAATGAAGTATTTATGTTTGGGTGGTGAGAATCTGGACAGTTTTATTTCTATTTTTCTTTACTTTCTAAATTTTTTATACTGTCTGTAAGTTTGACTTTATAATATGGGAATCTAATGACAAGTTGCAATTTTATATTTTTAAAAGATTTATTTAACTGTTTCTTGAATTCATTTGAAGATGTGTTGAAAGCTGTATCTTCTGCTACAATTGCTGAGGTTGCACGTGACAATAGGAGTGTTCAGGATGCTATGGCGGCGGAAGGAGCCATCCCTCCACTGGTGGCTCTTTTTAAAGGGAAACAACTTAGTGTCCAAGTGAAGGGTGCAATGGCTGTGGAATCACTGGCAAGTTATAACCCATCTATACAGAGGGCATTTCTGGAGGAATCATTAAGTAAATATCTTTTAAAACTTCTCAAGGTAGGAATTTTATGATAATTTGACATTTTTCTTAGACAAAGTATTCAATATTGAACTTAGGTAAAGTGAAAAGGTAACTAAAACCAATTTTAGAATAAAACTTTTAAAAAAGATTTTATTTATGTATTTATTTAAGAAAGAGAGCTCGTGCATGTGGGGGGAGGGAGAGAGAGGGGAAAAGAATCTCAAGCAGATTCCATGCTGAGTGTGGAGCTCAACATGGGCTTGATCTCACAGCCGAGAGATCATGATCTGAGCCAAAACCAAGAGTCGGACGCTTAAACAACTGGGCCACCCAGGGGCCCCTAGAATAAACTTTTTATAAGACATTCCTACCGTGTTTAGTCAATGCTTATTGAAAGAATGAATTTTTTTTATAGGCATTTCAAATAGATGTTAAGGAACAAGGAGCTGTAGCCCTTTGGGCCTTGGCAGGACAAACCCTGAAACAACAAAAGTATATGGCGGAACAGATTGGATACAACTTCATAATAAGCATGCTTTTGTCACCATCTGCTAAAATGCAGTATGTTGGTAAGTCATGTTCTATGCGCCGATTTGCAGTGTAGAGCAGCACATTGAAGCATCGGACCTACTTCTTGTTTTTCTTTACCAGGAGGTGAAGCAGTCATAGCCCTAAGTAAGGATAGCAGGATGCATCAAAATCAAATATGTGAAGGGAACGGAATTGCACCGTTGATTCGCTTACTGAGGATTAGTAAAATAGCCGAAGGCACACTTCTGAGTGTCATCAGAGCAGTGGGGTCCATCTGTATTGGTTTGTAAATTTTTTTCGATTCTTAAAATATCGGTAAAATACTTCCCTTCCTCTCTGTCTCCATTGATAAAGCTGTAAATCATATTTAATCTATAAAAGACTTACCTTTTTTTTTTATTTCTCTAAGACCTTAATGAGTAAAAGTGGCGTAATTATGAATTTTTAAAAATCAGTTTTGCCCTTCATCTCTGGTTAAAAAGAATAATGAGGACAGTGAGCCTTGATTATTTTGAGTTAAAGGAATCTTATTTTTTTAAGTTTAAGAGAAAAATATTTCTTCTTTCGAATCTCAAGAACTATATGTTTTATATAGAGTTTCTAATGCTGGGGCACATTTTTCAATTCCAGTCTTTTTCCATAACGATTCTTTCCTTTTATAAAGTGGCCAGTAGGTCTAGTTGTTCCTTTGTATTTCCATATAATTTAAAAAATTAATCTGTCAATTTCTGAAAAAAATCTTCTATTATTTATATTAGAATTACATGAAATCTATAAATAAATTTGTGAAGAACAGACATCTCAATAATAGTAAATCTTCCGATCCATAAACACAGTGTATTTCTCGACTTGTTTAGGTCTTCTTCAATATCTCTCAGCAATGACTCCTAGTTTCCAGTATACAATTCTTGTATATATTTCATCTTAGGTATTTTGTATTTTAAAATTGTGCATAATAAGTTTTGACTGAATGCTGGACATTGTGAGTTATAAACGCATCAACACTGGATTTTATTGTTTTCCTTTAAAGGGAGGTATGCTCTGTTGTGGCATGCAGTTATCCTACTTGGGATCAGTTAACTCCTTTTGCAGCTAGTTTTCAAGCTTTATTAGGACAAGTCTAGAGCAGGGTTTTCTCTGAAACTAACTTACCTCCACTATTAAGATGATATCCTTCCGAGGACTTGATTCTTTGTATAGCGCCTTGAATTATGAGGTATCTGAACTCTGGTTACAGAACACAAGCCATTCCTAGCCCTGTGCGAGCTCTGAGAATTGTTCAGCCTACTGCTTGTGGTGGTTCTTTTCCAAACTTAATGGAGTTTCATCCTATTATTAACACATGAAGATTCAGTCAAAGATTTGAGGGTATTCTTATTGTAGTACCATCATCATTTTCCTAATCATTATCATTAAAATATTCATTTGGGGGGACCCATCTCCAGCACCTTCACCCTTGTAAATCTCCCTGCTTATTCCTTTTCCACCTGCTCTGAAGTTAGCAATCTCTTTTCTTTGCTTCAACGTATTTTTCTATACCCCTGTTAAAGCACTTATTGCTTGTGCTGAAATCATGTATTTAAATAGTTGTTTCCCCTATAGGATATAGACTCCTTGAGGACAGAGACTCTAATTCCTCTTTTCCACTTTTTTTTTTTCTTTTAAAGTAGGCTCCACACCTAGTTTGGAGCCCAATGCAGGGCTTGAACTCACGACCCTGAGATCAACACCTGACCTGAGATCAAGAGTCAGACACTTGACTGAGCCTCCCAGGCATCCTCTAATTCCTCTTTTTACCTCTACTTCCTACTTCAGTTCCTGATGAATTAGGCATTCAAAACCTGTCAGCTGAATCAAAAATACTCATGTAATCAATGTCTGTGCACACCCCTGGGTGGCCAGTGAGGGGGGAGGAGGGAGTAGGTAGGCGACAAGGAAACAAACAGGTTCTTTGCTACTTCTATTTCCTCCAGTTCCTTCAAACTTCCCCAGATGATAATAAGTGCCTTCTCTTTATTGTTCAGAAGACAGGTCCGAACTTGTATTTATATTTAAGTATATAAACCTGCTGTGTACGTGTTGTGATTTTTGTTGGCAAAATAAGAGAATTAGAATTATTTGTACATCCACTAGACAAAGATGACAAGTTTTTATACTGAGATTAGGCCTACAACTTAAAGCTATTCTGTTATAAAGGGAGATAGTAAGATTATCTTTTTAGTATGTATATTTAAGGAATCTACACATTTTAACCAGGTAATCACCTGGTTAAACTATATATTTTTTTTTAAACTATATTTTTAAAAAAAAATTTTATGTAATACAATAGTAACTATAAGCATAAGTATCTTGCAAATAATAAATCTTTAATAAATGATAGCTATTATATCACTGTTCTTTGATAGACTAACATTTCTTACTTCTTGGTTTTGTGACTATTAGAAAACCATCCACACTCCTAATAGTAATTTTTCAATGTTTATTCATTTTGCCTTTAAAAAATTAGTTCAGGTAAAATAGTGTTGATATAGCATTTCCATTTGTAATTTATTAACCATATTATGCTAGAACACTTAACCAACCCAACATATCAAGCTGTGTTTGACTTTACCATTTCTAAGATGGAAAGAAATATTATCTTACTGATGTGTATATTCTTATAGGTGTCGCCCATACAAGTAATCCTATCAGTCAACAATTCGTTGTACAAGAAAATGCCTTCCCAGTACTTCTTCAACTACTGAGAAATCACCCTTCTCCTAACATCAGGGTATATAAAAGTCTTTAAAGGTTTTCTTTTTTCTGATATAGTAAAAATGAACAGAAATGTGACTTTCTGAGAATAATTTGTATCTTTATGTGAATTCACAAGTATAATAAAATTTAACATTTTATTTATTTATTTATTTTAAAGATTTATTTATTTATTTATTCATGATAGACAGAGAGAGAGAGAGAGAGAGGCAGAGACACAGGCAGAGGGAGAAGCAGGCTCCGTGCCAGGAGCCTGACGCACAACTGGATCCCGGGACTCCAGGATCGCGCCCCGGGCCAAAGGCAGGCGCCAAACTGCTGAGCCACCCAGGGATCCCCAAAAATTTAACATTTTAAACAGTATCCTAGAAGTTTTAAATTAAAAAGTTGCTATAAAAATAGTAAAGATAAAGTCAATTTTATTAAAATATTAAATTTTCAAATAATTAAGTCTTGTGGTTTACTCGTCTAATAAATTTTATTCCTCAGATATTTGATTATTCACAGAATTTCTTCCCTACTTCCTCAGATATTGGTTGCTAAATCTGGGTGGGGATAATGAGGATGTGTGATTTATGTAGCAAAATTTCTCAAGTATAAGTGATTCCTATCAGTATTGCACTATCAAAACAGCTTTACCTTCTCCCAAGCAGCCTACGTTGGCCAGCAACAATAGTTTTTTCAATATGAATATTTTATGAGTTGTTTGAGTCATTCACTATTCTATTTACTTTTAGTAAACTGCCTTGACAGTTTGAATTTGAATTTGAATGACATTCACATCTATTCAAATCCTCTACCAAAGCTTTGGAAGTTTAGGACATCTAGAGTTAGCCAGGCAGGAAATTATAACAAAATATACATTTTCTCTTCAAAATTTGCTATGAGTTTTGTTGGAAATGAGAAAACAGAAATATATAAGTAAATACATCATTATTTCTTTTAAGGAATGTGTTATCAGAAAAGATGTCATGTAGCTTTTCTGGCTATGAAAGAGATTATTCTATTATAGGAGTTGATTAGGGAAACAAAAAGAAGGACCATAATGCTAGCAATTTTTTGGCTTGAATTGTATGTAAAAACTGACTTTCAAAGTACAAATAAATTTCATAAGACTATGGAAAATGCCATTTAAAAATATTTTTATTTTAAAACATGCAATTTCATGGCAAAACTGTTTACTTCAATTGCGTCCACCCATATTTCAGTATATATTTTCTTTTTTTTAAGATTTTATTTATTTATTCATGAGAGACAGAGAGAGAGGCAGAGACACAGGCAGAGGGAGAAGCAGGCTCCATGCAGGGAACCCGATGCGGAACTCGATCCCAGGACCCCTGGGCCAAAGGCAGGCACCAAACCGCTGAGCCACCCAGGGGCCCCTCAATATATATTTACAAGAGTTCTTCAACTTCTTAAAAACAGAACATCAATACTTTTTTCTTTTTTAATTTTTATTTATTTATGATAGTCACACACACACACACACACACACAGAGGCAGAGACATAGGCAGAGGGAGAAGCAGGCTCCATGCACCAGGAGCCTGACGTGGGATTCGATTCTGGGTCTCCAGGATCGCGCCGGGGGCCAAAGGCAGGCGCTAAACTGCTGCACCACCCAGGGATCCCCAATACTTTTTTTCAAGTATGATTCTATAGTAAACAAATATTTTTGCAATGATAATCATGCTTTTCAAATTCATTATATTTTTCATAGAAATGTGTAATACTTAAAGAACTTATCTGTTGAGTTCCAACAATAAATGAGGTCCATTTACATCCTCCTAAAAGGCTTCAGAGTGTGCATCAGATGACCCCAGAAATAGAGGAGGAAAACTATTTCTCAGGCCTACTACCCAGTGCTTTGCTTAATTCGTAGGCATTCCATTGAAGTCTTATGACTCAACGGTCAGTGGCTAACAAGCAGTTCAAAACAGCCTATCCCATGCCAGAAATTAAAAACATTTTTTTTTTTTTTTTAAGATGTGGAAGGGATACAACTATGCACTTAAGAGAATACCTCCTCACATTTCCAGCTGGCTCTGGTTGCTTCCCCCCAGGCCTCCCAATGGAGCTGCGTGGTTGTGCTGGCACATGGAGGAAGGATATTTTCCCAGCTTTTAAAACTTATAAGGGACATTCCTCCAGACATTATAAATGCCACTCTCTAAATATTAGAGAATTGTAATCAGTGAACTATATAGTATCTTTGGATTAGTATATCCTATTTAAATGTTTATATAATGAAATATGTCATTTGATAAACCATGAATGAAAAGAAAATTAATTTCTGAAATCAATTAATTAGGTTGAAGTGGCATTTTCCTTGGCATGCATTGTCCTAAGGAATGATCTGTTACAGAATGAATTACAAGAAAACGAAGGATTTAAATATGCTGATGTCCTCTATCTTCTTCACTCACAAGATAAGGTAATATCTTCATAAAATGTTAAGAGCTCATGGAGGAAGGTTCTTAGACCACATCATCAAATTACAAGTCTTTTTAACAGCAATGTTTAAATATATTACATAAGATGTAAAATCTTTTTGGTAGGTCATTAGTTTGTAATGATGAAATACTACTGTTCCATATTTTCCATAGTTGTCATATTTCTTGAAAATGTAGCAATTTCAATGCTTGAAGAACCAATAAGTCTCTTCTGTCTTGGAGGTGTTGAAACTTTTTCCTAATTTTATGAGTTTTCCAGTCTCAGTCATCCACTTCTTACCCAGTATTCTAGAGTGGTGCTTTTCAAACTATTTATGGTGAAGGAAAGCTTTTTCCCCAGCAATCTGTTATATGGAAGATAATTAAAAACAAACAAAAACTTTAACTTTTGAAATAATTTTAGATTTTCCAAAATTTGCAAAAATATTATGGAGTGTTTCTTATTTATTTATTTATTTATTTATTTATTTATTTATTTATTTATTTTTATTTATTTATTTTTTTTTAAATTGGAGTTCAATTTGCCAATATATAGCACAACACCCAGTGCTCCTCTCAGTTCCCGTCACCCAGTCACCCATATGGAGTGTTTCTAGCATATCCTTTATCCACCATTCCTGGATATCAGCAGGGAAATTAACATTGATACCATAACCATTAACTCATCTGCAGATTTTATCTAAACTTCGCCAATTTCTTACCAATGTCCTTTTCCTCTTTCAGAATCCGATCCAAGACCTCCTATTACGGCTAGTTGTCATGTCCCTTTAGTCTCCTTCAATCTCTGAGACACCGTCCTTTGTCTTCCATGACTTTATGTCTTCCATGATTTTGACATTTTTGATGAGTCCATGCCAGTTACTTTGTAGAATGTCCCTCAATTTAAATTATCTCATGTTTTCTCATGATTAAATTGAGGTGGTGTGTTTTGGCAAGAACACCACAGAAATGCTGTGGTCTTCTCCACTCACCTGCCCAGTGCGTCATTTCAGGAGGTACAGGTACATGCTGCTGTTACATCTTATAACTGGCAGTGCTAACCTTGGGTTCTTGGTTAAAGTAGTGCCTGCCATATTTCTCCACTGCAAAGTCACTGTATTTCCCTTTCTCAGTTAACAAGTTTCTCAAGATGAGATACTTTGAGACTATGCAAATACCCTGTTTGCATGTACTTTTGCTCACCATTTTAGTATCCGTATATGCAACAATGATTATGTGGTATTGGCCTAATGGCAATTTAAAAAAGTTGTCTTTTTTTTTTTTAAATCAAGTTTTTATTTAAATTCCAGTTAGTTCATACAATGTAGTATTAGTTTCAGGTGTACAATTTAATGATTCAACACTTTCACACAACACCAGAGCTCATCACAAGTGCCTTCCTCAATCCCCACACCCACCGAATCCTCCACCTACGCACTGCCTTCTGGTAACCATCAGTTTGTTCTCCATATTTAAGAGTCTGCCTTTTGGTTTTCTTCTTGCCCCACCCCTGTTTGTTTGTTTCTTAAATTCCACATATGAATGAAATCATATGGTGTCTATCTTTCTCTGACGTATTTCACTTGGCATAAAACACTCTGGCTCTGTCCACGTCATTGCAAATGGCAAGATTTCATTCTTTTTATGGCTGAGTAATATTCTATTGTGATTATAGACCATATCTTCTTTATCCACTCATTAGTTGATGGACATTTGGGCTCTTTCCACAATTTTGCTACTGTTAATAAGGCTGCTACAGACATCTTCTTCTTTGTATATTTATTAGTTGGTATTTAACTATAAGAAGAGCTGTTGCTTTTGAATGCTAACTCCCAGTTTCTGCAATCCTGTTGTCAACCATTTTGTGGACTATCACTGGTCCATGGGCCACACTTTGAATAGTACTAACCCCAGAGAAATTTGATACCTTTTGTTGCATGCAGTGCATTTAGCCATCAGGGAAGAAAATTGCCAACTATCTCTGTCAGTTCTGTTCTGGGGGACTTAGGAGGAAGAAAAGAGGACCATAAGGAGAGAAATGAACTCACTGTATTATTTTCTTAAATATAGAATTGTACTCTACTATAGTATATGAAAAAATGGAGATGTGCTGCTGTAATAATATGGGGAGTAGAGGGCAAAGAGCCTGAATTTGTGTCTGACTAACTCTCTAAGCCCCCTTTCTTTTCTGTTCATTCATTCATTTTATTCTCATTACCCTATTCCTCAGGGACATCCTTCTCCTTTTTCTTCTACTCTTAATCATGCTCCTTTTCTTCCTAGCCTGTTCCCACCTGCTTCACTTACTGGACCCTATTTCTTTGCATATTCCTAATACTTTACTTCTTACTTTATGGCCAGGTGACTACTTTGTGTGTACATAATTTTTATTATGGAACATTTCAAACAAATATAGAATAAAAGAGTAGCACAATGAACTTAAATATTCCTATGACCCAGCTTCAGCACTGGGTCAACTCACAGTTGGTCTTATTTCATCTATATACCCACTCATTCTTCCTAAATTATTTTTTTAAGATTTATTTATTTATTAGAGTGAGAGACAGGGGTCGGGAGAGCAAGAGACAGAGAGAGAATGGGAGCAAGTGTGCACATGCACAAAGAGGGGAAGGAGGCAGAGGGAGAGAATTCTTAAGCAGACTCCCTGTTGAGCACAGAGTCCCTGCAGGGCTCTCATAACACTGAGATCATGACCTGAGCCAAAATCAAGAGTCAGATGCCCAACCGACTGAGCCACCCAGGAGCCCCTTGTCGTATGTTACTTTTGAAGCAAATCTCAGGCATCATATAATTTTATTGGTAAATATTTTAGTATGTACATGTAGAGCTTTTATATAATGATTAACAGGGCAGGAGAAAACTCATTAAATTAATGGTTCTTGCTGTATGATACTGTTCAAACAAAATAGTAAAAATAAGATTTAGTGACAAAATTCTTTTCGGTCTTTCTGGAAGATCTACCATATTTGTTCATCTTTGGCAAGTGAACTGATTCTAAGGAAGAATGGGTTTTTGCTCTGTTTACCAAGTCCAAGAATATTAAAACGTGATTTTTAAATCATCTTTCTTTTTATTTCCCCTTAGGATATAGTATGGATTTTTACAAGTGAACTTATTTTAAGAGATGATAGAGATCATCCCACAATGCCTAAAATGTAATATATAGCATGCTATACAAGGGAAGTTCTGATTTATCAAATCTACTTTGAAATGTTGATTGAAAATAAAAATACGGGGATCCCTGGGTGGCTCAGCAGTTGAGTGCCTGCCTTCAGTCCAGGGCCTGATCCTGGAGTCCCGGGATCAAGTCCCACGTCAGGCTCCCTGCATGGAGCCTGCTTCTCCCTCTGCCTGTGTCTCTGCCTCTCTCTCTGTGTCTCATGAATAAATAAAGAAATAAATCTTAAAAAAAAGAAAAATATATTAAAATAAAAATATCGAGGGTTAATGAAATTATGGTATTTCTTGTTACTATTTATTTATTTGCATACTCATTAGCCTACCACAGCCCACTTCTCTATTTTATATGTTCAATAACATTCTGGGTTAGCTTTATTACCTGTTTTCCCCAATAGTGTCATATTTTACTCCCAGAGATAAGAATGAAATATATTTAGACGGGCAACAATTTGAAATCTATTACTTTGAGTAACATAATAAATGAACTAAGTTAAAGATAATGCATGTTTCTCCTATTTCTAGGATATTTGTTTAAGGGCAGGCTACGCATTAACCCTTTTTGCCTTCAATAATCGCCTTCAACAATACTTGATATTGGAAAGTGGAGTAATGACCATATCAATTTTTGAACCTTTTCTTGAATCAACAATTGAAACAGAGAAGGCAATGGCAGCATTTCAGGTATAAAATTGGAAGTTAAAACCTCAAATCAATAAATATGTCATTTTAGTCAAAATGGAAAAAATCAGAAAAAAATTGATCTGGAAAAGCATTTACCAATTTATAAAATTCACAGTGTTTTTCGCACCAGCCCTTTCTACTTCATAAAAATGCCATTATTTATGAGGGTATCTTCACTTATATACAATTTTAGAAGTTACATGGCACTTTTTGCCTCTGTACTTTGTCTAATGCTCCTAACAAACCTGAGAGGTTGATGAGCAGATAGTATCACTGTCGTCATCCCCATATTATGGGCAGAGAAACGGTAGATAGAACCCAAGACAAGTTTTCTAACTGCAGATCACACTGATCCTTCAACCTATGACAACTGGATGTATCTGGGTGCTTATTTTTCTATCCTATGACCTTTCAGAGAAGTATGTTCTGTGAGCCCATACTTCAAGGATGCAATACAGTGGCCTGCCATGTTCACCACAGTGATCAGAGTGTGACGACTACTCTAATTCAAACCCTTGCCACTTGCTTTTCTTCTAATAGATCATATTAAATTACTCCCCTTGGCTTCCAGAGAAGTACCAAAAAAACCATAAAAGCGTAATTAGAGAAGCAGAGTGAAAAATGTTCGATGATTCTATGCTTCTTTTTTGTTTTCAGATTATCATCTTAGCTAAAGTCATTATAGATGTGGACCATATTACGTTGTCTGCGAGAGGTGTTACTATTTTAGTTGCTAGTCTGTATTCAGTTCATTCCACTACTATTGTCCTGACAGGTAAGAAATAACTAGAAGATAGCTACATAAAACGACATCTGCATAAAGCTATTTTCAAAAATACTTTTGTAATCTGAACAATAATAATAAACCTGGTAATATGTCACATGGTTTGAAGAATGAATTGGTGTAAGTCTACATGGAACAATGGGAATCTACTCTGCACTGCAAATAGAAGCAGGGTAACGCTGAACATGGACTTTTTGATTTCCTAGTTACTTTTTCAACCCCCTAATTATTTTCTTAAGAATATAAAATGAGAATTCAACTATGAGCTACTAACAACAAAATTTACACACTGATTTATAATAGTAATGCAGACTTATACTGCTATATACCTCTGTCTGGTTTTCTTTTGATCAACTTCATATTTTGCTTAACATTGAAGAGTTCCTTATATTGCTAGGCAATAAAGCAAAGCAAAACAGTCCAGTAGAGTTCTTGGCACATTGAATGCTACTTGCGTAACTCTATCTACTCCAGAGCTAATTTTCCAGATGAATAATAAATTAATTGACTTGATAATATCGCTCTAACACAACATGAAACAGTATCAGAATGACAACCATATGGAGTGACTACTACCAAAAAAGTAAATAAGGTCTTTATTTTTTAACTGAAATGAGTAACTGAAGGAAAGGAAATTATACTTGTTGCCACAGAATATTTTTGCTTGGCATGGAAGGAAAAATTCATGCAAATGAAAACTTTCTGATGGAAACTAGCTAGGAAAGAAATATGTTTCAAGCAAATTATTAAGTATATTTTTATCTAAATAGCATTCTTAATTCAAGTCATAGTAATTCTGTGACTCTGAAAAACAATTGTAGTGGGTTTAAATTTTACTCCACAAACTCTTGTGTGCAAAAATACTATCTTTTTAAAAAAATTTTTTTAAAGATTTATTTATGAGAGAGAGAGAGAGAGAAAGAGAGAGAGAGAGAGAGAGAGGCAGAGACACAGGAGGAGGGAGAAGCAGGCTCCATGCAGGGAGCCCAATGTGGGACTCGATCCCGAGACTCCAGGATTGCACCCTGGGCCAAAGGCAGGTGCTAAACTGCTGAGCCACCCAGGGATCCCCGCAAAAATACTATTTTATACTAGCTTTCAAATATTAATTTTCTCAGGTTGGTAGGAACTGAATCTCAGAAATGACTGGGCTTTCTCTGCACTCCACCACCATAGTCTGATGCATCTCCAGAGTCAAGTACATGTCGGGTATCTTAAGCAAAGCACAATATTCGGGCCTCAGATATAATGTAAAATAAGTGGTGTGCTCAAGGTCTAAGTCGACTAGGTTCCCAAAAGAGGCTCCAAAGGCACAGAAGTTTTGCAAGGACTAGGATTTCTGTTGCCAAGTGTCAAGTGCACCACATAACCAGTCTCCCCACATGGCTCCTGTTCCTACTATCTCCTTCTCAATCCCAGATTCTCTGCTTGCCTCCATTTGTTTCCCATTTCCTACTCATCTTTAAAGACACCTTTCTCCCTTTCACCTAAAATAATGCCTTCTATAAACATAGGCTTTAGAAAATATATGCCTGAAAAAAAGATTATTTTCATATATTTTTTACGTTAAGCCATGCAACCCATCCTTCCCCATCCTGAAACAATAAATACAAAGGCCTTGGTATGTAAAGAAGGCCAGAAAAAAATATGCAAAAAATACAAGAACAAAACCCTGATAAATATCTTAGTGAATTATCCATCCACATTTATATGAGTGGATACACTTATATTTTAAAAATGTGATGCACTTATTCCAACACAGCAACAATATTGTGAAAGAATATCACATGAAAGCTCTAAAAATAAAACACATATCCAAATGAAATAGTTTTAAGTTGGTAGTTGCACTTTTAATTACTGAATTACTTTATTACTTTATTATTATTTTCAATCCACAAACATGTGGCAAAAATTTCAATGATTTTAAATTTAAGTAATACATTGCTTGGCGTAAAATATCATTAAGCTCTTAACACAAAGCAATCTGAACTACAAAAAGGACATACTAATTTTTTTACAGTAGTACAATCATTATGTTCATAGTTATTAAAAAGAATCCACTAAACCTCAAAACAAAATATATTCTGAAGCCATGGGGAAGAAAAGCTGATTTTTAAAATTTCCTACTGTTAAATAAAGCTAATTATATTTTACTCTTTATAACAGAAAACCAAATCAAAATTTTGGGGAAAGAATTCTACATTTAATATTATATACGTGCTTTTTCTTGGCTCTTCTTCATTAAGAGAGTCTTGTGACTGGACCCCTTTTAATAATATGTGTAAATGAACAAAAGTACACGATGTCAGTTTGAACCAATCACATAACAAATGTTTTTTTCTTGTTTAATTTATAGGGAATTTGATAGCCAGCCTGGCTCATTCCAGAGCTGGTATTCCAGAAGCATTTACCACATTAGGGACAATCCAACGGCTTTGCTATCATTTGTACTCAGGGAAAGAAGAGGTAAAAACAAAAGTAATTCTATAATTAAATATCTTAAAAATGTAATTGCCTCCCTTTAAGGGGCTAATTTCTCTACAGGTTAGCTATGTCATATACTAGTTCGTTACTAACTCAAAATTAGATGATGTTTCTAGTACTACATCTGCCATCCGTAATTCTCATTCCCACAGAATGTGCCCATTTAACTTCAATACTTAAGATTCAATATACAAGTAAGTACATTGATGATATAGAAATTTGTAATTAGAATATTTATAAGTCATTTCTATGATTATTCGGAATGCATGAAAGTGGAACCCACTGGACAGCTTTCCTTATGTGGCGTATGGAGGAGGCTAGGCTGCTCCAGGAGTGGTCTGCCTCTGACTGGTGCCCCCCACTCCCTCGGAGGCGAGGCAGTGTTCCTCCAACTGCAGGGCCCACAGGAATCACCTGGAGGCCTGGTTGCACCATGGATTGCTTGGGCTCCACTCGCAGTGTTTCTGACTGAGTACACCTGACATAGACCCTAAAATGTGCATTTCTAACAAGTTCTAGAAGCTGAAGCTGCTAGCACAGGGGCCACACACGGAGAACCACTGTTCAAGGATGGAGACAGATGGGCACATTCAGCAGTCACAGGCTAGCGTGGAGACCAGCGGACCGACCCTCCGGTACCCGCCTGGGCCTGGCTTACGTTCATTCGATGGCGTTTCCTAGGCCGCCACTAACAGGTTTCACAGGAGCGGCTCAGGAATACACCCGAGCTCATATGAACAACCTCATTACCTCGGGGTTACAGGCAGCGGGTATTCCCTTCAAAAAAAGGAGACATCTACTTTTTCCGGGGTCCTGTAGCTGATACTCAGGCTGGTTTCCTTATTTTTGCCAGTAGAAAACTGAATTGTTTTCCTGAGCGTCTTATTTTTAACTTATTTTTATCCTATAGTCTTTTACCTGGTTTCCTATTACAATCAACTGAGCAGTTCTGAAAAATCCAGTGTCCAGGCTGCACCCCAAAATAATTAAATCAGAGTTCCCGGGGAGGGGAACCCAGGCACCGAGTAACTTCTGTGACCAGCAGGGGGATCCCATGCCCAGTCAAGCCTGAGGCCCACTGTCCTAGGTCAGGCTCGGTGCTTCTCCCTGACTGCACCTGGGAACCACCTGCGACACTTAAAAACAACACGAATGCCCAGCTTCTACCCCCAAGGAAGTCTGATTCAGTTGGTGGACTTTTTTTTTTTTTCCGTTTTCTTCCTCTTTTCTCTTTTAACTGCTGGTGATTCCAAAATGCAGCCGGGACTGGGAACAACTGTGGAAATGAGGGGCTGCGGCCCGGCTCCCTCCGTGGCCACCCTGGGCCACACTCGAACCTTGGGAGAAGGCCTCTTGGAGGCTCAGGACACAGCTCAGCGGGACGGTCTCTCCTGTAGGTCCGCGCGGCCTGCTCCTGCGCCCTGGGCTACTTAACTTACAACGCAGCCGCTTTCCGCCTCCTCCTCAAGGAGTGCCGCAGGCGGCCGGGTCAGTTCCTCCGCCTCACAAGGAACATCAGCAGGGACGCGAGCGTTAACCCGGCCTTCCTAAGGGAGTTTCAGTGGCAGCAGCAAGTGGGACTTCCCTCCTTAAGGTATCGGGCGTCCAGCTGGGGCTGCGGGAGGGGAATCGCCACAGGGGACTTGTGAGGGAGGGAGTTGAGGGAGGATGGAAGGAGGGAGGGGAGCTATTCCTGGGAGGAGTGAACGCAGGCCTCGCCCCCGCCAGGAGGGAGAATCCATCCTGAGTGCCCACTGCCAGAGCCAGTGTGAGTTCTGACCGGCAACGGCACCGCGTGTGCAGCAGGCGTACAACCAGGGCTTGCGGATCCTGTTTGGCCAAGGTGATTCACCTTTCAAAACAGCTTTCTGGGATTCCGCTTGCCGCCAGGTCTGACCCAGGAACCCATTTCTGGGACATACTTGAGAGGCCCAAGCCAACCAGGAAAACCGCCATGACCTTGGCATCAAGAAAACTCGGGAGGTTCTGAAGACCTCTGAACTTGATTCAAAGCTAGGCCAGACTCCCGGGGTAGAAACGGGGCCAAATCAGACCTGCGGCCAGAGTTACGACAGAACCTGACAGGCACTTACTTCCTCATCCAGGATCTGGCGTCAGTGTTGGGGTCTCATCAGAGCCAAAGGTTCTGAACGGAGAGGAGACTCTCTAGGATGGGCGTTATGTTCTGTCTTTAGTCAATACAGCTGAACTACAAGTCTTCTCTGTAACTGCCACGATTTGTGTAGGAAACACAACTAGTGGATGATGCAATATTTACACTCCAATAATAGAACAGGACCCAATACTGCATCATGGTTCTGTAAATCAATTTTCACTATAAAGAAAAATGAGTCCACCTTCATTTTAATTCTTGGAAAAACTGAGAACCCAAAACGATCTAATTTTATGTAAAAGACAGGGAAATCTAAATTAAATTCCTGTAACTGGCAGTGTTAAAGATATTAGTTCAAAAAATTAATTTATGGCATGCTTGGGTGGCTCAGTGGTTGACCACCTGCTTCCAGCCCAGGGTGTGACCCTGGGGTCCTGGGATCCCACGTTGGGCTCCCTGCAGGGAGCCTGCTTCTCCCCCTGTCTCTCATGAATAAATAAATAAAATCTTAAAAAAACCCAAAACCCAAAAAAGTAGGATAAATAATGAAAAGTATAATCTTATATAGTTGCTCCCAGACTAGCCCATATGGCAGCTTTTCAGGAATTAGAGAAAGATGACCCTTTTTCAGGATACTTTACTGTCATCTGCTGGAAAATAGGTGTAATAACTATACAAATCCACAGCGACTGAGGGTGAATGGCACCCCCTGGAATTGTGAACACTCAACTTTTGGGATTGGAAAGAGTGACCAGTGATCGGTGAACTTCTAAGCATGGTTAACAGGGGTGGTGAACTGGTAACTAATAATTACTCTCATAACCAATAGAGTCATGAACTCTTCTTAGAGTATTTACATGGACTATTCCCTTTATTTTCCATGACCATTCAGTGAAGGAGTTTGATTAAGTGAAACTATGGGAAATGTGCTAAAGATGATTTAGTTTGGAAACTCTGGGATGGGTAACAATACCCTTCCACAAAATATTCCTTGATACCACTACTGGCAATTACAGTGATTGTGGCTGGAATCATGAAAGCATTTTTTGGGTGTAAATACCACTTCTCTATTCCCATCCCCCAACCAGCCCCAAGAACAGCAGATTAGAAAAGTCTCTGGATATGCGAATTTTGGACTATGGAGAGAGACATAATTTTACTGGTGTTAACTGACCCTGTATGAAAGCCCTCAGCCTAAATGCTAACTTTCACGTTACCCTGTGGCCATGAAATTAGCACATGGACAGTTTGAAGCCTAAGATTCATTAAAGTGGGAAACAGCCAATGTTCCTCATCAAATTAACCAGCTACACATTTGTGATACCATCTTTAATATATTAACTTTAAGCCAGACTTAAATTTTATTTTATACACTTTAGTTACATACACTCTTGTTACTCGTTGGCTTGAAACACTTTATTGGTAAACCACTGCTTTGAAACTAAAGTCTTTGTGATCAACATGTTTTCCTTTTAGTCTAGAGAGAAATGGGGGACCATCCGTAACTCCTGTCTTTAAAAAAGGTAATTGACTTTTCTTTAGTCTCTGAGGTAACTCCTAGCCCTGAAACCTTAGTTCTGTGTTCCACTTCTAAAAATTCAAAATGTAGAGGTTATCCCCTAAAAAGTTTACCCATAAATTCTGCTTCTGTCATTTTGTGTATTTAAAATATCTTCCCATTTACAAAACCATGGTAATCATTTCTTTGAAGGCCTTCCCTACTAGATCACTTGGCAGAAACCCAGTCCTCACTTGTTCTCATAAGCCATGCATACAAATAGGTCATTATTGAAACAAGTATGGCCTAAATTATGATCTTGCTATTATTTTGTTTCACATACAACTTGTCTTTAAATTCTTAGGGTAAAGCAGCACACTTTTCCCCAGTGATACGCTAGTTTTATATATACTTGGTAGATGTTGGCTGAGCGATTTAGACTTGCAGGATCGGAGTACAGACCTTACGGAGTTACTCACCGTTTCCTATTAGACAGGTAATAGGGAAAACATTACTTTTTGACTTCATTTATATGCTTAGTGTTTATTCATGTGTGCTTAGTGTAGGGCCAATATCAGTCTGTTTTTTTTTTTTTTTTGTATATTATCCGATAATTAAAAGCAAGGATAGAAAGGATTCAAAAGCCAAGATTTGTTTGTAAGTCACAAGTGGAAAGGGAGAGAATAAAAGAGAGAACGTCACTTATTCAGGGAGTGTCTGAGGAAAGCTAGGTTTGCGGGAGGTTAAATATATGAATATCATGAGTAGAAGAATATGTTTTTTTTTTTTTTCTTTGAAGAATATGTTTTGTATAGCTTCTTTAGTGTAAGTAATTTACACAAAGGAATAAAGTCAGTCGTTTATTTCTTCACTTAAATATTGTTTTCTTGTTTTGTTTTTTTAACATTGATTTTTAAATAGCAATCTGTGTACCATTAATGGTCTGATAATGTCTTCACAGGTTTATGATAACAAAAGAAAAAATAAGGACAATATAGCAAGTTTCTGATAAAGTTTCATTTAATATAAAATGTGACATTTTGAGATAGTACTTTTACACTTTCTTTTGGGTGTTAAGATATCCCTTCTTTTACAAAATGACGTTGGCATTTGTTCTTTTATTAGTCCCAACTTGGCATACTAAAAAGTTGGCAACCATATATTGGCCCCCACAAATTTTGCACTCTGACGTCTTTAAAGTCTGGAAGTTATGGATCCATTCTCTTAGTATGTTTTAATGATTTAAGAAAATAGAATTATATAGAACCAAAAGCAATGAGTCTAAATCTGGGACTCTTGGGCTTAAGAAAGAGATATTTAATTGTGACTGTCTAATTTGCAGGGAAAGAGCACCAAAGAAAATTAATACCTAAAATTCAACCAAGAGATTCTTTGACTTTAATACCTCCTATAACTAACTTCACGGGACTCTTCAAAACAACAAAAAAGACCACTGTTTCTCACAATATTTTTTCCTTTTCTTCTGCAATTCCATCAGACATCACAGAAGTATCAAGACCAAGAATAGTGTTTTTGAACCAACTTGGGAAACATGTACAAAAAGCTAATTCAGAACCTGCAGAAGGCTAATTAAAGCATTAATATGAAAGTATGAAGGAACTCCTGAGTAATCCTTTTAAATTATTTAATAGTTTATGTTTTAGTAATCTCTACATTCAATGTGGGGCTTGAACTCACAACCCCAAGATCAAGAGTCACATGCTCTCTACTGACTCAGCCAGCTGGTACCCCCAAATTTTTTACTTTTGATTTTAATCTAGTTGTAGCAAAAATATATATAACATAGCTGAATATAAGCAGTTTAAATGGAAGTTGATATTGATACTTTAAAAAAATATTTTATTTATTCATGAGAGACACAGAGAGACAGAAACATAGGCAGAGGGAGAAGCAGGCTCCCTGCAGGGAGCCCGATGTGGGACTCAATCCGGGGACCCTGGGGTCACATCCTGGGCCGAAGGCAGACGCTAAACCACTGAGCCACCCAGGTGCCCCTTGATTTTGATACTTAATAGATTTTCTCTAGCCTGTTTACTGAAGTTTAACTTTAGGTCAGAGTTATAGTTTCAAAAACTAAATACAATTTTCTTGCACTTAAAACTATTAAAATATAGCAACTGATACAAGTGCATAAGTAGTGTATCTATATCAAGTGTTAGAAACATGTTAAATTGGTATGCTGGGCTAAAGAGGCCTGATTCAAAATAGCCCACATGTTAACACTCATTGTAATACCCTGAGATATTTAATGATAAATACTACAAATGCATGAGGCTTTAAAACGCAAAACGTAGAAATGTATACTTTTAGGACTTTAAAAAAAAAGTCTGAAATCACTTCCCACCAAGTATAAAAGTATGGCTAAAACCGTGGCCACCAGTATTGACCATTCTCCATACTTGGAAGTATTTTTGGTTTACAACTGGAAAGTATAATGCTCTGTGGCTTAGAATCATGTGATGTCTTTGCCCAAAGAGGACCGTTTCCAGTAAGTACAAGTTTTGATGTACATCTGCTTCTATTTTACAGCAGGTAGATTTTTTTTAAAGATTTAGGGGATCCCTGGGTGGCTCAGCGGTTCAGCGCCTGCCTTTGGCCCAGGGTGTGATCCTGGAGTCCCGGAATCGAGTCCCACATTGGGTTCCCTTCATGGAGCCTGCTTCTCCCTCTCCCTGTGTCTCTACCTCTCTCTCTCTGTGTCTCCCATGAATAAGTAAAATCTTTTTTATTCATGAGAGACACAGAGAGAGAGAGAGGCAGAGACACAGGCAGAGGGAGAAGCAGGCTCCATGCCAGGAGCCCGACGTGGGATTCGACCCTGGAATCCTGGGATCATGCCCTGAGCCAATGCTGAAGCCACCTAGGAGTCCCAGGCAGGTAGATTTGATACAAAATCAAGCTGCTTCACTGTATCCTTTAAAGCCCTCATTTTCCTCTGTCTACTTGCTCAAGTGTCTCCTTACAGTCCACCTGGGCTGCACTGAAAACATATATATTACCTAGCAGTTATTTTCCCTAATGTGCCTTAACACAAACAATAATGATAGTGATGATGGCAGCTACAGGAACTTAGGGCTTTCAATACAGAGTCTGAGACCTATGCTTTTAGCCACTGGGCAGGAAGAGACCTCTCTAATCTTAAAATTTAATTCTAATTCTGGTGGATGTGCTAATATAGGAATTATGGGTGGGGGGAATAGCTTATTCTATTTCTATCTAAGGGATACATAATGCAAATGGTAAGAAACTGAGTCATTTATTCAGCACTGTTAAGGATAAGTATTCATATTAATGGAACTATTAATATTAAGCCTCTGTAGATGTAAAACAAAACCCTCCAAACAACAAACTGAGCTTTGACACTGGCCTTCTGGTGGACTAAAGAACATATTTTATGAATATGTTCAGGGTTGAGTATTAGGGATTCTTTGTATTCAATAATATGAGATACTTCCTGCATTTCTTGGCCTACCAAGGCCATCCTACCACTCCGAAAACTTAAAGTATTTTTCCTGAAGTACAGCTCCTCCAGTAAAGATTATTTTTATTACCCTACATTTTTTCTTTTTAAAAATTATGTACATAAAAATTATGTATTTTTTCATTTTAAAAATTATGTAAAAATTATGTATGTAGGTTTAGTGCCGCCTGCAGCCCAGGGCAGAATCCTGGAGACCCGGGATAGAGTCCCATGTTGGGCTTCCTGCATGGAGTCTGCTTCTCCCTCTGCCTGTGTCTCTGCCCCCCTCCCCCGAATAAATAAATAAATCTTAAAAAAAAAATTATGTATGAGAAAGGCCTCAGGATAAGAGGATTTCAGCAAATTGTCTGCCTTCTACCTGTACTATTAGCTAAGTCTACGACATATGCTTGCCCACATAGAGGTCAGTATTTCTCCCTTCCTTATCCCTTCCCTATTTCTCTCTTCTTTCCCTTCCCTTATTTCTTATGGCCAGTACTGAAGGCCCACAACAGATGTGGGATGCTTTCTCAAATTGTTCATTTACCTGTAGTTTCTCTTACTTATAACATGAACTCAATTTTGACATGTGTGCTTGTGGTACCTGGAGCAATTTTGATACTTAAAAATTTTTGATACTTATAATTGTTAAAAAAAATTGAGATATCATTGTATAATATTGTGATAGTGGGAAGAAATTTTGGTCAATTTCCTTCCATACTTTGAATGCACTCTAATTGTGAGAGTCACAGGAAATACTTAAATTACTTCTCTGTGAATTCACGTTCACATGATACAGAACACAAATAAAAATGAAAAGTGTGAATTCACAAATAGTTTCTTCTAAATAATATTTATAAACCAATTCTATCATAGGTATACCTCAACAGCAAAGAATACAAAGTTTTACAAATATTGTCTGTTTCTATATGTTCCCTCATATGAATATTTTCTATTTCCAAATGGATAATTATAAAGCAATACTCTAGGATCACAATTCTTAAAAAAAAAAAAAAAAGACAGTACATTCAGTTACTTTAGACAGAAAAAAAGTGATTACCTGGTATAAAGTTTCAGATTCAAAGGGAATTATCAATAAACAAAACCAAAAACCTTTACATCTCATATATTTTCATTAAATACAATTTCTAAAATAATGGCTATAAATATATGTGGTCAATCATATTTCTTAAAATCTCAGATGCATTTTAAGAAATGTATAGACAGACATCCCAACTGCTCCAGGGAAGACACCTAATAACATATTTTTATAATTAATAACTTGCATTTTGTTAGAGAGTCACCTTTTGTCTTCATTTAGAATTCTCTGATTTGACATGACTTTGACTTGGCTACTTTTCTAAAATTGTTTTCTCATTAGAAAAGTCAGGCTGTTTCAAAAAATAGCTTCTACTGATAACCATCAGTTTGCCAGGTGGGGAGGGGACTGGGGTGAGCAGGTGAAATAAGAGAAGGGGGTTACGAAGTACAAACTTCCCGTTATAAATCAAGGGATGAAAAGTACAGTCGAGGGAATAGAGTCAATAGCACTGTGGTAACTTTGCATGGTACAGATGGTGAGACTATACTTAATCATAGTGTCATAATACATATAAATGTGAGTCATAAAGTTGCACACTGTAATATAATATTGTATGTCAACTGTACTTCAATTAACTTAAAATAAGATACATAGAATATAATCTAAAAAAAATAGCTTTTATAATCCTAATATGAGGAAAAGAGAAAAAAAGTCTAAGCCTGTTTAATATGGGGCCAAGATTTAGCAGAATCATTGTATATCTTCCAAGGTTTTCTTTCTACTTGCCAATATCAGTACATTCTTTTCCCCACAAGATGTTTTACTTTAATTTTGATAATAAAAAAATTACACTCCCTTATAAGACTATGACATTATTAACAGTCTTTCAGAAGAGGTTAAATATCAAACATAAAAAAACAAAAGTCTTGATAAACAATTAGTATTATGTACCTTCCAAAATTTCATACACAAAAAATCACAACTTAATGTTGAAATACTACCTTAAGAGATTTTTTGAAGAGCAAAAATCAAATCTCCATTTTTAACCGTGGTACTTTTATGGCGGCTTCTCCAACTTCTTCTGATATATCTACTCCAAGAGGACATCTGCATTATAACCAGATAAATCTCATTATTTCAAATACTTGCTTCCTGATCTGTTGCTAGTTCTGTAGATTATTTGCTTAGAATTCTGACACTGTATGTGTCTAATGTATAATATATGATGATGGTTCTTGAACACAAATACAGCAGGAATAATAGGTGAACAGAAGGCCAGTTCCATTAACAAGAAATCTAAATTTCAGGAATTTTTTTTTTTAAGATTTTTGTTTATTCATGAGACACACAGAGAGAGAGGTAGAGACACAGGCAAAAGGAGAAGCAGGCTCCATGCAGGGAGCCTGACATGGGACTGGATCCTGGGTTTCCAGGAATCACATCCTGGGCTGAAGGTGGTGTTAAACCACTGAGCCACCTGGGCTGCCCTAGAATTTTTATTTTTTATTATTTTATTTTTTATTGTATTTTTTTGTTTTCTTTTATTTAAATTTCAGGAATTTTAAAAAATACTTTGAGGTATAATTGACATGTAAACAGCTATACATCTCTAATGTATACAACTCAAGAGTTTGAGAATTAGAAGTTTTTGAAATAGTTTTACTGTTCTCATACTATGAATAAAAACTTAAAATGAAATAGAAAAATGACAAAAATGCCTTATAATTCTCTTACGAAGCTGAAAGGGTAAAAACAATTTACCATGCAGCTAATGTCAAATCTGCATCTATTTCTACTTTAGAAATTCCCCTGGTTTTTATGGATTCTTCTCTGAGGTTTCAAAATCTGGCTTGCTTCCTTTCTACCTTCCTCTGTCACTCCTGGCAAGAGAGGTCTGAGATCCTACTCTCTTTCTCAGCTCTTCCTCGGTAAATAACTTTGGCCTTAGATTTCTGTTTTACAACACTGTCCAATATTAAGGCTTCAACTGGACCCTAATCTGGAAAAACCCCTGGTCTTTCAGCCTCAACACGGTCACAAGAAGGCGACACCAGATCAGACAATATATTTAACCTGAGGCTAGGCCATCAATATAGGAGATTCATTCTGCCAATACTAACTAAATTCTGTTTACGGTAAGTTGTGTTTTTTTTTTTTTTTAAGATTTATTCATTTATTCATGAGAGACACACAGAGAGGCAGAGACACAGGCAGAGGGTGAAGCAGGCTCCATGCAGGGAGCCTGATGTGGGACTTTACCCCAGGACCCCGGGATCACGGTCTGAGCCAACAGCAGATGCTCAACTGCTGAGCCACCCAGGCGTCCCTGTGTTTGAGAAGTCTTAATAGTCTATGGTTCATGTAGCTATAGTTATGGATTAAAATGCTGAAAAATTTTAAAACATCAAATAAAATCATATTGAAAACAGAATTACGGCAGATTATGAAACATAATCATCCTTTACTATTTTACTATTCCAGAACTAACCTAGACCAGAAATTGATAACAAATTGAAACACTGTGCTATTCTTTCGAACTCTGATCTGAGAGGAAATAAGGCTTTCAGAAAACAGGTATCTTTTGGCCCTCTTTCAGCTGCCTGTGGAGAAGCATACTCACAAAGCAGTCTCACACCTGACTGCTTTGTACACCTCTTCCCTGACACTCCCCAACATGCCAGCTAGTCCTGAGATTGCTTGACATTGCAAAAGTCCAGGCCATGGACATGGTTTCTATTCTGCTACTAAATGCGGGAATTCATCACCCCTACCCGCCACCTATTTCTAAACTATGATTTGTCAAAATGTCTATAATTTGATACTGCAGGAGAGCTATTTCTTAGAAGAAGAAATTTCATGAAAGAAATCAATGTGATCTTTCTTCAAGTCAATGAAAACCTTATATATATAAAAGCAAAATTTAGGCTGTGAATCTCCTACTCCAACTTGTACAGAGATTATAAAAGATACTACGTACTTGGGTTCATAGCGGATACCTTCTGTGTTGTATAAAACGCCCACACCAGCACGCAATCTTTCAATACCATTCCTAAATAAGAATCATTAAAATAAAATAAATAGACCAAGAGTTAAAAGAAGACTTAGCATGATGAAATGGCAAATGATGAGTGAAGCATATATATCCTATGGCTCACCATGCAATCATAATGCCATTGTCAGTGCACAGTCTAGGAGGAGGACACAACAAAGTGCACTGTGTTGCGTTTGTTACAATTTCCAGAGCTTTCCGGATATAGAAGTTACTTGCAACACCTCCAGATGCAACCTGAAGGAATTGAAAAGACCAAAAGTACCAAATATTATATATGGATATGAACCAAACTGTTAGCTACACCTGGGGAAAATACCAGCATTATACAGTAAGAAAACATCACATTTTGATAGGTGGATAAGCAAGTGATTGATATATATATATATATATATATATATATATATATATATAAAATAACAATTTGGAGGAAAAGAAAATCAACAATTTCAATATCAGCATATGATGATTGATTTATTGATTTATTTATTTAGAGGGGGGCAGGGAGGGACAGAGGGAGAGAGAAACTTAGACTCCATACTGAGCATGGAGCCTAATCAGGGGTGGATCTCATGACCCTGAGATTGTGACCTGAGCTGAAACCAAGGGTAAGACATCTAACCGACTGTACCACCCAGGGACCCCTGACCACTTTCATTTTTGTACATTTTCTTCTTTTTTTCTAATTATAATAAAAGTACAATATTTCAGACCCTATTTTTACTTATAAACATTTTTCTCATTTTACATTATTCTTAAGCAATTGCCTTTGATATTCACGTAATATTCCATTTTGTGAATCATTTAAATATTCTCTCATAATTTTCAAAAGGATGAATTTTAAGATAAACAGGAAGTTTACCATGGCTTTTATGCAGATTTAAAGGGATTTCATCAAAAGAACATACATTCAAAGGAAGCTAGCTTATTTTTCTAAATATAACGATAGCAGTTACTGCATTTCATTTCTTCTTGTAAATCCACTTTCAAATTCAATGAGAAGATGAAGTCTTGGAGGTTTTTGCCACAAAGCCTGTACAGATGTCCCATAAAGCTGCCACACCTATTTAAGAATTGGTTATTAGTCTTTATTCTGTAAAATTTCATACTTTAGGGCTAGCATATGATATAAAGTTATTTTCATCCTAGAAATTAAGCTCAATTAAGCTCCTAGAAGAAAAGTTACATACTGTAAAGTGTTAACTCTATTGTTAGGAGACGACTAAGCTTACCAGTACTGACTAAGCTTACCAGTACTGCGTTACTTTGAGGTAACAAGTCTCTCTGCTTACAAAACAGAATGGCACGATGTGTTCTTTTTGCAATGTGGCACGCTGTTGTGTGCTGTACTGCAGCAGCAATGTGTGCAGCTGAAGACAGGATTTGTCCCTTCTGGATCCCTGCAGAAACGAGCAGGTATTTTTAGGCACAATCCAGCATTATGTATTTTATCAACTCTATTAATTAGAAAAATACCTTCCTCTTTTTCCTTTTGTGTTATTATCCTATCAGTAACATGCTGAAGTCCAGTAAAAGAAAAATCACAATTTTTAGCTCGTTGCATGGGAGGTTTGATATCAAAATGCAGTTTATTTCCTTGTTTGGCCAAATGTTCTATAGCCTTCCCACCACTCATGGTGGAGCACTCTGGATGTTTTATCAAAGACAATCTTCTTGCTACCTATCAAAAACAAAAGTTTTTGTAATGAGTCATAAAATTGCAATTCTGAAACCAAGGTGCAAAGGAAATTAAATTTACTAAAAAACAAAAAACAAAACAAAAAAAACAGAACAAATCTGGATGAGTAATAAGACATGGGATGCTTTTAAAATTTGGACTACAGCTGGTAGTAAGGACAGATTCTCTCTCGCTCCTTCTGACAGCCTGATCAATAGTGGCCAATCACTGCTTCCCTATCACTTCTGCTCTTCTATCGGGAATGAAAAGTTTGAAGTTCACAACGACTGCTTAATGATAAACTTCAAAAATTAGAACCTGTCAATTTCTTCTAATTATTTCAGCTGTTGGCAGTAGGATTTCTGCATATAGCAGTAGCCTCAAGGATTCATAAACAAAGGAAAAAGAAACCTGCTTGTTAGTGTGGTCAGCAATTGTGATGTTTAATCATAAAACTTTGTGCAGCTTTACAGTCTTTACATTATCTTTATATACCCTCTTATTTCACATTTTTATAGTGCTTTACATGGCAATTTCTTTCATATATTTTTGATTAAAAACATAACTGCAAACATCTGAGCCTTTATGTACTGATGAAAACCTCTTACCATTTTATTCATAATGGGTAAGAAATCTCTTATAAAACTATGTACTACTTTTTCTGTTTTTCTTACTGTGCATAAATTTTTCAGTCTAATATATTAATCAGAAATATTTGGATAAACGGTAGCAGTATATCTATTACTATTTAATTGAAAAAGGTACCTTAACAGAAAAGAATGGAGAAATTAATTCTTAAATAATTACCTTGTCAAGCATGTCACCTGGTGCTATGTCCAAAGACTTTCCCAGAAGCAGAAAATCTGAAACTCCTCTAACTAATGCCAATAGACAATGGCCTCCAGAAATCAAAAGAACTAAAAAGGGAAATTCTACTTTATTTAACAACCTAATAGTAAGTGCATGAGCCTCCATATGATGAATGGGAATGAAGGGTATTTTTAACTGGTCTACTAGTCGTAAGCTAAATGATAAACCTACTCCCAAGCTTAACGCAAGTCCTGGTTTTACAGTAGTTGCAATTGCTGAGAGTTCACTTGGAGAGATTTTACTGGTAGACAGAGCTTCTTTCACTATTCGTTGGATATTTTCTCTGTGAAGCTGCTGAGCTACTGGAGGAACAATCCCACCTGTTCTGGAAGAAATAAAAAAACTTTATAATTAAAACCTTTTATAAACTTTTTATAATTAAAGCTTTTTATAATTTTAGGATTGTGAAAATAGAGTAAGAAAAGTTTTATATCAGGGCTGAAGGCATGTTTTCAAATTAATTATATAGGTAAAAATGTTAGTCAAGTATATTCAAATATGTATGCCTTATAATGTAGCTCACTATTAAGAACTTAGTATGCAGTGATTAATAATGTCTGACGTTTCAAAATTATACACAACAAATTCCTATGGATTTGTTGATGAATTAAATCACCAAAATAATCTTAAGAAGCATTCTATAGAGGATGTCTTGAACAAGGACAGGATAAAATTGGATTTTAGAAAAATTAATCTGTCTGGAGACAGGGAGATTTTTTAAAGAAGTTATTGTAAGAGTATTCGTTTACATCATAAACTGCGTGACCATGGGATGTGAAAGAAAGGGACAGAGAGCCCTGAAAACTGTTATAATGGACTGGCTGTATGAGGGAGGGGGACCAAGGCATCCAAGACCATTCAGTATTGAGCTGGAATGACTGGGAGAAAAGAAATACTAACAGAGACAAACATAAAGTCAGTTTTGTGAAGAAGATGAGTTTATTTTTAAACACACTGCACTTGAGGTCACAGCAGGACAGCAGACAGCTTACAATCCTGAAATACAGTTTGGGTTACTGCTTAGGTTGATCATTTTGATTTGGGGTCCATGTAGGATAAGCAGTGAATGACCGCTCCAAATGTTGAGAGTGAAGAAGTAGGAGGCAAAGTTGCTAGCAAAAAATTTGCCAGCATGTGACTGACTTACAATCAGAGAAGCAGAGCAATAAAATATAGTCTGTAAGATGCACCTCTAATCTCAAAAAAATCTTCAAATATTTGATGCTGCAAGTTTTATACACAGAAATGAAAACCCTCAGTAGGAGCATTCAACTAGAACTTATTTAATAGTTATGTATTGTATCAGCCAAAGAGGGAAACCATAAAACAATCTTATTCAACACATTCATATAGTAATACTATTTTCTTTAGTTCTTTAAAAGAACTACGTAAGTTTTCTCTTCTATTGTTCAACTCTGCTAATGGCATTAAACTTTCTAATCACTTGGATTTCCAGCTTCATCTTCATCTCCTTTATCTCACTTTCCACAAATAAATGTATCACCATTCCCACTGCTGCCATCAAATTCAGAAGGCTCTCATCATCTCAAGTCTATTCAAAGCCTTCTAACCGCAATTCCCTAGATAGATTTTCTGATCCCTGGAGTCCATTCTACATTGTGTTGCCAGAAAGTAAAGCACAACGTAAAGCTGACCCCATAACTTGCTTACTCAAAAGCACTATCTTGACATTTAAGTCCAAATCCTTTCCTCCCACTAATTCTTCCTTCTCCCCATTTGCCCACCTTCCTTCCTATCTGTACCTCCTGTATGTATTTTATCTTCAAAGGATTATGCTAGCTATGCACCAGAGACAAAAGAGATGAGTAAGACCATGGCTTTATTCTCAGAAGAATTAATTTGTACACAATATGGAGAGTAGGTGATTTGAGAGGCCAAAGCTAAAAAAAGGCAGGGAAACCATCTGGCCTGAAGGTAGAAGCCAAGAGTCCAGAGAAGGGGTTGAACTGATAAGGGCTTGAACTGGGGCAGCCCGGGTGCCTTAGCACTTTAGCGCCCCACCTTCAGCCCAGGGCCTGATCCTGGAGACCAGGGATCCAGTCCCACGTCGGGCTCCCTGCATGGAACCTGTTTCTCCGTCTGCCTGTGTCTCTGCCTCTCTCTCTCTGTGTCTCTCATGAATAAATAAATAAAATCTTTAATAAATAAATAAGGGGAAAAGGAGAGGAATGTTTGAAGAAATATTTGGGAGGTTACTCTGACTAGATGACTGATTTGACATAGAGTATTGAGAAGGAAGTTAAAAGACTGTCCTTCAGGTTTCTGGCTTGGAAGAAAGCCCCACCCCACCCCCCACCCCATCCTCCATTAATGCATTTCATGCTGTTTTACAAAGACGTGTTCACCAATCTGCCTTCTTCACACATTTATATCAGTAAAGAAGTACTACTGTTACCAATAATAGTTTTCTAGCTCTTGCTACTTGTCAAGAACTGCACTACACATCTTGGAAGAATTCACATTTAATCCTCACAATATTGTACATTAGTTGTCATTACTATCCCAGTTTCATATATAAGGAAACCGAGGCGCAGAAAACTGTACAAGGTCTCATGTTGACCCAGAATGTGGACCTACACTCTAAGCCACTTTACAGGGTAAGCTGCTCAGAGACAAGGATCATACATCTTAGACATATTTGTACCTCGGTGCTTCAACTGCTGCTTGGCAACTGAAGGTATTCAGTAAATGCTGAGATGAGCTGTGTAGATGGTACCATACAGTTTACTTGCCTGTGTACTCCTCTCAGGTGACCTAGGCACTAACTAAACTGAATGTCTACCTGTATTTTCTCTCCTCTTTGCCTTTGCTATGATGTCTACTCATGCTACAGTATTTTTTTTTGTCTCATTCACTGAAGGCCTACTTACACCTGCAATGTAGCACATGCTATGCTGGCTATCAGGCACACTGTAGGGATTAATAAAGATACAGCCCATCACCATGGAGTTTGGAGTCTATTGGGGTACAGACTGTACATAAGTAAACAAATGTAAAAATCATCAAAAAGATGAGATGAAAATAAGCAGGGTGTGGTGATACAGAACAAACATGGTGGGAATGTCGAATTTAGATAAAGTGGTCAGGGAGGGCCTTTCTACACAGTTAACATTTTTATGTTCAAAGGTACAGGACACTCAGAAACCCGGAAAGAAAAAAAAAAAAAAAAAAAAAAGAAACCCGGAAAGAACTGTGGTAGAACAGTTACTGTTCGCACCGCTTGTTATGTGCTTACTTTACGCTGCCTTGTACTGCATGCTCCGCGTTCCCATGTAGCTCTGCCTATCATTGGGCCAAACTCCTGAAGGCAAAGACTCTCCTAGTACTTCACCCTTTCACACGGCATGCAACTGCTAGAGGCCCGCTCTGTCTCTCCACATACACTCCTCCTAACTGCAATATCCTGTATTGTTTCTATTCCGTCTCCACGACCCTATCAGGCAGGTATTATCTTTCCCACTGTACACATGTGAAAACAGAGGACAAGGAACTCGCCTAGCATCAGAGTCACCACCGGGTGCCTAATCCCTAACTCAAATACAGGTCTGTGATCTCAAAATACTGACCTTTTCCACTAGTCACATGTTATAAATTGATGGCTCAAAGACTTATTTGATCTGCACAGCATTTTAACACACTTTGAATCAGCAACGAATCTTAAAATCTAGAGCTATTAGTTATATTCTAGATTTCCATTTTCTCTCGGGAACACTGATGATCACGTGGCACAGGGCGGGCATTTCTGCATGGCCACAACTGGCTGCAGCTGAGCAGTCGCCTCCTCCGGGTATTTTCCACTTCGGGTCCAGCCCACTTATCGGTGTAGCCTGACTAGAGTCCTCTGCAAACAGAGGACTTCACAAACCCTGCACCGGCCTCTGCTTTAACACAATCGTATTTCGTTACTTATTTGAGTGCCAACATGAGTTCTATGTATAAATGTGAATAGGATTTTTTTTTTTTTCCTGTGACTGACACAGTCTAGAGATAGGGTGATGCTCTCCCCTTACTTTAGTTGGGACCATGAAACCTACAGGTGGACAGAAGCAGGAAAAGCACTATTGAAGGGAAATGATGCCTAAATTGTGGAGCTGGGAATGAGCTTCGCTGTTACAGCAGGGGGCTCAGCAAGGGCTGGGACCTCGCTGTGTAGACTTAGAAGACACCCGGGTGGCTCAGTGGTTGACCACCTGCCTTTAGCCCAGGGCATGACCCTGGACACCCAGGATGGAGTCCCACGTCGGGCTCCCTGCATGGAGCCTGCTTCTCCCTCTGACTGTGTCTCTGACTCTCTGTGTCTTTCATGAATAAACAAAATCTTAAAAAAAAAAAAAGAAAAAGAAAAAGCCACATCTAAGGGTTTGAGGTCTTCTACAGCAGCGACTAGAAGCCTTTCCGCAAAAGAACTCTGCTCCTGAAACTGCGCTTACATATGACAAATAGAGAAGAATCATTTCATTTTCCTTTTCCGCCAAAAAAATGGGAACTACCCAGGTAACGTCTACTTACTTTAAGTGGACTTCAGTCTGGGAATGTATGGCTTCTCCCCAAACCTTTCCACTTTCATCCACCACCGCAGCCGCGGTATCATCACAACTGGTCTCAATCCCCAGGATTAGTTTATGAAGAAACAGTTTTCCAGGATCAAAGCCAAAACTTCTTAAAAACTCACACATCCTGCTTCTTGACGGCTTAGGAAGAGCTGCCGCTGCCTTGTGCAACGTTAGCATACCGACTCTACAGACGATTCCTGGAAAAGAAACGAAGAAACAAACTGTCCGGAACTGACGCTGACCACCAACGCATCCAATTAAACCCGATACTGAGAACCTGATTTTTCAATACAATAGTTTTGTAGGATTATAAGACTGTACAGAAGTCAGCAAAAACTGTTAAACGTGCACAGTCCCGGCGCCCCCGTCCCGGTGCGAGGCCCTCCGGACGGTCGCCAAGTCTCCTCTCTAACGGCAAAGTGGGTCCATCTGCAGTTCCCACTGCTTCGCGGCGGCCACGCGCCCCGGGACGCGAGCGACGAGCGACAGGCCGGCAGACGACGGCTGCGGGGAGCGTTCCACCGGCCCAGGGCGCGCCGGGCCGCCCCCGAGGGGCGAAGCGCGCAGGCCGACGATCGAGCGCCCAAGGGGCGCCACAGCTCCCGCAGCTTCCGGCCCGGCCCGGAAGTGACGTCACCGGCGTCTCGGCGCGGCCGGGCCCTCAGGGCGCCGCTGCGGGGCTCGGCCCTGAGCTGCCCGGGGCGCGAGCCTGCGCTCAGGCGTCCCCTCAGGCTAGGCCGGAGCGGCCCGGCCGGGTCGCTGCAAGGTCACGCGGCGGAGTCGCCCGACGCCCCCGCACTAGGTTCTAAGCACTTCGCTACGTTACGGGAGAATTTGGGTTTGCCTTCGGCCGGAACTGGGAGCCGCTGTGAGGGAAGGCTGGTGCGGATCGCCCGCCCTTCCGTCTCTGAGGAGCCGTGGCCGAAGCAGCTGACGACCGCAGGGCCGGCGTGGAGGCCGCGGGACCGGAAGCGCCGCGGGACCGGAAGCGCCGCCGCTGGGGTGACGTGTGTCGCCCGCTGGTCTGGGGTTGAGGAGGCGCCGCGGCTGCGCCGTCCGCCCGCAGTGAGTAGACGCCGCCGCCCGTCGTGGCCGCGCCGAGCACGCGCACGCGCTCCGGGCCCCCTTCAGCGCTTGGGTCGGTTGTGGGCCTTTGGGGTTCGCGTTTACTGCCGTGACCTTGCCGCCCCGGGCGTGGACACATTTACCCCAGAGGCGCTCCTCGCCCGCTGGGCCTCGGCCCCGGCGAGCCGACCCAGCCAGGAGGCCCCCGTGTGCTGCCGGACGCCGTCGGGCGCTTGGTGCGGGGAGTCACGGGGCCGCCCGGGGACACGCGCCTGTGCTCGGGACCGCCGAGGTCTTGGGGGTCCCGGGCGGGACACATGACGGGCGGAACCGCGACCTCGGGGGACAGCTGTGCTGTGCCCGCCAGGTGTCTCCCGCCAGGTGCCGACCGCCCCCCCCCCCCCCCCGTGCCTCCCCGCCAGGTGCCTCCCCGCCGGGCACCCCCCGCCGTGCCTCCCCGCCAGGTGTCCCCCGCCAGGTGCCTCCCCGCCGGGCACCCCCCCCGTGCCTCCCCGCCAGGTGCCCCCCCCCGCCAGGCACCCCCCCCCCCCGTGCCTTCCCGCCAGGTGCCCCTCCCCGCCAGGTGCCTCCCCGCCGGGCACCCCCCCCCCCCCCCGTGCCTCCCCGCCAGGTGTCCCCCGCCAGGTGCCTCCCCGCCGGGCACCCCCCCCTCGTGCCTCCCCGCCAGGTGTCCCCCGCCCGGTGCCGCCCCGCCCGGTGGCTCCCCGCCACCAGGTGCCTGCTGCCCTCATCTCCCGGATGAAGCAGCTGGACCACACAGCTGGATTTGCAGGCCACACAGTTCTTGGAATTTGTTTCCTCAACTTCCACAAGATAAAATAACTCCTATTTTCCCCTAGGACGTGCGGCTGACCCACAGAAGACAAAAAGAGTAAGACCCAAATGTCAAGAAAAAGTAGTTATCCTGGCTGCATGATTAGAGGTTCCTTTCTGTTAACTGCTGAAATCTAGTCTGACCATAAAAACCTCCCTCCTGGGGGATCCCCGGGGCCGAGTCCCGTGTCGGGCTCCCTGCATGGAGCCTGCTTCTTCCTCTGCTTGTGTCTCTGCCTCTCTCTCTCTTTCTCATGAATTAAACAAAACAAAACAAAACAAAACCTCCCACCTGTGGCATTTTCCTAGTTTGAATTTCGCGCGGCAGGTGCGTCTCTCCACGCCCTCAGGGATCACGGGCCGCGGGACTCCTGGCGGACTCCATCCGGGCGCTGCTGTGGCCCTAACGCCGCTCACCGGGAACCTGACCTCTAGGACGCAGGAGGGAGGAGCTCCTTCTTCCTCAGGGTGATGGCACGTGAGCAGCAGAAAGAATAGGTGCCTCTACCAGGACCGCGGGGTTGGCTAGCCATGGTTTCCGTGCCCTTTACTGTTGGTGGAGAGGCCTGACTGGGCCTTCACAGACTTACGTCCGCGGTGTGAGTGCCACTCCTGGACGGTCCCCGAGAAATACGGCCTGACTACTGTACCTTCCCCTGGAATCCAGAATCAAAATATGCCCATTTTGTCTGTGCTATTGCCTGATTCTTCATTTTTAAGTTTCAGAGGAAAATTATATGTTGAAGAATCTTTGCAACACTCATTTCCTAATTACATCTTACTGAATTGGATTCTATTTTCATTTATTATTTCATTTATTACATATTGATTGGATTCTTTTTTTTTTAATTTTATTTATTTATTTATGATAGTCACACAGAGAGAGAGAGAGAGGCAGAGACATAGGCAGAGGGAGAAGCAGGCTCCATGCACCAGGAGCCCAACGTGGGATTCGATCCCGGGTCTCCAGGGTCGCGCCCTGGGCCAAAGGCAGGCGCTAAACCGCTGTGCCACCCAGGGATCCCTATTGATTGGATTCTTTACGAACTTCATCAGTTGTTAGAGATAAAAGTTAGGATCCACTCTCTATCTTCAAGGAACTGAGACTAACACTAGGTGATTACAATGCAGCATTATGGAAAGTGTGCGCCCAGAGCGGGAAGTCCCTTGGGGAGGGTGGTGTCCTTGCCACAGAAGTACCCAGAGCCTAGGCTTCACATTGGTTTGTCAGATCTGGAAGTGACTGGACTTGGGTGCTGTCACACACTCAATCTGCTCAGAAACTGCTTTGTGAAGACCATAGACTGATGTGTTAATTTAAAAAAAAAAATGTAATGATGAAGGAGGTAGGTTACTTAAGTTTACTGTCCTCACCTTCTCTGTATTGAGCAAATGACAGTGAAAGCCAGATCCAAATTATAATCAGAATTTGACAAATATGGAATGGAAGCAATAGAAATGAGTTTGGGGCTCTTAATGGTTAATATTTCAGGCCTGATGCATTTCTTTTGAGTCCCCCCTGTCTTACATTCTTCATGGGTTGGATTGTGCTAAAAATAGTCGTTTGTCTTTCTCCTTTTTAAAGAGTTTTTTTTGCTGACAAGTATCTCTTTAGAAATCGTTTCATTAATGGTAATACAATCAGTCACGTCTCATCCTTGGAAGATATTTTGCTTTTTTTTTTTTTTTTACTTGCTGAGCCATTATGCTTATTTAACAAATTTACCTTCAAAGGATTTATTTTACTGTTGTAAAATATATGCAACAAAATTTATCATTTTAACCATTTTTAGGTGTACAGTTCAATAGCATTAAGTATATTCACATTGTTGCGTAAACATCTTTATCATCCATCTACAAACCTTTTTCATTTTCCCCAGTTGAAACGGTACCCATTAAACACTAATTCTCTATTTCCCCTTCCTGCTAGCGCCTGAAAACCACCCTTAGGTCTCTGACTACTCTAGATACCTCATATAAGTGGGATAATACAATTATTTGTCCTTTTGTGACTGGGTTATTTCACATAGCATTAACGTCAAGGTTCATCCAGTGTGGTAGCATGTGTCAGAATTTCTTTTCAAGTGGAATAATAGTCTATTGTTTGTATATATGTTGTTTATCCATTCATCTGTCAATGGACACTTGAGTTGTTTCCACCTTCTAACTATTATGAGTAATGCTCCTATAAACATAGGTCGCACAAATACCTTTCCAAATCCCTGCTTTCACTTCTTTTGGGTATATACCCAGAATTGGAATAGCTGGATCATATGGTAATTGTTTAATTTTTTGAGAAATTGCCTTACCCAGATGATCTTATTTTTCAAGTGCGTGGGGTCTATGTGTATTTTTGGCAGGGGAAGGAGGGGGTGAATCTTTTTGTTGCTCCCATATACTCCCTATGACTGTTAAGTACCATGATAGAAACATATGACTTGATAATCCATAGGAGGAACAAAGGTTTCAAAACAGAATCACTGCTTCAGGTTTTCTGTAGTAGGTGATATATTGGTATTTTCTCAGCAATGCTAGTTATATCATCTGGCCTTTCTGTTCCCATTTAAAAAATTATAACATGAATAATGAATACTTATCTTGTTGATAATACACTCAACAGTTTTTTTTTTTTTTTTTTTTTTGCAAAATCTGGACAGTTTTCAAAAAATGTCAAAAGAAATTTATAACATTTGGAAAGCCAGAAATTTTACATACTATAAAACTCCTGTCATAGTTTATATTTTAAAAAGAGTTCATGAGAGACACAGAGAGAGAGGCAGAGACACAGGCAGAGGGAGAAGCAGACTCCATGCAGGGAACCTGACTTTGGACTCGATCCCGGGTCTCCAGGATCACGCCCCTGGCTGAAGGCAGCGCTAACCCGCTGAGCCACCTGGGCTGCCCCTGATACAGTTTTTTTTTACTATAGTTCTTATAATTGAGAATTTATTTTTATCGATATAATTATTTCAGTTAAAGTGAACAATCATAGTGATAAACTTGGCCTATCTGCTAAACTTAGAATTACATAGAACTTTAGTACTACAGGTTAAGTCATTTCCGTATCATTAGTTATCAAAGGCTTGAATGAGTCAAAAAATGTAATAAATTAACAATGCTGAACATAGAATCCAAATGTATTTCTCCTAAACTGTTTTGATTATGAAAAGATTTCAGATTATGAAAGTGTCAAGAATACTATCAAATTCTGTGAACCCAACACTTAAGAGAAATGTGGCCCTATACAGTTGAAGCCTTCTATGTACTGCATACCTAAGACGTTCAGTATTCTAAATGAGTTTACAATTCTCATGTGTTCATTTGAAGCAAAATGAAAAATTTTAAACCCCATATAAAACTACCTGTTCAATCATTTTTTTTAAATAAAGATTTTATTTATTTATTCATGATAGGCATAGAGAGAGAGAGGCAGAGACACAGGCAGAGGAAGAAGCAGGCTCCAAGCCGGGAGCCCGACGCGGGACTCAATCCCAGATCCCAGGACCACACCCTGGACCAAAGGCAGGTGCCAAACTGCTGAGCCACCCAGGGATCCCCCCCGTTGAATCATTTTTAACTGGAACTGAAATTAGGGAGTAAATTCAAAACCTGAGGCATTTCAGAACTGTTCTTTTTGACATTAGACAAAATGAAGGAGAGTTTATCTTTGCTATTCTCTTATCCGCCTTCCTTCCCTGCCCATTACTACTACAAATTTCCTTTTAGATTATTTTTAGACCTGTCTTTCCAATACTGAGCCTGTTTACATTTCCTACCTCAACACGTAATATCCATAGTAATTGTTTTGAAAATTACTCTGTATATCTGTCCTGTTGGAAGCATTACAAAACTACGTTGGTATACACTGGGTTGCTGCATTTGTCTTTTTCAAGATTAGCATGAGAGCATTTTGGGGTCATATTTACTGGTGACGTATTAATAAAAGATGTAATATAGGAGAAATACATTGCATGACAATAAGTTTCAACTTGAGCTAGATGAGATGTATCAATAGGCTAAAATCTAACAAGATGAGGTTCCACAGGAAAAAGAAATCTTAAACTTGGTTTAATAAATCCATTAAGTATATAGAGGGAAAGCCATCATTTAATGGCACTACATGTTGAAGAGTTGAGGTTTTAGTGATTGCAAGGTGAATCAGTGATAGGTAGCTGCCAGAATAGCTAAGATATTAGGCTATATTAAAAAAAAAAAAAAAAAGAAGGATCCAGAACAAGGGAAGTGGTACCATTGTAGTGACATCACCTCTTATAGTCAGCTCTAGTGCTGTATAACAATAAACTGCAACTCAGAGTGGAATTAGTAGGAGAGATTTGAAACCATAGCGTATGGAAAATGGTGAAGACTCTGGTAATGGTTATTCAGTGCTATTGATAACAGTTTAAAAGTTGAACAGTTGAAGAGTTATATAGAACGAGGATTAGATTTTGGTTCAATGTAAAACAAGTTATAAATTCCATTACAAGAATGCAGCCTTATAAGTCTTCCTTTATTAGCACTAACACAGAACTGAATGGAGGTGTGATGGTTAATAAAAATTCAAGGTAAGGTAAGGAGTTGAAATTACATAGCCTCTAAGGTCTTTTCCAACTGTTAGCATCATATAACTCCATAAGGCTAATTCATACAGGTATTAGTTAAGGACATCTTGTTATGCCCCTTATGATCTTTATAGTTCAGTAGACCATAGTGCCATAAACCTAAAAAATATAGTTCTATGTTTAAGAAAAAAAGGGGAGGCAGATCAAAAAGATACAGAAACCAATTTGGAAATTGCCACTGGGAACTTTGACTTCCAATGGCCAAATCTGGAGAACCACTTGGAAAGACTAATGACGACAATAATGAATTGTAAGCCAAAGAATAAGGTATGTGTAAGTCCAAAATAATACAAATGATTGAATATAAGGAAAAGGAAAAATCTTCCTTACAGAATTCCAATAAATGTAGGAATAGGGAAGAAAACCACCATGGAACTCCATAATGGTTGCAGGGAAAATTCACCAATGAATGCTAAAATTAGTGGCACTCCTGAGCTCCTGTACATTTAGAAACTGCCATTGTTTCCTGACTTGAAAATAGGAGCCATTATAGCATAGCAATTAGTTTTGTTCGAAGTAATAGTCATTATAGATTTTATTTTTAAAAAAGTTTTTTTTTACATTAAACTGTACAAACTTGTGAAAATTGGGAAGTTCACCTAGGTGTTAAGAACAAAAAAGCATATCCCAAATTTGATCACTTCCCAACCACTCCATCAGCTATTCCCCTAGTCTTAGCTACCTCTTGCCTATAGTAGTTTCCCAATTATTCTTCCTCCTTCCTATTCCTTTACACTTTATTCTCAACATTAGCCAGTAACCTTAAAAAAAAAATCAGATCTCTTTAATCATCTATGTAAAATTATCCAATGGCTTTGTCTAGCTTAGAAGAAAATTTGCTTATTACTTTGGCTAACAGAGGCCTATATATATGATCTGACTCTTACCTATTTCTCTGACCTCATTTGTTACCATCCTTATCCTCCTTATTATTACTCCTTTCTAGTCCAAAAATCACCTTAGGAACATTAGAAGACCTAAGGTAGGCTCCCCTGCCTTTTATGTGCTTAATTTTTTTTTCCACTACATTTATCACTACATGAAATAATATGTTTTGATTGATTTTTTTTTAACCTGTTCTCCAATTTGAATGTAAGCTTATATGGGAAAAGATTTGGTTTGTCTTGCTTACGAACTGTAACCACAATACCTAAAACATACCTACACCAGAGTGAGCCCTCAAACATCTATTGAATAAATATTTTTAAAACACTGAAGGGTGGGAAGTGGAGAAAAAAGGCCTGTATTAACAGAACTGCCATCTCTGAAGTCTGTGCAAAAAATGTTAAGCCTTTAATATAAGGGAAAAGGAATATTTTCAACTACCTTAATTTTACAAATTCAGTTGCTTAAAAAAAAGCCTTGAAAAATAAATATGACACTGCTGAGTGAATTTGGAGATTATTTGCAAGAATCTTACATGAAAGAAAAATTTTATTCAAGTATAGATTACTGGTTTAAAAAATACAAGGGAAAAGACAAACATATAAAAGCATTATTATACAACTGATTTCTAAACTCAATAGTTTGGAAATACAAAACAATGATCAATACCCCTAGAAAGTCAGTTTATTGAAATAAATTGATTTTTCAGTTGGTCTGTAACTCTCTTCACTCAGGTTTACAAATACTACTGGATTTTTCAGTTTCATCCCATATCAGAACTTTGTTTTTGACATGTTTTCTTCTCAAAGTATAGTTATTTGTGGCAATTAATGTCAACTATAGGAAGATTCTCTAAGTTACAGGAATTCAATATGGTTGCTGCTTTGGAAACAGTTACCACTTGGGTTAATCTACACCAAGACTAAGACCCATGTAATGAAAGGTAAAACATTAATGGGCAAAATATGGGTATTGAGAGCAGGGCGTCTAAGAAAAGACAATGTTTTCTTATACTGCAGATCTGCTAGAGAAGACTCCATTATTTACTTTGGTATTACTGCTAGAAAAGCAGTTTCTGTTAGACCACAGGTTGGCCGTATAGTTCTCTATTTTATGTTTCTTTTTCTAAACAGCAGCAGACTTTAACAATTAGACTGAACAATCAAATAAACAGACACCTTTAAATTACCATATATCTTAACTGTGAAATAAATTATTTTCTTAATTGGTTTAGCAGCCTTGTGTCTGGAAAGGCAGCAAAACCCATTCTGTTCCAAAATTAGAAGACTGACTCAGAGGCTATTTGTAAGATGCCTGGCTGTCTTCTATCACCAGTCATGAAGGTAGGGCCTCATGAACCCAGTAATTAAATAAATGTAAAATGACCTCATCCATCAATACAATGTTGAACCAGCAAAAGCAAAAAAGTACAATCATAAAGTAGGGATTGGCCTGTATAAAACAAGAGGGAAATATCCTCTTATATGACACAAAAGGAATACATATGGTAATAAAAATTACAATAAACTTATAAAGAGATGATTCTGGTTTACACGCATGTCTGCTTAAACTGAGTGATTGGAAATTTTCTTTTCCTAACATAATGCCCCCTCGTTATAACCTAAGCTGGTCTTAGTGTCTTATAAATCTCTTATTTCCTTGGATTTATCTACTATACCCTCACTTTACAGCCATTTAACTTATAAGCTGGGCCTGCCCAGCCTGCCTGTAAAGCCTCTCTTCAGAAAGATACCACATGCATTAAACAGAGGCATCTTCTAGTAAATATCTGCACTTCAAAACAGCCTATGAAGAACCAGCAACTGGCCCTCCAATGTAAATACTTCTCATTTCACATTTTCACAGAAACAGTGCAGTTTACTAACCACTCCTTATAGAAAACTGAGTAGCTATAAAATTTTTTGTTCCATTTCAAAACACTTCAATACTTGTTAATTCCAAAGATCCGAACACCATGTAGCTGTGGCATTTTAGGAATCAGCACACTCAGGAGGGAAGCTGTGTTTAGGATGAAGTGAGTTGGATCATACTTCGTATAGAAACTTGCCAGAAAATATCTGTAGAAATAAAAATTAAAAATATAAAACATATAACATGTAAAATCTGTAAAAAAAAAAAAAAAAAAAAATTTAAAGGTAAAACAAAGGTCACTGAAACATAAATACCTAAAAGCAGAATCACTTCCGAGCACTAAAACAGTTTTACAGTTTGGGGCCTGAATTAATTTGGGATTAAACATTTTTTTTTCATTTGTTTTTACTGAAGTTCAATTTACCAACATACAGTATAACACCCAGTGTTCATCCCATCAAGTGCCCTTCTCAGTGGCCGTCACCCAGTCACCCCAAACCCCGGCCCACCTCCCCTTTGCAACCCTTTGTTTGTTTCCCAGAGTTAGGAGTCTTTCATGGTTTGTCTCCCTCTCTACTTTTTCCCCACTCAGTTCCCCTCCTTTTCCTTACAGTCCCTTTTACTGTTATTTAAAAATAGTAGTGGAGGCATATATGCACATTTTGCATTTCTGCAACTATGTTGAATGCATTTAAAATAATGTGCTTGTGGGGCGCCTGGGTGGTGCAGTCAGTTGAGCCTCCAACTCTTGGACCAGGTCATGATCTCATAGCATGGAGTCAGCTTGGGATTCTCTCTCCCTCTTCCTCTGCCCCTCCGGCTCATGCACTCTCTCTCAAATAAATAAATCTCAAAAAAAAAAAAAAAAAAAAAAATAGGAGTATGTTTGCACTTAGCAACCTTTAAAGCAGAGGTCTTCCAAATTAGGGTTCAGACATTTTCTGAAATTTCAGGTATAGTTGTATTTGTGTGTATGTTTCTGAAGAGAAGTTCCAGGTCCAAAACATCTATCATATCCTCAAAGAGTTTTGTGACCCACTAAAAGGTTAGAAGCTACGGCTATAAAGCTGTGAAAAATGGGGTGTTAGTACATTAGTACAACTCAGTATCTTTGAAAGAAAATAAATACTTGATTGCCCTTTTGATATTCTCATTTCCATACTGTAGCTGAACAAGTCGATAACCACTTCAACTGGAAAAAGACACTGTGGTAAAATTCTAGCTGCTTGCTGTAACTGAATGTATGTACACATTCAAAGACATTCAACATCTGAGAATTTGTTTTAACAAACCTAGGCTACCTCTAGGACCATAAATCAAGTCAGAAGGTCTAGTTTTACCCAAGGGTACATCAGAGTGTGGACACATCATCTGGCCACTGAGAGTATCCTAATATCAATAGGATGTAAGACTAAAACATCATACTTCACTGGATCATAACTAAGAAGTTAGTCTGCATATAGGCATTTGTCTAATTAGTACAGTACTTCCTCTAAGTACTGTCAGTAAGTTCTAGGAAGGGGAGAAAAACGTCTTGTGTATTGTGGTTAGAAAAGAACAGCTATTTTCAGGTATGGCTAAAAACATCACAGAGAGCTCTATACATGATTTTCAGAACCATCCAAAGAGAAATTCTTTAATTTTCCACCAATTTTGCAACTATAACCAGAGAATACTTCTTGAGAATAAACCATATTCTTCAATCTTTAGTCTAAACCCTTTCTTCTAGGTTTCATATCCTTGACAACTGTTTTTACACTTCCTTCACTGATACCACTTGCATTTAGTAAGCTCATTTGATTTCCCATAATCATTATGGGCTTAATCTGTAACCTCATATGTTGGAAATAGTCTTATCTTTTTGGAATGGCCTCTCATCACACTGTAGCATATGTCCTCCTTTATTCTTTTAATGAAAATTAACTGTATGTGTAAATTATATGAAAATTACTTGGTTCTTACACAAAAACCTACACAACCCTCCAAGGGGATGCAAAACCAAAGCAGGAATTGTGTAATAGCATTTATTTGCCAGAAAGTATACTGGAAAGAGACCTGTATTAGAAGCTAGAAGTTTAGGGTTTCATCTGGGCTATGGACTCTAACTAGCTGCAAGATCCTGAACAAGGTAATGCATTTGAGCCTGTTTCTTTATCTAAAAATCTGGGATAACATTGCATGCCCCACCTACCTGACAAATGATGATCAAATAAAAAAATGTGAAAGCACTCTGAAAAGTATCAATGCTATATAGATGACTTTAATGCTGTCTCTTCAGTTATATAAGGAATTTAATCACAGAAATTTGAAATCATACCTGTTGGTCAAAAATATATTTTTAGAAATACGGATGTACACAGGTACATCTTAGTTGACTATTTTGTGATAGCTCTTATTGAAAATTCAGGATGTCAGGTTTTTTACATTAATTATAATGCAATCCTCAATATTTTATAGATGAGGAAACCAAGGCTTTCAAAGAAATGGCCAAAAGTCACACAGCTACAAAGCAGTAGAGCTAAAATCCAAATGTAGGGCTGTTTAAATAACTATTATTACTGTTACTGCATTTATCTTTGCTAGATCATACAAATCATTTAGCTTTTGATGTTAATTTTATATAGGGCTGAAACAAAAATTTAAAAAATTTCCTCAAAGTGCTATCAATATAAGAAAAAAGAAACCTACCACTTTATCAATTTATTCTTTTCATTTGAATGTGCCTCCCTTTCTCTGCACATCTGTCTAAAATCTGCCCTCCTTTAAGTCCCAGTTTAAGGAATCCTAATGCCTCCAAGAATTCTTTCCAGTTACTTCAGACTGCACTGATTTTATCATGGATGTGTTACTACATATAAGCTACGTGGTACACAGTGTTTGATAAGATGTATTTAAAACATCTGCTAGGGATCCCTGGGTGGCGCAGCGGTTTGGCGCCTGCCTTTGGCCCAGGGCGCGATCCTGGAGACCCGGGATCGAATCCCACGTCAGGCTCCTGGTGCATGGAGCCTGCTTCTCCCTCTGCGCCTCTCTCTCTCTCTCTCTCTCTCTCTCTCTCTCTCTGTGTGACTATCATAAATAAATAAAAAATATTTAAAAAAAAAAAATAAAACATCTGCTAGACGTATGCAACTATACTGAGTGTGGAATTCAAAGCAATCTATGTACTTATAAATTTTTTTGCAGAAACAAACCATTTACAAAACCGGAGATAATACAAAGTGGCATAAATAACAGATATGTAATAATATTAATGATGTTCAAAACAGAGCATTATTACTTAAGGTTGGGTGCTAAGGAAAAGACCTCATTGAGGAAGTAGGACTTAAATCTTGAAAAAAGAGTAAAAGAAGGATAAATTAAGAAAGGAGAAGGTATTTCAGGTGGGAGAAATGATTTGAACAAAGGCATAAAAATAGGACTACACATAAGTATCAAGAAGTGCTGCTTAGAAGACCTAGACCAAGTGGGAGTTGGGTGGCAGTAAAATATTCACATAAAGGTAGGAACCATTTTGTGGAGGGCCCTGAATATCAAATAATAGGAGGTAATATAAGGTTAGATGCTTTAAAGATAGATATTATCTAATTTATTTCTTATGACATCATATTGAGCTATGTACTATTAGCTAGAATTTCATTTATGAGCAAACCAAGCAAGCTGGGTGATAAACACAGGATTCATCCCAGGTCTGTTCTACAATGAAAACCTAACTTTTGTTGTTTATAAACTATACAGCAGTCTCTCCCAAGGAGTTTGAACATCTAAAGTGGGGTGGGTGAGGTGTGGGTCAATGAAATTCATCTGAAATTATCCAAATCCTTGTTTAGGGAGATTAATCTGAACATAAGACAAAATAAGATTATGTGTAGAAGTTTCTTATAAGCAACTCAAAAATATGAACTAGAATACATTTTGACCTGTATATCCTACAATGTTTAAATATACTGATGGGCACATTATACTGTCTCCATATATTATTGACTGAAGTAAAACATGGTTTATTACCAGCCTGTCAAAGATTTTGCCTGTATTTTATGCTCTAAGGTAGCTATTTATTGGTAGAAGTTTCAACAAATACTGTTTCTAATTGAAATTCAACATAATAAAAGGACAGCTTCCTCTTATCCAACCTTCTTCATACCTAAGATTTCCATCACTTACAGAATTATTGGAGAAATTGTGAAAAACTTCCGTGAAGATGTAAACTGTACTCCATAGTCCAGTTGTTCCCAGTGAGTTAGAAGCCTTGCTTTACCCTGGTCAGGAGTTTCAAAAGGTGTTCCTTTTACTGCATGCAAAAATACATACATCCCCTGGAAAGCAAACAAGGGGACATATATTCAATATTAACATAAGCAACCAGAATGTAGGGCAAAAACTGCCATCAAAGGTACAATCAGAGTATTCAACCAATAAAGAGGGAAAGGTTTTTTGTTGCTGAGGCAAAAGCCGTGATGCTACCTTGTCAACTAATTCATTCTTGAAGGTTAGTAGAAGCCTATGTGCTTATATGGAATTTAATTGAAAATATTTTCATTTATAGCACAATATTTTGTTAGGATTGTTTACACGTTTGTTCTCTCATTAGCCTGAATACCTCAGGAACAAGGGTTGGTACACAGCAAGTATTAGACATTAAGCCAAGATGACAGTAAGCTGAGGAATGTTTATTCTGTAAGCATAAGGAAACCATTTTCACATGGGCTTTACAGGAGACAATAAAACAGAAATGGAATACTTTTAAATTCTGAGGAGTATGTGTGATCCAAAAAAGTTAATTTCTACTCTAATCCACGCATGTATTAGAATCATTAAAGAGAAAAACCACCTCTCACTATTTCCTTCAAACTACATGTATCTCTAGTGTTTAGAATATTCAGAGTATCAGATATCCTTTTCAGTTAAATAGAATAAAATCTTATCTACCATATATCTTCTATCCCATTATTTTTAATAGGTTTTCTATAAAATTTAGTGATGGATGATTTATACCCCAATCAAAAGAATTGGGGAAAAAATATGTAGCTCATGGTTGGTTGTTAATATTTACTGGCTCAAACTGAAGAAAATTCTCATTCATGTTAAAAGCCAGCCTAAAAATTTCATGAAATATTAATACCTCTATTTTTTTAAAGATTTTTTATTTATTTATTCATAGAGACACAGAGAAAGAGAGAGAGGCAGAGACACAGGCAGAGGGAGAAGCAGGCTCCATGCAGGGAGCCTGACGTGGGACTCAATCCCAGGTCTCCAGGATCACACCCCAGGCTGCAGGCGGCGCTAAACCGCTGCGCCACGGGGGCTGCCCATATTAATACCTCTAAATGTGAAGTATAGCACTGTAAAAATGAATAAAAACAATCACTACAGATTTCTACTGTATGGTTCAGAAAGGCAAAGACAGTATTTTTTCTAACCAGGGATAACAACTAGGTCTGTTTTCTCCCATTTAAAAGCGTTTAGTATGTATTTCACATTTTTAATTGGTTTAATGTTGTCTATCTTCAAAAGGAACTTAAGTTTGGAGTCACGTTAATTGCTACATCAATGGCTGGTAGTTAAGTTTTTAGTGTGGTGGACTAATAAGTCAGAAGGTTGCTTCCCAACATGTTGTCAATTACCTATGCTTTCCTCATGGCCATATACTGTGCTTCAAAATCTCAACCAACTTGAAAACATCTGGGCAAGGGGAGAGGGTGACTCTAAAGTACATTTAATACATCTGCCATTGGAGAAGGGAAATTATGTAACAATACAGACTAATCCAGCAAACATTTATATAGATCTTCAGAGACATGAAAATAAAAAAGACAAATTCTCAATTATAAAACTATGATAAATACATGATAAAAGAATATAGCATGGGAGTTCTATAGCCTCCTAGAAAACGAGATATTTGAGTTTTCCTGGATGAGGAGAAATCAGCCTGCAGGAGAGGATGGAGGGGAAAGTATTAAAAGAGTGGATAAAAAAAAATAAATAAATAAAATAAAATAAAATAAAATAAAATAGTGGATAAAGAGCTTAAGCCACAGCAAAAAGATGAGGGCAAGATAATTTTCATTATTGTTAGAGCAATACTCATGTTTAGAGATACGTTGAGGTAAGATTGAGTCCTTTTCTTGCCTCTGTACTGTTATCAACTGGTCTTATATGCCATGTAAGGAACTTGTTATTTTACTATGAACAGAATAGAGAATCAAAGAAGAACTTAGAGCATGATTTGAGTATATATGCACTTTGAAAATAATTCTATGCCAAGTTGGAATGGAGAACAGTAGAGGAACATCAAGGAAACCATTTGATCTACTGGAATAATCCACCTGAGAAAAAAAATAAGGGTACAAATTATAGCAATGCCAGTGGGGATCAAGTTGAGAGACAGCAAAGCAGGGCTTTGACTAAATGGATATGGAATACAGAGGAAAAGGAGTTAATCTAAGAGTAGAGTGACCATGTATCCTAGATAGCATGAATGGTCCTGATTTACACCTATTTCCTTAGTTATTATTTAAGCTCCCTTTTACTCTCAAAACAGTATCAGTTTGGATAATTCATTATATGAATTGCTTCACTTTTCACATTCAGCTATCTGGTGTGACATATTGGGCAGACAGTGGTGCCTTTAGATTAGATCAGGAACAAAGTCAGAGTAACAGGTTTTGAGTGGTAAGGGACAGATCAGGAATGAGTTCAATTTATAATTGCTTGGCTTAAGGTGCACGGTAATCTGGCAATATTAATGTGAGCATCATCATTCTACAGATAGAAACTGCAAATATGGACAGATGAAGTAATCTTTAAGAACATACAGCATAAAAAGAGATGGAAGAAAAGAGCCTTGGGGACAGCAGCATCTAGGAGAGGAAAACAAAAGGAAGAATGTGCAAGAAACAGAAAAGGAAAAATCAGGAAAAAAAAAAAAAGTGATCCCATGAAAGCCAAAGGAGATTCTAGTAAAGGGATATAATTTTTGTCAAATATTTCAGAGAAATTACTACTTAAAAATAGCCCTATCAAAGTCCATTGCATAAAATGGACTAAATGGACATTCATATATTTTTACCACCACATTATCCTTGTCCTCCTCCAAATTCAAATAATCTTCACAAGATAGGAAATAAATAGTATTAATTAAAGAAGAAAAAAACCTATTTCCCCTGCACTTTCCTGTCTTATTGTTCCAAGTTCTTCATTTTCTGGATATCTTTCAGCAAATATGTAATTAATCTGAATTCAATTAAAAATCAACTAATAGGGGATCCCTGGGTAGCGCAGCGGTTTGGCGCCTGCCTTTGGCCCAGGGCGCGATCCTGGAGACCTGGGATCGAATCCCACATCGGGCTCCCGGTGCATGGAGCCTGCTTCTCCCTCTGCCTGTGTCTCTGCCTCTCTCTCTCTCTGTGACTATCATAAATAAATAAAAATTAAAAAAAAAAAAAGTTAAAAAAGATTTAAAAAAAAAAATCAACTAATGGATTTCTCGCCCTTTGTTCTGCTGTCATACACTGTTAAGAAAGGTCACTATCAACGGTTTTTTTTTTTTTTTTAAATAGACAATTTTCAAGGCTGCATAACATGGTTAGTAGAATCAACTGAACCTCTGATACTTTGTAGAGCTATCCTATAATACAAAAGAACCACAGGCAACATGAAAAAGCTAAGGCACCATAAGATCCTCAATCACACAAGATATGATTAAGCTCAAAATTTCTATACTGAAGAAGGAAAGCATACTTACACAATTTAGAAAGGACTGAAGTTGTTTAAACAAGGATTGAAATCAAAGATGGTTATTAATCAAAACCCATAATTATTTCTGAAGCATTCTGGTTAATCAATATATAACAGTAGCTTGAATTAGTATCTTGTAATTTTTGCTACAATGACCTACTATTTTCTAGATTCCATAAAGCCAAAAGGAAGAAAAAAAAAGTGTTACTTAGGAAAAAAGGCCCAATGTTTAAATATGAAGTATTAATAGAAAAAAAAATCATCTCCCAGATTAGAAGTCTTCAAAATTGTCACATAATTTAAAAATCACTGAACTGTACTATGTCAGCAAATTTTATATTACATAGACTATGAATTATATCTATATAATAAAACTGTTAAACTAAGTCACATGTTTTTCTTTATAACATAAAGCTGTAACCTTTTAAAAATTGTTTCAATATATGTAACATAAAATGCACCACTTTAATCATTTTTTGGTGTACAGTTCAGTGGTCTTAAGTACATTCACATTGTCACACAACTGTCACCACCATCCATTTCTAGAACTCTTTTCCTCTTGCAAACCTAAACTGTACCCATTAAACAGTAACTCTCTATTTCTTCCTCCCTGAGTCCCTAACAGGCACTAAACTTTGTAAGTGCTTAGTATAAAATGAAATTCTTACCAGATTATGTATAACATTCGTTAAGGTCCAAGCAACTGGAACACTGAAGAAGGGAATACTGAGTAGGACAATATGAAGTAAGCCAACTCCTAACCCGTATGTCAGCCACATACCCCGGCTGTTCATTACACGGGTATTTGGATTCACCTCGCTGTGAGCAACTCCAACATTCATGTTTGCTCTGTAGGAAAGAAAGGAAGTGAAACAACAATGATAGAACTGGGAACCTAAACACTCTTTATTCTGACAAAGTGAGTGTTACTAGGATCATTCTCTAGTTGTTCTGAAATAGAACACACTCACCAAAATATGCTATTTGCAGATGCTGATGAAGGTAATAAATAATCCTTAACATCTGACTTCATGGTAAGATGGACAAGACTTATTTTTATGGTTCTTATTGAAAAAATAAATTAAAATCCCTTTCTTAAAGCTTGTGTTCTACCATGTTAAGTTTTTCATGAATCAGGGACAGGAAAACTCACACTCAAAGGGAAAACCTACATTTTCTTCTATCATGAAACCAAAGTGAAAGCTGAGGAGCTAAACGTACTAACAGAATAAACTAACCTATATATATATTTTTTTCTAACCTATATTTTTTTAAAAAAAGCAAAGATGCAGCATTATTTACAACAGCCCAGATAGAGAAACAACCCAAGTGTCCACCCACAGATGAATGGATAAAGGTGTGTGTGTGGGGGGGGGGGGGGGAGTATGCGGATACATATGTGGAACAGAATATTACTTAGCCATAAAAAAGAATGAAATCTTGTCATCTGCGACAGAGTGAATGGACCTGGACAGAACTTTAAGTTGTATCAGAAAAACAAATACCATATGGTTCCACTAATGTGTGGAATTTAAGAAACGAAGAAAAAGATGAAAATACACTCTTACATACATACAGAGAACAAACTGGTGGTGGTTGCCAGAGGGGAGGCTGGTGGAGGGGATGGGTGAAATCAATAACGGGGATTAATACTGTTATCCTGACGAGCTCGGAGAAATGTACGGAATTGCTGAATCCTCGTATTGCACACCTGATATTAATATGTTTGCTAAGTATACTTGAATCAAAGTCAAAAAAGGCAAAGTGGACCCAGCCAGTGAACTGTGAGTGGCCAGCCTCTGCCACCCAATGTCACGTCTCCCAACAGTGGCTGGGTTCAAATCACTGCTTTTTAAATAACCGAGCCTGGGGGGAACATGGGAGGGACATCTACGTGGTCAAGGGATACGGTTTGTCTCTCAATCTCGTGACACGATAAGGTTAAAACAGTCTTTCTTCCTTTAACCCGTCAACTCCCCTAAAACTGGTTTTTTCCCCCCTAAGTGTTCCCGTTTATGGGATTCAGACGACACCACCGCCAAAACGGGTATCCGTTCCCGCCGCAATGCTGGCCTTTCCTCGGTTGTGAGAGGCCCTCGAACAAAGTGCCAGTGACCGGGGAACACCGGTCATCCCGGAGAAGCCGGCGGCGAGGCCGGGGGCAGCCAGGGCACGTGGGGGACGCGCACGAACGGTCTCCCCTGGAAATACGCGCATCGCTTCGACCGGAGACGCGGCATTAAGAGAGTTTCTCGTAACCGCGTCCAACAAGTGTTTCCGGGGTGAGTGCCCCAGGCCGCCCGGGATCGAACGCGCGCCGCGGCGCCCGGCGGTCACGGCCGCTGACGCCAACGCGCAAGCCTCTGAACGCCGCTCGGCGTCACGCCGGTGTGCCCAGGCCGTGGCTTCGCCCGGAGATGCCGCGGCCCGACGCTTCTCCGGCTCCTCGCCGGCTGCCGAGAAAGCTGCCCGGCTTCTAGGCTCCAACTCTTCCCTCCCAGCTGGAGGCCAGGCGGTGCGGCTCCGCGGCCCCCGGGGCCCGCCGCTTCCCCCAGCCGCCCCCACGCGCGCCCGGCCCACTCACCCGGAGGCCGGCCGGCACCGGAGCAGCCCCGCGGCGGCGGCGTCCCCCGAGGCCCACCCAGCGGCGGGCGGAAGCGCGGCGGGCCCAGCGCGCCGCCCGGGCATTGGCTGCGGGCCGCGCGCAGCGCACGTTCCCCGGCGGGGGGTGGGACTAAGCGCCGCGCGCCGGGGGCGGGGTCTGGGCGGGGCCTCACGGCGGCCGCAGGGGGCGGGGCCCAGGGCCCAGGGGGCGGGGCTCAGGGGGGCCACAGCCGGGGTCGCCGAGTCGCCGGAGGGTCGCCGCCCGCCCGCGCGGGCCACAAGGTAGCGTCGCGGCCTCCCCGGCCGCCGTCCCGGCGCCCTGGCGCTCGCGGCAGCCCCTCCCGTCGGCCTGTCCGCTGCGGCGTGAGCGCGCCGCCGGCGGGCGAGAAGCCGACGGAGCCCGGCTGTGGGCGCGCGCGGGTCGCGGGCTCCGGGCTCCGGGCAGGCCGCGCCGCGTCCTCCCGCCGCAGCGGGGCCGACCGTGCCGCTGCCCGCCTCCCAGAAGCCGTGGGCCGGGCGGGCCGCCCTCCGGAAGTGAGGCCTTGCTGCGCCGCGGAGGGCCGTCGGGGAGTCCGGGGCCCGGGGGTCGCAGGGCGGCGCACGCGGTCCCGCTCTCGGCGCCGAAGCGCCTTTCCCGGTGGCTGCGCGGTGCCTGCTTGTCCCCAGGGACCGCGGGCGGCCGACTCCGCGGACGGTGCCCTTCAGGTGCGCCCCGCCCCCCGGGAAGCGGTCGCGGACGTTCCCGGCGCTTGGGCCGCGTGGCCCGCCGTGCGCGTGCGGAGGACGCTGCTGTGCCCGGGCCCGGCGGAGGGCGGCAGCCGGCGACGGCACGTGGTGGCCCCGCGTAGGGAAGACGCATCCGCGCTTGAGGTTGGGGGCCCCGGGGCCGAGCGGCGTCCCGGGGCCGGTGCCGGCGGGAGGAGACGCCGCGGCCCTCGGCGGGCAGCCCCGAGGCGCCGGGGTCGCTGGCCTGCGCGTGAGGCCGGGCAGGCGGCGTCTCCGGGCGGCGGCCGTGCGGGTCTCACTAGCTTTGGGATCCTCCGCCTCTTGGTCTCGAGCCTGTAACACCCGGAAGTCCCGTTTGTGGCGGAGGCCGACGCGGCGCGGGGAGTCCGAAGGGCTTCGGCCCCCGGCGTGAGGCAGCAGCCGCGGGGACGGGAGCTCGGGCAGGAGCCGGGGCGCGTGTGAGGCGGGGTCCTGCAGGGCGTTCCAGGGCCGGCACCTGAAGGGCCCCTGAGGATGAGGAGGCAAGGCCGGGCGGGGGCGGGCGAGGCGGCGGGAGCGGGCCGCGAAGCGAGGGGGCCGCGGTGATCGGAATGATCGGATGAGGAGGGCCCTGCCGCGGGTGGCTTAGGCCTGAGCCCGCGTCACGGACACAGACGGGCCGCACCACGAGGAGCTAGAGGTGCGGCTTCGGCGGGGCTGCTGCCAAGGACGACGCAGGTGTTTGCTCCTAGTCACTAGAAGAGCAGAATGAAGCAAAGGCACGGGGATGGCAGCAGGAAGAAAGTCTGGTTTATAAACGTTTGTTTTTAAGTAGCCTTGACGGCGATTGTGAGAAATGCAAATTTTAGTGTGGGAAGACCGAGATCTCTTGGTGGATTGATGGACTGATTTTTTCTTTTAAGATTTTATATATTTATTTATGAGAGACACAGAGGGAGACAGAGGCAGAGACACAGGCAGAGGGAGAAGCAGGCTCCATTCCCTGCAGGGAGCCCGACGTGGGACTCATCCTGGGTCTCCAGGGTCACGCCCTGAGCCGAAGGCAGGGGCTAACCGCTGAGCCACCCAAGCATCCCAAGATTGATTGATTTTTAAAGATTTTCTTCATTTATTGGAGACAGAGAGATTGACACAAGCAGGGGGGAAGGGCAGAGGGAGAGGGAGAAGCAGACCGCCTGCTGAGCAGGGAGCCCCATGCGGGCTTGATCCCGGGACCCTGCCATCGTGACTTGAGCCGAAGGCGGTCCCTTCTGACTGAGCCACCCTGGCACCCCGGGGATATAGATTAGACTAGTTTGACTTCAGAAAGAAAGGGGGGGCGGGGAGAGAAAGAAAAAGAGAAGATAATCATTGGGGTAATAGGGTGGAGGGAAGATTTTATTTTTGCTTTGAAGGTCAAGATGCCTGAGGGGGACTGGTTAAACAAGATGAAAGGTCTTAAGAGAGGAGACCTTGACCTGGGAGTTAGGGGAAAAAGTGTGGGCAGAGGCGCAAACGTTTTAAGAAACCAGAGGACATGGGGGTTGGGGGAGGTAGGAGGTATGTGAACGTAGAGTTTGTGCTGCGGTCTGCCTTGACCTCAGAATGGGGACAAAATTGGGGATTTGAGGGAAATACAGGAGATTTTGGAAAAGAGATTATAGAGAATGAGGCAAAAATGTTGAGGGTAATGAGATTGTCTGGAAAGAGTAAAAGGTGAGATGATGCTGGGTTTCTGCTCCAAAGTTTGATCGGTGTTTTCCTTAGATCTTGGCATTCTCAAAGACAGAAAACCTCTTGAATCTAAGCCTGGTCTGATTCCAGGCCATGGGTTAACTGCTGGGGTGGTGGGGATTAGAAGGTGGGTGGGGAGCCTGTTCATTTTGGAGTTTAGAGGAACCTGGTGTGGGCCAAGTATTCTGGGATCTTTAACATGTGTATGCCGTGTTATATAATAAGTTATATTCAGGGGCCCCTGGGGGGCTCAGCGGTTGAGCATCTGCCTTCTGCCCAGGGCGAGACCCCGGGGTCCTGGGATCGAGTGCCTCGTCAGGCTCCCTGCAGGGAACCTGCTTCTCCCTCTGTCTGTGTCTCTGCCTCTCTGTGTGTGTCCCTCATGAATGAATAAATAAAACCTTAGAAAAAAAGACATTATAATTCATCAAAAACATATAGATGACTAATGTTTGAGATTGCCATTAAGGTTTATGGCTGCCTGATATTTTCCACGTCCCAAGGGGGCAGCACCACTTGGTCATTCCTACCCTGGTGGGTCATGTATTATACTCATTGGAGTTTAATAGTATAATGTTTTTCTTACTCTTCTTTATTACCATAGTATGATTTACCAGCTAACCTCTCTGTGCCTCAATCTTACAAAATGGAAGTGATAATGCCACCTACTTTAAAGAATATTATAAGAAATAAATGATTTAATACTATGTGTGCTTATAGGAGAGCCTAGCATAGTGGGGAGCTCATTAATGTGAGCTACAGTTGATTATTGTTGTCACTATCAGATCTGTTAGGAATGTTTAACAATTTTATTTTTTCAACTTAATTTTATCTTTAGCTACCCTACTAAAAGCTAGAATGAAACAGTTGCCTGCAGCAACAGTGCGCCTCCTTTCAAGCTCTCAGATAATCACTTCAGTGGTCAGTGTGGTAAAAGAGCTCCTTGAAAACTCTTTGGATGCAGGTGCCACAAGCATAGATGTTAAACTGGTGAGTGTCCCTAAGAAGCCAAATACCTTTAAAGCAAAAAAGGGCTGGGCAAATGATTTCTTCTTATAACTATTACCTTTCTCTTCTTTTTTTGTATTAGTAAATTATTTTTAGGATATTGCATTTTTTGTTGTAAGAGTAAATTCTTAAAAATAAATTTTAATCTAGATCTGCACTACAGTAACACTAAAGGAAAATTTAAAAGCAAACTTATTCTTTAGGACTCCATCATATAAAACGTGAATCTAATTTGTTATTATTTTCTACTAATTATTCTTGGTTATTCATATTTACTTGCCTTATGCTCATTTGCATTTTGTCTTTTCCATCTAATCTAATTTCAAAACTATATCCCTGGTTGGCTCATAGTTTTCACATTAAAAAAAATCTTAAATGATGTATATTAAGTCATTGAGTTAATATGATTTATGACATTTAATGATAGTTTGTTACAGTTAGCTTGCATGTCTACCTTCCTTATTATAAACTACTAGCTTGTAGTGGTAAGGTCTATATTTTTTAATTTTTGTGTCCTCCATACCTACCCAGTACCTGGTACATAAATGGTGAGTAAATTGAGTGAATATAGGAATACACTTTTTTGTAATCTCCTAATTATCAGATATTTTCATTTAGTATTACAGCATTAGAAATAATAATGATAAAAATTGTTGTAGGAAAGAAACCCTTTTCACGTATATACACAAATACAGTTTATATATAAAATGCACGTATTTGCATATATATACATTCATTTGTGGTTGCAATTGTTCCTTATAAAAACTCTTAATTACTACTATACTTCTTTTTTTCTTTTACAATAATTAAGGTTCTGATAACTTGCCCAAAGTCCTATAATTAGTAATTAGTAGTGAATCTGAGATTAGAGTTCAGGTCTTTCTGTTTCTAAAACCTATTCAAGATCTTTGCTCTGTGCTAGTGGGGTTTTTTGTTTTGTTTTGTTTTACTTTGTTTTGTTTTTTCCTGATAAGGAAACAATTACAGAAAGCTTTTATTTGTTCAAAGTAACCAGTGCTATAGATGCAAAAAACCCCAACTCCTCCAACACTACTTCAAAACAAACATATCAAACTTGATTTTCATTAGAATATTATTTCTAATGAAATATTATTTCTTCACACCAACAAATCAAAAAACAAAGATATATATATATATATATTATATATATATATATAAAACAACACAAACAATTGTTGAGCTTCATCTTTTGGACAAGAATGCCAAGTTAGTCTCTCTTCATAAAACGCAATTACAATTTGAGGACACTTCATATTTGCCTCTTTTGCCAGCACCGAGTCTGCCTCATCTGAATCTTTCCATTTCATGAGAAACATTAATTCTCCACTGCTGTCCATGGCACCAATTATTCGTTCAGGATCAAGACTTCTGGCAAAGCCTCTTGTTTTATCAGCAGCATCTCTTTTCTTCTTTGATTTGCTATCATCAGATTCACTGTCAGATAAAGATTTTCTGTTAGTACCATCTTTTTCTTTACCAGCTTTTTGGGAATTAAGAAATGCTTCAATTAACTCTGGACAATCTAAATTTTCTTCAGGTTCCCAAGTACTGTCAGCGTCTGTAAATCCCTTCCACTTCAGGAAATACTCCACCTTCCCATTCACTACACAGTGGTCCAGTACTTTTTCTACCACAAATTTTTCAAGCTCCGCCTCTTCTACTTTTTTTCTTTCCATTCTGTGTCTTTCCCATTTTTTGCAATGTAGTTTTACTGAGGGCCATTTTTTATTGCAGACTTGAAGAGCTATTATTCACCACCTTCAAGCTACCCCGGGTCCTGGGTCTCTATGCTAGTGGTTCTAATAACATTTGGGTGCATCAGAACACTTTATTAAAGTGTTTATTAAAACAGTTACCAGGCCCTAGAATATCAGATTTTATTTGGGGCCCAAGAATTTGCATTTGTAACAGGTTTCTAGTTAATGCTGAGAACTGCTGTTCTATACCACATGAATGCTGTATTTGTTCAAAAAAAAATATACATCTGGCCCTTGAACAACACAGGTTTGGATGGACTGCATGAATCCATTTTGACATGGGTTTTTTTTGTTTGTTTGTTTGTTTGTTTTTGGTAAATATAGTACAAGTACTATAAATGTATTTTCTCTTTCATAGGAGTTCTTAATAACTTTATTTTAAAATGTAATTTATTGTAAGAATGTAGTATATTAATATATATAATATACACAATATGTGTTAGATGACTTTTTTTGTTATTGCTAAGGTTTCTAGTCAATAGAAAGCTTATTAAGAGCTTACCTCATGTCATAGATACAACTCGATAACACTCAACGTCAGTGTAAATAACCCAGAAAAGACCTGAAGTCTGGCAAAACAAACTCCATAGCTAAAGATAAAGAAAAGGCCACATGAAGGAGTAGAAAAGGCAGAAATGCATTCGGGAGTGAAACAGACCATGATGGTCCATGGAGGGGAGAAAGCTGCAGGCATGGAGAGAGGAGAGAAAGACTGTATCACATTTGGGAACCTGCACAGGGAAGGTAAATCATCATAATATTTGGCTTTGAAAGCCAGAGGGATTGAATTTGATGAATTCTTAAAGCAAGCAGGTTTTGAAGCCTGGAATTTTAAAAATCAGCAGGCTCCATTCTGGGAGAACCTGGAGGGCAGGCAATAGGAAGCTGAATCCCCACCCTTAAAGAGAGCACAACAAATAGCCCTCAGTTACAGCTTAGAAGCAGCAGTTTGAAAATGGGAGGGAGAGTACTAGTTTCAGAGTGTGTCCTAGAGTGCAGGGATCACTGAGGGACTCCTCCAAGGAAAAAGGAGTGAGAAGACACCATTCCTCTCCCATACCCCTGCCAGCATGAACACACAGCCACCCTATAAGAATTAGCCACTGACATTTTCTTATACCAAGGCCCACCCCCCAACCCCTAACACCACACTTCCATATATCCACCCTTCCCACTTACGTATGACTCAGTCCCAGCGTTTCAAGTCCACTCTGCCATCCTATGCATTTTGTGGGGCCCAATTCGGCAATGGCAGCAGGTCTCATTTTGCAGCAGACCAGCACTCATTAAAACTGCATGCCCACCCCAGCCAGGGACCAAACATCGCCCGTAGTAGACAGAGTTTCTGCAGAGCACTGCAGTGAAGGAAGAAGTGGCCAGGACACAATAGCAGGGTGCATGCAACACATATAGGAGATACCCCCTGAAGTGCCAGGTTTTGGTGAACAGGGGATGCTGCACTACTGATGCAGCATACTGATGCTGATAGGACTTCTCCTTCACAAGACTGGGACTTTCAAAAGCAGGACACGTAGATGACTTGCCAAACATACAGAAACAGAGAATTAGACACAATGAGGAGGCATATATCCTGTCTCCAAATGAAATAACAGGGCCAACCACAGCAAGAAACCTAAGAGAAACATAAAAGTAATATTAAAGTAATGACCATAAAGACACTCCCTGGACTTGAGAAAAGAGTGGAGCACATCAGTGAGATTAAGGATCTCACTGATCAAAGAGATGAAAAAGAACCATGTATGAAGAACACAGTAAATGAAATTAAAAAGACATTAGATCTTAATCTAATGATTAAATCGAATTAAATAAATTAAATTAATTTATTTAAATTAATAATTAATTAATTAATTATTAAATTAATAATTAATTAATTATTTAAATTGAATTTAAATAAATAAAAGAAAAGTGCACTAGATGGAGTAATAGCAGGCTAGAGGATGCAGAGGAGGAAATTAGCAAACTGGAACACAGATTAATGGGAAGTAATCAAGCTGAATGAGTGAGAGAAAAAAAACTACAGAATGAGAACAGACTTAGGGAACTCAGCAACTCCCATGAAGCATAATAACATTTGTATTATAGGGATCCCAGAAGAAGAAGACGGAGAGAAGGGGGAAGAAAATTTATTTAAAGAAATAATAGCTGAAAATGTTCGTTCCTTCCTTCTAAGGAAGGAAGCAGAGATCTATATCCAAGAGGCACAGAGATGCCCCAACAAAATCAACCCAAGGAAGCACACACCAAGACATGTAATAATTAGAGTGGCAGAAAGTAGTGATAAAGAGAATTTTAAGAGCAGTGAGAGAAGACTGTTAAATATGAAGGAAACCCCATAAGGCTATCAAGGGATCTTTCAGCAGGAACTTTGCTGGCCAAAAGGGAGTAACGCAATATATTCAAAGTCCTAAAGAGAAAAAATGTGCAGCCAAGAATATTCTATCCATCAAGGAGATCATGTAGAATAGAAGGAGAGATGGTTTCCCAGACAAACAAAAACTAAAGGAGTTCTTGACCACTAAACCAGCCCTGTAAGAAAAATTAAAGGGAACTCTTCAAGTGGAAAGGAAAGAGCAAAAGTGGGAGTAAAAGTAGAAAGCACTAAAGCAGTAAAAATAAGTGTATCTGTAAAAATCAGTCAAGGGATTTACAAAAGGAAGTAAAATATAACACCAAATACCTATATGGTAGGGAGAGAAGTAAAGAATGGCTTGAAACTTAATTATCCACTTAATATAGACTGCTATATGTGGAGGATGTTATATACAGACTAAATGGTAACCATAAATCAAAAACCAGTAATAGATACACAAAAAATAAAGAAATCCCAGAATATCATTAAAGCCAGCATACCTGGAAAGAGAGCAAGAAGAAAGGGCCAGAGAAGAGCCATAAAAACAACCACAAAACAAGTACCAAAATAGCAATAAAGACATAGCAGTAATTATTATTCTGAAGGTAAATGGACTGAATGCTCCAATCAAAAGACATAGGGTAATGGAATGGATAAAAAAACTGAAACTCTCTTGAACACAGGGATGCCTGGGTGGCTCAGTGGTTGAGCGCCTGCCTTCAGCCCAGGGCGTGATCCTGGAGTCCAGGGATCAAATCCCACGTCAGGCTCCCTACATGGAGCCTGCTTCTCCCTCTGCCTGTGTCTCTGCCCCTCTCTCTCTCTCTCTCTCTCTCTCTCATGAATAAATAAAATCTTAAAAAAAAAAAGACTCATCTATGATGTCTACAAGAGACTCATTTCAGACCTGAAAACACCTGCAGATTGAAGGTGGGGGATAGAGAAACATTTTTCATACAAATGTATAGCACAAGAAAGCTGGGGTAGCAATACTTATATTGGACAAAACAGATTTTAAAACAAAGGCCATAACAAGAGGCACAAAGGACACTATGTAATCGTAAGGGGACAATCCACCCAGAAGACAATAATTATAAATAATTTTGAGAGCACCCAGATGCATAAAACAGTTGATAATAAACAGAAAGGAACAAAACAATTATACAGTAATAGTAGGGAACTAAATCCCATTTACATCAGTGAACAGGTAATCCAAACAGAATCTACAAGGAAATAGTGGCTTTGAATGACATGTTGGACCAGATGGATTTAACAGATATATGTGGAATATTCCACCCTAAGACAGAATACACATTCTTTTGAAGTGCACATGGATCGTTCTCCAGAATAGAGCACATATTAGGCCACAGAACAAGTCTCAACAAATTGACAGAGATCAGTCATACTCTGCATCTTTTCTGACCATAATGTAATGAAACTACATAGCAATCACAAGAAATAATCTGGAAAGAGCCCAAATACATGGAAATTAAATAATAGGCTACCAAGCAATGAACGGATCAACCAAGAAATCAAACAAGGAATTAAAAAATATATGGAGACAAATGAAAATGCAGTACAAAATTTTGGGGATGCAGCAAAAATGAACCTAAGAGAGGTTTGTTGTTTTTAAGGTTTTATTTATTCTGAATGAAAGAAATTGAAGGTGATACAAGGAAATGGAAAGACATTCCATGCTCCTGGGTTGGGAGAACAAATATTGTTAAAATATCTATGCTACCTGAAGCCATCTACAGATTTAATGCGATCCCTGTCAAAATACCAACAGCATTTTACGCAGAACTAGAAAAAATAATCTAAATTTATATGGAACCATTAAAGACCATGAAATAACGAAAGCAAACTTGAAAAAGAAAAAACTGGAGGTATCACAATTCCAGACTTCAAGTTACATTATAAGCTATAGTAATTAAGCTATTCATGAGAGACACAGGCAGAGGCAGAGGGCGAAGCAGGCTCCATGCAGGGAGCCCAACGTGGGACTTGATCCTGGATCCCGGGATCACACCCTGAGCCGAAGGCAGATGCTCAACTGCTGAGCCACCCAGGTGTCCTTAAGAGAGAAGTTTATAGCAATACAGGCCCATCTCAAGCGAGAAAATATCAAATACCCTAACCTTACACCAAAAGGAGCTAGAGAAAGAACAAATTCAAAACCAAGAGAAAGGAAATAATAAAAGCTAGAGCAGAAATAAATGACATAGAAACTAAAAAATTAATAGATCAGTGAAACCAGGAGCTGGTTTTTTAGAAAAGATCAACAAAAGTGTTGAACCTGTAGTCAGACTCATTAAAAAAGGACTGAAATGAAATCACAAACGAAAGAAAAGAAATAACACCACCACAGAAATAAAAAAGGATTATCTGAGAATATTATGGAAAAGTTAAATGCCAACAAGTTTGACTACTTAGAAGAGATGGATAAATTCCTAGAAAGATATAAACTACCAAAAACTGAAACAGGAAGATAGAGAAAATTTGAACAGACTGATTATCAGCAACAAAATTGAATCAGTAATCAAAAAAAATTCCCAACATTAAAAAAAATTACGAATTTTAACAAACATTAAGGATAATATTACGAGGAGTTCAGACCTATTGTTCTCAAACTATTCTACAAAATAGAAGGGGAAGGAAAATTTTCAAATTCATTCTATGAGGCCAGCATTACCCTGATATCAAAGCCAGATAAAGACACCACAATTAAAGAGAACTCAGACCAATATCTCTGATGAACATTGATACAAAAATTCTCAACAGAAGATTAGCAAACTAAACCCAATAATACATTAAAAAATCATTCATGATGATCAAGTGAGATTCATTTCTGAGTTGCAAAAGCTTTTCAATATTTGCAAATCAGTCAACATGATACATCAATAAGAGGATATAAACCATATGATTGTTTTGATTTTAATAGATGCAGAAAGAGCACTTGACAAAGTACAACATCTATTCATAAAAACCCTTGCCAAAGTAGATTTAGAGGGAACATACCTCGATATATGAATATATCCATATGGTATAGGAATATATGAAAAATCTACGGCTAACATAGTGGTGAAAAACAGCTTTTTCCTAAGATCAGGAACAAGACAAGGATGTCTATTCCCACCACTTATTCAACATATTGGAATTTTTAGCTACAGCAGTCATATAGCAAAAAGAAATAAAAGGCATCCAAATTGTTTAAAAAAAAATAGAACTTTCACTTTTTGCAGATGACACGGTACTGTATATAGAAAACTCCGAAGACTTCACCAAGAAACTACTAAGATTGATAAATGAATTTAATAAGGTCACACAATACACAATATACAGAAATCTGTTGCATTTCTACATACTAATAATGAAGCAGCAGAAAGAAATTTAAAAAACAATCCCATTTACAACTGCACCAAAAATAGTAAAGTACCTAGGAATAAATTTAAAACCAAGGAGTTTAAAGACCAGTGCTCTGAAAACTGTAAAACATTGATGAAAGAAATTGAAGGTGATACAAGGAAATGGAAAGACATTCCATGCTCCTGGGTTGGGAGAACAAATATTGTTAAATTATCTATGCTACCTGAAGCCATCTACAGATTTAATGCGATCCCTGTCAAAATACCAACAGCATTTTACGCAGAACTAGAAAAAATAATCTAAATTTATATGGAACCACTAAAGACCATGAAATAGCCAAAGCAAACTTGAAAAAGAAAAAACTGGAGGTATCACAATTCCAGACTTCAAGTTACATTATAAGCTATAGTAATTAAGGCAGTATGGTACTGGCAGAACAGAGAACCTAGCACTAAATCCACAATTAAATGGTTAGTTAATGTTCCACAAAAGAGTTAAAAACGTGATGGGAAAAAGTCTCTTTAACAAATGGTGCTGGGAAAACTGGACAGTAACACGCAAAAGAATGAAACTAGAGCACTTTCTTAACAACATACAAAATATACTCAAAGTAGATTAAGAACTTAAATGTGAGACCTGGAACCATAATCCTAGAAAAGCACACAGGCAGTAATTTGGCTTTGACCATACCAACATTTTTCTAGATACGTCTCCCAAGACAAGGGAAATAAAAGCATAAATAAACTAGTGGGACTACATCACAATAAAAAGCTGCTGCACAGCAAAGGAAACAATAAAACTCCCAAGTGGGAGATCTTTGCAAATGACATTCCCAGCAAATGGTTACTATCCAAAATATATTAAGGACTGATAAAACTCACCACCATAAGACCTAAATCCAATTTAAAAATGCGATGTTCACATCATTCATCATCAGAGAAATGCAAATCAAAACTGCAATGAGGTATCACCTCACACCTGCCAGAATGAACAAATTCTAAAAACTAAGAAGGAACAAATGTTGGCAAGGATATGGAAAAAAGGAACCCACTTGCCCTGTTGGTGGGGATGTTGGTGCAGCCGCCATGGAAAACAGTGTGGAGGTTCATCAAAAAGTTACAAATAGAACTACCTTAGGATTCACTTATCACATACTGAGTAACCAAAGAAAACAAAAACAGTTACTCAAAGGGATACATGTGCCTTTGTATGTTTATAGCAGCATTATTTATAACAGCCAAATTATGGAAGCAGCCTCAAAGTACATTTATAGATGAATGGATAAAGATGTGGTTATATTTGTGACAGAATATTATTCAAACATAAGAAAATGAAATCTTGCCAATCTTGCCATTTGCAAAAGCGTGGATGGAGCTAGAGTATATAATGCTAAGCAAAATAAGTCAGAGAAAGATAAATACTCTATGATTTCATTCATGTGGATTTTCAGAAGCAAAACAAATGAGCAAGGAAAAAAAAAAAAAAGACCAAGAAATAGACTTAACTACAGAGAAGAAACTGATGATTACCAGAGGGGAGGTGGGTGTGGGGCTTGGAGAAATAGGTGATGGGATTAAGAGTACACTTACCTTGTTGAGTACTGAGTAATATATTGAACTCTTAATTTCTTAGTATTAAGATTATATAAAAAATAAATGACACAATTATTTTTCTGGTGTTTCTATTTCTTTGACAACAGTTTCCTGTCTTTATATACTAAAAGTTTCTTTAACTTTTTATAGGAGAACTATGGATTTGATAAAATTGAGGTACGAGACAATGGTGAGGGTATCAAGGCCATTGATGCACCTGTAATGGCAGTAAAATACTATACTTCAAAAATAAATAGTCATGAAGATCTTGAAAATTTGACAACTTACGGTTTTCGTGGAGAAGCCTTGGGATCAATTTGTTGTGTAGCTGAGGTAAGGTAATTTATATTGATTTTCATAATCACAGAGTGGTAGGTAGCATTAGGAGAAAATGAACCCAGTTTTGGCAAAGAGTGTAGAATATACATAACCCAAAATTTATCATTTAAACCATTTTTAAGTGTACAATTCAGTGGCTTTAAGTGCACAAAGCTGTCCCTGCCGTCCATCGCCAGAACTACTTCATTCCAAACTGAAACTCTGTGCCCGTTAAACAGTTAGGTCCCCATTGTCAGTCCCCACCTCCTGTCCCTTGTAACCTCTTTGCTCCTGTCTCTGAATTTGACTAATGGAATCATATAATACCTGTGCTTTCGCATCAGGCTATTTCATTTAGCAAACTGTCTTCAGGGTTCCTGCATGTTGTAACATGTATCAGAATTTTCTTCCGTCCTTCCTAAGGCTGAATGATGTATAAATGTGTAATGTATAAATATGCAAATCATGTTTTATTTATCCTTTTCTGTTGACGGACATTTGGGTTGTTTCCACCCTTTGGCATTTGTGCATAATGCTGCTGAGGATGTGGGTGTGCAAATGTCTTTTGAAGTCTCCGCTTTTGCTTCTTCTGTGTATGTACGCAGAAGTGGAATCGCTGGGTCGCATGGTAGTTCTGTCTGATTTTTTCAGGAAGGGCAAATTATGTTTTATAATGTTAATATTTATATATATTTTTTAAAGATTTTATTTATTCATGAGAGACACAGAGAGAGAGGCAAAGACACAGGCAGAGGGAGAAGCAGGCTCATGCAGGGAGCCCGACATGGGACTCGATCCTGGAACCCCAGGATCACGCCCTGGGTTGAAGGCGGATGCTCAACCGCTGAGCCACCCGGGCTGCCCTAATGTTGATATTTATAAAAGGAAAAAGTAGTTTAGTGACCCACTGGCTTGGGAAAAAACATATTAAATAAAATTAAACTGAATCATTAATTGTAAGCTCTTCTCAGGATTTCCTATACTGAAGTGCATCATGAACCTCTCAGGTTGATGGTTTATGGTAGTAACATTTCCCTGCGTGTACTTGACAATGAAACCCTTGTATTGATAAGCATATCACTGTTTTTTTGTTGTGCTGTGTGGAACCACCCCGGAAATGCCATTCTAGTAAATACAGATAGATTGGGCTCTAGAGATGTGAATCGACTTGATCTAAACCCTAGCGAGTTAGAGGCAGACTGGGTCCCAGAACTTTGCTCTCCTGACCCTGGTTAGGTGCCTTTAATGTTTATAAACTCAGCTCAGTGCCTGACCAACTTGTTGGCATAGTACTAATTACACTTCACTGCCTCTGCACTAGATTTCGTAACTAGTTTGTGGCAAAGCCTGTCTAGAACCTTGATCTGCTCATTTCCATGTGTGTCACTCACTACTCTGGACTAGTTTGTGTTATACTATGTTATTCTGTGTGTTAGGCTCTGTTTTATGGTGTGACAGTATCTGTGTACCATGTGTGCCCACTGGCTACGTATCTCTGCTTCAGCTGGCCGACTATTTGGGTGAGAATGCTCAGGTACAATTAAATGATGGGACTTTACTTACTGTCCAGAAAAGTGGCATGTACATGAGCTACTGTTGCTCTCTCTTCATCCCTTCTTTGGACGTCTGTTTAGTATCTTTGTCTCCCCAGCAGTCATATACTTTCCATGCTTATTATGATCTTCCCTCTTTTCTTGTGCCCTTAGAGTGCTGGCATAGTTTAGGTTTTCTCCACTTTTGTGGAAAGAGTCACAGCTCAGTATTCACTTTTCTCTTTTGGAGCTCTGTAAGGTGATACCTAAGTCATGAAGAAAAACTGTGGATAGGGGGTTGGAGATGTAGTTTAAAGTGGGAAAGTTTGTACTTCTAGTACAGATGTAGACTAGGGGCCCGTGTGTGTTAGGATCCAGATGTTCAGGGGTCTCCTGGGAGGCTCAGTTGGTTAAGAGTCCGACTCTTGATTTTGCCTCATCGTGATCTTACTGCCTTGAGATGGAGCCCCAGCATAGGGCTCTTTGCTGAGCTGAGGGTCTGCTTCAGATTTTCTCTCCCTTTTCCTTTCCCCCTCGTGCCTGTGCACATGCACACACTTGCATGAGCTCTCACTTTCTCATTAAAAAAAAAAAAAAAAAAAAAAGAATCCAGAGGTTCAGACACTGCTAAAGGAGAAAAGGCCTTGTCCTTCCTTAAGTGCATTCTGGTTAAAACCTCTATCCAAAATCTTGAATACCCAGTGCTTCACTATCTGTCTGAGCGCTTGCTTTATTTAGAGTTCAGTGAGTCTTCATATAGATTTTGGGGAAAAACAAGTAGAGGGTACAGCTAACTGGGCATCACCCATCTTTCTCCCTAAAGACTGTATCTGGGAAACTACAGCCTTGGGGTTTTATAGAAAGTGTGTTTTTTTAAATGGGCTCAGATTTGTGCCAGGGAACTTCTTTTTTTTTTTTTTTTTTTTTTTTTTAATTTATTTATTTACGATAGTCACACTCAGAGAGAGAGAGAGAGAGGCAGAGACACAGGCAGAGAGAGAAGCAGGCTCCATGCACCGGGAGCCTGACGTGGGATTCGATCCCGGGTCTCCAGGATCGCGCCCTGAGCCAAAGGCAGGCGCCAAACCGCTGCGCCACCCAGGGATCCCTGTGCCAGGGAACTTCTGAAGCTCCCAGTGCTAGCACATAGTCCAATAAAAATTGGACTCTTGGTAGCTATTTTGGAAATCATGTAATTTATTTGAGAACATAATTATTTGATTTTTTTAGCTGTTGTCCGAACTTGGTAGTCTTTAGGATATATTTTGGAAGAGTATTGTTGAATAATATGTAGTATTTCTGGGTTTTCAAAAATTTTTTTTTTAATTTGAGTGTAGTTGACACAGCAGTGTCAGATGTACAACATAGTAGTTTGACAAGTTCATACATTATGCTGTGTTCACTCCAACTGTAGCTTATGTCTTGATATATATCACTATTATAGTATCATTGACTATATTCCTTATGTTGTGCCTTTTATCCCCATGACTTACTCAGTTCATAATTGGAAGCCAGTATCTCCTTTCACTCAGAGGTGGAATCTACAGGGGAAAAAAACCACCCCACATAAGAATAAACCAAAAGGCATTTCTATATTTTCCATAAGATGTTCATAACCTTTCAGAACTGAAATTGGTTATTATCAGCTTTGTCTACTAGATGGCAGCACAGTACTTTTTTAAAATTCATGGTAATAAGCCATATGATTTATCCAAATCTTTGCTGTAGTTCTGATTTTAAATGGCAGTTTTGCAAGTCTCTGTCTAGTGGTATTCTCTATTTGTTTCTTTCTTTGATTACTTAAGCCCTCTTGATATATTTTGTTTCATTTTTGAGGGATTCAAATGCCATGAGTATACTTAAAATAATTTATCATAATTACAAGAGGAATAAAGGAATTGTCAAACAACCAGAATAATATAAAACTAAATGTTTTAAAAATTATGTTCAGTTTACACATTGTAATGTCAAGTGTTTATCTTACGAAATATTAACAGCATTTTATGTAATCTCTTTTCTTGTAAATCTTTGGCCAAAGCACACGTAGATGCGTGTGTATGTTTTACATATGTGTACTCCAGGTCAAGATACATACTGTGGTGAGCCCCCAAAAGTTCTCCTATGCTGCCTCCCAATAGGTAACAGCTTTCTGACTTCTGTCAGTATATATTAGTTCCACCTGTTGTTGAACTTGATCTAAATGCAGTCTTAAAGTATATGTTATTTTGTCACAGATTTTATGATTTGGGTTTGACTGTTTTCTGAAAACTAAAGCAGTATCAAAAAGTCTAGAACTGGAAGGGATCCTGTAGTCGTGGACCCTGGTTCACTGCTGATTCCCCTGTCGGGACTGAGTACCTGTTCCCCAAGTTGCCAAGTATTGGTGACTGACTGCCCAAAGCTTAGTCTCTGTCTGGAGATTGCCCTCACTTCAGCTGGACAGCAGCTGCATCCAGTGGCTGACTGATGAGGGGTTATAAGCGTGCTGTTCCAGTCCAGAACAACTCTGCCCTGCCATGCAGTCCAGGATGACCCCCTCCCCCCAAAGGTCAGCCGAGCTCTTGTTTGTGACTGCAGAGCCCCACTTCTTTTCTTTCCTCCCAAGTGATCTTGGGAGTGTCCCCAGGGAACTTCCTGCTCACTGGTTTCCCTCAATCTGTGCTGTGGGCCAGCCGCCGTAAAATGTAGGTCTTCTATTGTTGTCTCCTCATATTACTGATGAAGATACTTGGGTCTTGTGATGCCAAATGCCAGGACTTCGTACTCCAGCTTTGAAACATAGTCTAATAATCAGTCCGCTACTATTTAATTGTATGCAGGGTGCTGTGCTAAGTAGTTTACTTTAGAATAACTGTGCACAGCGTAGTAAATGGAATACAAAAATTGTGATCTATATAGGGTCATTTAATGTGACAAAACCGAGAACTCAATTCCAATATCATGAGCTTTTCACAGTAGGTCATGCTGCCTTCTTACCAGTATGGTTAGAGAGGTATATATTAGTTTAGAAATACCTCTTATTAAAATAATGAATATACTCAGGCCTCAGTGGTAAGTTCAATAGATGGTATCAAGGAGTAGTCAAGTTGAAACTTAGGTGGGAGGATTCTGAATAGTATTTCAGAAATACTGTAAGGTCAGTTAGATTTTAAAAAATTGTTATTTAGGAATTACTGTTAATGAGTACTTTTTGGGGAGAAAAATTCATTTTTAAATTTGAGGAATATTTTTCACTCAGAACAAATTTCATATATATAGAAGTTGCATTTTTGGGGTGGCTCAGACTGTTAGTTTCAGCTCAAGTCATGTTCTCACAGCTGTGGGATGAAGCCCTGCATTGGAGTCTGTGCTCAGTGCAGTCTGCTTCAAATTATTTCTCCCTTTCTCTCTCCCTCTCACTCACTGTCTCTCAAATAGATAAAATCTTAAAAAACAACAACAACAACAAAGTTGCATGTTTATTTTAAAGACTCCAATTTATCTTGAAAATCTTTGGGCAGAGATTACATCTACATAATAAAAATTAGTGGTTTGGTTATTTTATCTGCCAAGACTAACTGATGCAGATAAATTTAAAGTCATATTGATGTAAATCATCTCAGAAACAGTAGATTGATGATATGTAACTGGAATATAATTTTGTCATATTGCTAAACAGCTATCATCCAAAATTCTGATTGTTGAAATTATTTTTATTAGATTACTTTAAAGATATTAATTTTAATTATAAAAAAAATTAAGTAGCCTCTTAGCAAAATTGGCTGGAGGAATTTAAAACACATCTAACTCTATATTCTTTATTGATATACTTTAGAAGAATGGGCATCTTTCCTAATTTGTCAATTTTAAGATGACTTCCAGTTTTGTTTTATTTTTAGATTTTATGTATTTATTTGTTTGTTTGTTTATTTGAGATAGAGAACAAGTAGGGGGAGGAGCAGAGGGAGAATCAAACTCCCCACTCAGCAGGGAGCCCACTGTGGGGCTTAATACCAAGTCCCTGAGATCGTGACCCGAGCCCAAGGCAGACAGTAAGCCAACTGAGCCACCCAGCCACCCCTAAAATGACTTCCAGTCTTAGAATTAACTAGTACAAAGGAGTAAAATGTTTTTATACCCACGGAGTATCCTGTTGGGATTTAAAAGTGGAATTACTGCTTTCCTAATTTATAATAGATGTTATCAGACACGAATTGATATGATTTTCTTTAAAATCACATCATCAAGTGTAACTTCTCTTGAAATTTGTTATTTATAGAGCAGTGATACTGACTGGAATGAGCTAGAGATAGTGAAAATTCTGTTTTGACCTGTTTGTAAAATTTTTGTGAAGATTTTGTATATATTCTTACCACATAATAAAACATGTAAAAAAGGTATTTCTTTTAGGTTGACTTTTTACATACATTGTATTAAAAATGATCTTTTTCCCTTCCAAAGAAATGTTTAAGAAAGTCATAAGATTTTTTCAACTGGATTATTTTTTTTTTAAGATTTTATTTATTTATCTATGAAAGACACACACATACACACAGAGAGAATGAGAGAGAGAGGCAGGCAGAGACGCAGGCAGAAGGAGAAGCAGGCTCCACACAGGGAACCCGATGTGGGACTCAATCCTGGGACTCCAGGATCACACCCTGGGCTGACGGCAGGCGCCAAACTTCTAAGCCACCCAGGGATTCCCTCAACTGGATTTTATTTTATTTCATTTTATTTTTTTAAATTTTTATTTATTTATGATAGTCACACAGAGAGAGAGAGAGAGAGAGAGAGAGAGAGAGAGAGGCAGAGACATAGGCAGAGGGAGAAGCAGGCTCCATGCACCGGGAGCCCAACGTGGGATTCGATCCCGGGTCTCCAGGATCGCACCCTGGGCCAAAGGCAGGCGCCAAACCGCTGCGCCACCCAGGGATCCCCCTCAACTGGATTTTAAATGGAGGCTAAATTATACCTTAGTTTTAGGAGAAATACCAAACAGTTTTATTCTCTTAAAATCAGAACAAACTCTGAAAAAAGAATCAGAACCCTAATCTAATTCTCATTCCCAAGTGTTTGAAAAAGAGACTTGGCCAAAGGCATAAAAAGCAGGTTAACTTTTCTGAGTCATTGAGGGTGATAATGATTTGAAGGTCGAATGAAATAATACATATGAAAGTATTTTTGATACAATCATGTTCCCTATAGATGAAAGTTATTTTCACTCTGGACTTGAATGTGAAAAGTAGTATGCACTTCTATCAAGTTGATAAAAATCATCAGACTTGTTCATTTCTTTGTTGGCAGGCAGTATTTCACCTTACTTTTCAAAGTTTGTGCAGACTATTCACCATTTTTGGGAAATCCTTTCTAATAATAGACATTCCTAGGTAAATTCCTTCTATTTCACATAAAAGGTCTTTATTCTATAGTATAAGTTTATTATTTTCTCTTGTTTTTCCCTCTGAAAAAGTAACAGAGCCATTCTCTGCATAACATTCATGTTGACTGATTCATTCATCCACCTTTTAAGTGGCTACAATGTGCTGGGTATTATTCTGATCTATCAAGTTCATTATACATAATTTTGTGATGAGATTACATGATAAGCATGTTTGTTTTTGTTTTACATTCCATTAAACCTCCATGGCTTAAAGGGGGTGGAATGAGAAGCTTTGTCCTTCTGTTTTGAAATTGAAAGTTGGGACTTCCTTATTTGTGGGCTGCCATAGCTGTAAAAAGGTAGGAGGAAGCCCCTAGCATCATTTTGATAGTTTCTCCCTCCTGTTCCTTAGTGTAGGGTACCTCCTGTGTTCTTTAAAGCCATGGTGGTAAAGCTTTAATTAGAATAGGCAAAGGAGTTTTCCAAGCAGTGGGGTATCCTGCTTTCTAAGTGCAGCCTCTTCACAGGTAATAGAACTCTGTAGAAAGGAGAAAAGCCAGAGCCAAGAGTTAGTGTCTTACGGTGAATTATCCAGAAGAAGGTTCTGAAGTCAGAGCTCTTATAGTAGTGTACAAGGATGCGTAGGCAGGCATATTCACACACCGAAAGAAAAAGACACGTCAGTGATCCAGGTAAAATTAATATTTCAGCTGAATCATGAAGACCATTTACCTTAGTTTTCAGTTTCCTATTTCTTTGGCAAAGTATTCATCCATAAGTCAGCCAAAAAGTAAAAAACTTTAGTATAATTACCCTAAATGAATTTTTGTCAAGACAAGATTTTTGCATGAATTAACAGGATGTATCCTAAGTTTTAAATTTAGTTTTATCTAAAACATTGAAAAAATTACACTTATTTAAAGTTCAAATGCTAGTATGTAATGTAACTTGGTGTTAGTATTAAAATTCCTTGAAATTCAATAACTGGACCAAAAAGTCAGTTTTTAATAATTGATACATGATCTGTAAGGTTCTCTGAGAACTTCTAAAAACTTTACGTTTTAAAATAAACTCCTTTTAAAATTCTTAGAATAAATTTATTTAGTTCTCTTGACCACTAGATTGATTCTGCCACAATTCATTAATGTCTCTAGTAAGAAGCACAAGTAATAATCTGTAATATTGGAGATGCATCTGATGGTAGAGTTACTACAGGCTCTAGTATGTTAGCTGCTGCTGAACTAGCACGTTCTAAGCTTGTGCCTGGTCCAAAAAAAGGTTTCCTGCCCAGGACACAGGGTCATATGATGAAATGAACTCTTGAAATACGATTCCTTCCTCTGAGGAACACATTGTATTTCATGAATTTGTGAAACATGCTTCTGTCTTATCCTTCACTGTCTTTCACAATGAATTGCAAAGCATTTCCTATTGAAATAGATTTTCATCGCACCCTACACATTCTAATTTTTAAAAAAATTGTTAGAAAATAATATATTCTATTTTTTGCTTTCTTACAAATACTGCAGTATAACCACTAAGATCCTATTTCCGTTTTAGTATATCAGTTCATCTAGGTTGGAGGATGTTCATTTTTAACATGTTTAAAGGATGAAGAAGCTGATAACTATAAAATGCTTTGAGAGTAGTTAAAACAAAAAGCCATGTAACCTTAACAAAGTATTGGCATCATTTTCATCTTACCATTGCCCTCCCCTTAAAGATGATAGAGTTATCGTTTATTCAGGACCATCTAACAAGCCACTGGTATAGTTAGTACTAGAACTCAGAGTTCCGGGGCTACTTTTGCTCAATCACACCAACTTTAGGTTAGGTGGCTAGGTGGCTAGCCCTTTGGAGAGGAGAAATAGAAATCAGTTGACCTTGGCATTTTTGAGAAGCTGTTGGATAAACGTAGGATTGTTTTTAAAGAGATAATCATAGAATAATTAAATTAGAGGCAAATAAATTTTTTGTAGTTTTTGTTTTAGGCTTGGCCAGAAAAAAATCATTACCGGACAGAACAGAGTTGGGATATAGCAGGGAAGATGAAGATTAGTTATCAGGAAAACTTTTAAAATGATATGACTTTTGAACCATGGAATATATTTTTAGAAGAAGCAGAAGAGTTCTTTAAGATTATATGGAAGCTCACAACTTTGTTTTAGGTGCAGCTTTTTTGGAGAAAGGTTTTTATAGAAATGGCAGCTTGAGGCAGTGCCCCCGGTAGGGGTTTGATGGACGTTACCCTCAGAGAGACTCTAGTAGATCATACTAGTCCGTGAGCTAGAGAAGCCATTTTGGGGTGACTGCTATTTCCTGTATGTTACCCTCATGTTCTCTAGCCATATGGCCTACTGCAAATCAGATCACAGTTAAGATGAGGTAGCAGAACCATCGAATCTTCTGTAGATCCACCTGAATCTAGATGAGTCTCAGCAATGGAGCTGGATCTTTGTGGCTTCTTCCTAAATTACGCAGTCGGCTCTGCTGAGTACAAGAATGGCCAAGAAATACTGCTCCCAATTTTGTGTCATCGGTGCTCCCAAAATGTGTGAGGAGGCTACCTTTTTCTGAATCCACTGTGCTTTCTTAGAACATCCCACTCCCCAAGTGTGGTATTTTCTGATAGTGGAATCATTCATTTACTATTGTTTTACTCTCTTGCTAATCTCACAAAATAAGTAAACAAAAAGCTGTAGGTAAGGGTAGCTCGGAATAATGTAGACATTCTTATTTTTTTTTAAATATTTCATTTATTTGAGAGAGAGAGAGCACAGACAGGGGCAGGGGCTGAGGGAGAGGGACAAGCGGACTTGTCGCCAAGCAGGGAGCCTGAAGCTGGCGCCATCCAGAACCCTGAGATCAGAACCTGAGCTGAAGGCAGATGCTTGACGGACTGAGCCACCCAAGCACCCTAAATGTAGACTTCTTAAATTTATATTTCTGTGCCTAACATCTTAGGAGATATTTTTATGGTCAGTGAAATCCTTTCTTATACATACATGTCTTCAAGCTAAAGTTTTTTCCAATTAATGAAAATTTACATTTAAATCATTCATAAGTTGGTTTTAAGAAAAATTATTCATAAATAAATGTGTACGATTTATATATTTTGTTCTTTCCAATCATTAGCTTGAAAGACAAGTGCAGTTTTTAAAATTTTATTTAAATTCAGTTGATTAACATATATATTATTGGCTTCAGAGGTTGAGATCAGTGATTCATCAGTTTTTTTTTTTTTAAAGATTTTTTAAAATTTATTTATTCATGATAGAGAGAGGCAGAGACACAGGCAGAGGGAGAAGCAGGCTCCATGCCAGGAGCCTGACGTGGGACTCGATTCTGGGACTCCAGGATCGCACCCTGGGCCAAAGGCAGGTGCCAAACCACTGAGCCACCCAGGGATCCCTCATCAGTCTTAAATAATACCCAGTGTGCATCACATCACGTGCCCTCCTTAATATCCATCACTCAGTTACTCCATCCCCTCCCCTCTCCCCACTCCAGGGACCCTATTCGTTCCCTATGATTAAGAGTCTCTTATGATTTGTTTCTCTCTCTGATTTTGTCTTGTTTTATTTTTTCCTCTTTTCCCCCATGATCCTCTGTTTTGTTTTTTAAATTCCACATATGAGTGAGATCATAGGATAATTGTCTTTCACTGATTGACTTTTATTTCACTTAGCTTGAAGTGCAGGTTTATACAGAATATGAAAAAGGAGGGAATTATCTTTTTACAAAAGGATTTTTATAAAACAAGTATATGGTGTCTTTTAAAAGCAAGTTTCTCTAATGTAAATAAAATACTTGGTTTTACAGATATAAGTTATATATTACAAATAGTCATTTCAGATACTGATTTGTGTATGAGTATTTTAACTAAAGTTAAATGCTCAAAATAAAAATATTTTGCCCTGTAAAATAAAAAAAAAATATATATATATATATATATATGGTGCCCTATTATTAGTATAACTAAGGGAATATTACAGAAGTGGTCATAAGAGCTTAACAAGTAAAACTTTTTTCAATCTTAAGTAAATGTATAATTACTATAATCTAATTTGATGATGAAACCACTGCAATACCTAAAATAATATATATATTTTTTTATATTCCAGGTTTTAATTACTACAAGAACTGCTTCTGATAATTTTAGCACCCAGTATGTTTTAGATGGTAGTGGCCACATAATTTCTCAGAAACCTTCACATCTTGGTCAAGGTAAGAGAGTAGCTATGTATCTTTGCCTTTCATGTTTTGTTTATTTTTAAAATACTGTTACTGCTTAAATGCACTGCTTCAGGTTTGGTCTTGATAAAGCCTAGTTTACTTTCAAGTGAATATTCAATCTTTATGTTAGTCACCAATCTCTTAAATACTTAGAGGTGTTCTCAAGAGGAACTGTGTAAAAGACTTAGGACAAAACTATGGATTAGTTACCCTTCTGTAAAAACTGTAAGAGCAATTATTTTACTATTGTTGGATCACTAGTGTCTTCTTTATATGTGAAGGATGATATTTTATTGAAATGCCTAAAACATTGACTTGGTAATCATTGCTAATAAACCATACCATCAAGATACTATGATTAAATAAATAATTAAAATATATTTATTTGTGGAAAACTTCAAATGTATGTGCAATAGAATTGTCTGCCATTGCTCAGTTTCAGCAGTTGTCAACTCATTGCTGATACTGTTTCATCTAATACCCTCACCTACTTCTTCTTTCTGTATTATTTGAAGCAAATAAATATATCAATTATTGTTGTTTGTAATACATTTCTATAGTGTTTTATACACTTGTAATTTTACCACATTTTAATTGACATCTTATATTTTTAAGTTCTGCCACTATTATAAGGCAAAAGAAAATCTCTTACTATTATAAGGAAAAAGAAAAACTCAAGGAGTTTCATGCATCTCCCTTCATGTTTTTCATACTGCTAACTTCTCATAATGGAATGTTTAAAATTGGGAGAATGTTGAAGATATGACCTTAGAGTCATGTTCAAAAGAATTATTTGATCTGAAAGGAACTTGTGTTTTTTTGTTGCTGTTTTCCCTTCTCTTCCAATTAGTATTATAAATTCATTTTTTAATTTTGTGTTTCTGTTGTAATTTATTAAAGTACTATATTTTTTCTGTAGTCTCCTAATTTTAACATTAAAGTATTGGATTTATATTTTTAATGATTACCATTTTTTCATTGAAATATATTTTCTTGTATCTTAATACTGATAACCAGATTCACTTTATTATTTTGTAAATCTTCAAATTAGTTACTAATTATTTATGCTTATTAAGAAATAATATTTTTATACCCACATAAAGGAAAGAGTTAATAAGAACACCTCAGAAAACACTTTTTTCTCATTTATTCAGTTAATAAAAATGAGCTCATTTAGTAGGTGTTTAATTTGATATATAATAATACTGTACATATTTCAATTAAAAATAATAGACTGTGATTATTTTATGTATTGAAGATTAGGAAAGAGAAAGCATATTTTTTTAATATGGTCCCTTTCTAGAAATGCTCTAATAACCCCAATTTTTAGGAGTTCACATTAAGAAACCATTAGGAGATATTTGAGTGGCTATCCAGTAGAGTACTTTGAAGTAATCTAGTCACCTTATAAAACTTGAATGTATTTATTTTTATCTTAGTAGTATCCAATCTAATCTGGATGGCCTGTTACTCTGTATCACTCATACTCCTCATGCTTTCCTATGTTCATCTCCATGGGAACTGTGAGAGAGCAATATTTAAATATGGATCCCTCTGATCTTTGCCCATTTGCTGATTGATTTCTTTTTTTTTCTGACCTGTCTTCTACTTTCATTGAGATTAGGTATGCATAAAGAATTTCTGCAGCCAATAAATGAACCTTTTTATAAAAAAGCATATTCCTTTTATCTTGAGAAACAATATACTTGGAAGGTCATGTTGTAAAACTAGTAAATGCCTTTCATGATTCATTGTTATCTCCTCTAATTATAGGTGATTGGCTTGAAAAGCAACAATCAAGCTCTTGTTTCAAATTGTTATAGATGGGCATGTTATAGAAATCTGTAAACACTTTCAGAAGCCTTTTTACATTCATATTGCCCTAGTGCTGATAGTTTTTGAGTGATTAAATCACAGACTCACATTTCACCACCAGCTGTCATTCAACTTCCATTTAAATATTTTCTGTGTAAGATAAAACTACAGTACAACCATCCTAATTAAATACCTGTACATTTAGGGTTCTTGTAGATTAATTTCTGCAGTGGTATGAAAATCCTTGCTTAGCAGTTACTCCTCATGTCATCTGATTGGATAATGACACCTGGAGACAGCCTAACTGTCCCTAGATGTAGGGACAGCTTACAGCAAAATCTTTTTTAGGCATTGGAAAATCTGTTACCTCTTTAAAATATATATATTTAAAATGTTTAAAAATAGTTTACTAGAGATTCCAGTTCTGGTTTTTCTGGGTGTAGGTATTTGTTTTATGGATTACTTTAGCCATTTAAAATGATATACGTGCTTAACAGTATGTCATTTTAAATTGCCCTTCTGTTCACTTCTATTTTAAGACATTTTAAAAATCAACAATGTAAAAGTAAGTCCCCAGCTTTTATCAGTAACTTACTAAATTATTTGTTTTAATCCTATCTTTTTTCTTTCACTACTTCTGTTTCTTTTACCCTAATCAGTATAAGCTTTCTAAATTGATTTACCCTCCTGGACAAGTTCTTTTAACACCTCCTAGTACTTCTGCCTTAGGAATTTCTCAGATATCAAAAGTGGTATATTTAAACTAATCAGGGTAGTTCCCTTTCCTTACCCTGTTATTAGAGTAGAGCATCATGTTCTTTTAAAATCCCTGCTAGGTATGATTGTGCATGTATTGAAAGATTTTTTTCATCTGGAGAATGAACTTTACTCATTAAATGGTTTAAGAGGAGTTTAATATATTCAAGTAACTGTACCTCTTTACATTAGGAATATAAATAGCTGCATTTATAAGTGGCATAACATAGGGTCATGTAAAAATATAACAGGGAGCATACTATAGGACTGCAGTTTAATTCTGGTAGAATGTGCTAAAGTTAGAGAGGTGAGCTGTTCTTTTGTAAAATATGATAGTATACTAGGGCCTCCTCCCTATTGGCCAAAATGACTAGGTACTTTTATTAAGGGTACACATTTAATTTAGAAACAGCAAAGTTTTCTGTCATTAAGTTTTTGTTCAAACATATATAATTCTTGGCTGAGTAGTAATTCTCAGTTCGCTCTGATAGAACATCTTCGCTGCTGAAGCAATTTATTAGTTAATATATGGATTAATTGTAGTGTGGTCCTTCATGTATAACATATGTTTAAAAACCGACAGGTATCTTTTCTTTTCATAAACACATTTATATTTTGCTTTTCTGATTTCTGCCTCCTTTTCTTCCCACTGTCTGTCCACAGCTACAATATATGCCATTAAATTTGTCATAGCTAGTGAAGAACACAGATGCATTAAAGGAACTCACGGAGTAGTGGAGAACACAGTTGACTAAATAACGACAGCAAAAAGAAGCTGTCAGCTGCCTAGAGGAAGGTTAGGGAGTTTTTCAGAAAAGTTATCATTTGAGTTTGAAGATGATAGGGAAGAAGGGCTGGGAGTTTAACCTTGCTGCAAGAGAATGATGAAAAAAAAAAAAAAGAGAAGAATGATGAGGGGAAAGAGCACATACTTTTAAAAACTTGTATTTTATTTTTTATTTTTTAATTTTTATTATTTTTTAAAGATTTTATTTATTCATGAGAGACAGAGAGAGAGAGAGGCAGAGACACAGGCAGAGGGAGAAGCAGGCTCCATGCAGGGAGCCCGATGTGGGACTCGATCCCGGGTCTCCAGGATCACGCTCCGGGCCAAAGGCGGAGCTAAACTGCTGAGCCACCCGGGCTGCTCTTGTATTTTTTTTTAAACCCACTGAAGAACTATGTCACAAATAAGACAAATACCATATGATTTCGTCCATATGTGGGATGTAAGAAACAAAACAGATGAACATAGTGGGGAAAAAAAGAGAGAGGCAAGGGCAGCCGGGTGGCTCAGCAGTTGAGCATCTGCCTTTGGCTCCGGTTGTGGTCCCAGAGTTCCAGGATCGAGTCCCGCATCGGGATTCCCCTGCAGGGAGCCTGCCTCTCCCCCTGCCTGTGTCTCTGCCTCTCCCTGTGTCTCTCATGAATAAATAAATAAAATCTCAAAAAAAGAGAGAAAGAGAGAGAGAGAGAGGCAAACCATAAATCAGACTCTTTACCATACAGGACAAATTGAGGGTTGCTGGAGGGAAAGTGAGTGGGTGGTTGGGTTAAATAGGTGATGGATATTAAGAAGGGCACTTGTGATGAGCACTGGGTGTTGTATGTAAGTGATGAATCACTAAATCTTAATACCTGAAACTAATATTATGCTACATGTTAACTGGAATTTAAATGAAAACTTGTGGGAGGGTGGTAGGAAGAATAAGTTCAAGAGAAAAATAACCCCTCCTAGACGAGAAGAGACTGGTGTGCCTACTTCTATCCCTGGGAGTATTAACCGACTTTGGGGGCATAGGTGGGCAAAGGAACAAGTCTGTTGTGAGTAAGGGATCTTTTATAGGTCTGGAAGAAACCAGCTGAACTTTTAGCAGCCGCATGTGAGCTGACATGACAGATTGGAGGATGGGAATCCTCAAACACAGCGCTGGTTCACCCCAGATGCTAAATCTCATCAGGACTTCTGCTGAGTAAGAGTAGTAAAGAAAATTGGGTCTGAGCTAGAGAGACAGAGATCTTAAAGTCTTGTAGTGCTTAGATCCCAAAGCCTTGCTAGAGGAAAAGACCTGGTTCCATCCTTAAGACATTTGAAACTGAAAGTGAACTTGAGCTAAATAAAGGGACAGCTCAGCTTCAACCCAGATACATTCCTAATTTATATTGAAGAGATCCTCTTGTCACTCCAGCTGCTTGAGAGAGGAAATGAAGTGCCTTGTCTGAGGGAAATATTTACTTTAGTATTTATTTTTCATTTGTATGCAATGTCTGGCAAAAACAAAAATATTGAGCAACATAAAGGATAATGGGACCTGTAATCAAGAGAAAAAAAATAGTTGATATAAGCAAACACAAACATGATCTAGATGTTTGAATTAGACAAGAACTTAAACAATTACGCTAGAGAATTTAGAGGGAAAAATTGTTAAAATTGGTAATAAGATGGAGAATTTCAGCAGAGAAATGAAACTCTAAAAAAAGAACCAAGTGAAATTTCTAGAACTGAAAGTAAAAATTTGTACTTCTTTACAACCAACAGCCACTGAAACTTTTTAGGTAGAAGGCAAATATATTATTTACAGAATTAACCAGGAGAACCTTGTAACTTTTACCATAAATTATATCTTGTAAGAAATGTCCTCTTGAACTAAATTTTTTTTTTAATTTTTATTTATTTGTGATAGTCACATAGAGAGAGAGAGAGGCAGAGACATAGGCAGAGGGAGAAGCAGGCTCCATGCACCGGGAGCCCGACATGGGATTCGATCCCGGGTCTCCAGGATCGCGCCCTGGGCCAAAGGCAGGCGCTAAACCGCTGCGCCACCCAGGGATCCCTGAACTAAATTTTGAAGGAAGGAAAGGGACTTGACATAGATTTGAGAGAGATTTTTAGTATAGAATGGATAGGCCTAGAAGAATTAAGCACTAAGGGGTAGAAGGAAGAATCCGTTAAGTCTAGAATATCTATCTGCCTTGGGAAGGTTGGATGTCAGTGCCCATATGAGAAAGAGAATAGGTGTAAGTAGCAGACTCAAGGGGGAAAATAAAGAGTTCAGGTCTGAGCATGGTTGGTTTGAGGGGGCTTCGGAACATCCAGTTTATATGTAACTTGAATGCCGTGGGTCCAGATATATACTTTAGTCCATTCTAAGATGCATGTTCTGTCACATTCTGACATCTTTGAAAACAAGTTGTGGCTTATAATTAATGCCCCCTCCCCAGATCCTTTTTGGACAGGGAGTTTTGTGTATTATTGGTAATTCATGTGTTGATTGCAGGAATAAACAATAGTTTCAGAAATAATTTCCTGCAAAACAACAAATACTGTATGAGACCTAAAAAGAGAAAATAGACATAAGTGAAAAAAGCTGGGTTACGTACAGAGGGATTGCTATCACATGCTTCAGTTGAAAATGAAGACACCAGAGGAAATTGCCATACCTGTGGGGATAAAACAAATGTCTAAGCAGTGACAGGCTGGTGTGACCAGTCCACGTGTTGCACAAGACTGTTGTTAAGGCATTGAATTGTATCATGATTTAATTGCCATGTTTTTCTTTTTCAGAGATTGATAAAAGTGTGGTGTTTCTTACAACTTTTATCTAAAGAGTCATTGGCATATAGGTAGTAGTTGAAGTTTTCAGCCTTTCTCATTTCATTCACAGTAAGAAATACATTGAAATAGCAAACTAGTTCATGCAAATCTAATCAAAGCAAAAAATTCTTGATATAGTGTATACCCTTAGAATGTGTGATGTACTCTGTTTTCTGTTCTTGTTTAGTCTATTTTAGACTTTTTTTTACTTTTTAAAAAAGTGCTAGTTGCTATACAGCAAATCAGTAATTCTCAACCAAGGGTAATTTTGCCTCCCATGAGACATTTGGCAATGTGTGGAGACATTTTTATTTATCATGACTGGGTTGAGTACTGCTGGCATCTAGTGGGTAGAAGCCAGGGATGCAGCTACATAGCCTGCAACGCACAGGACAGCCCCCTAAACAAACGCTGGTAGTGCCAAGGTTGAAAAACTTTACATGAAATTTATTTTTGATTCCTCAGTGCTTTCTCAATGCTGGCAGTACATTTATTAGAATCACATAAGGAGATTGATTTACTAAATCCAGATTAGCTGGTGACTGGTAGTTTTAAAAGTTCCTCAGTATTTGAAAAACATAAATTTATAGTACAGTCATGAGAAAATATACAGTTCTAATTTCATGTGTTGTTTTTTTTTTTTGTGTTGTTTTTTTTTTAACAAAAGCTGATTATTAAACTGATATGTAAGCAGTATAATTTTTTTACCATTATTTAACTTTTTAAATAACTTGACTAATAAAATCCTTGTGTTAGATTATCCTGTGTTTTGAATATTTGTTGTTTAGAAGATGGAATTAAACCAGGCAGTTAGATATTATTTCAGGCAATAATTTTTTTTATGGAGTAATAACGGCTACCATATTTGCCTTATACCACCTATATGTTGTATTTCAAGGTGCAGAATAAATGTCATTCCCAGGTTGTTTGAGTATCAGCAGATTTCTTAAGATACGACATTCTAGTGAGCCCATGTTTTTCTTCTGTGGTAGAAATGAGATTATTCTTGTTTAGATTACACAGAAGAGATCATACTTAGCCAGGCCAGTCCGAGTATAAATAGAAGAGTCTTGCAAAGGATCAGCCACCTTTGGGTTCCCAGGGTTGGGAGAGGACCAGCCCTCAGTGATAGGAGTTAAATACTGGTTGTATATAGATTTAAAAGATCTGTGAAGTTCTTTTCGTACCTAATATGCCTTCCTTTTATCTGCCAACAGGTACAACTGTAACTGTTTTAAAATTGTTTAAGAATCTACCTGTAAGAAAGCAGTTCTATTCAACTGCTAAAAAATGTAAAGATGAAATAAAAAAGGTCCAGGATCTCCTCATAAGCTATGGTATACTTAAACCTGAGTTAAGGATTGTGTTTATACATAACAAGGTAAGCTTTATTACGCTTCTATAAGATTTTTTAGTATGTGATGTTATAAAGGGACAATGTATTTTATATTAATCAGTTATGTAAAGTCTTCTTGCAAAAATTTGCTCACATTTGTTTAGTTTTATCTTTATTATACGAAGAGCATCTTTACTTTATCTGATATTTAAGTGAAATCTGATTGAACCTTTCATTTCTTAATTTCTAAGATCAGTGGTTCTGCCAGTAGACATTCAAGAAGTGTTTGAGTACTTCCTAAATATGAAGATGAGTAAACCATGTTCTGCTCCTTTAAGGAGTTCACAATTTAGTGACATTTTTCACCTTCCATTTTATATATATATATATATTTTAATAAATATATATATATTTATTCATTTTTAAGATTTAATTTACATATTCATGAGAGACACTAGGCACAGAGAGAAGTGGGCTCCCTGCATCACCTTCTATTATAAACTTTTTTCTTTGGAAGAGTTTTTCTTTTTTTTTTAAGGAAACTACCTCATTTCTTCTCACTTTTCAAAGTGAGGATGATTAAGAAATTCTTGTTGCTTGATGAATTTTAGTGGAAAGAAAAGTTAACATATTTTCTGATTATCTGTTTTTCATAAAATTACACGTATACACTTGAAATACTTAATTAGAGGAGAGCAGAACCACACAGCAGAAGTGTGGAACTCTGATGGGGTGTTGAGAGTTAACGCTTATTGAGGGCCTGTGCTGTACTACCTCATATCCTTGCTGCATTAAACTCCTGAAATAGGGATCCCTGGGTGGCTCAGTGGTTTAGTTCCTGCCTTTGGCCCAGGGATTGATCCTGGGGTCCCGGGATCGAGTCCCGCATCGGGCTCCCCGCATGAAGCCTGCTTCTCCCTCTGCCTGCTTTTCTCTGTGTGTGTCTCTCTCTCATGGATAAATAAATAAAACCTTAAAAAAAAAAAAAAAAAACAACTCCTGTAATGCAGCAACAAATAAGTGACATAGATGTATTAATTTGCTGTTGTCCTTTGAACTAAACTTAGAGGGGTTTAATACTTTGTGTCTCACAGCTACTGAATTATTGAGATGGGATTTGAAACTTAACATGCCTACAGAATTAGGCTCTTTACACTCTGCCCTGTTTTTCCATTTCAATGCTAGGTTACATTTATATAGTTCTGTTCCAGGTTCCAGAACACTTGTAATAGCTTTATAAGTTAGGCAGCATCCTCGATTTGTATGAGGAACCTGAAGCTCAGAGTAATCAAAGAAATTGTTGTATATTTTATGATAATTAATAGTACGGAGGTCAGAACCCTTTTTCATCCAGTTGCCTTTCTACTCTATTCTGTTTACTTGTTATTAAGATGATTCTGTGTTAAGCCAAGCTGTGGGAGAATATTTATGATCAAAATCTCTCATCGTCTTAAAAAAACAAAAAAGAAAGAAAAACATTAAGATTAGTCAGCCACCTGTTCCTGTGGCCCGAGAGCTCAACCACATGATACCTTGAGATCTCTTCCAGCTGTACCATGCGGTGATTCCTCAGGATGTTGATGGACGGAGGCTCGTCCTGTAGTATAAATAACCCCATGACCTCTTGATCCAGAGGACACTTAGCAATTAAAAGGTAAATGTGCCCAAGTTAAAAAAAGATCAAGGACAGAAGAGTCAGTGATCAGGAAGGGAAAACATGTGGAAAAAGGTAAAATATGAAGATAGGAACTATATATTTTTAAAAGAACAACAACTATAAAGAGAAAGGTTTTGAGTATGAGAAAATAGAATAGAACAAGATTTCTGCTTCATGTAATGGAAGTGAGTATTTAAAATCAAATTCATATTTTCTGAGTTTTGGATAAGTTTATGTAGATTTTTCCCAACCACTATAAGATCATCAGTGTAGGAATTATCTTTTGAGAATGGAAAGTAGTATTTTCTAAAATGCTGCATTTTATTATTTTTGGAGGACAGCACATCTGAACTGATATTGAACAAACACAAGTCCCTTGATAGCCTTCAGTAATTTCAAATGCAATTCAAACCCTGGAGTATGTCGAGAGTATTATACCATGAAAGTAATGTATGATTATAAAAAATTTTATAGTAAAATTAAGTATTAGCTATTGTTATACAAGGAAATCAAGGACTAAATTAGAATAAGCAATCTGTCTTCCAGGTTTTTTTCTCTTAGCACAAATTATTGTTCCATGCTTTTATTTCTTGCTAGTACTGTTGTGCCTCAAATGTTGAAATATATTGTTAAACCTCCCAAAATAGCAATGGCACATGTCATAAATCTCTTTGAACATTGAGTCCTGCTCCGCTCTTGGCCTTTTTCTTTTGAACATGTTTATCATTCTTTATGTGTTTTTCTGAAGAATTTTTTGCCTTTGCCTAAAATTTAAACATGACTATATTGACATCTTTTTTTGGAATTTTTTTTCTTCTTTAGAAAAAAACAATCATATTGCACATAATATGAGAAGTACTATTGCTATTTTGACATCTTGGATTAGATAGTGTTCCTTCTTTTTATGAAGGTTTAACCTGCCAAGACATTCTTTGAATACTGATAATGTTGATGTTCTTGCCAGTATGGTTATGTTAGAAAGAGGTATTTTTCTTCTTTCATCACCATGTTCCTTGAAAGCATATTGAATAATGAGACAGCCAAAGGGAAATAATTTACAAGTGGATTCAGTGACTTTATTTAAAGTAGATATTTGGAGAAATTGCTAGAGCCATTCCTTAAAAAGCACTATAGTCTTCAGCTTTCGTTATAATAACTGAATTCCTGTGAGGTCCTGCTGTGTATATTTTCACTTATAAAGTAGTTATTTCCTAAAATTAAAAGTTTTTCTCAATGTGATAATATGTGAAACTAATTTAGTATTCTAGCTCTTTGATATGTGCATGGATAGTTTGGTAGACAACTAGTTCAGAACATAATGTTAAATTGTGATTTCAAATAGGGGATACTTTCATACTTCATACTTTCTGAGTTTTGTGAATATTTTCTTCTGCCGAAAATACTATCTGTGGTTTAAAATATAGTTTTGAATTGAATTTTATCTTGATAATTAGAGGCCCACTGTATTGCAAAAGCTGACTTGAATTATCACTGATACAAGGTTTTAACTGTTACGAGAGAAGTAATTTAAGGAATGACTTTCCACCTACCTATTCCACCTCCTTGTTAGAATCAGTTTATTTTTGAGGTCTGGAAGAATGACGACAATGCTTTCAAAAGTTGAGTATCTGGCAACAATCAATCTGGGAAGAGGCAGGCTCTTAGCAGGGGACAGAAACCCAGTAAAGTAGCTGTGGAGATTTGGTAGTGAGTGTAGTGACTTCCTCTCTTGATGTACTTCTCTAGCTGTCTAGGAGAGAAACTCTGGGGTAGTGCCTGAAGATTTGGGAGGAAGTGTGTGACCAAGAATAATTGAAAAAAAGTGGGGAACACATTTATTAAATTATAAACTGACTATAAAAACATAGTAGCCTATAATCTGTATCCCCAACATTCATGATATTCTCTTTGTTCATTTTATTCTTTTTTTGCATCTTTTGGCCTTTTTTATATCGTTAAATGTCTCAGTTTTGTTTCAGCTGTACCATATGAGGAATCAAGAGAAAGTCCACAGTTGGACCAGCATTAAAGGGTGACCCCCCCACCCCGCCCTCATGTCCCAAGCAAGGTTATGGAGGCAGTATAGTCAACAAGAAATTCCAGTTCAGGATTGTGGTTCAGATGCCCTTTCCTTATGAAAAAATTATTTTTCTACTTCCAACCTTGAAAGTTCGGATGGGTTTTGTTTTATTTTGGTTTTTTAATTAACAACAGTGGAGCTCTATTCAAATATAGTTTTAAGCTTAGCTTGAAGCTATCAATCTTGATTGGTTGGTTGGTTAGGGTTTTGTGGGGTTTTTTTGTTTTTGCTCCTTGAAAATTCATGATATCTACATTTTTAAGATGTTTCTCATATTCTGTTATATTCATTTTTTCACTTTTCACCTAATTTCTGTGAACTATTATACAGAAAAGATGAGACACAGATGTCACATTTTACTATAATTTATTTATGATTCTGTTGTTTAGCCATTCTATTGAAGGGTCTCTGTATTTGTCCCCTTCCCCAGCAAGACATAGTTATAACATTGTTTGCATGTTTCTATTATGTCAGTTTTGTTTGTTACAGTGATTTGCATCCTGTCTCCCCTTCTCAGTAGACTTTTGTGGGAGGTAGAGCTGCATATTCATATTCCCCTTAATACTCAGTGCATAGTGCAGAGTAAAATACTAATGAAATAGGTGGTGCTAAAATAAAAATCACATAAATTTATAATTTTGAACACTCTGGCCTTTTAGACCTTTCTCATATTATATAAAATGAATTACTTTGAGGATTCATCCTTTTGGATTCTCACGTGTCCTCTTTTTACAGAGTATATTCTCCCTTGTACAGATATATACTATTCTCGTCTGTTTCTTTTTCCTGGCGAGTAAGTTATCGATATGTCTTCATTAGAACTAGTCCGGAAATATATAAAGACTGCGTGGATGGGACAGTGGGGACAAAGGTTGACAGGAACCTGGTCTTTAAGAGCCATCAATTTATGTTGTTGCTATTACCTTAGTTAAATGGAACTATGTGTAATTCCTTTACGGATCTTCTAACCAAATACATCTTATATATTTACTATTTATCCCAATTTATTTCCCTAATACAGTAGACTTCTCTTCTGATTAAGATCCATAGAACTCTGCACAAACCTAGCTGTTTTTGAGCTTAGGCCTGTAGAAGTTGATACCTAAGGCCCTTTTTCAATAAATTCTTTTTTTTTTTTTTTAAGATTTAAAAAAAAATTTTTTTATTGGAGTTCTGTCTGCCAACATATAACACCCAGTGCTCATCCCACCCAGTCCCCCCCAAGTGCCTGTCACCCAGTCATCCCATCCCCCAGCCTACCTCCCCTTCCACTACCCCCTTGTTCATTTCCCAGAGTTAGGAGTCCCTCATGCCTTGTCTCCCTCTCTGATATTTCCCACTCATTTTCTCTCCTTTCCCCTTTATTCTCTTTCACTATTTCTTATATTCCCCATATCAGTGAAACCATATAATGTTTGTCCTTCTCCGATTGACTTATTTCACTCAGCATAATCCCCTCCCGGTCCATCCATGTCAAAGCAAATGGTGGGTATTCATCCATCTAATGGCTAAGTAATATTCCACTGTATACATAGACCACATCTTTATCCATTCATCTTTTGATGGACATTGAGGCTCCTTCCACAGTTTGGCTATTGTGGACATTGTTGCTAGAAACATCGGGGTGCAGGTGTCCTGCTATTTCACTGCAGGGTAAATCCCCAGCAGAGCAATTGCTGGGTCGTAGGGTAGATCTACTTTTGACTCTTTGAAGAGTCTCCACGCAGTTTTCCAGAGTGGCTGCACCAGTTCACATTCCCACCAACAGTGCAGGAGGGTTCCCCTTTCTCCACATCCTCTCTGACATTTGGTGTTTCCTGTCTTGTTAATTTTCCCCATTCTCACTGGTGTAAGGTGGGATCTCATTGTGGTTTTGATTTGTATTTCCCTGATGGCCAGTGATGCGGAGCATTTTCTCATGTGCTTGTTGGCCATGTCTAGGTCTTCCTCTGAGATTTCTGTTCTGTCTTGTGCCCATTTCATGATTGGCTTGGTTGTTTCTTTGCTGTTGAGTTTGATAAGTTCTTTATAGATCTTGGATACTAGCCCTTTATCTGGTATGTCATTTGCAAATATCTTCTCCCATTCTGTAGGTTGTCTTGTAGTTTTGTTGACTGTTTCTTTTGCTGTGCAGAAGCTTTTTATCTTGATGAGGTCCCAATAGTTCATTTTTGCTTTAGTTTCCTTTGCCTTCATAGATGTATCTTGAAAGAAGTTGCTGTGACCAAGTTCAAAAAGGGTGTTACCTGTGTTTTCCTCTACGATTTTGATGGACTCTTGTCTCACATTTAGATCTTTCATCCAGTTTGAGTTTATCTTTGTGTCTGGTGTCAGAAAATGGTCTAGTTTCATTCTTCTGCATGTGGATGTCCAATTTTCCCAGCACCATTTATTGAAGGGACTGTCCTTTTTCCAGTGGATAGTCTTTCCTGCTTCGTCGAATATTAGTTGACCATAGAGTTGAGGGTCCATTTCTGGATTCGCTATTCTGTTCCATTGATCTATGTGTCTGTTTTTGTACCAGGACCACACTGTCTTGATGACCACAGCTTTTGTAGTACAACCTGAAATCTGGCATTGTGATGCCCTGAGCTATGGTTTTCTTAATATTCCCCTGGCTATTCGGGGTCTTTTCTGATTCCACACAAATCTTGAAATGATTTGTTCCAACTCTCTGAAGAAAGTCCATGGTATTATGATAGGGATTGCATTTAAATATGTAAATTGCCCTGGGTAGCATTGACATTTTCACAATATTAATTCTTCTAATCCATGAGCCTGGAATATTTTTCCATCTCTTTGTGTCTTCCTCAATTTCTTTCAGAAGTGTTCTGTAGTTTTTAGGATATAGATCCTTTACCTCTTTGGTTAGATTTATTCCTAAGTATCTTACGCTTTTGGGTGCAATTGTAAATGGGATTGACTCCTTAATTTCTCTTTCTTCAGTCTCATTGTTAGTGTACAGAAGTGCCACTGATTTCTGGGCATTGACTTTGTATCCTGCCACACTGCCAAATTGCTGTATGAGTTCTAGCAATCTTGAGATAGAGTCTTTTGGGTTTTCTACATATAGTATCATGTCATCTGCGAAGAGGGAGAGTTTGACTTCTTCTTTGCCTATTTGAATGCCTTTTATTTATTTTTGTTGCCTGATTGCTGAAGCTAGGACTTCTAGTACTACGTTGAATAGCAGTGGTGAGAGTGGACATCCCTGTCTTGTTCCTGATCTTAGAGGAAAGGCTCCCAGTGCTTCCCCATTGAGAATGATATTTGCTGTGGGCTTTTCATAGATCGCTTTTAAGATGCTGAGGAATGTTCCCTCTATCCCTACACTGTGAAGAGTTTTGATCAGGAATGGATGCTGTATTTTGTCAAATGCTTTCTCTGCATCTCTTGAGAGGATCATATGGTTCTTGTTTTTTCTCTTGTTGATATGACCTATCATGTTGATTGTTTTATGAGTGTTGAACCAGCCTTGCATCCCGGGGATAAATCCCACTGGGTCATGGTGAATAATCTTAATGTATGGTTGGATCCTCTTGGCTAGTATCTTGTTGAGAATTTTTGCATCTGTGTTCATCAGGGATATTGGTCTAGAATTCTCCTTTTTGGTGGGGTCTTTGGTTTTGGAATTAAGATGATGCTGGCCTCAAAGAGCAAGTTTGGAAGTATTCCATCTCTTTATATCTTTCAGAACAGCTTAGGTAGAATAGGTATTATTTCTTCTTTAAATGTTTGATAGAATTCCCCTGGGAAGCCATTTGGCCCTGGACTTTTATGTCTTGGGAGGTTTTTGATGACTGCTTCAATTTCCTCCCTGGTAATTGGCCTGTTCAGGTTTTCTACTTCTTCCTGTTCCAGTTTTGGTAGTTTGTGGTTTTCCAGAAATGCATCCATTTCTTCTAGATTGCCTAATTTGTTGTTGACATATAGCTGCTCATAATATGTTTTTAAAATTGTTTGTATTTCCTTGGTATTGTTTGTGATCTCTATTCTTTCATTGATGATTTTATTAATTTGAGTCTTTTTTCTTTTTAAGAAGGCTGGCTAGGGGTTTATCTATCTTATTAATTCTTTCCAAGAACCCACTCCTGGTTTTGTTGATGTGTTCTGCAGTTCTTCTGGTCTCTATTTCATTGAGTTACGCTTGAATCTTTATTATCTTTCTTGTTCTGCTTGATGTAGGTTTTACTTGCTGATCTTTCTCCAGTTCCTTTAGGTGTAAGGTTAGCCTTTGTATTTGTTTTTTTCCAATTTTTGAGGGAGGCTTGTATTGTGATGTTTTTCCCTCTTAGGACTGCTTTTATTGTATCCCAAAGATTTTGAACCGTTGTATCTTCATTTTCATTAGTTTTCATGAATCTTAATTCTTCTCTAATTTCCTGGTTGACCCATTCATCTTTTCGTAGGATGCTCTTTAACGTCCACGTATTTGAGTTTCTTCCAAATTTCTTCTTGTGATTGAGTTCAAGTTTCAAAGCATTATGGTCTGAAAATATGCAGCAGACAATCCCAATCTTTTGGTATCATTTCAGACCTGATTTGTTACCCAATATGTGGTCTATTCTGGAGAAAGTACCACGTGCACTTGAGAAGAATGTGTATTCAGTTGCATTCGGATGCAAAGTTCTGTATATATCTGTGAAATACATCTGATCCAGTGTATCATTTAAGGCCCTTCTTTCTTTGGTGATGTTGTGCTTAGAAGAGCTGTCATTTGCAAAAAGTGCCGTGTGGAAGTCTCCCAGTATTAGTGTATTATTATCTAATAGGTCTTTACTTTGGTTATTAATTGATTGATATACATACTTGGTAGCTCCCACATTAGGGGCATAAATATTCATGATTGTTAGGCCTTTTGTTGGATAGCCCCTTTAAGTATGATATAGTGTCCCTCTTCATCTCTTACTACAGTCTTTGGGATAAACTTTTATTTATCTGATACGAGGATTGCTACCCCAGCTTTCTTTTGAAGACCATTTTTTTTTTATTTATTCATGATAGACAGAGAGACAGAGAGAGAGAGAGAGAGAGGCAGAGACACAGGCAGAGGGAGAAGCAAGCTCCATGCTGGGAGCCCGACGCGGGACTCTATCCCGGGACTCCAGGATCGCGCCCTGTGCCAAAGGCAAGCGCCAAACCACCGAGCCACTCAGGGATCCCCTTTTGAAGACCATTTGAATGGTAAATGGTTCTCCATCCTTTCATTTTCAGGCTGGAGGTGTCCTTAGCTCCAAACTGAGTCACTTGCAGACAGCATGTAGATGGGTCTTGCTTTTTTATCCAGTCTGAAACCCTGCGCCTTTGATGGGATCATTTAGCCCATTCACGTTAAGAGTAACTATTGAAAGATAGAAATTTAGTGTCATCATAATACCTATTCAGTCCCTGTTTTTGTGGATTATTTCTTTGCACTTCCTCTTTTACAGAGTTCCCCTTAATATTTTTTGCAGAGCTGGTTTGGTGGTCACAGATTCTTTCAGTTTCTGCCTATCTTGGAAGCTCTTTATCTTTCCTTCTAGTCTTTTTGTTTTTTTTAAAGATTATTTATTTATTTATTTATTCATGAGAGATACAGGCAGAGGGACAAGCAGACTCCATGCAGGGAGCCCATCGCACAACTCGATCTGTGTCTCCAGGATCAGGCCCAGGACTGAAGGCAGCGCTAAACTGCTGAGCCACCCGGGCTGCCCTCTCTCCTATTCTGAATGAGAGCCTTGCTGGATAGAGTATTCTTGGCTGCATGTTCTTCTCATTTAGGACCCTGAATATATCCTGCCAGCCCTTTCTGGCCTGCCAGGTCTCTGTGGAGAGGTCTGCTGTTAATCTGATATTTCTCCCCATATAAGTTAAGAATCTCTTGTCTCTTGTTGCTTTAAGGATTTTCTCTTTATCTTTGGAATTTTCAAGTTTCACTATTAAATGTCAAGGTGTTGAATGGTTCTTACTCATTTGGGGAGGAGACCTCTCTATCTCCTGGATCTGAGTGCCTCTTTCCCTCCCCCAGATTAGGGAAGTTAAGTTCTCAGCTATGATTTGTTCTAATATGCTTTCTGGCCCTCTGTTCTCTCGGCATTTTCTGGAACCCCAATTATACGTAGATTCTTCCTTCTGAGCCTGTCATTTATTTCCTTTAGCCTTTCCAGATGATCTCTTAATTGTTTTTCTCTTTTTTACTCAGCTTCCTTCCTTGCCATCAACTTGTCTTCTGTGTTGCTCTCTCTTTCTTCTACCTCATTAACCCTCATTGTTAGGAACTCCAGTTTGGATTGCATCTCATTTATTTTTAATTTCGGCCTGATTAAATCTAAATCTGCAGTGACAAAGTCTCTAGAGTCCTTTATGCTTTTTTCCAAAGCCACCAGTAGCTTTATAATTTCAGTAGCTTCTAAAGCTTTCTGACATCAAATTGTAATCCATATTTTGTAACTCAGGGGCAGAGAGTAGTTTCTGGTTCTTTTCTGGTGAGTTCTTCCTTCTACTCATTTTGTTCAGTGCATAGTGGCTGTATGAGCAGGCTAAGTCCCAAATTTCAACCACAACCAAAGTAAATTTCACCCTAGATGATTCTGCCGAGGTTGGAGGCCAGAAAAGATTAGAACAAAATAAAACAAAAGGACCACTAAAGTGAAAAAAAAAAATTAAAACAAAGCAGTAAAAAATAAAAGACCAAAAAGCCCAAAGAAAGAAAAATAAAAAAAAAAAAGGAAGAGAAAAAACACTTAGTAAAGAGGAGAAAGAAAAAGAAAGGGGAGGGCGGAATGTGAAATGGTGGTGGTGAAGAAGCTGTATGGAGGGAGAATGTAGTCTACCTGAGGGATCCTAGAGGCTGATTGTCTTGGTTCTGAGTGTATTAAGTTCTGTATGCTAGAAGATGCTCAGTCCCAAATTTATATAAACCAGCAATACTTGTAGAAAGCCCCACCATTGACCACCTCTTCTCTTTACAGCGTCTGGCTGTTCTCTCTTTAAATCTCAGATCGAATTCATAGGTGTTCAGGATGATTGAAAGTTATACAGGTAAGCTGGGGGGACCAGGTGAGTTGAGGACCTCTACTCTCCCACCATCTTGCCCACCTCTCCCATCTTGCCCCACCCTCTCAAGATTTTATTTTTAAAATTATCTGTACACACAACATGGGGCTTGAACCCCAAGATGAAGAGCCATATGTTCTACTGAGTTAGCCAGGTGCCCTTAAAAATCTTTGATTTTTCAGGATGTCTACATATATCTTGAGCATTTCCATTACTTTCTTACAGAATTGAAGTTTCACATTTCTGTCACTTAGAAGTTCTAAAAAAGTAATTCATATTTCAAATCACAAAATAATAAGAATTTATACCTCCTAGATTCCTAGATCTTCACATCTGGAAGAGACCACTGAAAACTTTTTTTATTCTGTCCCAGATCTTTTAGCAAGTAGAGTATTTTTATTTCGGTCCTTTCCATTTTATCTTCATGTGACCCCAAGGATTTGAGTGGATTGCCCAATAACTTAAATGTTTAATGTAGCATAAGATGAGCTAAAGTTCAAATCTCTTAGACTTTCTGCAACATTCATTCTCCTTTGCTATATAGCTTTTCCACAATACTAGATGCAGAGCTTGGAGTAGGTGCTATGGAGTAATTACATGATGGCCTATGGAATAATTATGGGAGGGGAGCTTACATATAAGCTGTGAAATGATATAAGTGAAGAAGATGTGAAAGTATGTGAATATTTAAATAAATGAAAAGAATAATGAGAACTTTTTAAATAATTAAATGATATTGATAAATACTATGAAAAGTAAGAGAAGGGAAAGATTACTTCAGGCTAGAATAGTCAAGGAAGACTGTTCATCCATCAGTGGATGTGTTTTGATCTGTATCTTTGTGTGGATGTTTAACAAGTGTCTTGGCTGGAGGAGGCTGGACTGAGGCTGATGCTGGGATAGATCAGTGTGTGGAAATACATTTCACCCCCATAAATCAAAGTCCTCTCTTGCTCTGGACAGGTAAAACATTGCTTTACCTGTTACAAAATGTTTAGAGAACCTGCCTAAGGCCTAAGAGCTTCATGGAAATAAACTTATATCCTCTTTATAGTTGCAATTTAATTCTGTACTAAATATAGGTGGGAAGGCAGGAGAAGTTCGGCAAAATCTCTGAAAAAAATCCCTATGAGTGAAGGAAAGTATCTAATATGTAGAAGGTAAAACTTCTCCTTAGGTTTTTATTGATTAAGAGTCAGATGACAGCTCAGAGCAATGGCATATAGATGTCCATTGGAATTTTCCATTAGGGAATCTTTGCTCTGAGAACAAGACCATCCCTCTCTCCTCCATGCTTTTTTTTTTTTTTTTTCTGGTGTCAGATGGGATTCCCAGAACTCTCAATCCTGGCAAGACCCCTCTAGCCTTTCCCCTGAAAGTCTGAGTCTTGTGATTGCAAAGTGCTTTGGGACTACCAGCCCTCTTCTCATCATGGTTTTTTTTTTTTTTTCTCGTGTTTGTCAATCATCTCAACAAGCCTGAGTCTTCACAACTCATCTATTACCTCCCTGGTCTGTCTTTTTCTACAAATCATTGTTTTCTCTAACTGTCTCTCACATATCCCCATGTTCTGAAATGCCCCATTTCATGATTAGTCATGAGTAAAATCCCTATTTTCTTAGCCTTTTCTTTGATCTTCTTGCTCTGAAGTCTGTTTTTCTCTGAGAACACTCTATCTTCTGCAGCCCTTCCAAGTGGTGACTGATTTTTGTCATCTGTTCATCACCCCATCGTGCCTCATTCTAGCTTCTAGACCACTCCTTTTCCTCTGCAACCCAAAATCTCATTCAGATTTAAATTTCAGACCTTTAGACTCTTAGCTCACTATTACTCTGGTGATTTCAGTATCCACATAGTCCTTCCTAGTTTCTCAAATCTTTTATCTTTTCTCCAGTGATTTTTTTTTCCTCCACCTACCTCAGCCATTAATTCCAGTGGCTATACCATAGATCTTGTCATTGCCAAAAATTGTACTTCCTCCATAATTCCAGTGTTAAGTATTTCACTCTCTGATCCTCACCCTCTGTCTCTATAGCTTACTCCCTTCCAACAGTCCAGACTCTACTGGACCTTTGATCTATTGATCTGTCTTTTACCTGTTTCTTATCTGTGATGTTCACAGTTCTCTTCTTAAATTATAAGGGTGATAATTATCAATTGTTTTTCTCTCACTGAACTGTACATGTTTGACTAACCAAATCCTGGTTAAAGCCATCTTTTTGTCTTCTTGGTGCCTGAACCAAGCTGAGTGTGCTGGAAGAAAACAAATTCATCCTGAGTAGTGTCACTATAAATTCATGATCACTACTCTCAGTGCTGCCTGGTAGTCATACTGTGTTTCTCCACTGCATTTTCTTTCCTGGTCACCTACTTCAGAATGTAATGTGCATGCAGATCACCTGGGATCTTGTTAATATGAAGATTCTTATTTAGTAGGTTAGGGGGAGCCTGAAATTCTACATTTCCAACAAGTCTCCGAGTGATGTGGTTGCTGCTGGTCCATTGAATGGTGAGGTTCCCAATGGCTCTTTGATCTCTTCTCTCCTCCGACAGCCCACACCTTTTCCTCTGTCTTCACTGTCATCTGATCTTGCATCCTATTTTAGTGAAAAAATTGAGGCAGTCAAAAGAGAACTACCACAATCCACCCACCTATCTGCATTTGTGCCCATACATTCAGCCTTCCCTTCCATCACTTTGGATATACTTCCCATGTTCCTAGGAAAAGCCAATTCCTTCACTTGGGCAGTACTTGTTGAAATAGTTGTCTTTATTCATTGTGTCCAGTTACTGTCCTCCCATTCCCTCTTGAACATACTTTCTCTCAGGCTTTCTCTACCACTCTCTCAAAACTGCTGTTGTCGTAGTCCCCATTGACCTCCACATTGCTAAATCCAGTGGTCACTTCTCAGTCCTTATGTTACTTAGCATTTGCCACAGTTGATTTTCCATACTTGAAACACTATTTCCCTTGGCTTCTAGGTCTACACACCTTGATTTTTTTCCTATTTCTGTTTCTCTTTCTACTAACTGTTATCAGTCCTCTAGTTCATATCCTAATTTATAAATTTATGGTGTCCTGGAATTTACTTTTTTTTAATACAGACTGAAGACAGCAAGCAATTATATATATATATATATATATATTTTCATTTTCTTAGTCTATTTATTCAGTTTACTTACTTTAGATATTGTTTATATATTGATGACTCCTAAATTTTTTAAAGATTTATTTTTATTTATTTATTTATGATAGACACGGAGAGAGAGAGAGAGGCAGAGACACAGGCAGAGGGAGAAGCAGGCTCCACGCTGGGAGCCCGATGCGGGACTCGATCCTGAGACTCCAGGATCGTGCCCTGGGCCAAAGGCAGGCACGAAACCACTGAGCCACCCAGGGATCCCCCGACTCCTAAATTTTTATCTCCTTTCTAAAACTCTCCCCTGAACTCCAAACTCAGATCACCACCCAGAACGCCTCTGGGTATTTTAGTAATAATAGACTCCTTATATTTAACATGTCAGAAACTGAGCTCTATATCTCCTCTCCTGGAATTTTTCCACATCCCTTCCCATCAATACATGAGAACTCTGTTTTTTCAGTTAATAAACCAAAGCCTTAGGATTATCCTTGATTACTGATTCTCTATCACTTTGATTCAAGAGTAAATTCTGTAGATCTACTTCTAAATATATGTAAAATCTGACTAGATTCCACTATGTCTACGACTACCACTGTGGTCCATCATCTCTCATTTGGGTTTTTGTAATAGTATCCTAATTGGATCTCCCCATTTCCTTCCTTGTTGTCTTTAGTCTATTTCCAGCCCAACAGCTAGAGTGATCTTGTAAAAATGTAAGTCAGATCACGCAACTCTGACTAAACTCTTTAGTGAGTTTCCATCTGGGTAACATCAAAGCCTTTATAAATGGCCTATGAATTCTATATCAGGGTCAGTAAACTTATTTTTTTTAATTTTTTATTTATTTATGATAGTCACACAGAGAGAGAGAGAGAGGCAGAGACATAGGCAGAGGGAGAAGCAGGCTCCATGCACCGGGAGCCCGACGTGGGACTCGATCCCGGGTCTCCAGGATCGCGCCCTGGGGCCAAAGGCAGGCGCTAAACCGCTGCACCACCCAGGGATCCCAACTTATTTTTTTATAAAAAGCCATATAGTAAATGTTTTGGAGTTGGTGGGCTATACAGTCTTTTACACCTATTCAGTTATGCTATTGTCACATGAAAGCAGCCATAGACAGTAAAACTTCAAAAAAAAAATTTAAGACAGTAGGCTGGATTCAGCCCTTTGGACTGTAGTATGCTTACCCCTGTTGTAGATGATCTGACCCATCACTGATGTCTGATCTCATTTATTTCTTTCCTCTTACTCACTTTGCTTTAGCTGAACTAGCCTCCTTGTTGTTCCTTGACCTTGGCAGTCATACTGTCAACTCAGGACCTTTATATTTATAGTTTCTTTGCCTGGAACATTTTTCTGTGTATCAAGCTTAATCTCATCTTTTATAAGTTCTCAGACTTTCTTTAGTCACCCTAAAATTGCAACCATTTCTTTTGCTGTCTCCCCATTTTCCTGCTCTATTTTTCTTATTAAAACTCATCACCATCTGATATGCTTTATGATGTACTTAATCTGGATTTACTGTCTCTAGAATACAATTTCCATGAGGGGAAAGGTGTTTTACTATTGTTTCACGTCTGTATTCCTGGAGCCTACAGTAGTCTTTCCTATAGGTGATCAAAAAATTTGTGGTACATGAGTGTAATCAAGGGTTCAGAACATGGAAGAAAGGAGAGCTCTATCACATCGGTAGTACTAGTGCATTTTAGGTTGTGAATAATAGGTATTTAAGCACTTAAGATATTGGCAGATGTGGTCACTAAAGATTAAAGACAGCAGCTGGAACAGGGGTGGCAAGATAGCAAGTATCAGCTCTTAGACCCGAGACGCTTCCTTTTCCTTCTGGGTACTCCTAGAAAGCTCAGAAGAGGGAAGGCTGACTTTGGTCACTAGGCAAAGGTGAGTGTTACTTATTCAGTGGAGTAAACACAACCTGTAAAAGTGATCTCACCCAGGCACCCCCCTGCCCCCCACTGTGGGTGAGTCATAGGGGTATTCTATTACAGTATTTCCTAATAGATTATAGAATTTGTTAATGTGGATAAATAGATCAGGATCATTCTAGGTAGAGAAATAGTGTGAACATAGAAGGTAGGAAGGAGTAGGTAAGTGCAGAGCACAGCTGGAGGCAATTAAGTCAATTTAGGTGAATCAGGAGTAGAGGAAGATAGTGAAAAATAATTTGAGATTAGATTATAAAGGGTCTCGAATGCTAAGCTGAATCATTTTTGTTTTCCTTTTTCCATAGAAAATTAGAAGTAGAGGGGTTCCTGGGTGGTTCAGTCAGTTAAGCATCTGCCTTCGACTCAGGTCATGATTCTGGGATGGAGCCCCATATGGAGCCCGACTGGGGCTCCCTGCATGGCAGGGAGCGTGCCTCTCCCTCTTCCTCTGCTCCTCCCCCTGCTTGTGCTCTCTTGCTCGCTCTCTCTTTCTCTCTCTCAAATAAATATTCTTTAAAAAAAAAAAAAAAGGAAAATTGAGAGTAGAGAAGTGACTTGATCAAGTAAACTAACAATTAGTTTGGGAGTAGTGTGCACAGAAGAATTCTAGGAGAGCTTTTAAGCTATAACAAAAGTCCAGGTACTGAATCAGGATAAATACATTGGACACAGGAAGCAGAGTGTGTCTATGAGGAAGAATCAATGAAACTGGTTGACTGCGTGGAAAATGAATAGAAAAGATTTGAGGGGGCAGCCCTGGTGGTTCAGCGGTTTAGCGCCGCCTTCAGCCCAGAGCATGATCCTGGAGACCCGTGATCGAGTCCCATGTCGGGCTCCCTGCATGGAGCCTGCTTCTCCCTCTGCCTATGTCTCTGTCTCTCTGTCTCTCTGTCTCTCTGTCTCTCTCTGAATAAATAAATAAAATCTTTAAAAAAAAAAAAGATTTGAGGATATCTGATTAATTTACAGGCTGTTGGGAAAATGGTAAGACAACATCCCTTTTTTTTATCCCTGGATGAGTGTATCTGACTTTCACTTTTAACATCTATTTACCTTCATGTGTAATACTCTGACATAATTTTGATTTCACTCTAAAAAAAACTAATATAATATAATTGAACCAGAATTGAAGTTTTAAAGTGAAGTTATTGTTACCTCATCCACAGAGGTTTTGTTAACCAGTCAATGAAGAAAGAAAAGCTAATAAGTTTTAGGCTGGTTATTAATTGTAAGCCTTAAGACTTACTGCTTGTTTTCTAAAAGGAGGCACAAAATTAGAAAAATATTATTATTGGGACATTTATCCTAATATAATAGGATCCATGGGAAGAGAAGACCATCAGGAAATACCAGGAAGCCAGCTGATGGGAGTGTTGGAAGCTCAGAATCTGTAGATTTGGTCTTCTCTTCTCTTCTCTTCTCTTCTCTTCTCTTCTCTTCTCTTCTCTTCTCTTCTCTTCTCTTCTTTTCTTTTCTTTTCTTTTCTTTTCTTTTCTTTTCTTCTTTCTCTTTCTAAACATTATTTTGTTAAGAACACTTAACCTGAGAGCTGTCCTCTTAATGTTTTGGGTGTACAATGCAGTATTGTTGACTAGAGGTACAGTGTTGTACAGCAGATCTCTAGAAAGAACTTCTTAAATTGTTCTTAACTGAAATTTGATGCCCATTCAGTAGTACCTTCTTATTTCCTCCTCGCCAGAGCACCCTCCCCCATAACTACCATTACAATTCTTGATTCTATGAATTTAACTGTTTTAAGTACCTCATATAAATGGACTCCTGTAGTATTTGTCTTTCTGTGACTGGCTTATTTCAACTGGCATAGTATCTTCAAGATTTATCCATGTTGCTCATACATTGTAGAATTTCCTTCTTTTTTAAGGCTGAATCATATTCTATCAGATGGATCAATGGGTAAAGAAAATACAGTATATACATCAGTGGACATTTAAGTTGTTCCCACATCTTGGCTATAGTGCTGCAGCGAACCCGAGAGTGCTAATATTAATATCTTTCAGACCTTGCTTTCAGCTCCTTTGAATAAATACTCTGGCATGAGATTGGATTGCTAGATCATGTGGTAGTTCTATTTTTAATATTTTGAGGTACATTCATACTATTTCCATAATATTTGCATTCCCATAAATAGTATACAAGGGTTCCAGTTTCTCTACATCTTTCCCAATGTTTGTCTTTTTTTTTTTTTTTGATAATAGCCATTCTTACAAGTGTGAGGTGGTATTCTCAGTGTGGTTTTGATATGCATTCACCTGATGATTAGTGAGATTGAGCAATGTTTCATATATCTGTTGGCCATTTGTATTTTCTTCTTTGGAGAAATGTCTGTCAAGTTCTTAGCCATATTTTAGTTCTGTTATTAGTGTTTTAAATACTGAGTTGTTGGGACACCTGGGTGGCTCAGCAGTTAAGCGTCTGCCTTTAGCTCAGGTTGTGATCCCAGGGTTCCAGGATCGAGTCCCGCATTGGATTCCCTGCATGGAGCCTGCTTCTCCCTCTGCCTGTCTCTCTCTCTCTCTCTCTCTCTCTCTCTCTCTCTGTGTGTGTGCGTGTCTCTCATGAATAAATAAAATCTTTAAATAAATACATACTTACATACATACATACTGAGTTGTAGGAATGCCTTATATACTTTGCAATGGATCATCAGATACATGGTTTGCACATATTTTCTACCATTTCATTCGTTGCCTTTTCATCTGTTGAGATAGCTTCCTTAGCTGTGAGGAAGGATTTTTAGTGCTGATGTAGTCCCTCTTGTCTATTTTTCTTATGTTGCTTGTGCAAAAATTTTGGTGTGTTATCAAAGAAATAGGCAAGATTGGTGTCAATGACGCTTTTCTCCCATCTTCTCTTTTAGGAGTTTTACAGCTTTAGATCTTATATATAAATCTTTCATCCATTTTAAATTGATTTCTGTGTATGATGTAAGGTAAGGGTCCAGTTTCATTCTTTTGTATATGGATATTGTTTTCCCAACACTTATTAAAGAGGCTCTCCTTTACCCATTGTGTATTCTTGATGCCCTTGTCAGACATTAGTTGACCATATATGTGTGGATTTATTTCTGTACTCTCTAGTCTTTTCCATTATCCTTTGTATTTGTCTTTATGCCAATACCATACTATTTGCTTACTGTAGCTTTGTAATATATTTTGAAACTTTGTAATATATTTTGAAAACCAGTTTTGTTCTTTATCTCTGGATTGATTTGGCTCTTTTGTGGCTCCATGAATTTTAGTGTTTTTCTTTCTGTAAAGAATGTCATTATGATTTTTGGTAGGAATTATATTGAATTTGTAGATTGCTTTGGGTAGTATGGACATTTTAACAATATTAAATCTCCTTTTTTTAATATTAAATCTTCTGATCCATAAACATAGGATGCCTTCCCATTTGTCATCTTTAATTTATTTCATCAGTGTTCTGTAGTTTTCAATGTACAATTCTTTCACCTCTTTAGTTAAATTTATTGCCAAGTATTTTATTTTATTTTATTTTTTGGTGTTCTTGTAAATGGAACTGTTTTTCTAATTGTTTTTCTCAGCTCATTGTTAGTGTATAGACACAGCTGTTTTTTGTATGTTGATTTTTTTTTCAAAAGATCTTATTTATTTATTCATGAGAGGCAGACACACAGGCAGAGGGAGAAGCAGGCTCCATGCAGGGAGACCCATGTGGGACTCTATCCCAGGCCCCTAGGGGTCACCCCCTGGGCTGAAGGCAGGTGCTAAACTGTTGAGCCATCCAGGGATCCCCTTGTATGTTGATTTTTGTGTCCTACAATCTTACTGAATTTCTAAGCTCTAACAGTTTTTGGATGGAGTCCTCAGGGTTTTCCTCATTTATAGGATCATGTCATCTGCAAACAGGGACAATTTTGCATCTTCCTTTCTGATTTGGATACCTTTTATTTCTTTCTCTTGCCTAATTCCTTTAGCTAGAACTTTCAGTTTTGTGATGAATGGAAGTGGCAAGAATAGGTGTCCATGTCTTACTCTTGATCTTAAAGAAAATGCTTTTCAGTTGAGCATGATGGTTATAATGGAGTTTTAATAGATGACTTTTATTATGTGGTGTTACTTTCCTTCTATTCCTTTATTGTTTTTTAATCATGAAAAGTGTTGAATTTTGTCAAATGCTTTTTCTGCACCTTTTGAGACAATCATGTGATTTTTATCCTTTATTTTGTTAATATAGTATATTCCCTTAATTGAAATCCATATGTTGAACTGCCCTTGCACCCTAGAGATGAATCCCATTAGTGTGTGATTTGTTTAATAGTTGTTGGATTCCGTTTCTAGTGTTCTGTTGAGGATTTTTGTATCTGTATTCATCAGGGATATTGGCCTGTACTTTTCTTTCTTCACAGTGTTCTTGTCTAGCTTTGGTATCAGGGTAATGCTGGAATCGTAAAATGAGTTTTGAAGCATTTCTTCTTTCAGTTTTTTTGGAAGAGTTGGGGAAGGATTTGTGTTAAGTCTTAATTAAATGTTTAGTAGAATTCCCCAGTGAAGCCATCTGGTCCTAGGCTTTCTTAGTTGAAAGGTTTTTGATTATTGATTCAATCTCTATACTAGTTGTAACAATCTGTTCAGACTTACTCTTTCTTCATGATAGAGGTTTGGTAGGTTGTATGTTTCTAGGAGTTGAGCCCTCTCAGTTATCCTGTTTGTTGGCTTGTAATTGTTCATATAGTCTCTCATGATTTTTTTTTCCCTGTGGTATTAGTTGAAATATCACATCATTTCTAATTTAATTTGGGTCTTTTTTTTCTTATTCTAGCCAAAAATTTGCCAATTTTGTTTCTCTTCAAAAAACCAAGTCTTAGTTTTTTTTTTTCTGTTGTTTTTATGTTTTCTGTTTTATTTTGCTCTGCTCTAATCTTTATTTCCTTCCTTCTGCTAGCTTTAGCCTTAGTTTGTTGTTTTTCTAGCCCTTTGAGGTATATGTTAGGTTGTTTATTTGACATCTTTTTAAATGTAGGCATTATTGTTATGGATAAACTGTACTGCTTATACTGTATCCTGTAAGTTTTGGTATGTTGTGTTTTTGTTTACTTTAGGTATTTTCTAATATTCTTTTTGTTTCAAGACAAAAACACTGTCTCAGGGTTGTTCAAGAGTGTGTTATTTAATTTCTCCATACTATGAATTTTTTCCACTTTTCTTCATACTGATTTCTAGTTTCTTTCCACTATGGTTAGAAAAATTCTTTGGTATGTTTCAGTCTGCTTAAATTGAAGACTTGTTTTGTCTTAACACTTGGTCTATCCTGGAAAAGGATCTGTATGAGTTTGAAAAGAATATGTATTCTGCTGCTGTTGGGTGGATTGTTCTGTACATGCCTGTCCATCTGTAGTGTTGTTCAAGTCCTCTATTTCCTTATTGATTGATCTTCAGTCTGGATTTTCTATCCATTATTTCTCTGAAAAGAGAACTAGAGAACCATGTGGAGGGTGGAGTTGCATTTCAGGAGAGATGGTTGAGGTAGCTTCATTTAGAAGTATGAACAAATTTGGAAAAGAAAAATCTCATGAAAAACAAAACTAATAGGTAAAGTGATCTTCTTCAGTGGGAGAACAAAGAGGAAGAGCCAAAATGAGATAGTGCTATAAAGCAGTAGCAGCTTGATTTGCACATAACCTTTTCTGTAAAGTTAAGTATGGGTGGAAGTAATGATTGCTTCAGGGTTCTAAGATGAAAGAGCTTATCAGAAGGGCCAGCCTGAAGGGTTTTCTTTTTTTTTTTCTTTTTTTTTTTTTCTGAAGGGTTTTCTGTAAACAATATTGAGAAGTATGGATATTCTGGAGGCAGTTATTAAATGCATCTTGGGTTCAAAAAGATTTTCAGTGGAGGAAGCCTTAGAAATTAGTTTTTGAGAAAGACTAGTTGGGCAGAGGCATTCAAAAGCCATGCAAGATCAAAGAGTCCTCAGAGGTCAGAGAAAGCCAGTATTTAAAAATAGAAAATGAGGCTGGATAGGTGCTTGGGTCTAGATTCTAAAGGACCTTGTTGTATACCTTATATGCGAGTGTGGACTTCTTGCCATGTGGCCAAAGGACATAAGTAGTTTCTTGTTGGAGGAGGTAATCAAGAGTGTATGACCTCCTGTTGACCCTTGAGCTGGACCCTGAACAATCAGTAGCTCCTCAGTGGGCCCCTCCCATTCCACCTTCCCCCAATGCCTGCCTTGCCTACCATACCCATAATGGGAGCTATTCCAAGGACATAGCCTTGAGAGAGTAAAGTGTTGTTGAGACCATACGGACATTGTATGAGACAACCCAGCTAAGGCTTTATACAGACGTTTTAAATTCGGGAGGGTAGGTGCATAGATCTACGTGTCTTGCAGCCACCCAAAACCAGCCTCATGAGTCCCCTTGCTTATTAAAACCATTACCTACCAATCTGGGGTGGGCTACCTCTGTCTTTGGGGTCTCTTCCTGCCTTCTGCCTACAGGGGCCGGTTTCATGTTATACTGAAGAAGCTCCTAAGGAGGTTGTGAACGAACACTTAGGAAACTAAAATAAGATAATTCTCATTGCAGTTGGAGGATGGGCCAAATTATGTTTAGTGATTATATAAGAGAGGTAGCTGGTTCAGTACTCAAGGCAGTTGCAAAGCATGGAGAAAGAGGGTCTAGCAAGAAAAACATTTCTGATAAGATTAATCCAATCTTGGAAATAATCTTACTTGTTTTAAAGACCACAAGGAGTAATCTACAATCTCCTTTTGAAAGTTTGATAAAAATTAACTTTATGTTTTTAAGTTTTTATTTAAGTTTTAAAATAAACCCTACCTTTATGGGGTTCAAAAACCAAAAAGTATGAAAAGATACAGTGAAAAAATTACTCTCATTTTTGTCTCTTATCTGCCTACCTCCTGTAAGCCTCCCTGCCTGTTGGTGAAATTACTGTTACTAATTTCTTTATAATCTTCAGGAAAACTAGTTTTGTATACTCTATTTCAAAAACTGAATATAAAATAAGAGATACTTGAGCTGAGTAAAAGTAGGGATAAGAGATTAAAATCAGAATTGTGCTGAATAAATTTTACCAAGATAGATCCTTTTTAAAAGTCTGAATCTCGGGATCCCTGGGTGGTGCAGCGGTTTGGCGCCTGCCTTTGGCCCGGGGCGCGATCTTGGAGACCCAGGATCGAATCCCACGTCGGGCTCCCAGCATGGAGCTTGCTTCTCCCTCTGCCTGTGTCTCTGCCTCTCTGTCTCTCTGTGTGACTATCATGAATAAATAAATAAAATTAAAAAAAAAAAAAGTCCGAATCTGCTTAGCAAGAATCAAATCATATGAATGCTTATGATGTTAATAGAATGTGATATTCTTTTAACAATAGTAATGATGATATTGTAATGGAAGTAGTGAAAGCTTTTTTAAAGAAATTCAGATGTGAACTTACTAGTATATCTGTGCATATAATTTGTATGAAAGTTTGCACTCTAGGCCAATATATATACTTTTTTATTACATATTCTAGAAGGAGTCACCTTTGCTCAGGCAGTCTTAGTAGCATTGCACTTTTTAATTAATTGTGCATCATCTTGTGCGACCTCCTCTTTCCTGCTATCACAAATCGCCTTCACGATTGAGGTTTACTAATTTAATACTGAGTATTGTCATCTAATCATTTCCTTCAAATAGTATATGTCAATGAAATAGGAAGAGTGGCAAGATATATTTGGCTAATGTCAATCAATTACTTGATGTGCATGTAATAATATATTTTTTATTGAGGTGTTTTTGCACTGTCATCATACTGACTATCATCATACTGACTAGAGTCAGATTCTTACTTGGCACATTCAGATGCTCCAACTTTGTGTGACCTAGATAGAAAACATATGGGAGTATGTGTGTGTATTTTTAGCACATGTTAAGCTTTTCAGCCTTGGAGCAAAATATATGCAAAACTTTAGGAAGTGGAAAGAAAATATCTGTTTTAGAAAATAATATAGAATTGATGGAGAAAGCAAACTAGAAACTATTTGCTGAAGTAATAAATACAGTATTTAAAAATTAAGTTTCTTAAAATAAAGATCCTTAATTTCCACTTTTTAAAAATTTTTAATCCACTGTTTTAATAATGGGTTCTGTTTTTGAAAATGAACTTTAATTACCTAAGCAATAGCAAGGATTTAACTTGTTGGCAGACCTCTGTAATCATTTATTGCTGTCCCAACTGCAGCTGATTTAGAAAATGCTCCTAAATTAGTCCCTCAATCTGATGCAGTAATTGCCTACTGTGAAATAATGTTCTAAAACCACGAGCAGTATTTATTTAAAAATGAAATTTCACATTTAATGATTCTCATGTTTGACAGCTTTTTTAGAACCCATTTCTTCAAGTGATCTTTTTATATTTCTGTGCACTAGCTACCCAAGAGGTCAGGCAGTGAAATAACATCTTTGCAGCAGCTAAGATTTATATCTTTAGGCGTTACCTGAGGCAACACTCTAATCTAAAATGTTTACATTAGAACTATCACAGGCTTTGTATCTGTATTCAAGTGTAGGAAATTTTGGAATTTTAAAATGTTAGTTTTCTTGAAATATTTTCTTGACTACTTTAAATATATTTACATGTATGTATTAGAGATGTAGCATAGCTGTAAAGAGATAAACTTTTCATGAATAAATTGTTACTATTCAACTGTTCGTTGTTTAAAGTACCTGTGATATGGAAGGTATGAAGCAGGGATACTTCATTCCATACAGTTGCAGATTAATCAGAACCTTACCTACTTTCTCTTATTTTGAATATTGTTCCTTAAAACACCAGCTACTAACTGGCTTAAAATAACAGCTGTAATATCAGAAGCCATCACTTCTTTGTCTTTTTACGCTCATACACACATACATGCAAACACACACACAGGAAATGCAAAAATTATATGCTGACAGTTCCTCAAAAAAGAGTTACCATATTACCCAGCAATTCCACTTCCAGGAATATACCCAAGAGAGATGGAAATGTATTTCACACAAAAACCTGTACATAAATGTTCATAGTAGTATCATTCATAATAGCCGAAAAGTGGAAACAACATAATTGAAAAGTATACCCATAAAATGGAATATTTCTTAACCATTAAAAAAGGAATAAGATACTGATACAACATGGATAAGCCTTGAAAATGTTACGTTAGATGAAAGAAACCTTTCACAAAAGACTATAATGTATGATTTCATTTATATGAAAAACCTAAAGTAGGCAAACTTATAGAGACATAAAGTAAATTAGTGGTTGTCTTGAGTGAAGGTGGCAGGGAATGGAGAGTGACTGCTAATGGGTACAGAGTTTCTCTTTGGAATGAGAAAATTGTTCTAAAATTAGTTGTGATGGTTGCATAACCCTGTAAATATACCAAAAACTATTGGCTTGTACACTTAGGATGGACAAACTGCATGGTTTATGAATTATATATCAAACTATAATATTTTAAAAAATGAAAGAAAAAGGCTGCTTTGGATTTCTTAAAGGAGTAGACAAAGACTATAATTTCTAGCTTATGTAGTGATGTGACAACCAGCAGTCTTAATTTTTAAAAATAGGTAGTTTTCAATTCTAGGGTTACTGTTTTCCAGAAAAATATATTCTATAACTGTTCGCTCTGTCCACAGATTGTTTATTTGGTCCCATTGGGTACCTGACCCTGTTCTTGATACCAGGGACTCAGTCACATTCCTGATTCTTTTCTTCCTCTCCACTTACAGTTACCAAGTCACATCAAGTCTGTTTCATATCCTTTAGTTTATCCCTGTGCTCGTTCCCTCTTAGCAATATGTTTGATTCTGTTACCTCGTCCAGTGAGTCTCAGCCACAATGGGTTTTTTATTTGAGTGCAAGGGGCAGAGAGAGAGAGAGAGTCTTGAGCCGTCTCTGTGCTGAGCGTGGGGTTCGGTCTCTGGACCTAGAGATCATGGCCCAAGCCAAAACCAAGAGTTCACACTTAACCACTGCGCCATCCAGGTATCTTTCAGCCACAGTATTAATATTAGTAAAGTACCAGAGCTTGCAAATGTTTTACCTTAAAAAAATCAGAGGAGTAATCTGTAATTGTCACTTTCACTAACTTGCATTTCATTTTGGCTTTTTGTAAGTGGAAGAAGAAGTGGTAGCATTAGAGCGAGTGTGCCAGGAATTACACACAGTCCTCGGTGTCTATGGGATGTTTTGTGAACGTGAACTTTGTCCATTTTGCATGTCCTCGGTAAAAGTTGAGAATCTCTACGCTGGATTAATGCAATCACATTTTAAAAATCCATATTGCTTTAGCTTCAGTTCTCACTAACTCATTCTTATAAAAGATCTTTTTTATAAGAATATAGTTGATATGTAACATTATGTAAGGCATATAGCATGTTAATTTGATACATTTATATTGCCATAGTAGCAATAATTAGCATCTCTATCATAATTACCATTTCTTTTTAGTGGTTGGGGTAATTAGGTTCTAGTTTCAGGAAGTTTGATGGTTATTATACAATACTGTTGTTAATATTGACTGTATTGTGCATTAGCTCTCCAGGACTTCCTTTCTCCTCTTTGCAAGTGTGTACCCTTAATCAGTATCTGTCCTGCCTCCCTATCTTCTGTCCCCTAGTAACGATCGTTTTATTCTCTCATTTTTACAAGTTTATCTTTAGATTCCACATATGAATGATATCACAGTATTTGTCTTCCTCTGACTCTTTCACATAGCATAATGTCCTTAAAATCCGAGATCTCTTTCTAGCATCCATATCTGATCAGGCATTTTCCCAATTAGCTTTTTCTCCAGTGACTCCGCATTGCATATAAGATAAACTGTAAACTTCTTACAATATGATCAGTTATTCTTGATCTTGCTCCTGTCTGTCCAGCCTCATTGCCAGCAGTGCATATTCTCTGTGCTTCCATGCCTTTGCATGTGCCCTTCCGTCCTGTCGGCACTGCCTGTCCTAGGAGTTGTGGGCGGCAGACTCCTTTCAGATCTCACTGCACAGGAAGTCACCATGTGACATAAACTGAGGTTTCTACTACAGTGCCTCCACTGTGTTTTGTAATAGTGTTCAGCTCTTGGTTTTGCCTTGGGTCGTAAGATCAAGCCCCACTTTGGGCTCCGTGCTCAGCGTGGAGCCTGCTTGGGATTCCCTCTTCCTCTGCCTGTCCTCCTGCTCATCCTCTCTCTCTCTTTCAAATAAATAAATCTTAAAAAAAAAAAAGGAGAAGAAATATATGCATTGAACCTAGACCTCAATTTTTTCATTGTTTATAATTTATTTTTATACATTGATTTCTTCATGTACTTTATATATTTTTTTCTACTTCAGATCACTTTGAAAGCAATACATAATAGTGAAAAGGTGAAATTTAGGATCAAACAACAGTACCTAAATTGTTTTCCTAATTCTGTCATTTTTGCTGTATACTTTGGGCCTAATTACTGCACATCTGTATTTATGTGCATATTAATGAGTGAAAATTATTGGAAATTTAGAAATTGTTAGGTATAACAATCTGTATAATAAGATTAAGTTTAGAACTGACAACTGCGCTCAAAAATATTTTGATTTTAGGATGCTAGGCTAGTAGTTCCCAATCTTTTTAGACTTCTGTTTTTCTGGTGTAGTTTCTTTGATTTGGGGACCCCAATTATTTATTTATTTATTTTTATTTTTTTATTTTTTATTTATTTTTATTTTTTTATTTTCTTTTCTTTGTTAAAAATAGATTTTTATGGAAATAGTTCTAGGAAATATATTTATCTTTATTTTAAATGAATAGATTAAAAATAATTTTGGTTTGAGAATGCATTAGTACCCTCAAGTTAGTTGGAGAGTAGGGAGTATATCACATGGCCATGGAGGGTAACCATACATGAAAATGCATTGGTCTTTGAGAATTCCCAGTTAGGGTCTGGTGTTGGTTTTGACTTATTACTGTCTTCGACTAGAGATGAGAGAGATGTTAGCAGAGTAAAAATATAGTGAGTTTGGAGCCAAAAAAGTTGGGCTCTTAATCATGGTTTCCTGACCTACTGAGTTTCTCTGCGTAGGTCAATCTGTCTGAGCTTCAGTTTTTTTCTTTATAATGAGATAATAGAACTTATGTGAAATAGTTGTGAAAATTAACAGTAGTTTCTAGAATAGTAGTGCCAAGTAAATTCCTCATAAATCGTAAGTCCTATTTGACTAGTATTAATAAAACCCTGAGAATAGGTAAAAGGTTTTCCTGTTACACTAAATATCACGTAGTTTGTCTTGTTCAGTAGTTGTTGTATTGCATCTGTTTTCCGAAGCAGGTTCGTCTTTAAGATTGTAAAAACAAAGTGGTTTATAGATGATACACTTCAACATGCAGAGTCAGTGCTAATTGCCATGTCCAGAAGGCCGTTTCCCTTCACTTCTATCCTTCAGCATGACAATTAGAGGACAACATGAATCCATTTACTTCACCTTTCTTTGTTTTTATATATAATATTGTTAGTACTTCAAACTGCTTATATAGGTTCCTGGTCATGTCAAAGGAGCTCATTTGGCCAGAATCCTTTAGTCTAGTCTGGTCTAGTCATAGTCTCTCTCTCTCTCTCACCTTCTTTACAATCAGATATTTAAATCACTGTGCTTTCACTCACAACAAATAACTTTTCTACATTACAAGGAAACAAAATAAAGGAACATTCTTAACCTCTAGCCATTGAATCTACAAACCTACTTATTTATACACCCATCTTCTTCACTACTTCTGATTCAAGTGTGTCATATTAAGACCCACCCTTGATCCACAGTTGCCTCTGGTTATTGCTCTATCTGCTTTTACTTTACAGTGAACCTTCTGAAATGCTATCTAGGTTCAGATTTTTTATGTTCTTCCTGTAATTACTATTCAGTCATTAAAATTTGGCTTCGTTTGCTCTCCTTGCCTAGAACTGCTCACATCCTTCTGATTGCTAAGTCTTACTCTGGCTACATTGCTGTTTATACCTTGGTCTCTTGACATTAGTCATATATGACTGACTACTTTCTTAAAAGTTTTTCTTGTTCTGTGCACCAGAGTGTCCTATAGCTCTAACTGCCTCTGTGACTGCCACTCCTTTTCAGTCTCTTCTTCCTCTGCAGATCCCTTGAATATTGATGTTTTCTCCTGGTCCTTTACACATTTTTCTCAGGATTTAGGAGGTGCCAGGTGAATATTTGTTGAATGAACAAATTATGTCTATATTGATGGTTTCTCAAGAGATTTGACTATAATTGCATCTTGTTACCTGAACAAATTGCAGTGTATCATGCCTGATGGTGCACTTCACAAACTTTGGTCCAGTCTCTCTTTACCATGATTCTCTTAAACTACCCTAACTATATATTTCCAGTGAAAGAAATCCAAGCTCATTCAACGTTTATGTATATGAGGTTCAGTTAGTATTTTTTACTAACTTTTTATATCAGTTCAACTATTAACAGAAATCGTATAGCTTAGTTGTCCATCCTCAATAAAATTGTAATACCTTACTTAGAGTAACAATTTAATTTAAATATGCCCTGAAGGATATGCTCTATAAAGTCTAGGATTGGGCACTGTCCTTTCTGTTTGCCTAAACCATATGTTTTCATCTTTTAACAACTCTGGGAGATAAATATTCTTAGTCATCTTGTAGAGAGGAGAAAACTGAGGTTAGGGGGAAGTTAAATAAGTTTTATACTATAACATGGATAGTCACTAAAACTCAGAGGCTGACTTTATAGCCCGTGCTAAGTGATACTTCTAAGTGATACTGAAAATACAAGCTGGGGATGAATGCTAAACATAGAAATCAATGGGACAGGTACTTGAGTTTAGTAAATCTAAAGTATGATAAAAACTACCTGTATCTTTCTGTCCCTAGGCAGTTATCTGGCAGAAGACTAGAGTATCCGATCGTCAGGTGGCTCTCCGGGCTGTTCTGGGGACGGCCGTGATGGGCAACATGGAACCGTTTCAGTACCACCCTGAAGACTCACAGGTACATAGCAAAATGCTCTGTAGTGATTCTGGTTTACCAGTGAAACTGTCAAACTATTTTTCTTTTGTGGGGTTGAGGTGGCAAGAAGTTTTTCTTATAACATTTTAATTAAATATATGTATAGGGTTAAAAAAGAAAATATGTAAATAAAGAGTTGAACTCTCTTACCTTTGTTTTCCCTCTCCCATTCTAAATATATTCTCCAGCTTCCTTTTCTTGGTCTCTCAGCTTCAGACAGTGCTTCTTGAGTTCCTATAATGCTAGATGAGGTTAAGAGCATGCCTACCCTTTTACTTGCTCTTCCTTCTCTCGATAATGTCAGTTGTACTGTAAGTTATCAAGCTTAATAACTTTTCTTTTATAACCATTTTTAAGTCTTCCATCTTTTGTTTGAAAATTGATTATAAAAGTTGAAAACTTACATGGAGTATATTCTATGACTACAAATAATTTTAATTGCAAGCTAAGTATTGTGCTAGGATTGCATTTCCTAAGAAACCATATTATGTGTCCATGCCATACAAATGAGAATATTTCTGTTGTTCCAATTAAATGGAATCTACTTTCTTGTTCTCCTGTCAATTGTGCAAAGTTTGTCATATTTTTATTTGCTTTATATATGGACTATCTTACAAAGTTTTTGCTTTTTCTGGGGTTCCCTAGGTTTTGGGTTTTTTGTTTTTTCCTTTTTAAGTGAATAAATTTTCTTCATCATGTCAGCAGTAAAACCTAGCTCTTTTACTTACTCTAGTTACAGCTGGTAATTCATTCTGTTCCATTTTCTTTTTCTCAAGGGGAAGGGGGTAAGGGAACAGGGGTAACTGGGTAACAGACATTAAGGAAGGTATGTGATGTAATGTTCCCTTTTTTTTTTAAACATTAGATTTAGAACTTAATTTCTTATTTGGACTTATTACATGTCAGGTGTTCTGCACAGCTCCCAGTCCTGGAATGTTTTTTCATAGAAATACTAGTTGTTTCCACTATTTCATATATCTCATGCCCTCATTCTTAGTTTTAATTCTCAGTTTCTCATATGTATTTTTAGTTAACTTCCACAGAAAGAGGGCATGAGTGGTAGACTTTTATGTACGAGAATGATATTTTGCACTTTCTTTTGTTGACAGCCTGGTAGATCTAGAATTCTAGATTGAAAATACTGAAAATAATTTTTCAGAACTTTAGAGATGTTGTTTGAATATATCCATTGTTGCTGATGGGAAGATGAATTCATTCTAATTATTTCTTTCTAGCTGATATGTATTTTTCTTTCGGAACGTTCTTAGGATGTTTCATTTCTGTTTCTCAGCTTTTCAAGAGTGTCTCTAGGTGTGTGTCTTTTATTATTCATTTGCTTATTATGCTGCGTACTTGTGAGACCTTTTGAATCTGAAAGACCGTTTCAGCTCTGGGTTATATACTTTCATCTGTCATAACTTTGATCATTTTTCTCTTACTGTTTTTCTCAAGCTTTGCATCTTTTCTTTTTTCTGTAAGTTTTTGGAGATATCTGACACTCTTTTATTCCTTCTGGATTTTTTGGAAACCTTTTTGTTTAATTTTCAAGAGCATTTATTTTTTATTTTTTGTTAAAAGGCTCCATGCCCTGTGCAGAGCCTGATGCAAGGCATGATCCCATAACCCTGAGATCATGACCCAAGCTGAAATAAGAGTTGGATGCTCAACCAACTGATTGAGCCACCCAGGCACTCCTCCAAGGGCATTTTTAAATTTTACTGCTTTTTTTTTTTTTTTTACAACTTTCTGTTGTTTTTTTGGATACAAAATCTTGAATCTCTCTAGAGATACTAAGTTTTATTTCTATTTTTAAATTATTTGTTCCTTAGATTATCTGTTTCTTAGGAGGTCGGTTTGGTTTTCCTCTTTAGGTCTTTTTCCTCCATGCCATCTTTTTCTGTGAATAGGAAGTCTAATTGGGACCTCAGTGTTTGTGGCTGGGCTTACTGAGTGTCAGGCTTCACTTGAGTATTAATTAATCAAGATCCTGGTCCTGTTCCCAGAGTCTGGGGAAGTCACAAGTGCCATCATGGAGTGGTGGCTTAGCACAGGGCACCCATGCTCACTGCTCCAGTTCTCAGTAAATGCCATGTCATCTCTTTCCTTCTATCCCCCATTCCTTTCCTTCCTCTTTTTTTTTCTTCCTAGCACAAAATTAGATTAATTGTAATTGGCTTGTGACAGATTATCCTTATTCAGTTTCTTCATAGAAGAATCTATAAAATAGAATCTGTTTGATTTTGCTTGTCTGCTCACTTTAAGCCTGAAGGCTCTCTGTTCTGTTGTACAGTTGGTTTCTCTGTTCTCCTTTTTTCATAATTTGTTGAAACCACTTTTCTGTGATCAATAGTTCTTCTATTCTCCTTGCCATATTTAGTTCTTTATTATTATCATTTTATTAGTCTTGGATGGAAGCTTGTGCTCAGTTGATGTTCTCCCTGCCTGAGGAACAGTTCGGGCCAGCCTTAGTTGCCTGCCACAGTACCTGGAGCATGTCCATGATCTGACATAGATTCTGTCTTCAGATCTTCAGAACTCCTTTAATAGTTGTTCAGTAGTTTCGGTATACTCTAGTGCCACTTTAGACTGGTTATGGTGGCTGACTTGGGATAATAAAGGTGCTGTCTTGGGATAGTCAGTTTCCCCAGCTTCCTTGTGGCTTTGTGGGACCTTGTGGCCTACCCTGGTAACCCAGGAAGCTTGTGACAGGAGATCCAGACTTGGTATCCTCGGTATTGTGCTCCAGGTATTCTAGGTGTCATGGTTTGGTCTGAAGACCAACATCATTGGTATTAACCTGCATGCTTGTTAGAAATGAAGGATCTCAGGACTCATCCTAGACATAGGAAATGAGAATCTGCATTTTAACAAGGTCTCCACATTCACATTCAAGTATGAAAAACACCAGTTTAGATTTTGATGATGATTTCATGTGTGATTGGAACTATCCTGTTAGTTTCACAATTGGGAATTTTTTTCTGTGATCTTTATTGACATGTGTTGCCAGATGTATGCTTGCCCATTGGTTCTTCAATTTTCTCTTGAGATAGAATTGTATGAGAGCTGATGGTGATCTATCATAGATATCAAAACTTTTGCTGCTACCTTAATGCCTTCTATCCTTGCACAGGGGAATGGAGGAATTTGGAAAGCATGTGTCGCTGAATAGTTCCAGTCTCATGGATTGTTAGAATGATAAACTTTTGAGTGTGTCTCTAGTGAGAGTGATCATCTATCCAAATCCCTCTTCTATCTATGTGCTGCGTATCTAAATGGGTGTTGTATTTATGTTGCCAGTAGCTCCCCATCATCACTCCATGCTTTATGGTCCTGCAAGGAGGGTTGTCCTATATCAGAGTTTCGTTGACCCCTTCTCATTCCTGGCCAAAAGCAATCCTAAGTTGTTTACTAACTGCTAATAGTTCCCCCATCTCACCACACTTCGGTCCTCATTGCATACTTTAAGTTGTGAAACTTGACCACCAAGACCCCTCCACTGTACTGGGATGGCAAATGGATTGGTCATTGGGAACCTTGGATATAGAGAATCTTTATATATCTCTTCCCATAATGTTGAGGGTTCCTTTCTTTACTACAGCCACTTCATGTTGGAGAATCTCTTAATTATGGAAAGTGATCCCAGCTCAACCACTGCTGTGTTGGCATTTATTAGGAGTTCCCCAGTGTGGCTTTGTTAGCTTAGGGAAGCACCTCAGATTTTATTTTTTCATGTTTGTTTTTTGTTTTGTTTTGTTTTTTGACATCTATCTTTTCTCGATATTTTTTTCTCTGCATTATGCCATGCTAAGTTCTGGGTGAATTCCTCGATGCTGCCTGATTTTTATTCCCAAAACTGTGTATTTCCAAGATTCAGAATTTATTCATTTTCCTAGTCTCTTCTAAACTTTTTTATAGCTACTAGTCTTGATTTTTTTTTCATCTGGTTTTTTAAATAATGGATGTAATTTTTATTTACTCTTTTGAAAGCACAGTACACGTACTAATTTCAGAGTTCTTTTCATATTACTCTATCATTTCTACTTTCCTGGAAGAATATTCTCTAATTCTCTGCTGTTTTATATGCTTTGAAACTTTAATTTGCACAATCATCGTGCATGCAGGTTTTTTTGTTTTTGTTATTTTGTTTTTACCCACTCCACATTCTTCCTCCCTGTGGTTTGGCAGACACCACCACCCTCCCGCCCTCAACTCCAAACCAGGTGCTCATATTAGTAGTTCATGCCTTTTGTCCTGCCAAGATTTTAGAGACCCCTTTTCCTAGCTGACTTGGCTTAGCTTTATTCTTGGTTTTGGAGTTATCCATACTTTTTGTTGTGACCTTTGCAAGCAGTTTCTTAAACAGTGGTCAAAGTATTTTTAAGCAATTTGAGAGGGAGGAAAAGGACTGTCTCAGCAGCCCATTTCATATGGAAAGACTGGTTTTAATGTCTTGCCTTGTATGTGTTCTCTGTCCCTATTTCAACATTAGAATCCAATTTCCAACTGACACAGATTATTTCTTTTTTTGAGATAGAGTTGATATATGACATTATTATTAATTTCAGGGGTGCAACAAAATGATTTGTTATATGTATATATTATAAAATGATTATCACAATAAGTCAAGTACATCCATCACCACACATACTTGCAAAAAATTTTCTGACATAGCTAGTTTGTGATCCTAGAGCAGCACATAGAGCTTTTGATTTCAGTCATCACTCTCATGTTTTGCATCCATAACATCTTTATTTTGTTCTACTTTTAAAAAAAAAAAAGATTTTATTTATTAGCAAGAGAGTATAAGCATCGGGGGAGGAGGAGAGGGGGAAGCAGGCTGCCTGCTGAGTAGGAGCCCCTGTGGATCTTGATCCCAGGACCCTGAGCCGAAGGGAGATGCTTAACCAATTGAGCCACCCAAGCGCTCCTACGTTGTCTTACTTTTAAATGGTTCACTCTTTTGAGATTTTTGTAAAAAATGATTTTTTTCTGTTGCTGTTATGTATTTGCAGTTGGGATGGGGGTGAAGGACTTTCTGCATGACCTTATTCCACTGTCCTGAGCAGTACTTACATTATTGCTTTAGAAACATAACCTTGTGTTCTTGAGATTAACTGAAATAGGAAACTGTTAGGAGACCAGTCAGGTTTACTTCAGTAGAAATCAGAGGAGAGGAGAGGTGGTGGGTTTGACAGATTGGGTAGGTAGCAGGGCTCATTATTATGCCAAAGGATATAGGAGGAGCCAGTTGTACAGCAGGGCAGCAGTGGTGTCAAGTATTTTATCAAATTTTGACTGTGATGAGAATGATAAGATTTTTGTGACAGCTAGTTAAAAATAGGGGTGAAAGAAATAGAGGCTGTACATCTATATCTTAGTATCACTGGTATACGTGTATAGATGTGAATGAAATTACTTGGAGAGTAGAGACCAAGAAAAAAGGCTCTGATGCAGGAACTCGGGGCCATCATCATTTATAGGTGGTAAGCAAAGGAGAGAAATCAGCAAACTATACTAGAGAGGAAGTGTCGGGGGGAAGCGGAAAGACCAAAAGAGAAGGCAGGAACAGGTGATGCTTCCCAGATGAGAGAATTGTCATTAGTGCCTGGGTCTGCAGAGAGCCAAATAAGAGAAGACTGTGTGTCTGTTGGAGTTGGCTATTGCAGGTAGTAGAAACCAGATTATGGAGGGTTGGAGATGAGGGAAGGAAGGAAGAGGTCCATTGTTGCATAGAAGTCAGGGGAGAAGTATTGCCTTCATTTTTGTTTTGCTTCCTAGGTTGAGGAACACTTAGGTACAGAATTTTGTATGGTCGAATATTTTATTTGGTTGCACTGATTTGGTCTGTCTGTCTCTCTCTCCTTTTCACTGATTTGGTCTCTAACAGACATTCTCTTTCCATAACTACTCTGATTTTCATTTTTAGTGCATTGTATAAGACTTTGCTCTTTGATTTTACTTTTCCATATAACTTAAATACACTTTGTTCTTAGCCATTTTTAAAGCTCAGTATTCGGAAATGGTAATAATTATTCAGTGGACAACTAAGATGGCGTAAAAGGAAAACACTAGCAAATTACCAATCTTTGCTTCATTTTATTTTTCATTCTTACCTATTTGGGGCAATTTTAAGTCCACAAACCCAGTAAGTCTTTCAGAGACTAAACAGGTGCTTCCTGATGCTCAGCAGGTGCTTTAAGAAGGGTCTCATGTTACCTGGTAAATTATACAACCATTTCTAAATACTGTGAAGTTTTTATAGTTAAGTAGTATTTTGTAATGAATTATCCCGCTTCATTAATTTATTTTTGAAATTGGCACAGTTTGGCACTGTGACTGTAGTGCACTTAGTGTTCTAAAATTGGTAATGTAGCTCCTTAAACACTTACTTCCAGGGGTTGGGCTAGCTATAGACACAGATGGCAGCCTACCCACTGTGTTGATAAAGAGCCTCATGGTTTCTGCTTTACCTAAAAATAGCATCTTCGCTGACACTCACTTTCCTAAGCCTGAGCTGAAATTTTACTATTAGTGTTTCTTAACAGGTTAATATAAACACATCTGTATCTAGCTGTTTCAGATAAGAATATAGGCTTGTATTTTAAATAACTAAGATCATATAGTTAGTAGAGTAGAGCTAGGATTTAAATCAATTTGTCTCTGTTCGGTATTATTAACAACTCTCTATATTACCTTTAAAGGTAAAAAGTAGGAGCATTTTTCATGGCTTCTATCTCCTCAGTCTCTCTCTTTTCTCTGGTATTTTTTCTAGGATACTTAATCATTTTCTCCTTTCTTTTCATACATTTGTAAAATAGAGAAAGAGCATAAAAATAATTGGTTTGATTGTAGGAAAGTTCTCTAAACAAAAATGAAAATAAAGTACTGCAATCAGTGTCAAAGAATAAAAGATTTTTTAATTGAGAAATGAAAACCCAGTCAGATTAGCTCCACAAGATAGAAACAGCCACTTCTTTACAGGAAAAGGTGGCTAAAAAGGAAAGGACGAACAGCTAAAAGAAAGTTACAATATGAAGAAGTTTTAAATGATAAAAGAAATTTTAAGAAGAAAGAAGATAGGGTTGAACGTAGAACAGTATTTATTTATACTTTATGTCCTATGACAGTAAGACATATGTCCATTCATGAAGCTTTATGAATGCCATTTTTTTCCCTTAAAATAGAGTTGTAGGGCAGCCTGGATGGCTCAGTGGTTTAGCACCGCCTTCAGCCCAGGGGCGTGATCCTGGAGACCCGGGGTCTAGTCCCTCGTCAGGCTCTCTGCATGGAGCCTGCTTCTCCCTCTGCCTGTGTCTGTGCCTCTCTCTCAATCTGCATCTTTCATGAATAAATATATATTAAAAAAATCTTTATTTTATTTATTTATTTTTTTAAATACAGTTGTAGAGTTGTTGACTTAGAGGCCAAGAACACCAATGTAATATGCTTCAGTATTTTAGTTAAGGTTAATGTTCAAGACATGGTTATCTGCAAGTATATGACTCTTGAGACCTAAAGATGAAAAGCAATTTTATTTTTTTATACCTTTTATATTGTATACAGCCAGACCCCTGGAACAACCTTCATTGTTGACAATGTATATTAGTTCTGTAATTATTTATTATAATTGCAGATTTATCTAAGTGGATTTCTTCCAAAGCATGATGTAGACCACTCTTCAACGAGTCTTTCAACCCCAGAAAGGAGTTTTATCTTTATAAACAATCGACCAGTACATCAAAAAGACATATTAAAGGTAATCTGTGTTAGGGAAAAAAAAAGTACTACTTGGATCAGAAATAAAAACTCTGTCATTTGTCAACTTGTTATAAGGGCTACTTCCAAGGATTTGCTCTAAAATAAAGAGAAGGAGATAAACAGATACCATAATATTTACTAACCAGTGTACTAGGTGTCTTAATAGGACTTGACAACAATTCTGTTATGAATTATTATCCTATTTATAGTGAAGAAACTGAAATGTTAGTGAATTAATTAGCCCATTATAGCCAGAAAGTAACAGTTTGGGTTTGAACCCTGGACTTTGAAAACACTCATGATACTATGATCTTTTAACCATGATGCCAGTTGCACTGGATATTTATTTTTCTTAATAAATGCTTGTGCTTCATGTAATTTCATGGCCTCTGAATGAGTATTACCATTTAGATACTGCTTTTCCTAGTAAGCTGTTAAATCCACTCAGTTTCTCAACTGACTATATTTTTTTGGTTATATTTAAGGATGGCAATACTATCTTTATTTACACGGTATTTTTATCTTTTCTTTATTAATATATATTTCTAGCTAATCCGACATTATTACAATCTGAAGTGCCTAAAGGAAGCCAGTCGTTTGTATCCCATTTTCTTTCTGAAAATTGATGTTCCTACAGCTGATGTGGATGTAAATATAACACCAGATAAAAGTCAAGTGTTAATACAGAATAAGGTAAATTTTTGGGTAATTTTTTTTTATTTATGTTATTTACAGACTTACATAGTCCTAACCATATTCACATGGGAGAGTTGCTGGTTTATTTATTTTTTCTTTTTCTTTTTTTTTTAAGTTTTATTTATTTATGAGAGAGAGAGAGAGAGGGGCAGAGACATAGGCAGAGGGAGAAGCAGGCTCCATGCACCAGGAGCCTGACGTGAGATTCGATCCCGGGTCTCCAGGATCGCGCCCTGGGCCAAAGGCAGGCGCCAAACTGCTGCACCACCCAGGGATCCCGAGTTGCTGGTTTATACATATTTTTTAACATTATTTTAAATCTTGCCTGTTTATTCTTTTCACAGTTTTTCCTAACATTTGTTAATTTATATTTTTAGGAAGCTGTTTTAATTGCTCTTGAAAATCTGATGACGACTTGTTATGGATCACTACCTAGTACAAATTCTTATGAAAATAATAAAACAGATGTTTCCTCAGCTGACATGGTTGTTAGTAATACAACAGAAACAGATGTGCTTTTTAATAAGATGGAATCATCTGGAAATAATTATCCAAATGTTGATACTTCAGCCATTCCTTTCCAAAATGATGTGTGTAATGATAAATCTGGGAAAAACACTAATTATTGTTTAAATAATCAGATAAATGTTGATGACCATTGTGATGATCATTTTAATAGTGAAAATTCTAACATCGATAAGAACACTAGAAGTATATTTCAGGAGATCCCAATGAATAATTTATCATGTGAGGATGCCCAAAAGGAATGTAGTGAAACTTGTTTTGTAGTTTCTGTTAAGCATACCCAATCAGAAAATGGCAATAAAAGCAATAGAGATGAGAATAGGAAAAATGAGGAAGGAGCAGTTCCTGAGAAGCCTTTGGAAATCTCTGCAGATGACTGGAGCAAGGGAAATACACTTAAAAATTCAATGGGAGAAAACATTGAACCTGTGAAAATTTTAGTGCCTCAAGAAAGTTCAGCGTGTAAACAAAATAATAATGCTTATCCAAGTCCTGAACTAAAGAATCTCAGTGAAAGTTCCTGTAGCAAAAAATCAAATGTGGTAGATAACAAATCTGGACAGCTTACAGCATATGATTTAATCAGCAGTCGAGTAGTCAAGAAACCCATGTCAGCAAGCGCCCTTTTTGTTCAAGATCATCGTGCTCAGTTTCTCACAGAAAATTCTAAGACCAGTTTGGAGGATGCAACAGTACAAATTGAAGAACTGTGGAAGACATTGAGTGAAGAGGAAAAACTGAAGTAAGTTTCCAGAGCTTGCATGTGACCTGATGCTGAGATATTTCCATTCTATATGACTCACTGGGTTAAAAAAAATTTAAACTTCTTATTTATGGAAAAGCAGAATGGAAAATGCCTTTTGGTTTGGCTAGAGTACCTTTTTGGCATCACTTTTTTATATTTAGAAGTTTTTAGTCTTTTGTTTTTTGTTTTTGGTACAAGCCTTAACTACTTTCTTATTATTAAAATTTGAAGTGAAAGGTTTTCCATTATTCTTAATTTAAAAATACTATTTTCTTCTATTTTTTATATTAAAGAATCTTTCTATGACAGGACTTTCTCTTTTTTAAGCTTATGTATTAGAACAATTATAACACTGGTAGTTTTAAGAAATACCTTGATATCCCTTTTATTAAATTAAGAAAATGGTAGACCTAAACACATCAGTTATTACATTACATGGACTAAATATTCCAACTAAGAGGCAGAGATTGTCAGACTGAATTTAAAAAGTAAAATCCAGCTATGTGTGTCTACAAGTTAATCAGTATGGTGTAGGGAATTTTCTAGATAAAGCAGCTAGAAGGAAAATAGTGTTATTGAGGAAATAAAAGATGCCCTCTGTGACAGGAACAGAATATGAGTGAGTATATATAGGAAAGTAAGCTGAGGGAAGGCAGGCCAGGTTCTGTAAAGTTCTATAAGCCGTAACAAAGAGTTTGAATAAGCCCTAGGATCAGAGTTTTTCTGCTGAGAGCTTAGGGCAGTCTTTGGGGTAAGGGGTACTTATTTTTTTGTTCTCCTTTTCTGGATATTTTCCTTTGGTTTTCTTCTCCTTTCCTCTAGTAGATTAGAAACCAGATTTAGGCCATGTGCCCTGGCTACTGGGGTTTCAGCCAATTGATGTTAATTAAAACTTTGTAGTAGCTATGAACAAATACTTATTCTACTTAAAATAAGTAAGAATAATATTGTAATTGGGGTATTGAAAATGGTAAATAAACTTTATGATTACATTTAATCTTTAGTCACAAAAACTTTTTTATTTTTTTTTTTACACAAACACATTTTAATTGATTACTGGTCAAATCAGAATTAATGTTTTCCATTCAGGTTACTGAATCTCTTAATGACAGTAAAGTGAAAGATAGCTGTTTTTACTTAACATTTACTTAATATGTTCCTTTGGACATAGCTTTTTCTGTTTCCCAGGGAACTAATAAATTGACTTCTTGAGTAAATCACAAGATTAGTACCATATGTGAAAATTTACACATTATAATTAATTACAAATGGTGACCTTTATCTCGAACTCATTTTTCACCATAAGGGAAAAATCTTGAATTGGAATGTCCAAGAGCTAAAAATACTTACTTATAGTACCTACTGAAAGTAAACTATTGAAGATTGTGTGTTTTATGTAGCTAATCCAGAACTTCAGATTCTAAGTAGAAACGGGAGAAAATAATGTATAAAATTATGAATATAGCCTGGTAAGTAACCAGAGAGGCATTTTTCATCTTATTTACAGTGAAACAAGGTCTTTCTTACATTATTATCTAGCTAACATTATTTAGCAAACATGTACCGAGTACGAACTGCACAACATGCTCTGGTCGCATGTTTCTTAGTCTCAATTTTAACATTTACTACAATTCTCCCAAGAATACAATTTTTATTTCCTAACACATAGCTATCTAAATTTCTCCCTAAGATTGTTTTGCGTATATTACCTATAATAGAATTTAGCTAGTTTCTTAAGAGTTACTTAGGATTAGAAGTGACATTAATTCTCCAGTCTCAAATTTAAAACTTCATTTAAAAATTGTTTTAGGGGATCCCTGGGTGGCTCAGTGGTTTAGCGCCTGCCTTCAGCCCAGGGCATGATCCAGGGTCCTGGAATCGAGTCCTGCGTCCAGCTCCCTGCAGGGAGCCTGCTTCTCCCTCTGCCTGTATCTCTGCCTCTCTCTCTCTCTCTCTCTCTCTCTCTCTCTTGCTGTCTCTCATGAATAAATAAAATCTTTTAAAATAATATTTTGAACATAAAATCTTTTAAAATAAAATTGGGTAAAATGTAGCATTGTAAAATACACAGATCTTAACTATATATATAGTTCAGTAGATTTTTATATGTGCACACTCATATAACCACTGTCCCTGAAGTACAGAATACTTTCTCACCCCAGAAAGCTCCCTTACGCTACCTACCAGCCAACTTCTGTACACAGCCACTGTTTGACTTCACCACACTACTGTGGTTTTGCTGGTGCTTAAACTTCATATATATAAAATCATACAATGTGTACTCTTTTATGCCTAACTTCACCTAAACAAAATATTTTGTGATTCCCATCCATGTTTGTTGAATATCTCTGATACCTATATCTCTGTATAGTTCATTCTTTGAATTGATACATAATATTCAATTGTATAAATAAAGCAAGGTTTATTCAATCTCCAGTTGGGTGGTTTACAGTTTGGGGCTATTATGAATAAAGCTGTGTTGTTTGGTTTCTAAATACTTGGGGTATTTCTAAATATCTTACTGATATCTAATTAATTCTGTCATGGATAGGGAAAATAGCTGTCAAATTCCAATCTTTTGAAATTTACTGAGAATTAAGCACAGGGTAGGATCTATCTTCACGAGTGTTCCAAGTGTATAGCACCTAAAAGGAATCTGAATTCTGCAGCTGCTAAATAGTGTTCTAAAATGTCAATTTAATAAAGGTGGTTGATAGTATTCCTAAAATCTTCAATAGCTTTGCTGTTCTTTATTTTTTGGTCTAGTTCTGTCAGTTACTGAGAGAAGGGTATTAAAGTCTCCAGCTATGATTCTGGATTCATTTCTACTTTATATCTGTAAGTTTTGATTTATGTAACTTATAGCTTTGTTATTAGATAACGTACACATTTGTGATGGGTATACCTGCCAATTGTTAGCCCCTTCGGTCATTCTGAATTTTCCCTCTTTGTCTGTGGTATAATTTCGTTTTGAAATTGATCATTGATTTCACCTTATATTACTATAGCTATTCTTTTATATGCTTATGATTTGCATGGTGTGCCTTTTTTTCTTTTACTTCCAAACTAGTATTTGTGACTAAAGTATAACTTGTAGACACACATAGCTGGATTTTACTTTTTAAATTCAGTCTGACAATCTCTGCCTCTTAGTTGGAATATTTAGTCCATGTAATGTAATAACTGATGTGTTTAGGTCTACCATTTTCTTACTTATTTCATCTTTGTTTTGTTCCTCTGTTCCTCCTTTTTGTGGGAGACAGGCAGCCTTCTTTAGGGTTAAAAGAATATAATTTCATGTTTAGTTTTAATTCTTCTATTGGCTTTGCATAATTTTTTGCTTTGGGGAATATATTATACATTCTTAATATATCATAATCTACTTAAGAGTTAACTAGATTAACCCTATTAGGGTTCCAGGTACAGAGAATATAAGAACTTTGCAAGAATAATCCCACTTACTACCCCTGTCCTTTGTGCAATTGATGTCATATATTTTGTATCTATATACAATATAAAACTCACCTTAAAATGCTTTCTTTATTTTTGTTGTTTATTTAAATTCCATTTAGTTAACATAGTATAATAGTAGTTATATCTTAGTAATTCATCACTTACATATAACACCCAGTGCTCGTCATAGCAAGTGCCCTCCTTAATACCCATCACCCATTTAGCACATCCCACCGCCCACCACCCCTCCAGCAGCCCTCAGTTTGTTTTCTTTGGTTAAGAGTCTCTTATGGTTTGTCTCCCTCTCTTTTTTATCCTCCCCTATGTTTGTCAGTTTTATTTCCTAAATTCCACATGAGTGAAATCATATGGTTAAAATGCTATTTTTAAAAAATTTAAAGTTATCTTTCAAAGAAATGAAAAAAATTTTTAAGATGCATTTTTTCTATTTACCTACGTAGTTAGCATTTTTGGTGCTCATCCTTTTTTCCTATAGATCAGTTTCTATCCGGTGTCAACTCTTTAATAGTGCAATTATGCTGGCAACAGATTCTAAGCTTTCTTTTATCCAAAAATGTCTATGTCATCTTCATTTTTGAAAGACATTTTTGCTTTGTATCATTGAATTCTGGATTCTGTTGGCACTTGAAAGATGTTATTTACTCTACATTACTTCTGATGAAAAGTTATATCCATCATTTGTGGTATTCTTTTTTTGTAGTTCCTTTTTTGTTCCTTTCACTGCTTTCAAGGATTTTGTCTGTCTTTGGTTCTCAGCAGTTTGAATCTGATATACCAGCCTGTGGATTTCTTTGTCTTTATCCTGCTTGAAGTTTACTGACCTTCTTGGATCTATAAAATGATTCATATTTTCAAATTGCCTAATTAGCCATAATATTTTTCAAATGTTCTTTTTTTTCTCTTCATCTTTATATTTTTCTATCTGGGACTCCAATTACATTTATGTTAGGTTGCTTGTGCCATAGGCCACTGAGGGGTTTTTTTAATCATCATTTTTCTCTATTTTTTTCAGATTGGATAATTTCTGCTCTTTCTTCAAGTCTGTTGGCCCTTTCTTTTGCCATCTCTGATCTGCTGTTAAGCCTACCCAGGGAATTTTCCATTTCAGATAATGTATTTTTTAGTTCTAGAATTCCCATTTCCATTTAGTTCCTCTTTATAATTTCCTTTCTCTGTTTAGGATCCTCTTCTATTCTCTCATTATGATCATGTTCTCCTTTAAGGGCTTAAATATTTATAAAAACCTATTTAAAAAATTTTTTTTTCAAATTCCAACATCTCAGTTATGTTGAGGTGTGTTTTCACTGACCCCTTTTTCTCTTGGCCATGACTCAAATTTTCCCATTTTATTGCTTGAATGATAACATCATATAGTGGACATTGTGGGTGATATGTTGAAGAAATTCTAGATTCTGCTGTCTTCTTCTAAAAAGTTTTGGTGTTTGTTCTGCCAAATATTGAAGTTACTGACAGATAACATTGAGTTTGTGGAGGCTGTTTTATACTCTCTTAGAGAGAGACTGTTTAAATTTTGCGCTTAATCTCAGGGCAGTTACTTTAGTTCTAGGACATAGTTTTTTCCTTACCCTAAGATGTAGCTCTCCTCCAGTTTTAATTTAAAGCCCAAAGTGTAAAAAAAAAAAAAATAAAGCCCAAAGTGTTTACTAAACCATCTGATTATATAGAATTCAAGCCCCAAATTCCATTTGCTCTGCAGTAGGCAGTCACTAAAATCTCTGTTTAGCTCATTTAACGTTCTAGCAGTTGTTTTCCTCTAGGCTTCCATGTATGGGATTTTCTCCTTCAATTTTCAGTTGTTTTGGAAACAAGGAACTCTGTTCTGGTGATTGAAGCTAATAAGAGTGCAACTTACATAATGTAATACTAGGTGATATAAAAATAATAAAAATTATAAACTTTTTTTAAAAAAGAGTGAAGCTTATTGGTTGAGTTCCTGGCACTCCCTTTAATGCTGGGGACTGCCCTCTGGGTAAAAGCTATATAAATATGGATCTCTTTTTTTGAATGTTGAATCCATTCCCATATCTACCTGTTTTTTGGTTACTCTTCAGTGCTCATTTTCAATAGTTGATTTTTGTATTTTGTTTGAAGTTATTCTAGTTATGTATGGGAGGGTTAATCCACTACAAGTTCCTTCATCATCAGACTTGGAATACCAGCTCTTTATTTTTCATAAAATTTACTTCAGATGGCTAATATATTTCAGATTATGACCTCATGAGTTCTATTTTTTCTTTATTCATAGATATGAAGAAAAGGCTACTAAAGATTTGGAACGATACAATAGGCAAATCAAGAGAGCCATTGAACAGGAGTCACAAATATCATTAAAAGATGGCAGAAAAAAGATAAAGCCCACCAGTGCATGGAATTTGGCACAGAAGCACAAGTTGAAAACTTCATTGTCTAATCAGCCAAAACTTGATGAGCTCTTTCAATCCCATATTGAAAAAAAAACTCAGAACATTAAAGTAGTTCAGATCCCTTTTTCTATGGAAAACTTAAAAAAAAATTTTAAAAAACATAAATTTGACTTAGAAGATAAGGAAGAACTTTGCTTGATCCACAATCTCAAGTTTCCTGATGCGTGGCTAATTACATCCAAAACAGAGGTGATGTTATTAAATCCTTACAGAGTGGAAGAAGCCCTCCTATTTAAAAGACTTATTGAGAATCATAAACTTCCTGCACAGCCCCTGGAAAAGCCAATTATATTAACAGAGAGGTATGGTGAAATAGTAGAATTCTTTTTTCAGCTCTCAAAGCATTTATCAATTAATACTAGGTAGAAACTGACAGTAAAAAGTTGGAAGTGTCTTCCGATAGGGAAAAGTTTATCAAAGAATATTTTTAAAACTTGATTTTCTAATCTTTAATGGAACTGTTTTTAAATAACTGTAGAATATTCTAGATAGTTTACTTCTGCAGTTAATAACCATCAATCTCAGTTCTCCTGTAATTTAGTGACTTGTCTCTAGGATAACTTTGAAGTTAGTTTACAGTAACTCTCTCATTGTACACTTGTTAACATTTCAGACACATACCAAAATAGAATTATATAGTAAGAGCCTTTATGAACAGTTATCAAGATTTTGCCACATTTGTCTACTTGTACTTTCAAATATATATATGTATATTATATATTCATGAGAGACACACAGAGAGAGGCAGAGACACAGGCAGAAGGAGAAGCAGGCTCCCTGGAGGGAGCCCAACCCAAGACTCAATTCCCAGGACCCCGGGGTCACGCCCTGAGTCAAAGGCAGATGCTCAATCGCTGAGCCACCCAAGTGTCCCTCTCTCCTAGTCTTTTAGACAGTTGCCACCCAAATATCTTTCACTTTCTTTCTCTTAAAAATAACTTGCCTAACCAGTGATAAAAAATGACTTTTTCCTATTTTTCACAATATTAATTCCTTGGAAGTGTTCCTCATTGTCTCAAAATGTCTTTGTTACAGTTTTTAAATTACTAAGTTTAATTTATATCTAAAACAAGGTCCAAGTATTAAATTTCGTCTGTCTCTTAAATCTCTTCTAAATACCACACCATTAACTTGTTGATACTAAGTCACTTAATTCATTAGAATATTCTATTGTCTCCATTTATCCCTTTGCTACTTCATGGTGGTGATCAACTTGTTTTTTCCTCTCCCATATGTAAACAGAAGTTAGCTCAGGATGGTTGAATAGATTTAGATTCTACTCTCTGGTAAGACTGTTTAATAGGTTGTGCTATGCGCTTCATGTTTCATCACATCGAAAGGTACTTATCACTGCGTTCAGCCGCTGACAGTCTGCTCAGATACCTTAAAATTCTCTATCAACCTTTCCATTTAATGATTTCCATCAATGGTCCATTGATGATTGTTGTCTGAACTGATTCTGCTATAAATTGCAAAATGGAATATATCCCTTTTATATCCTACATGAGCAGATTGTTTTCTGTAAAAATAAATAGCTAACAACCTATTAACATTTCCCTTTTTTATATTTAATATTTCTTTTATGATCTGACACAAGAGACAATCATATGGATGATAAAGGAGATAAAAACCTAAAATTAGAGATTGAGGGTTTGTTCTCTAGGACACATCACTAGATAACTCTGTTTAAGAACTCCCAAGAATAAATTTTAAAAATATTTTATACAGTATATTAAAACTTGTGTTAAAAAAGCCCTGCTACAGGCACCTGGGTGGCTCATGGGTTAAGTGTCTGCCTTTGGCTCAGGTCATGGTCCTAGGACCCTGGGGTCAAGGTCCACAATAGGCTCCCTATTGTGGGTCTGCTTCTCCCTCTTCCTGTGTGTGGACGCACTCTCTTTCTCTCAAATAAATGAATAAAATCTTTATAAATATATTTTCTTAAAAAGCCCTGCTACGAGAAGGGAAAAACAGGGCCAGGACATAGGAAAACATTTGTCAGAGCTATCTTTTTAATTAAGGCAACAGTATTTGCATTCACCAAAATCCAGCATATTTCATAGTATTCTCTTAAGATTGGCTTAGCAAACTGTCAAAGATTATAAAAAGAATTAATACAGATTTGAGCTATATTAACAGTTTAAAAATCTGATAAAAAATTTGGTTCTTTCTCTCTGAAAGACCAGTGTGTTTTAGTTTTCTTCAAATAACTGAGCTGGCCTTATACACAGAGGTGACCTTCATTGTAGTGGGCTCCATCCAGCCAAGCTGAAGTGGCCAGTTGTCTTGAGACTTTTTTATCACTAAGAACCCTGCCTCTGGTCCACCTGAAAGCTTCAGGCCCAGCTGGTCCCCAGGTCTTTGAGTGGTGCTGCTCTTTTCTGGTGGGTTTAATGTTGACTTACTGATACAAACAGCTGCTGCAGCTCGGAGCTTGAGGCAAGTTCTGAGGCCTGTGCTATTACCCATCCCAGGGTTTGGTGTCTGCACTCACTTGTCTAGTAGGGCACTTGGGGGCAGGAAAACCTTGCTGCTCAACTTGAATCTCCCTTTGCAAGGGGAAGAAATAAAGGAAAGGAGTTGTTGCTCCCTAAAAAAAAAAAAAAAAATACTTTCTTTTCTTAAAAAGAGCTAGAGTGTATCTGAAATTTTAAACTTGATATACTTTTCTTAAAGATATTTGTGAACTTTCACTTATATCTTAAAAATCATTTTGTACTTATATAAATCATACGTATTTAAAGATGTTTTTCTTTGTGATATTCTGTTACTCAAAAACAAATACATTAAAAACTATTATTTGGGGCCCATACTAGCCTGACAAAGCTTTCTTATTTGAACATGGACAGCAGTAAGGCTGAATTCAAAATTGTTTTTATCCTTCTTTTGGAATGTGACATACCCACCACAATTAATGTAAGTTTTTCAAAACTAAGTCAAAGACAGGGTGATTATGACTTGGGCTCAGTTTTCTCACCATGGTTCTAATGCGGACTGTGTTGTTTATCTCTGAATGGAGTGATTTAGGTATCTATAAAATACAAAGTAAGAGCTCAGTAATAACGACAATAGCTACTGTTTGCTGAGCATTTACCATATAATAGGAACTTTACTAAACCCTTGATCTTACCTTCATAACAATCTTATAACTGGCATTATTTATAAATAAAATTTCATTTGTATTCTATAGAGAGTGCAGTTTTTGATTTCACATTAATTTGTAATGTTCTAAAAGATAAAAACTGTCTTTTATGTCCATTCTTCCTCCTTTCTATACACTGTATTTAGCAGGTTTTCTATAAGATATTACCAGAGATAAAAAAGCAAAGTTTGTTACAGCGCTACTTAAATCATTTTAGTTACTGATCATTTTTAAAGGGCCTTTTTTTTTTTTTTTGGATATTGATGTACATTTTATTAAACATAACATATAATAATAATATACTATTATATTCAAGCTCCTTCCTGCTTATGACCTGCTTTAGGCCCTACTGGTTCTTTAAAGGGCCTTTGAATTAAATCTTCTTCATTTTACATATTTAATAAGTTAAAGGATCGTAATTTCTTTTACAGTCTTTTTAATGGATCTCATTATTTAGAGATGTTATGTAAAATGACCACAGATGATCAGAGATATAGTGGATCGACTTACCTGTCCGATCCTCGTCTTACAGCAAACGGTTTCAAGATAAAATGGATACCAGGTATGATGATGTGGTTTACCATTTCCTGACTAGGAAAAATAAGTCTTGTTCCAGAAGTTACATTTGAGTTTCATATACATATTAGGGTATAGTTTTGTCTCACCAAACGTACAGTGTCAGCTATGTAAAAACAGGTATTTCAAAAAGGTCATCTCTGTCTGAAACTAGTAAATCTGGCATCTCTTTCAGTCTGTTACCTTGCATTTGTGTTTTCATAACTGAGTAGTTTCACTGTAATTTTTAACATCTTTTGTCACAATATGCAGAGTGCCTACTTTATTTGAATTATTGAATACTCCTTTAGATGAAAGAAATGTGTAGTACATTGGAAAGGTTTAACAAAAATGGACATCTCTTTTTTTTAAAGGATTTACCTATTTTGACAATTAGATTTATAGTATCAGTAATCTATTTAGAGAGTGAATGATTTGATTCCATTGCTTTGCTGAAAAGACTATGATAACACTATTTTCTTTCTATGGCAATTCACTGGGTGTAGAGAAAAGTAAATCCTTCTGAGTAGGACACTTCCATTTTCCTGGTTGGTCCCTTCTCTCTTCTTCATAACTCTCATACTTAACTGTTTTCTGCCCTAACTGCCTAGGCTGGTCCTGTCCTATTACTTTCCCTTCATCTGGTATCAAGGGTACCATGAAGAGTAGGGATTCCACTGTCCCCCCTTCTGCCTGCTCCTAAATTTGTCATGACCAAGATGTAGAAAAACAAAGTTCAACCAAAACAGTGTTGGAGATTTTTATAGGAATGTTTTGCTGAGACATAAAAAGAAAATAAGTAAAATCAGTCGTACAAAACTATGAAATTAAGTATATATAAATAATGTTTTGGTGCCCTACACTTTAATTTTATTGACTTTTACAGTTTTACGAGGACCTGCCCTGAACTTCTTACCTTCTATCTCAATCTTGGATATTTAGATTTGGAGTGAAGAGAGTTAGTCCAAATCTCAACTTTGCCATTTAAAAAGTGTATTCTTGGGAAAGTCAGTTGACCTCAATGCTTTCTCATATAACAACTACTAATTACTGAATAATTATGATGTACAGGGCATTAATCTAAATATTAAATGTATTAACTTATTTAATCTTCCCAGTAGCCCTATGAAGTAGGTTCTGTTACTGTCTCCATTTTATTGGTGGAAAAAGCAAGGCACAGTGAAGTTTACTTAAGGGTACCAGTTAGTAGTAGAACCAGGATTTGAACCTAAGTGCCTTTACCCTAGCTTTTAACTAATTTATTATATTGCTTCCTATAAAAATTGAGATATTTACTTAATAAAGTTGTTGTGAGCAGTTAAGGAGGTACATAAAGAAATCAGCATAGTACTTGCCAAAGGAATATTCTTTCTTTCCATTTTCCAGTATCCCTTTTTGTCATTTCTTTTAGTCTTCCCAGAAGTCTTTTCTTCCTTGAGACCTCTAGCATCATTTTAATTTATTTTAAGTGTGAAGCAAGAGGTGTGTATAGGTACATGTGTGATATTTTTTTCTTAATTTGTTTTTCTAATGTGATATTTCTGACAGGTACCATTTTTTTTCATGAAAGATATTGTCACAGAAATTTTTTTTAAAGTTAGGATAAATATCCTGTCTTTTCCAAGAGCATGTTTATTTATGAATTACTCAGTAAGTTTCTGTCTGACAGATGCTTTCAGCTCTTAGCTTATGGGGTAGTGTTTTTTAAATCCTTTTGAATGCCAGGTACTTTGCATGGCACCAAAGATATAAAAATAAGAGTCATCTGCAAACTGACTTGATTTGATTGGAATTAACTTTTTTTTAGATTGTCGTCAGCATTATTTATCTTACCAGTAACAGATGAAATTAGAAACTCATGTTTTCCTCTTTTAAGACTTTTTTTTTCCATCATTAATTTTTGTCATGTTTTTCTTAAAGACCATTTCTCCTCTTAGAGTTTGTTTTGGACTAACTTTGGAAGAGCAGTTCACCAGTTGTCACAAAACATTTTTAAATGATAAAGACATTTAAAAGAGAGGAGGAATACATTTGGCTTTGAGGGAAAAGGTTCTTAATGTGATCCTAAGGATTTTGCTTGTTAATTGGGATAGTTTTTTGCTCTACATCAATAAGAATTGCATATTTTAAGAAGTGAAAACTTGTCAAACCACTTACTCATTTGACATATTTTCCCTGAAAACTGAAAAGCATTTCACAGAATCTTATGGAAAATTCTTAAAAGTTTATTGTTACATAGTCCCAAATGTCTGTATGTTTCCATATCAGAATTTTGTAAATGCGATTAAAATATTGAAATATTGCTCAATTCCCTCACCTTTTGCCAAATACTTTGCCCATATCCACAAGTAATTCTGTGAAATGTGTATGATTTTCCAGGGCAAATGTAGTCAGTATTAGACTTTTCAGTCTAATCATACTATAAAAGGTAAAGAACCAGCAATGATGAAATCTCTGGACTGATTATTTTTGTCATTTCCTTATCTATATATATGTAAAAAGATGTGAACGATAATATTCTTCTTCCTCTTTGCCTATGTAAACCCTGTGTCAAGTCTCATTTAAATTCCCCTGGTTGCTCAAACTCTCATTTTGTCTCTCTTGATCAAACTCTGTGTTCTGTCCCTTAATGCTTGATTATAGATCTTCTGTTACCCTCCAGTTGTTTCCAGGGATGCCTCTTCTGTTTAGTGTACCACCACTGCATCTTATCCAGGCCAAGGAAGTGATCTGTAACTGGAAACAGATTAGGGGCAGGATCACTGACATCTCAGAATCTGAAACTCTTCAAGCCACATCACTCCTCTTTTTTTATTCATCTGTTGATAGCTACCACTTACCCAAAATTGAGGTTTCATTTTCTTAATTCTAGGTAACATGGTGTGGACTTCAATATTAAGAACACTGGTGCACAGATAGAGCCAGACAAGTCAGATCTCTGCTACTTGGCAACATCTTAAAATTCATTCTAAAGCCAAATTTATCTTTTGGAATTTATGCTATTACGGATAGTATACCCCAGTATATATCTAATCATGTAGCTGTTTTTTAGTTTTATTTTAGTCACTAAATTATTTATTTTTTATTCATGAGAGATGCAGAGAGAGAGGCAGAGACACAGGCAGAGGGAGAAGCAGGCTCCATGCAGGGAGCCCAACATGAGACTCGATCCTGGAACTCCGGGATCATGCCCTAAGCCAAAGGCAGACGCTCAACCATTGAGCCAGTCAGGCCAGGCGTCCCTAGTCACTAAATTACTTAAAGTCGCTTTAATAATATCAGTTTTAAATATTGTTTAAAATATTTTGAGTAAACATTAGTGTTTCGTTCTTTCAAATTAGTACTTTATTAATAAGTTTCTGTAGTGGTAATCATTTTACAATATATGTGTATCAAATAAGTACTATGTACACCATAAACTTAGTGTTTATCAATTATATCTCAATAAGGCTGGAAAAAATAAATTACTATGTATTTTTATAATTTGTAAGTTAAAATAATCATAGAAATAATTCCGACCTTTAAGTTAGTATTAAACTAGTAGAATAGAATTTGAATAGCACCAGTTGTTAAAACACTTAAGCCAGTTTTACTTTAATAAATATCATGGGGCTCCATTTTCTCTCCAAAGTAAGAAATGTTGTAAGCAAATGTAGAGAACAGAAGTGCAATAAGTGAGATTAAATTAAATGATATAAAGCACATGTGGTGTCTATGAGCACTTATGACTTAATGTGAAATCCTATGGGAAATCATTATTTGTTCTCCAACTAAGTAACAAAACTTAGTCCTGACTATATTAAATTCTTTTTTTTAATTTTTTTATTTTTATTTATGATAGTCACACAGAGAGAGAGAGAGAGAGAGAGGCAGAGACACAGGCAGAGGGAGAAGCAGGCTCCGTGCAGGGAGCCCCGCGTGGGACTTGATCCCGGGTCTCCAGGATCACGCCCTGGACTAAAGGCAGGCGCTAAACCGCTGCGCCACCCAGGGATCCCCATGACTATATTAAATTCTAAGGAAGATTCGCTGTTTTAACAGTGATTTTGTTTTTAACAGATATTTTCTGGAATATAATTTAAACAAAACTAACTATATCTACATTTGGTTTTACTTATTTTTCTTTTAGGTGTTTCCATTGCTGAAGACTACTTGGAAATAGAAGAAATGGCTAATTGCCTCCCATTCTATGGAGTGATGGACTTAAAAGAAATTCTTAATGCTATATTAAACAAAAATGCAAAAGAAGTTTATGAATGTAGACCTCGAAAAGTGATAAGTTATTTAGAGGTATGCATTACTAGATTATGTAGGTTGGTTAAGTTTTAACATACTTCACTATTTCTTGGTAAGATGGTAAACTTAAAAAATAGTAAAATTTCTATAATGTTTATTATCTGTTTGCAAGAAGAAATACTACTAAAAAAAGAAAACTCTGTTAAAAATTTCATATCATAGACTGGTTATAGTAAACCCTATCTTGGATCCTTATTCAGTAGCATTCTGTAAGTCCTTCAAAAGTTTTGACTTGTGGAACTTTCTAGCTTATTGTGGGAGCAATTTAACACTGATCATTTCTAATGACTTAAAAGGAATCTTTTCTTGTGAAAGAGATAGTATAAACTTAAATGAAGGTTGAGGGTAGGGTTTTGTGTATTGAAACTATGTAAGATGAAATATGATTTCAAAATAACCAAGAAAGTGATTGGGATCAGATATAAATATTTTTTATTAATGTTATAACTCTCATTACATTAAATCCATTGTGGATTGATAATTAAGGAATGGAGTCTAGGAAAAAATAACTTCTACAAGATCTACAGAAATACTTCCATTTAAGGTCAAGCTGAGTAAGAAGAATTATAAGTAAAGATAGGACAGTAAAGAAAATCCAGTAGGGGGCTAGATATAAAGGTCAAGGGAAGAAAGAAATTTAAAAATGAGTAAGTAGTAGTATCACATCCTCTATAGGGTAAAATAGTTCTAGAAGACCATCAGGTATGGCTGCTAGATGGCAGTGATAATAGGAAAGTAGTCCAGATGGAAAACTTGCCAATGGCTAAAGAGTGGGGCAGTGGTAAAAAAAAAAAGTACAGGCAGCAGGTCATATGGTGGTGAAAAGAAGAAAAGAGAAATTGGCTTGTCTCTTTTGTTGGTGGAAGAGACTGACAAAAAATCGGAGAGCAGATATTCCGAAAGAGCCAAGAAGGAAGATGGGATAATGATATTAGCTTCAGAAAGGAGAAACTGTTCTCTGTTCTCTCCATCAAGAGAAGAGAGGGTAAGTGGAAGTAAAAATATCTTGAGATAAACTTGAGAGAGGTCATGTCTGATACATTTATAAAGGTATAGAAGAAGTTAGCAAATGAGAGTCAAGGGGCTGGGGAGGCATTGGGGATTTGAGTGTAATAGAGAAGATCTGAAAGTAAGAATTATCAGTACGGTAAGAGAAGATTGAGTAGAGAGACTAAGATGTCCAAATGGCATTGAGCACTCCTAAGAGCTAACATCCAACCAGGACAGTTTGGTGATTTTCCAGCAGTGGATGGTACAATTTATCCAAGTGTAGGGATTAACAGGATGAATGAATATGGTAGGACAAGGGGGTGAGTGAGCACATTGAACCCATAATGTAAATGAGAAGTGGTGTTAGATCCTAGATGAATTTAAAGATGAATTAGGTTCTAGTAGGAATCAAAAAGGAATACAGGAAGCTAGTATCCTTAATGTCTTACTATTAGTACCTTAATTAGGGAAAGATGACAAGAAGGGTGCTGGTGGGGCAGAGCAATAAGGAGGGATTGAGATGGTTTAGTTGGAAAGGAGTAGGATGGTTTGAAAGATAATGGGAGAAGGAATGTGGTTAGAATAATATTAGCCTCAAGCTCTTTGAAGTACAATACTGTTTTAATCTTTTTTTTTTAAGATTTTTTTTTTTTTTATCCATTCATGAGAGACACACAGAGAGAGGCAGAGACACAGGCAGAAGGAGAAGCAGGCTCCTCTAGGGGAATGCGATATGGGACTTGATCCTGGGACTCCGGGACCATACCCTGAGCCAAAGAAGACGCTCAACCACTGAGCCACCCAGACGTCCCTTTTTAAAATAAATCTTAAAAGAAACCACTTTGCTAATACTGTTTACTCCTAAACGTTTAGATTTTCCTATCTCAGAAAACACTATTGTCATACCAAAAATGTAGACATTATTCTTGATTCTGTATCCTTCATAACCAGTTCATCAGCAAGTCTTGCCTCTACCTCTCGTTAATGTTAGGACTTTTTTTTTTTTTTTTAAGAGAAGAAGAGAGAATCTTAAGTGGGCAGGATGACCAGCATGGAGCCCAATGGGAGGCTTGATCTCATGACTCTGAGATCATGGTGAGCCAAAATCAAGAGTCAGACACTTAACTGAGCCACCCAGGTGCCCTGTTGTCAGGAGTCTTTATACCTCCCTCCATCTCCACTGCTGTCACCCTAGTCAAAAACTCACCACCTCACCAGGACTGTAGTGATTGCCTGCAGTACACCCTACCCTGCATTTCTCTTCTTGACCTGCCTCAAACCATACTTTACATGGCGGTGCGACTGATTGTTTTAAAGTATGAGGCAAATATTAGGCTCTTGCTTTCAAACCCTCTGGTTACTTCACTGTGCATTCAGTTTAAAGCCCAAACTGAACCCTATCCTGACGGGTGATCTGGCCCCTATCTAACTCCCTTTCTTAGTTCTCTTTTCCCTTTAGTAGCTGCTATACACACACTGACCCTTCAGTTCTGTTCTACCTGAAATGCTTTTCTTTCCCCATGATCTTTGCATGATTTTTTTTTATCTAAATTGAAACTTAAATGTCTCCTTGAGGAAGCTTTTCCTAACCACAAAATCACTATTACGTTGACCAGTTTAATTTTGTGCATTATTACTCATTGAAATTTTTTTGTCTTTTTTTTTTTTTTTTTTTTTTTTTTTTTAGAGAAAGTACAAATGGGGCAGAAGGTGGTAGGGGACAGAGAGAGAAAGAGAGAGAATCCCAAATAGGCTTCACTCCCAGTACAGAGCCCAGCCCCAGGCTTAATACCAGAATTCCATGATCCGGAGATCATGACCTGAGTTGAAATCCAGAGTTGGATGCCCAACCAGCTGAGCCACCTAGGCACCCCCAAATTTTGTCTTTTTATCTGTTTTCTCTGCACTAGACTATAAATTTCACAAGAGCAAGGATATTGTCTAACTCTCCACGGTATAAAACCTGCAACAGTGACTAACACATAATTTGTGTTTAATATCTGAGTGGATAATAAAACTATAATCTATTTTCTGTCTTCTTCTTGCCAGGAATAACATGGTGTCTGCTTCAAGGTATGTCACAGTAAAATATATGGCTTTCTCTTCACAGGGGGAAGCAGTGCGTCTGTCTAGACAGTTGCCTATGTACTTATCCAAAGAGGACGTCCAAGACATTATCTATAGAATGAAGGACCAATTTGGAAGTGAAATTAAAGAGTGTGTTCATGGTCGCCCATTTTTTCATCATTTGACACATCTTCCAGAAGCTACCTGATATGTTTAAGAAAATTTGTTACTATTGAAATTGATTTGGCAATAAAATGAGTCACTTTTTAAACCATTTTTCTACTATCATGTGTTATTTTATAAGTGAAGCTTCACTGACTTGTAATTTGAAAAAAATTCAAAATCTTAAACTAATGTCTACTATTCATTTTATTCTCAAGAACCAGCCTTCATACAAATTATTGGTTATAAACTCCAAACTGAAAATACCTAGTATTCTTGAGTGGTTGATTTACTAAGGGCTGTGGACTGAATTGTGTCCCCAGAATTCATCTGTTGAAGTCCAAACCCCCATTGTGACGGAATTTGAAGATGGGACCTTTTTGGAGGTAATTCGGTTACATGAAGTCCTGAGGGCAAGGGCTCCCATGGTGGGATTCGTGCCCTTATGAGACATCAGAGCTTCTGCTCACTCTCTCTCTTCTCCCACCAACTCCCATGTGAGGATACAGAGAGCCAGCGGCCCTTTATAATCTAGGAATAGACCTCTCAACTGACAGCAAGCGTGCTGGCACCTTAATACTGGACTTCTAGCCTCCAGAACTGTGAGAAAATAGATGTTGTGTCAGCCACCCAGCCTTGAGTGGACTAATAGGCTGGTTCCACCTGCGCAGAGAGAAGTCCGAGATGAGCTGGCATATGTGACAGAAGTTGTCCCTGTTGTTTAAAGTAGGCTGAAAAGACAGAGAAAGTGAGAAAATGAAGTTTAGGGGAAGAAGAAAGCTTGGCTTTCAAAATCCTGCCATTCATCTCTATTTTGGGGTAACCGTTTAGAAATTGCTGTCTCGTACATGGAAATTATTGAGCATTGGGGTCAACATTTGGCAGAGAAAATGGGAAAATCCAGAGACTTAACATTCAGGTTAAGATGACTGTGTGCTTTAAGAAACTAGGTCCCACATACAGTGCACCAAAACATTTGATTTACAAAAAGTTGAAACATTTTTATTGGATATATTTGTTTTATAAAGTATGATTTGTTATACTGGATACAGTATCTCCACACTCACTACCATCTCCCATAATTCTCAAGTCTTTAACTCTTAAGACCCTTGTGTTAAGAGGTACAAACATACCAGAAATTCTGCCGTAAGCCAGGCCTTTTTTCCTGCCATCGTGATCCTCTTACCCATAACCTAAGTACTATATTTTTTTCCGTTATCCCCTTTGAGAGTTTGGGGCCCGTCTCTGGGAGACATTACCGAGAGTAATACTTTTTAAAATACTGGGTAAATTGAGGAAGGAGAAGCCCACAGAGATGCAGAAGATGATGAAGTTTGCATCATACATTTGTACCAGCCCTAAGCAAGATTTAGGACTCCTTTTCTAGCTGATGAAGTCCATTGTTGCAAGAGACCCTACAACAGCTTCTAAGACAAGCTTACTTCACTGTTTCTTTGCTGCCTTCGCTTGACCCAGTCAGGCTAGTGGTAGTAACGACGGTGGGTATTTACCACCCACTTGCTGGATACACTACGCACTTAGGGATCTCGTATGATCTCATTTAAGCTTAACAACAAATTTAAGATTGTAGGTACTATTATCACTGTTCTGTGCTGCCACGAGAAATAGGCCCTAAAGCGTCATTAAGGTCAACAAAAGTATTTTGGGGAAAAGAGGACAAAACACTCCCTGGCGCCCCTGTAAGGAAAGAGCTCAACGCGGGCCGCAGCCGCAAGGATTTCTGTACCGCGGTCTGCAGGGTGGGGGCGCGGCGGGCTTCCCCGAGGCCCCGCCCCCGCCCCCGCCCCCACAAGCCCTTGCAGCCGCGGCGGCCCCACAGGACAGAAGGACTGGAGCGGGCCGCAGAGATTTATGGGAGGTGGTCTGCTGGGTGGGGTCGCCGAGGCCCCGCCTCCTTCCCCTGGGAGCCGCAGAGGCCCCGCCCCGCCGAGGCCCCGCCCCGCCGAGGCCCCGCCCCGCCGAGGCCCCGCCCCCGGCCCCCACAAGCCCTTGCAGCCGCCGCAGTGACTGCGCAGAATGGCTGGAGCGGGCGGCTGCGACGGCGAAGTCCCGGCGCCGGGGATGGAGGTAACGGCCGCTGCAGCTCCGGGAGGTGGCGCTGCCCGGAAGGGCGAGGGGAGGCGAGGGAGGCCAAGGGGTCCACCTGCGTCGCGCGCTTTTCTTGTGGGTCGGGGCCCAGCCGGCCCCAGGGTGGGCCCTCCGAGAGCCCGGGACCCGACCCGCATGGCGGGGCGTTGCGGCCCGTCGGGGCCTCGGGGCTCCCACCCGGAGGCGGTGGCCGGGCTCCAGCAAAAGCGTGGACGCGCCGTGTCTGTGGGGCCGCCGGCTGTCGGCCGAGGTTCGTGAGGTGAATTCGAGTCGCCGCGTTGGTCGTGGCCGGCGGGGGGGGAGGGGCGGGGGAGGGTTGGGGGAGGCGGTGCCCCGGGGGTGCCCCCTGCGCCCCCGAGCCACCCAGTCACACACACGAGCTCTTCAGGACTCACCTCGGGCCCACGGACGAGCCGGCGCTCCGCCCCTTCTGTTCCCAACGTCCTTACGCAGAACAAAGGTAAGTCGCGGGGTTGCGAGCCCGCCTCCCCGCCGAGCCAAGATGACCTGCGGGTGCCTGACGCTCCTTGACGAGGACGGGCCGTGAGGGCCGCACCGCCTCTGCCTGAACCCCTGTCACCTTGGAGATCTCCGCTGTTTCCAGCGCTCGCGGCCGCCCCGGGACGGTTTCCTCCTGCGTGTTCCTCCTCAGGCCACCACAGACGAGGTCAAGGCCGTTTGTCCAGGTTTTGAGGTGCCGTCCCCGTGGTTACCACGTCGGAGCCACCGCCCGTGCTCACACCGGCACTCCCTCGCGATCGCACACCCGCGGCTTCGAGCTCGTGGTTCCCTCCTCCCTGCAGTGAAGCTGCCAACTGGACCCCCAAGTGCACCCTCGCTTCGGACTCTACTTTGGTCTCTCCCTTGGTCTCTCCCTTGTCTTGTCTTGTCTTGTCTTGTCTTGAATATTCATTAGCAGGACCTGCAATAACCTCCTTTCAGCTGATCGTTACTACATTACTCTTGACTGTATTTAGTCGCCTCTGACGATGCCATTTGTCCCATAAAATCTTTGAGACTAATCGGTGTCAGGGGTGGGGTTGGGGAGGTTAGATTTCTCCTCCTGTACTCAGATTGGACTAGAAACCCCTGAAACAAAGCCCTCCTTGTCTGCTTCAGCCGAGCGTTCATCTCTTCGTTTATCCGGTGACATTCACGGAGTGTCACGGTGCTGAGCGCAGGCCACAAAGAAGACATTCCTTGCAGGGAAACGTGGTGAATGCGACGAGGACATGTAGTATGTGCTCTGGAAGCACAAGGAGGCACCACTCTGACTTGGGGGAACCTGTGGAAGACTCTAGAAAGCTGAGCCTTAATAAGGAATTACCTGCGAGAAGAAAGGGAAGAAGGGAATTTCAGGAAGGTGCAATAGCATGCGTCCCAGCGGTGATGAATCCAGGAATCCCGATGACTCCAGGAATCCCGATGAATCCAGAAATCCAACACCATTGGATCTTGAAGAGTGAATGTTGATGGAATCAGAACGGACAGTACCTTGTTCACGAAGGTCTCAGGCCACTAAGGAGTTGGGAAGTTTTATCATGAAGACTGTGGAAAGCCATTAAAGCTTTTAGGCAGGACGTCCGCAGTAAGGTTTGGAAGACTCTAGCCAAGTTAAAAGCAGATAGAGCAAGTTAGCGGGTGAGGTAAGAATTCAGACAGTTTGATCCAAAGGGAAAGAGATAAAGGCTCGGCGGTAACAAATAGAATCTCTTTGACAGATATTGAGGCACCCATAGCCTTTGGGGTTTTCAGTTTAGATCCTCTGAGATGATGCTGTAATAGAATCAAAGGGAAAAGAAGTCTCTCACTTGGCTAACTTATGGTGATAACAGGTTACTACAAGAATGGAGGCTCGTTTGCCCCGCCCCTGCTAAGAAGTCCATATATTTGCAGCTAATTCTTTTGACTTCTCACAGACTAGGAAAATCTTTCATTATCTTCTTAAATTATTAAATCAGATGTTTACATCATAATCTAGGCTTGTATCTGGGACCTTTTGGAAACCAGCCTAAAGTTTGTAGCTGTTCCTTAAATGTAATAGTTTTATTTATAAAAGACTTCAATATTCAGATATGATTTCCTAGATAATATTTACATTCAGATGCTTAGCAAGACAAAATAATGGCTGGCAAATTAAAAATTACCTTTAATGTTGAATTGATTTGATTTTTAAGAACTTTCTTGTACGCATTTTATGTTTTATAATTTAGATCATAGAAATGAGTGATGAGTTAAGAAGAAGGAAGCAAGAAATTGTGAATGGATTGAACATATTTTTGGAAGAAAATGGTATGCTCTCAAAAGTTAATTTTATTTATTTAAAAAGGGCATTTTTGGTTTTAACTTTGCTTTCATTTTATCCAAAGACATTGGTGAATAACAGCAAGTTAACTTGCAAGAGAGTCATGTTGTCGTGCCCAAAAATATATTTTAAGTAATTCACTAATAGTAATAGCAAAAAACATTTCCATGTGTCTTTATATATAAATAGCTAAATGTACATAAGGTACTTATTATCTATTTTGAAGTTCTTTGCATTTTGGGAGGTCTGTCTTCTTAGCTTCTCTCGTTCTATAAAAAATTGTCATAGTCATGTTCCCACTTAGATGGTGATGATCCTTGATGTCTCAGATATAAACAAGAATTCTACTCCACATATGTAGTTTCTAACTTATCAAAGATTCTATAGGGACAGTCCAATTTTAGCTATTTTTTCTGCTTAAAACCAAAATGTATAGTACTTCTATAGTACTAATGTATAGTACTTCTCTGCTTCAAAGTTGGAAGAAGGCTACTTCATGTTTTCTAGGTTTTTTCAAATGAGAGGTTTGAGGATACCCTGTGTATACTAGTGTGTGAACATAGTCAAAGTCCCCACTTACCAAAACTGTAATGTGCATATGAACTTCTTGGGCATCTTGATAAAACATGTTGGATTCAGTAGTTCTGAGGTAGGATCTGGCATTCTGCATTTCCGACATCTCTATTGGTTTGGAAACCACACTGGGTTAACAAGAGTGCACATAATCCTTTGACCAAATACTAGGTTCTTAAAATAGAATACAGATACATTTTTAATATAAACATATATTGAAAATCAAATCATCAGAATTATGAGTCTGTTTATGGTTCTCTGTTAGTTTTCATTGGGAAGTTATATTTGAGTTTTCCTATGGGATGCCATTCTTTATATAAGAAGTTGGGTTTAGGGACACCTGGGTAGCTCAGTCATTTGAGCCTCTGACTCTTGATTTTTTTTTTATTTATGATAGTCACACGGAGAGAGAGAGGCAGAGACACAGGCAGAGGGAAAGGCAGGCTCCACGCACCGGGACCCTGATGTGGGATTCGATCCCAGGTCTCCAGGATCACGCCCTGGGCCAAAGGCAGGCGCCAGACTGCTGCGCCACCCAGGGATCCCTGACTCTTGATTTTGATTCAGGTCATGATCTCAGGGTTCTGAGATTGAACCCTATAGCCCTGCATTGGGCTCCACTCAGCAGGGAATCTGCTTCTGTTCCTCTCTTTCCACCCCTCGCATGCACTTTCTCTCTAAAAAATAAATAAATCTTAAAACAAAAATGTTGGATTTATTATTCTCAAGAATGTTACTGAGGTAGCCAACTCCAAAATGGCTACCATTTATTCTTGCCTTCTTGTACCCCCAAGCCATTCCCCCATTAAGAGGTGGAAACTTTTCCTCTACTTCCTTGAGTCTGGGCTAGTTTATGGTCATTTTGAACATTAGATTATAACAGAAGTGACACTATATGCCTTCCATGATGAAGTCCTGGGAGCTTTGCAGCTTTCCTCCTGTCTCTCTTGAAATAATTTCTCAGGGTAAGTCAGTCACCTCGTAAGAAGTCATTCTACCTTGAGTCTCTTAAAAGAAAGCACAAGCTACCCAGGTGGAGAAAGCTGCTTGGCTACTGTTCCCAGTTGTTCAGCCATCCTGAACTCAGATGCCAGAGATCAAGGGAAGATGCCTTCAGATGACTTTAGCCTTAGTTGCCATCTGTTACGACTATGAAATACCCTCAGTGAGAGCTGCCCAGCTGAGCTCATCAACCTCCATGATCATGAAAGATAAATTGTTGAACCACTAAGTTTTGACATGATTATTATACAAAGATAGAAAAATAGAACACTTACATCATGCCAGTTTGAGAAGGTTTATTACTAAAATGTCATACGATCTTTGAGAAAATGATCACCATAAAAGTCACAAACTTATCTGAAATTTTCATACAAAAATGTAGTCTTTTTTAATATAAATTTATGAAATGTCTAGCATTTTTTTCCTTTTTAAAAAAGATGATTTTAGAGTGTGTGTGAGCAGAGAGGAGGGGCAAAAAGAGAGGGAGAGAAGCAGACTCCTCACTGAGTGTAGAGCCCAAGTTGGGGCTCAATTCCATGACCTGAGCTGAGATGATGACCTGAACTGAAATCAAGAAGATGGCTAACCAACTCAGCCACCCAGGAGCCCTGCATTTTATTTTCTTCTCATGACGTCTAGCATTAAAAAATTTCTTTTTAAGTTGTTTTATGATCATGCTTTTGAGACTGGAGATAATATTACATTTGAGGATTATTTGAAGATCTGATTTTCAACTCTTCCACATAATCACTAGAATGTTCTAGTCTCACCCTCCATATTGTCATCTATCCATGGATCAAACTATGAGTGAGAAAGAGACTAATAATTTTTATTGAATATTAACTTTTGTTTTATCTTTGATTCATGCTATGGTTTGTCTAGATATTGCCCTCACCCCCCACCCTCCAATAATAGTTTCTTAAGGGCAGTCTCCTCTGGGCTTTTTACCTCTTTCATAAAGAATGATTTTAGTGACACTTGAAAACTTACTCAAATTTATTCACTCCATTTTTACCAAACATCTGTCAAAAACCACAATGGGGAATTTAAGACACGGAGAGATTCAGAATTAAATAAAGCGCAATCTCTCCCTTCAGGAAGGAAGGTTTGGTCCATTAAAGAGAGTAGTCCACAAATACCCCTGATAGAGAAGAATAAAAATGCAGAGAGGTTCAGAATAAAAGAAAGCCACACCAGCAGGGGTGATCAGCTTCTTGAGGAACATTGGGCAGCTGGGCTGGAGGGCTGGGAATTTTTTTGTTTGCATGTTTTTGTTCATTTTTTTCACACCATTTTTAACAAAATATTTTTATATCCCTTCATCAAAGGTTATATTATGTGGAGTATATTTTTTAAAATATTTTTTTATTTAATTTATTTAAACTTAAAAAACATAGTTCACCCACCCCCAGCCTCTATGACCACCAATTTACAATCTGTATCAGTTTGTAAGAGAGGTCTTTCAGTATAGTTGAGGCCAAAAGTGAGTAGAGCTTGCACATATGCACACATACTTTTAAACTGTATATGAATCTATAAATGCAGGGTTTTTTCACTTAAGACTTTTTTTTTAAAGATTTTTATTTATTTATTCATGAGAGAGAGGTAGAGACCCAGGCAGAGGGAGAAGCAGGCTCCCTGCAGGGAGCCTGATGTGGGACTCGATCCCGGGTCGCCAGGATCACACCCTGGGCCAAAGGCAGCGCCAAACCGCTGAACCACTCCGGCTGCCCTTAAAACTGTTTTTGAAGTTTATCCATTTTAGTCCAGAAACACTTACTTGCCCCAGAGCTACCAAGATTTTTCTCACATTTTCTTTTAACAATGTTTCCACTTTGCTTTTTCTACTTGTCAGAGGTACCAGACAATGAAGATTATTTTATTGAGGGTATTGCAGTAGTGACAGTAATCATTAGGAACATCTCAAAAGAAGGGGACTTGAATTTTATAAGGGCAGATAAACAAGGAGGTTACAATCACTGAGGAAGGGTAGGAGTGGGTCATATCTAGGAATACGTTAGAGCTGAGTAGTCCTCCATAGTTCTGGGAACACAAAAAGGTGGAGGGAGTTTTCAACTACCATTACTTTCAGGGAACACAGAGTTCAGATAAAGTTTAACATTGTTACGCTTAAAGATCGAATTCATCTAGAATTTATTTTGTATAAATTCAAATATTTTTGTATCATATAGATTATCAGTTTTCAGTTACCCTGAGATATTTATTGTTACTGAAGTACATCCTTTCTCCACTGATTTTTGAATTCCCTATTCTGTTTTACTGGTTGTCTCAGAGTTAGTACACAGTTTCTAATATAGTTCTTAAAAATAAATCTATTGTAAATGTTCTTGAAAAGAGTATCATTTGTTGAGCACAGATTTACACACAAACACCCTTTCATTAGATCAGATCAAGCTCATTAATTGTGTTATTAACACAAACATCCATGAACATTTTTTGTTTATTAGTTATTGAGTACTAAAAGAGGATGTTAAAATCTTTCACTGTGATAATGGATGCTTTCACTCCTCATTCCAATGGAATTTTTTTTGTTTTATACTAACTTGAAAGTTATACTCTGTTTTTGTTTTGATTTATTCCTCTGAAGTGCCTAAGGATCATCCACATTGAGATATATAGTAAGCTCTGTATATGGCTCAGAACAGAGGATAGAGCTGGAAATGCAGACTTGTAATAATAGTATAGGTGAAGTCTCTGATATAGAGAAGTTATTCAGAGAGCATACTAAGAGGAAGAAAATTTAGAATTGCATGTATTTATACATTTATTTAGAAAATAATAATGGAATCCTGATAGCACTAATATTTTAAGGAACAGGATGAGCCCATAAAGATTATTGAGAAGAGGCAGCCAAAGAGATTTTATCTAGGCAGGGGACATGAGCAATAGTGGTCTTAGAAGCCAAGGGAAATGATAATTTCAGGAAGGAGGGAAAAGTCAGTATTGAATGTTTAAGAGAGGTCAAAATAAAACAAGGATCACAAAATATTCTTTAGTTTTAGCAGTTTAGAGATCATTGGGGAACTTACCAAGAGCATAGTCAGTAGAGCAGAAACAAAAGGTATCTTATAGTGAGTTGAGAAGTTCATGAGAAAACAGAGAAGAGTGTACACATAAAGTATAATATAATGAGAGGATGAAGCCAAAGTGGGATATGAAGCCAAGTGAGAATTTTTGTTTTAAATACGTAAAAAAAAAAAAACCTTTGCACATGTTTATATATTAGAAAAGAGATGTAGAGAAGAATGGGTAAAGGTGCAGAAGAGGGGGAATCATTAATAGAATGAGATAGATAGGAGATCCAACAGGATAGGGGGAAGTAAAGATAGGAGCTGATGGGAGTGGAGTAGTGAGGACCACAGAACGATGTGTATCATTCAGTGCTTTGGGGAAACATTTTAATTGCTTGTAGAAGAATAGATTTCAGCTGATTTTCCTCATTTTCTTCATGTCTATCAAGCCTCTGGAGTACTTTATTTCTGGTTGTAAGGAATGGAGACTTCCTTTAGACTTCAGTCATGTAGTGTTCCAAGAAATCCGGATATTCTTCTCAATTAGGTCATGATTCAGTGCCCATGTATCCATGAACATGAAAGCTATATTAGTTCTAGGTGATACCATTTATTGATTTTTCTTTGTGGAGAACTGGGGCATATATATATATATATATATACACACACTATATATATAATAAAACCCTGCTTCCGAGGCTTAGGGAATCTAGCTGAGCTCCCAGTATTTTATTATCACATATATTTCATGTCAGAACGATCTGGGTTTTACTTGGAGAATTTAATTCAGAGAATTTATAGGACTCTGTAATGTATCTACATCGTATCTGCAGTGTCAGTTTTGCATATTGTACCTTTTCCAATTTGAATTTTTTTTTTTAATATGGCAAGGAAAAGGAAGCAGAGTAGAAGCTGGTCTGTGTTGTCCATGTCACCTTCCTCAGTTAATCATCCGAAACAAACAGACTTTTTTTGTTCATCTTCTTACTCTAAGCATATCTAAAAAGTTTCTTACATAGTTTTCATAAGCCAGTTTTCATTCTGAGCTAACTTCGTTGACTCAGTTATTACAGACTAGTAGTATCATTGCTGTAAATCTGAGCAGTTTACAAGGTACTTTCCTATGTATCAGCTTAATCATTCTGTTTCATATTCACTGAATATGAAATATTCATATAGATTCTTGGGAAGTACTAACATGTTTCCTAAGCCACCACATTATTATTTTCATTGAGATCATTGGTGACTGTATTGTCAGAAGTGGGATAATAAGCAGTTATTGACCTTCCACTCTTGATCCATAATTTGTTCGAGGGTCTTTGACCATTGATTCAAACCTGTTTTATAATAATTTTGATGTATTTTTTCTATGGTCCAAGCTGTGTGTGTTTTCCTTTGACTATTACCCTTTCTCATCCCTGTTATCCGTGTGTCTACAGTCTTTTTTATTCATTTATTACCCTCTTGGCTATCACCTTCATTCTCTCTCCTTTCTAACCTATTATCATAAAAGCATTATTTGTATTTGCTTCTATACTTTTTAACCTCCTATTTGTTTTTTAGATTAATTTATTTGGATTGCTATTTATTTTAGATGAAGTGGAAATTCAAAACAAGGGAAAAGTTTATCTAAATTCCTACCAGACCTCATTTCTGTTTTTTTAGTCTTTTTATTTTCTGTGTACATATACAGTATTCATGAAAGTAGGATAGTATTAAACATGGTAGTCTATGTCTTCCTTTACTTACCAGTAATCATGAACACATTTTCATATCAGTATATATAGATTTGTCTCACCATCTTAATCATAGCCTAGTGTATCATATGGATTTGCTTGAACTTATTTAAGCAGTATTGAGTTGGATTTTTGTTTGCTTCCTTCCAGTTATTTCTCTACATTATAAACAATGTAGCCCACAAACATTTTTACAAAAATGTATGCCTGTTAGTTTATTTGCTTAGGATAAATTCATAAGATGTGAAATTTTTACCTCTAAGAATATTACTTTTTCAAAAAGATATTTTATATATCACCACATTTACTCCCATAAAAGATGGTAGTAGTTAACTCTCATATCAGGAATAATTGTCAGTGGAGATTTTATCACACCTTTGCCAGTACCAGTTATCTTTGCTCATCAGGCAAGCAAAATACCTTCCTATTATTTTAGTATGCATTTTATTGATTACTAGTAAAGTTGAAAATATTTTCATATGTTAATTGAGCATTCTGTTTCTTCTCTTGTAAATACCCTATTCTGTTTTTTCACCAGTTTTTTTTTTCTATTTAGAGTATCAGTAGTTTTATTATTTGTGAAACTCCTATGTTGGAGAGAGTAAAACTTTGTTCTACATGTTGAAAACAATATTACTAGTTTATTAGGTGTATTTAACTTGGTGGTGGTGTGTTTTACCATGTAGATGTTTTGGATTTTATGTAACCAAATATATTAGAGGCCTTTTTAGGGGTAGTTTTTTTTTTCTTGATATCCTAATGCAAATAATCACAATTCAAAATTATATAAATTGTTATTACTTTCTTCTGACACTTAAAAATTATATTTTTAAGATTATATTTATTTGAGAGAAAACACAAGCAGGGGAGGGGCAGAGGGAGAGGGACAAGCAGACTCCCTGCTGAGCAGGGACCCAGATGCAGGGCTAGATCCTAGACCTTGAGAGCAGCACCTTGAGCAAAAGTCAGATGCTTAACCCACTGAGCCACCCAGGAGCCCCCTGATACTTTTACATTTTAATGAAAATCTTTAACTATGAAAATTTATTTGGTATGAAAAGTGATATGGATATCTACTTTTTTCTAAAATGTTAGCCAGTTGTCTCTCAAACTTAATAAATAATCCATGTTTACCTGAAATGCTATCTTGATCATCTGCTAAGTTACTATGCATTCAAGCATGTTAGCTCTATACTCTTGACTAAATTCCTTAACCTCTGCACTTTTCTTTATCTAATAATATTTTTTGCAAGAGCTAAATATGAGTCAAATGTAAATATGAATAAAATACATATACCATTTAACATACTGACTCATACTATATGCCCAATAAATTAATTATTGTTAATTTTTGTTATTAACATTGTTGACTCTATTTTTTATCAGAACCAAATTTTTTATAATTACTGCTATATAAGAAATCTTAGTATCTGATAGAGCAACCTTTCCATCTTTATGTTTCTTTGAGGCCTAGGAGATTATATTATCATCTGTTACAAATCTTATCTTTCTTTACTCTTTATTCTTCACAAATTATATAGACATTTGATGTCTGAATGTTGTTCTTAATTATTTTATCTTTTCTTTTTCCCTGAGAATTATTACTACATATATTGTCATCTTTAGTTATGTTTTATTTCCAACGTTACTACAGTTTCTTAAACTTATAAAATAATTTTATTCATTTTCAGAGGCTTAATATAAAAATTAAGAAGTTTGGTATAATTACAAATGAAGAATTCAGAAAATCACCGGGAAATTCTTGGTAATTCCTTGCTTTTCTAATCTAAAAAGTCTTTTTTTATAATGCAAGAATCTGAAATATTTCTATATGATAGTCACATAGTTAGAAATTTCTCAAAGAGCTTTTTCTTTTATTTTTTCCTTAAAGCTTTGTATTCAATATGTCAACTGGTATGTACTGTCACTATTAAAAGTATTGCATGGGTGCTTATAAATATGCTCTTAAAGTAAACATGTATAGGCATAAACACTTTCTGTAAGTAATAGGTATCAGAATTATCCTTTTCTAGTCAGTCATGAAAAACTCCATACTTCAGTGGGTTTTTTTTTTCTTTTGCTGTCTTTTTTTTTTCATGACCTCAAATTTTTGTTTGAATTTAGTTAATAGGGAAGACTAGTAATAGGAAAGCTATCAGTTTTCCTGAATATCTTGGCAGCATGTATTTTCTTCCCTTTTCCTTGTTTTTACATTAAATTAAAAATGACTCTTTGTTAATTATCTCTTAAGGAGATAATGAGAGAAACTGAAGAGAAAGAAATTAACATTTGGGAGATGGGGAAGGGAGGAAGTAGTATGGTTTAACAGGATAGATATTAGAAGATACTATTAAATAAGTTTTTTAAGAATCTGAATTATAAGAAAAATTGGAAACATTTATAAATGGAGGATCAACAAGTAAAAGTTGAGCAAGATAGCTGTAAACCTTATATAACTATATATTCTACTGCACAGTTTTCCTTGAAAGATATAAAAACTTTAATACTGAATATGTTACTAGGCTTAATTTTAATTATTGTAGTAGATTATGTAGGCTGATAAAATTAATCCAAAATAATATGAATAATATGGTAAATAATATGATTGCATGTATTAACTTATGATAAACACATTTATAAATTAATTTCCTAACCACTAGCCTTAGCTGAATTACTATTAAAATACTGCACAATAATTCATATACATAAAGATAATTCTTAGAGCAAAGGAAGAATATGAAGAGAAGTTTTTATCATTTAATTTTTTTATTATAGTTTGTATTAAGTGTATTGCATTCATTATATTTTAGTTCTTTAAGAATTAATAGTTAACATTAGTCCATTATACCTTTAGAGTCAGTAAATATTTGAATGACTTTTACATGTAAACATTAGATTAATTCAAATTGTTAGAGTATTCTATATTGGGAAAAGAGATGACACATTGCCTATAAAGATACACTTCAGATGATAAGTAATGAAACTGATTATGTGTATGATTTGTACAAAGTAAACTTAGCATTTTATAGTCATTCTTCATATGTAAAAATTTTATAGAAGCAATAGGTAGGAGTGAAAAAAGTATTCAAAATTTGCTTTCTTTGATTTATGTATAATTCTTAGTAACTTCTATAGCTTAACATAAGTTTATATATTTTGATTGAATAGTGATTAGTATCTACATTAGGAAATACATGAGCAAATCAATAATTCTGTTGTCTTACATTTATATAGTGCTTGCTACCTTACAAATTGCCATGATATACATGTTGATGTAATTCTCACAGAAATACCATAGGTCATTAGTATTTTGCCGATAAAGCACAGCCTGTTTAAGGTTTGTCCTTGGCAGATCTCTTTACTCTTGGTTCATATCTCTTTCCACCATGCTGATATTCTACAGAGTTGCTTACAGAATTATGGTTAAAATTATACTTTTTATAAAGACAAAATATTTGTTTCTTTTAGTCATCTGTGACTACATTAAAGCTGTTAACACAGAATGGGAAAAGATGACCTAACTGGGTTCCTTAATTGAAATGCAAAAACAATTTCCTAATGAGTCATCTTGGCTATGTTGAGGAGAGAACCTGTTTTTTAAAGTCACTTTGGGAAAAAGATATTTGAAAATAAGGAATGGTTTTATAAATGGTTGTGCAGTTATTAACATCAGTGGACTTTGGCCTCTAATCCTTATATTTATACAACCTACCTTGAGAGAAAATGTGGCACAGAACAGATGATTTTGTATACTACACAAAAATACTGTTTAGAGTGAAAAGACCCATGTTCAAATTATGGCTTTGGTACTTCCTAGTTCGGTGACCTTTGGGAATTCGTTTATCTTCTTTGAACCTCAAGTGTTCACTTAAAAAATGGGGAAAAGAATACTGCTATCGTCTGATAGAATTATTCAGATGAAACAAGATCATAGACATCAAAGCACCATAAAGGTTTTTTTCATTTATTGGTACCAAAATCTGCACTTATGTATCTCTGTCACTTTTTTATCCAAAAGAGAAGGATTGAGGTTAAGTAGGCCTCTCTGATTTTAAAACTCTATCACCAGTTAGTAAGATTTACAAATAAATACTTAAATTCAGGATGGAAGTTCCCACCTAAAAGAAAATTTGATAAAGTGTTTGGTAAGAGTGAGATACATTGTGTAATACAGTTATTTTATAATTTATTTTTCCTCTAAATCTGGATTTTTAGTCTTTTGAAGCTAGGGACAGCTGCAGTTGTATTTCCTAGGAAGTTAATGGTTTATTTGCAAGTACACAGTGTCTCAGATTTCCATTTGTATGAGGCTGCTTATAGAAATATTTTTAACTTTATTATTTTATTTTAAAAGTATGATAATGAGGATGTTTACCTCAGGGGCTAAATGAATAAAGGATATAGTGAGAATTACATAGTTAGCATGCAACTGATATTCACCATTTCCCTAACTGCCCCCACACAGCAAAATCTGAAATTCATCATTATGGGGAAAAAAATCTGTAGCAGATAAGGTAATTTTAGATTCCCGTAGTTAAAGGAAATTCTTATCTTTTGTTTTCAATGTCTAAAGTCTACAATTACTTTGAATTCTTGGCCACTATTAAAAGTTTATGTATTTATTATCTTAAAAGTGCTTCCAGGGGTGCCCTGGTGGCACAGACAGCTAGCTAAGCATATGCCTTTGGCTCAGGTCATGATCCCAGCGTCCCTGGATCTAGCCCCACATTGGGCTCCCTGCTCAGTGGAGAGCCTGCTTCACCCTCTTCCTCTGCTGCTCTCCCTGCTTATGCTCTCTCTCTCTTTCGCTCTGTCAAATAAAATCTTAAAATTTTTTTTAATTTTAAAAAATGCTTCCATACCAATCTATAGTCAGTTGATAATTATTTGTTAAATTGAGTCAGTACTATATATAAACTTTCAAGCTCTCATCAGCTATGGGAAATTGTGCTTTAATCACTTTTCATACAGCATCTTTTTGAACAAATGGGGGTTTAAATGATCCCTCTCTAGCATTTATATTTAGTAAGAGAGTTTTTTACAGCAAAATTTGAAAATTTCTTTCCAGTATTAGGGGGGACTTTAGATACACAGTTGCCCCAAGGAAAGAAGGTAGCAATTTGGTTTTCCTTTTATATTAATTTTAGAGTGATCTATTTTTCTCCAATTTCAGTTGGATTGTAGATAAGAGGGAACAGAGTGAAAGAGCAAATGAAATTTTTCACTTTTTTTGAAATAGGTCTTCATAAGAGAGTTTGCATTTTACTTGAAATATGAATTCTCAGACCATCATATTTTCATATTTGTTTAAAATATTAAGTGTTGAATATGTTAGGAATTATGCTGAGTTGAGAGCATAACTCATGCATATAATTTTCAGAGTCATTCCTTGAAGATAAAACTATTATCTTCATTTTCAAAGTGAGAAAATGGACATCTAAAAGACTAAGAAGCTGATTAGTATCATATAAGATATTTGAATTCAAATCTTTCATTCTATGTGTTTAACTTTGTTAAGATGAAACTTTTTTAAATTATAAAATAAATGCTATAGAAAATTTGAAGAGTGCAGAATACAACAGAAAAATACCTATAATCTCACCATCCAGAAATAATATTTTTATATATTTCCTTCCAGTGTTTTTTATATATATTTTACATAGATGAGAATATTTGGTATATATAATCTTATTCTTTTTTTTGTTTGTTCCATTATATAAGCATTATCTCATGTGTTAAAAATAATTTTAGGTGTTGTTTTTAATAGCTATACAGTATTTCAGCATGTAAAGATGATCTGTTTAAACATTTCTTTATTTCTGACCATTTCAGTTATAATTTTTTCAAATTTTTTATTCAGAGTTTCTATATATCGTTTAACATTTAAATAAGCTTACAAGAATATAAGAAACCAAGAAAAATATTTGTTAGATCCAGAATTTTTACCTTTTATGAAGATTTTAAATTACATGAAAGATTTTAATTTTATGTATAAGCATGGTACTGCACTGTGCACATCTTTTAATCCCAATTACATTAATTATACATACACTAAAATGCACAAGAAAAGACTAGAGGGAATTACAGTAAAGTCTTAATAGCTGCCATCATCTTTCACCTAGGTTATTTAAAAAGCTTCCTATAGGAGCACTCAAATACATCAAATAGTTAATAACAAATACAAAGGAACTAATCAATAATAATACAATAATAGTAGAGGACTTTAACACCCCACTTACATAATGGAGAGATCGTCTAAACAAAAATCAACAAGGAAAAAACGGCTTTGAATGACACACTGGAACAGATGGATTTAACAGATATATTCAGAACATTCCATCCTAAAACAGCAGAATTCACATTCTTTACAAGTGCACATGGAACATTCTCCAAAATAGATCTCATATTAGCCCACAAAATAAGCCTCAACAAATTTAAGAAGATCGAAGTCATACCACACATCTTTTCTGACCACGACACTGAAACTAGAAGTAAACCACAAGCAAAATATGAAAAGACCTCAAATACATGGAAGTTACATACTATACTACTAAACAATAAATGGATCAACCAGGAAATAAAAGGAGAAATAAGAAGTACATGTAAACAAGTGAAAATGAAAACACAATGGCCCCAAATCACTGGGATATAACAAAAGGGAAGTTTATAGCAATACAGGCCTAAAAGCAAGAAAAATCTCAAATAAGCAACCTAACTTTTCACCTAAAGAGACCAGAAAAAGAAAAACAAACAGAATCCCGAACCAGCAAAAGGAAGGAAATAATAAAGATGAGAACATAAATAAATGACATAGAAACTAAAAAAACAGTAGAACAGATCAGTGAAACCACTAGCTGATTCTTTGAAAAACTCAATAAAATTGATCACCCCTAGCCAGACTTATCAAGAAAAAAAAGTAAAGGAGTCAAATAAAATCGCAAATGGGAGAGGAGGAACAATGACCAGGATAACAAATACAATTTTCAGAGAATATTATGGAAAAATTATGTCAACAAGTTGGACAACCTAGAAGAAATGGATACATTTCTAGAAACATATAAACAACCAAAAACCAAAACAGGCAGAAATTAAAAATTTGAAGAGACAAATAACCAAAATGAATCAGTACTAAAAAATTTCTGACACCAAAGTCCAGGACCAGATGACTTCACAGGCTGTCCTATCAAGCATTTAAGGAAGAGTTAATACTTATTCTTTTCAACCTATTCCAAGAAATAGAAAAGGAAGGAAGGCTTCCATATTCATTTTGTGAGGCCAGCATTACCTGATACAGAACCAGATAAAGACACCACAAAAAGAAAGAGAGAGAACTATAGGCCAATATATCCCTGATGAATATAGATCTAAAAATCCTCAACAAAATACTAGCAAACCAGGTCCAGCAATACATTTAAAAAAAAATCATGGACCAGGATCAAATGGGATTTATTCCTGGGTTGTAATGGTGATTCAGTATTCTCAAATCAATCAGTGTGATACATCACATCAATAAGAGGAAGGATAAGAACTATATGATCATTTCTATGGAAGCAGAAAAACATTTGACAAGTATTACAACATCCATTAATGATAAAAATCCTCAACAAAGTAGGTTCAAAGGAAATATACCTCAAGATAAGGCCAGACATGAAAAACCTACAGCTAACATCATCCTTAATGAGGAAAAACAGCTTTTCCCCTTATGTCAGGAGCAAGACAAGGATGTCCACTCTCACCACTTTTATTGAGCATAGTACTAAAAGTCCTAGCCACAGCAATCAGACAACTAAAAGAAATAAAAGTCATCCGGGTTGGTAAGAAAGAAGTAAAACTTTAACTACTTGTAGATGATATAATGCAATATATAGAAAACCCAAAAGACCACCAAAAAACTGAGAAAAAAAATCCGTAAAGTCGCAGGATACAAAATCAATGTACAGAAATTTGTTGCATTTCTTTTTTTTTTCTGTAAGATTTTATTTATTTGTTTATTTTTTTATTTTTTAGAGCCTGAGCCAGGGCAAGGGGAGGAGCAGAAGAGAAAAGGAGCAGAGGAGAAAAGAATCACAAGTGGATTCCACGCTGAATGTGGAGCCCCTCATAGGGCTCAAACTCATAACCCTGAGATCATGGCCTAAGCCAAAACCAAGAGTCAGTCCACTGACTGAGCCACCCAGGTAGATACCCTTCTGTTACATTTCTATGCATCCAATAATGAAGCAGCTGAAAGAGAAATTAAGAAAACAATCACATTTATAGTTGCACCAAAAATAATAAGACATCTAGGAATAAACCTAACCAAAGAGATAAAAGACCTATTCTCTGTAAACTATAAAGCATTAATGAGAGAAACTGAAGATGATACAAGGAAATGAAAAGACATTCCATGCTCAGAGACTAAAAAAAATTTTTTTTATTCATTCATGGGAGACACACATACACACAGAGAGAGAGAGAGAGAGAGAGGCAGAGACACAGGCAGAGGGAGAAGCAGCTCCATGCAGGGACCCCGACATGGGACTCAATCCCAGGTCTCCAGGATCAGGCCCTGGGCTGAGGGCGGCGCTAAACCACTGAGCCACCCGGGCTGCCCGAGACTGAAATTGTTAAAATGTCTATACTGTATACAAAGCAATCTACACATTCAGTGCAATCCCTATCAAAATACCAACAGCATTTTTCACAGAACTAGAACAAACAATTCTAAAATTTGTATAAACCACAAAAGACCCAGAATAGCCAAAGCAGTCTTGAAAAAGAAAAGCAAAGCTGGAGGCAACCACAACTCTGGGTTTCAAGATATACTATAAATCTGTAGTGATCAAAATGGTACTGGCACAGAAATAGGCACATAGATTAATGGAACAGAATAGGAAGTCCAGAAATAAACCCATTTTACATAGTCAGTTAATCTTTGACAAAGGAGGCAAGAATATCCAATGGGAAAAAGACAGTCTCCAATAAATGGTGTTGGGAAAACAGGGCAACTACATGCAAAAGAATGAAATGGGACCATTTTCTTATACCACACACAAAAATAAAATTAAAATGGATGAAGGACCTAAAATATGAGACCTGAAACCATAAAAATCCTAAAAAAGAACACAGGCTGTAATTTATCTGACATTGGCTGAAGCAATAGTTTTCTAGATCTCTCTCCAGAGACAAAGCAACAAAAGCAAAAATAAACTATTTGAACTATATCACAGTAAAAATCTTCTGCACAGCAAAGGAAACAACAAAACTAAAAGATGACCTACTGAATGGGAGAGGATATTTGCAAATGACCTCTCCTATAAGGGGTTAGTTTCCAGAATATATGAAGAACTTATATGACCTAACACCCCCCAAAAAATCCCAAATAATCCCATTAAAATGGGCAAAAGACGTGAATAGACATTTTCCCAAAGAAGACATACAGATGGCTAACCAACAAATTAAGAGATGTGTATCACTTACCATCAGGGAAATGCAAATCAAAACTACTATGAAGGGATCCCTGGGTGGCGCAGCCGTTTGCCGCCTGCCTTTGGCCCAGGGCGCGATCCTGGAGACCCGGGATCGAATCCCACGTCAGGCTCCCGGTGCATGGAGCCTACTTCTCCCTCTGCCTGTGTCTCTGCCTCTCTCTCTGTGACTATCATAAATAAATAAAAAATTAAAAAAAAAAAAAGAAAACAAAACTACTATGAAATTTCACCTTACACGTGTCAGAATGGCTGAAATCAACATAAGAAACAACAGGTGTCAGCAAGGATATGGAGAAAAAGAAACACTCCTTCACTGTAGGTGTTTAGGAGCATGAACAGGGGCAAAGAAGGATGCATGCTGCTGCTTAATGAAATCCAGGGCTTCCTGCGAGTAAGTACATCTGGGTGAGGTTGGCTTCTCCAGTCTTCAAGTTAATTGGAAATTCCTCATAATATCTGCCCACCGTCTCCCAGTCCCTATACACAGGAATGTTGGGCCTGGCCCTGTTGTCATAAGGTCCAAAGTGACAGTTGGGAGATCCAAACCACTCATCGAATCCATGCCCAGATGCCATTTGCCCACAATCTTGCTGATGTAAAAGCCCCCTTCAGCAGCTCAGGGAGGACGTGCTCCTCATCCGAGATGCCACACACAATCTGTGGTGTGTAGGCGTTTCTGGAGTGCCCATTGATGGTGTAGATGTCCAGTGAGCTGAGCTGCCTGTGATGGCGAGCAGAGGGGGTTGGCTGAGTAGAAGTTTGAGAAAAGCATCCCTTCTGCAGCCATCTGGTACAATTCAGGGTCTCTCTGGAAGGTTCTTCATATACCCCCAGGTCTCCTCACCAGAAATGCAAACTGGTACAGCCACTGTGGAAAACAGTATGGTGGTTCCTCAAAAAGTTAAAAATAGATATACCATATAATCCAGTAGTTCCACTACTACATATTTACCCAGAGAATACAAAAACACTAATCCAAAAGGATACGTACACCCCTTTGTTTATAGCAGTGTGATTCATAATAGTCAAGATCTGGAAGCAGCCCAGGTGTCCATTGATGGATGAATGGATAAAGAAGTAATGTATATATACAATGAATATTATTCAGCCTTAAAAAGGATGAAATCTTTCCATTTGCAAGGACATGGATGGAGCTAGAGAGTATAATGCTAAGCAAAACAACAAATACCATATGATTTCAACACATGTGGAATTTAAGAAACAAAATAAGCAAAGAGAAAAAGACAAGAAACAGATTCTAATTATGAAAAAGAAATTGATGGTTCCCAGAGGGCAGGGGGCCAAGGGGATGGATTTAAATAGGTGATGGGGATTAAGAAGTGCACTTGTGTTGAGGACTGGCTGGTATATGGAATTGAATTACCATATCGTACACCTGAAACTAATATTGCACTGTTTGCTAACTAACTGAAATTATTTTTGAAAAGCTTCTTAACTGACCTCTTAATTCCACTTTTGCTTCAGAGCAATCCTTTAACTACAGAGGTTAAGTCATTTCTCTATATACAACTTCCAGTGGCTTTGTTAGAGTAAAATCAAGAGTTCTTACCATGCCCTACAAAATTTATGTTATGAATGCCTCCCATCCCCCAACTTCCATCTCTCTGGTTTTAACATTCTATCTCTGATTCCATATTTTGTCCCTGGAGCTATTATACTGGCCCCTGATGTCCCTTCAAAGTGTCAGCCATGCTCTTTCTCCCAGGGTCTTTCCAGTTGTGTGTGTGTTGTTGTTGTTTTTTTAATTTATTTATTTTTTAGAATATTCTTTCTCCAGATATTTACATTGTTTATTGACTCACTTAATTGAACCTCCTGCCGGAATATCCTTTTATCAGAAATGACTTCCCTAGTCAGTCATTCTATAAAACATAGCCCATTCCTCCTTTTTTATTTATTACTCTATCCTACTTATCCTACATTATTTTTCTTTTTACTACTGACCTAATCCATGTTTAATGGTTTGTCTCTACTCACCACAATGTAAACTTTATGAAAACAGGAATTTATTTTAGTCACTACAGAATCCCAAATGCTAAAATAGGGCAAGGCATATAGTTGGCGTTCAATAATTGTTGAATGTTTTCTCTAAGTAATAGAATTTTAGGTGGGTTTAATTTTCTCCCATATACTTTCTTTTTTTCTTTTTTTTTTTTTAGGGCAAATATTATTATTACTACTTGTAGAATCTAACAACTTTAACAAATAACAGGTTTTTGTAAAGAATCTTTTCCTATTCCAAGATCAAATATATTTTCTGTGTTTTTTTCCTTTGGGGTTTTCACATCTGTCATTCATTTATCCCCCAAATCTGCCCAGTTGTCTAATTTGCTTCTCAGTACATTTATACACATTATGTAGTCTATCATTTTTATTTTCTTCAAGTCACCTCAGTAGAGGCTTCTGACCTGCTCTACCCTGCTTTGGTCATTCTCTATGCCTCATACACAGCCACTTTCCAGTGATCCACCATCATCTGGGGATTCATTTTACATCTCTCTTGAGTTGAATCTGGTTTCCTGAATCCCAGTGTTTTTCTCTTTCCTGTTTTATCCTTACTTTAGTGAGGCATATCCTCCAGTAGTTTCCTGAGAAATGGTACATGAGATCTAAAGCTTTTTAGACCTCGTATGTCTGAAATCACATACATCTGATTGCTTATAAGCAGGATATAAGATTCTAGTGTGGAAAAAATTGTCTTACAGAACTTTAAACGCATTACTATTTTTTGGGTGTAGCTTCTAGTAGTGCTATATGATGAAGCCTTTTGATCTTTTTTGTATCTGACTTGTTTATTCTCTCTTGAAACTTGCAATACCTTTTTGTTATCCTAACTATTCTGGAATTTCATGATAATGTGTCTTGGTGAAGATTTTATTTTATCACTGTGCTGAGTACTCCTTGAACCTTTTGAATTTTAAATTTATGTTTTTTAATTCTGAGATATTTTGAGTTATTTTTAGTTGATTTCCTCTGTATTCTCTTAGATTTGTTTTATGAAACTCTTCTTGGATTGATGTGTATATATATATATATATATGAGTAATTCTCTATCTCTTCGCCTTTATGCTTTATTTTATAAATTTCCTCAACTTTATTTTCCAACTTTAAAAAAAATTTTGCTAATCGATTATTAATGTCAATTGCTCATATTCTGTTTTTTTCCCAAATAATTTATTATGAACATTTTTAAACATACAGAAAAACTGAAAGAATAGTACTGTGTTTCCCCATATACTCACTTTCTAGATTTACAACTGTTAACATTTGCCATATTTATCCACATGTTTGTATTTTCTTCTGAACTATTTGAAAGATGCAATCATCATAACACTTGCTCTCTACGTACTTCAGGATGGATCTCCTGAAAGAATGCATTTCCTAGAGGTAAGACCATTCTTCTTCAAAAATAAAACTAATGTCACATTTAAGAAAATTAATATTAATTCCTTAAATCACCTAATACCCATCCATATCCAGATTTTCCTAATCCAAAAATGTTCTAAAACTTTTTTTTCTTTAAATTCAAAAAAGGGGTGCCTGGGTGTCTAGTCTAGGTCAGTTGAGTTCCTGGTTCTTGGTTTCAACTCAGGTCATGACCTCATGGGTTGTGAGATTAAGCCCTGCATCTGGCTCCATGCTGAGCAAGAAGTCTTCTTGAAGATTCTCTCCCTCTGCCCCTCCCCTTCTTGCATATGCATGCTGTCTCTCAAATTGATAAATAAATCTTTAAATTTAAAAAAATAAACAAGATCGGGGCCCAGCGGTTTGGTGCCACCTTCGGCCTGGGGTGTGATTCTGGAGACCCGGGATCGAGTCCCACGTCAGGCTCCCTGCATGCAGCCTGCTTCTCTCCCAGTCCTCTGCCTGTGTCTCTGCCCCTCTCTCTCTTTCTCTCTCTCTCTCTGTCATAAATAAATAAAATCTTAAAAAAATAAAAATAAAAAAAGTAAACAAGATCAAATGCAATTAGATTGATTCATGCACTTGGCTATTGTATTAGCCTCATTTCATATTGAACAATTCTCTCATTTTTTAAAATAGCTTTGTCCTTTTCAAGAGACCAAGAAAATTGTGTTGACAAAGGAATCATATCCTGGATTTGTCTGATTGTTTTCTCTTGCTTTTACTTGTGCTAAGCTTTGTATTTCTAAATTTGATTAGATTCAGGTTAAATCTTTTTGGCAAGAATACTTCATAGGTGATAACTGGATATTTCATCTCATAATAATAGAAGGATGTTATATCAGGTTGTTCCATGATGTTAAGTTTGATCATTTGGTCAAGTTGTTTTGCTACTTGATCTCCTCATTGTAAAGATGTACTTTCCCTTTGCAATTAGCAAGTAACCTGTGGGAACATACTTGGTATTGTGCATATATTCCTTTTTTAAAAAAGTATTTATTTATTTTTCAGAGAACATGTGAGTTGGAGGGGAGAGGCAGAGGGAGAGAGAGAATTTCAAGTAGACTCCCACTGAGTATGAGTTCAAACTGGGGCTCCTTTCCAGGACCTTGAGATCATGACCTGAGCCAAAATTGATAGCCAGGTACTCAATGGATTGAGCCACCCAGGTGCCCTGCTAATTGTGCAAGTATTCCTAAGTCCGTTATTACTCTGGGGGGTGCAGAATGGCAATTTCTTTTTTTTTTAAGATTTTATTTATTTATTCATGAGAGACACAGAGAGAGAGAGAGACAGAGACAGAGACAGAGACATGCAGAGGGAAAAACAGGCTCCCTGCAGGGAGCCCGACGTGGGACTTGATCCCAGGTCTCCAGGACCAGGCCCTGGGCTGAAGGTGGCACTGAACTGCTGAGCCACCCAGACTGCCCCGCAGAATGGCAATTTCTAATTGGATTTTTCTTTTTGTATTTATTAGCTGACTTGTTTTTGATGTGACGTAGAGGTTTTGCTCATCAGCTAGAGTAAAAAACACAAGGTGAATATCTAGTTCTTGAGCATTTACCAGTTTTCACTGTATAAATCATGTGCTCGTTCTCTCCTATGGTGGCAAAGAATTTTCCTTTCCCTTCGATTGGCACTATGGTTTCTTGAATGTTTTTAAATTTAGTATCTTACAGTCAACTACACATACTCTTTCAACACTAAAATTGTTCTAAATCTAGCCATTAAGAGTCCCTTCAAGCTGATTTTGTGTCCTTCTGATTTATCCTTTTATACTCTTTCAGCACATCACTGTTTTTTCACATTTATGATGCCCCAGGCTTATCTTCTATTTTCCATGCCCCTGAAAATCAGCCATTTTTCCTGGTTCCTTTTTGTTAGAATAACATATAGAAACCAGTGGCAGGTATTTTAGGTGTACTCATTGTTTACTGGGATGGTATTAATAATTCTGGGCTTTCTCAGTGGCTGCAACTAGGATGGGTGGAAGTACATACCTATATACACATACCACACATATCATTTTTTAAAACCTGACTTCGGATATATATTTCTAACTCAACTAAAATATTTCACATTTTGTCCTTTACTGTTTTCATGCTTAAAAAATTTTTTAAAATTTAATAAATCTGTATTATAACATTAAAATGTTATTTTTTACAATATATGTAAAACAGCTTATAAAAGTCAATACCAAAGTTATTGCCAATTGTGAAAATACTGATGGAAATTTAAGATTTCTTTTTTACGTTTATCTTTATATCTAAAAAGTTAGTAGTCTAACAATATTTGATAAGCCTTTTCTCCAGTTTTACTGATGGTTTTGTAACATCGTTTGGGGTTTTTTTGTTTTGATTTGTTTTTTTGCTTCAGGTTGTTTTCATTTTCAGGGCTTACTTATATTTAATTGTATTTTAAGCTATTTAAAACATTTTTAATGTTCATGATCAAAACTTAAAAGGTATATTTATGTGCTTCCCCTCCCCTCTCCTCTGCCATCCCATTCATATAGACATAATTATAGTCATCTGAATTAGTTTGTGTATTTCCATTGTTTCTCTTTGCAAAATATACCCTAATACGTATGTATATACATACATAAATGTAATTTATTCCTACTTTCTGAGATAAAAGGTAGCATATTTTTAAACATTTATTTATTTATTTGAGAGAGAGTGCATATACACAAGTAGGGGTACAAAGGGAGAGACTCTCCAGCAGACTCTTCGCTGAGTGTGAAGTCGGCTACCATGGGGCTTGATCTCACAACCCATGAGATCATGACCTGAGCCAGAATCACAAGTCGATGCTTAACCTACTGAGCCACTCAGGTGCCCCAGTTTCATTTATTTCTGTTCTAATATTATTTCCTTCCCTCTGCTAGCTTTGGGCTTTGTTTTTTTCTAGCTCTTTTAGGTATAAGATTAAATTGTTTGAGGTTTTTCTTTTGAGATATCTTGTATTGCCTCTTGGTTCTTTTTTTGTTTAACGTATTTTGGAGATCATTCCAAGTCAGTACATAGAGAGCTTACTCTTTTTTATGGCTACGTAGTAGTATATGGATATCTTACAGTTTATTCAGCTAGTATCCTAATATGGTTAATGCCTCAGTGAATAACTTTATGCATATGTTGTTTCTTATTGGTGGAGATTATATATATATACATCAGGACAGATCCTTGAAGTAGGAATTCTAGGTTAAAGGGTAAATACATTTAAAGTTTTGTTAGATATAGCCAAACTCTATCAATAGGGATTGCACCATTTTGCACTTCCATTAATATATGAGTGTGCTTCTTTCACAGTAGGCAATGTAAGTTCTTTTGAAGGTTTCATATCCTTTTGTTCTTTCCAAGTTGCTCTTTCAGTTTTCAGTTCAGTCTTTTATGTTAGTGGCTTTTCTCAGATGTCTTCTGATCCTTGGCTGCCTGTTTATGATAAGAATAGTAGACCTTAAATAGCTGTTTGGGTAGGGCTTTTTTATGGAACTCTTCCTTAAATGATTATCTGTGACTATTTCTTTAGGGAACCAGGCCAGATTTTAGGTCTTTTCTTTGGGCTGGTCCTATTCTCAAGAGTGTTTCAATTTTCTTCTTGAAGGGTAAGCCTGGCTATCAGAATTTTGGAAACGCAGTGAAGATGGGAGATCTTTTTATTAAGTATGGATGATAAGTGTTTTGGTGGGAAGAAAAAGGAGAATAATATTTTAGAAGAGTCTGTACCACCTTAGCCTTAAATTGTCATCCTGTTCTGTATAGAAGATTAAAACCATATGGCAGCATGGCTTCTCTCTACCTCCAGTCCTTTAACAGTATTGGGGAAATAGTTTTGTCTGTCTCCTTGACAATATGGTATTGCTAGCTAATGGGTGAATTTAAACCATTACATTTATTGAGATTACTGATCTATTTGGACATAATTGCCATCATCTTATTTTGTGCTTTTTGTTTTTGCTAATGCATATGTTTGTTTCCCTGAATTAATGCTTTCTGTTTGAAAGAATAAAATTTATTTTCCTCTTTTCAATCTCCCTTGGTTTGGAAGCAGTGGGTTTTATTTCTGTTTTTTGTTTTTTTGTTGTTCTTCTTGTTCGTTTTTTATTTTTAATGGTTACTCTTCAATATTTAAAGTATATTCTTTTTTCTTTTATTATTTTATTTTATTTTATTTTTTATTTATTTATGATAGTCACACAGAGATAGAGAGAGGCAGAGACACTGGCAGTGGGAGAAGCAGGCTCCATGCACCGGGAGCCCGACGTGGGATTCGATCCCGGGTCTCCAGGATCGTGCCCTGGGCCAAAGCCAGGAGCCAAACTGCTGCGCCACCCAGGGATCCCATATTCTTTTTTTTAATACTCAGAATGTCATTTTAAATTTATAGTTTCTTTTTTATTTAAATTCAGTTAATTAATATACAGTGTATTTGTTTCAGAGGTAAGAGTTCAGTGATTCATCAGTCTTATATAACACTCAGTGCTCATTACATCACATGCCCTCCTTAATGTCCATTGCCCAGCTACCCCATCCCCTCACCCCCCCTCCCCTCCAGTAATCCTGTTTGTTTCCTATGATTAAGAGTCTCTTTTAGTTTGTCTCCCTCTTTGATTTTGTCTTGTTCTATTTTTCCCTCCCTTCCCCTATGATCCTGTTTTGTTTCTTAAATTCCGTATATGAGTGAGATCATATGATAATTATCTTTCTCTGACTTACTGTGTTTAGCATGATATTCTCTAGTTTCATCCACATCATTGCAAATGGTAAAAATAAATTGAAAGGATAGAATGTAACAAAAAAGTTTTTAAGGACTTTAGAAAGAGTTGATAAGAAATTATTTTGAAAGGGGAAGAGAAAAGAAAAATTAAAATGGAAAGACCAAAGAATCGTGGGGAAACCCCGAAGACTGTATGCTGTGTTCCCCTGGCGCTGAAGTTGTGCACCTGTCAGCTGTCACTTTGGCCTTAGCTGCACGTGCTGCTGGTCTTCTGTGGGAGTGGCCTGTAGTACGGGTCCTGTTGTCTTGGCCCCGGGGGGCACCGCACCGCCCTTGCCCGGGGGCCCCAGTTGCTCCATGTGGCTGCTGCCCCCAGGCAGCCTCCTGCACCGCTCTGGAGGCCAGAGGGACAGCGGTGGACTCCCCCCAGGGAGCCGGGCGGGCCACCATCCTGTCTCCCTGGCCCGTCTGCGGCCCGCGCTCGCCCACCTGCGGTCCAGGGTCTGGGTGGAGTCCCTGCGCCCTGCAGCCTCCTGCAGTGTGCACCTGCACCCCTCCTGCCGGGGGAGGTCGGGGGCCTCTCACTGCAGTGCTGCCCTGCTGGGCCCGCGCCTGGAGAGCCAGCGGTCCCCGGGCCGTGCCTGGGCTCCTGGTTTGTGGCACCCCGGGCTGCAAGCCCACTCCTGGGCTCCTGACTGCAGCCAGCGGCCCTGCGTGCATGCCCGGGAAGTCTGCCCCCTGGGGCCCTGCCCTCCTGTCTGCGACCCTGAGGATCCTGACACCACACTGTCCCCCCTGGGATTCCGCCCCACTGGGCCACCTGAGCACCACTCAGGCTGGGGCCTCCCTCACTGCAGCACACGGAAAACTCTGCTCTTGTGCTCCGCTGCTGCCTCCCTGTCCGCCAGCCGGCTAATGGAGCACCCCCTGCAGTTCATCCTCCGATGTATCACCTTGGATTCCCTCTCTGCACCTCCTGACCTGCAGCAGTTCTCTTAGAGCTCCCGTTGAGCTCACGGGTGTTCAGAATGATTGGCTGGCCATCTCACTGAATTCCTGGGATCATACAAACTAAGGTCTCCTCCACCATCTTGGAGAGTCCTCCTAAAATATATTCTTGACTGTGAACCTTTTTGCCAAAATTAGCATCTCTCTTCCCTCTGAAAAAGACAAATTTAACTTTACTCATAGAGCTCCTAAGGCAATTTCTCATTAAAAGTATCTAGAATTTGTTTCAATAATTTTTAACACAAAACATAGTAGTGTTATATTAGTTAAGTAACCAAAATCATATCAGTTTCTGTGTTTACCATTGATTCTCATAACTATCTTTTTCTCTCTGAATTCTTTGTCAGCTTGTATTTTCTTAGAATTTTTTTTTAAGATTTTATTTATCTATTTGATAGAGAAGAGAGCACAAGCAGAGGGAGTGGCAGGCAGAGAGAGAGGGAGAAGCAGGCCCTCTGCCAAGCAGGGAGCCTGATATGGGATCTACCCCAGGACCCTGAGATCAACACCTAAGCTGAAGGCAGATCCTTAACTAACTGAGCCACCCAGGAGCCCTGGAATTTGATTATCTTGATTCAAACTTGAATCTGCAAAGATAGATAGGCAATAATAGTATAGAAGGAGTGGTAGGGCCAAGTAATAATTACATAGTTTCAGTAAATAAGATAGTGTATTAATAACATGGGATTAAACATGGAATGGAATTGGTGATTCTCAATTTTAACCTGTGGGAATGAAAAAGCAAGTGCTATGAATCATTGGTCAGGTAATGGATTATTCAGAACCATATTCAGGCATTACATTATTAATTTGGACAAAAAAATCCTAGAATTCTATCTCATACTATGTTTCAAAGTAAGTTAGAGGTGTATTAAATTTTATATATATAATGTCAAGCTAGAGCAAAACTAGTAGAAAATAAAAATATATATCAAACTTTTAAGAGGATTTTTAAAGTATCAATTATTGGTTGAAATGAATAGGTAATAATATATAAGTATACCTTTAAAATCAAAGGGTAAAAAAAACAAAACAAAACCAAAGGGTATATGAATGTGAAAATGTTTTGAAAAACAAAGCCTTAGAGATACAAATTATTTACAAGTTGTAGGTAATGTATGGAGGGGTCAGAGATAAAGCTTTGAAAGCAAATATGACAGTTATCTCCTCTGCAGAATCAGAGTGCCATCCCCATTAACTAACATACTGTGCAAAATTTGTTGAATAGATGTTCATTGAATACATTTTGAATGAGTCTGTCTGAGGCAGTTTCCTCTTTGTTATGGTAACCAATGTATTGTAGTTTTCCTAGAGTTGTCATGATTTGCACTTGTCCACCTATCATAATTATTAATATCTTCTGCCTTAGAAATTCTCAGATATGTACCAATTTTGTCAGTAAATCACTTGGTCATCTCATTTATACAATTTGGAAAATGCCAGTCTTATAGAGATGATTTAAAGGTTGCAAATGATCCATGTAAAGAGTTATATACATAATACTTAGCACACGTGGTAGATGTTCAATAATAGTAGCTACCATAAGGAACAGTGTAGATTGCTTGTATAAATATTGATGTTTTTCTTTCAGTTTTTAATATTGAAACTACTATCTGACAATATTTAATATTCTTTGATACCTGAATTATCTTTTATTCATAGGCAAAGAGGTCAATACCGACATGGTAAGCTATAATATTAAAGTACCAAAAATTATAGATATTAATGGTTATTACTATGTTTTCTATGTATCTCAGACTCTTTATGAATAACCACTGATTTCAATAGTATAGTTACAAAAATTGGGGTTTTAGAATTGTGTTAAAGGTGTTTTTTCAAGTATAAAAATGGTTTCTATACCACAGGTCCAATATCTAGAATAAATGTTTTGCTTTAGCTCTATGCTTGAATTAGCCCCCCCCATGAATACATAATCCTGAAAATGGACATATTCTTAATTTAGCTTTGTGATCCAAATTTTACTTATTTAAGGGTTTATCATTTGAAATGGATACCTTTGAATTATGAAATTTCACTAAATTAATATGTAAATGAAAGATATTTTAATGAGTGTAGAACAAACATTAACGTGCTATTTGTATAAAAGTCATGTTAATTTATAACTTTTCATATAAAAATGTTAATTTATTACTTTTCATATAAAAATATCTGAGAACAAGAGAATATTTTTAGGAACTAATTTATTAATAAGGTAAATGGTAACATTTGCAGCATTACATCAGCATTGGTTATATATTTCTTTAGTGTTCTTTGTTTTGGCTTCATATCACAAACGTCCTGATTCACAGTATTGTTATGCTCATCTGAGTACTCTACCGAAAGTGGACTTGAGCAGGCCAGTCTGAATTTAAGCCAACAGCTCCATACCGAACTATACTTTCCTAAATTGTACTATCATAAGAATCTGGAATGTATGCAGAAATGATCAAACAAAACAAGTTTACTCCAAAGTCTGTGTCTGTTGTCCCTCCCCATCTCTCTCAATCTTTCTCCATTGACACCCAAACTAATACATTGATGATCTTCCATTTTGTGTAAACATGTCATATATAGGATCTGAGTTTGTATTTTTAATTGATTTTTTAAAATCTGGAAAAATTCAAACCACACAGTCATAGAACAACTTGAAAATCCCTTTTAATTTTTAATAGGTAATATTTGGACCTCTTCTGATACTATGTGCTTAAGAATGAGATTCCAGTTCTTAAAAATTCACTTATTTACTACTTAATTTTTAATAGGTAATATTTGGACCTCTTCTGATACTATGTGCTTAAGAATGAGATTCCAGTTCTTAAAAATTCACTTATTTACTACTTAAATAGTTTACTATGCTGAATTAATATGCATTAGTAGTATGGATTAATATGCATTAGTAGTTTATGATTATAAATATTTATGAGTGTCTTGTGTTATTCAACTGTAACGATTGAACCATAATCATATTTCCTTTACTATTAATCAGTATTTAAGTTAATCAGTTTTGAAATCAGAAACTGAATTGTTAATATGGTAGCAATAAAGCTATTTAAGTTTGCAGTGAGAACAGACACAGCTTTTGTTTTAGGGTGTAAAATAAGGTGATATGTAACATGTAACTTTTTAAAAGATATAAGCACTGTTTTATGACTAATTTTTTCACTAGAGATTGAAGGTAATCTGACATACACTGTACATACCTCACTCTGTTTCCTTTCTAAGCCCTGTTCACATTCAAGCAAAGGAAGGGGAGAGTTCATTCCATGGCTTTAAGTTAAGCATCTAATATATCCTTCCTAAATAAAATCTCCTATGTATTACTCCACAAGGATTTACAGATTGATGCAAACTTTTATTTGAAGTTTTGAAAAACAGGGACGCCTGGGTGGCTCAGCGGTTGAGCGTCTGCCTTCAGCCCAGGGCGTGATCCTGGGGTCCCGGGATCAAGTCCCACGTCGGGCTCCCTGCATGGAGCCTGCTTCTCCCTCTGCCTCTCTCTCTCATGAATAAATAAATGAAATCTTTAAAAAAAAGAAGTTTTGAAAAACAATGAATGAGAAGAATTTTACTTCATCTGAAAAATATTGCATAGTAGAAGATGGAAGGAAAGCAGACTAGTTAGGCTTAATAATTAACGCCCTCAGTTTACTTGATGGATAGCCACATCATGGTCGTAGGAATTAGAATCAATGCTTACAGATTTTTAGATGAAATTCTATAGAATAAAGAAGTTGAGCTTTGCTAGTCTTAACATACCACTTTATTCAAATCCATTTGAACATACGATTCTGATTATGTATTTGTTACTAGTTTTGGAGGAAATATATCAGTTTTTAAGATTGAACGAGGAGATACATGCAGTAAGATTATTGAATTATGAAAGAGATTTAGAGAATTTATTGATTTCTTACCATCCTGAAATGTTTCAGACCACAGCTGTAACTCACTACTTGATTGTTAGATGAAGTGCAGTAGCTACTCAAGTGATGCGTAATGTAAGACCCTATGCTAGTGTCTCATGACTCTAACCATACTTATATATACTAGAAAAAGAAGAATTTAACACAAATTTGACTAAATTTATACAATATCAGTTTTTAAAATTTAGTAGTTTTTCATTGTTAGGAACACTCATCCTGTAATTCCTTTAACGGCTGATGCTTTTTAAGGCATTAAACTGTTGTTGCTACTATCTTTAATGAATTGCAAGTCATTTTGTCTGTAAGTTGCCCTTTTGTCTTATTTTTCCCTGAATTACTGGAATTAACTGCTCTAGCGAGTTTTCAAATTTCAGTTTTCTAAGGAAGTCTCTATTTTTCTTTCTACTCCTAGTTTTTTATATCTACTTCACCTGTTTCTTTTAATAATACAAATTGGTTGGTCCACCTTTCCTTATGAACACAAAAGAATGCAAAATAAATACGTATATCTGGTTATAATAAAAATTAAACAATTAAATATAATCTTGTATGGGAAAGGAATTTAAAAATCCTTTTTTAAGGTGTGTGTTGTACTTTTGTAGTTGATACATCACAGCATGTATTTCTATGCAATTCCAAGTAATAAACTCCTTCCTTGATAATTGAATATGATAAAGATTAAAATAGCTTGGATAAATCATTACATACAGTAATTAAATTTATAAAACTGATAGTCTTATGAAATCTATATAAACAATTCAGTTTCATTATCATATGATTTGGTTTATTGACTATATACCTTGACTTAGTTTACAAACCAGAAAATCCCATGGTTATGTTTCTACGTAACATAGTTTTACCACATTATAGGCAGTGTTATGCTTTATTAGATTCCACAGTAAAATTGATGTTTTTCTTTATTCTTTTGATATGAAATTCTGCTTCTGTTTCTTTTCAAAGCGTAAGCAGCAAACTCATAGTTTTCATTGATCATAACTTGTTTCCAGAAGAACCAGAAAAGCTGTTGTAACTAAATGACCTGACAGAGAAACCTTTACTACAAAGCTGTATTTTATTTGCATTTGTACCTGAGCTAACAAAGAAAAGTCTTAAAGCATTAAAATGTACCTATTATATATGTTTTTCCTCAAGTGGTATATCTCAAAATATAGACGTAGTGTCAAGGACTCTTTAAGTATTTGTAAATGTCAGTGAGCCTCTTTTTCTTTAGAAAAATTAGCTTTAGCTAATTTGACAAATATGTTTATTTTAGGAAAAGAAGAGAAAGAGACTGGAACGCTTTGGACTCCTTTGATACTCTACATTAACATTTCCTCTCCAAGTGTTATATATCAAAGTGAAGATAATGGCCAAATTAAAATATTTCAGTGTTCTTTCTTATCACCAATACATCAATATTTTCATTGACATTGAATATGTAATTGTCTCATAATGTCACTGTTATATCTTATAATATTTTAAAAGTATTTATCCAAGTGTATTAAATTACTAGAGATACTTTTTAAAAAAGATTCAGTTTATTTATTCATGAGAGATAGAGACAGAGACACAGGCAGAGGCAGAAGCAGGCTCCCTGCAGGGACATCACGATGCAGGACTCGATCCTGGGACTCTGGGGTCATGCCCTGAGCCAAAGGGAAATGTTCAACCACTGAGCCACCCAGGCCCCCCTACTCTAGATATTTTAAGTTGATTGTAGTATATTATGTTTTAAGAACAAACAAAAAAGCCAAAACTGTATAGTTACATTTACATGGAATTCACAAATTATGGTTACTTTGACTTCCTTTAGGTGAGTTATTATTGAATATTTATCATAAAAATATTGAATTTCCTTATGGTGACCTTGGATTAAATACAACTACAGATTAGCTGAATACTGGTCAAAATAAATTATAAGCTCAAGCTTCATTATCATTTGTAGTTTGAACATAACAAATCTGATACAGTGTTACTTCATAATTCTGATGCTCTTTGCAGTAAATTTGATATAGAACAGTTGCTAAAGAAACCGTGTTCAAATGTGTGACCATTTTTATGGAAAACATCTGGGGTAATTATAATTAGTTCAGGATGTGTACTGTTTAAAAATAATCTTGAATTCATGGAGAAAGAAGTGTATCTTCAATGAGTAGAATAATCCAAGTTAGTATAAAAAATTCTTTAAGTTATTGGTAGCTGTGCTTAGAGTATAATTTTAGAGTATTCCAAAAGGAAATGAGTAACTTTTATGTAAAATGCCAATTTGGCACTTTACACCTGTTAGTGTGTTTCGTTTAGAACAGCTGTGTCTTTTATTATCAGTAAACAGATGCAGAAAGTAATGGAATGTTTTAAAGCAATATGTTAATCCTGTCTTCCACTACTGAACTGTCTCACAATATAGTGATTAAATATTGACTGTGCAGCTGTTGCTTACAATTATAGAATTTCTTAGTTAATTTCTCCTTCCCAGGCCCAAATGAGATCTAATTTCTAATCTTAAAGTGTTCATTATGTAGTTTATTATAATTTGATTTCTAAGGATAATATATTTGATTCTTGAGATAGATTCATATGTTTATAAAACGATTGTTTCTGAATTGACTAATATTCTAAGTGGCATAAATAATTTTTAAAAGTATTTTAAAAAGTAAATTTGTTCCTGAATATGAAGATGACTATTTAAATGTAACAATTTCATGCTTGAAAACTGCCATCAATGAAATAAAAAGGGAATTATGGTTGTTTTATCAAATATTTATGGAGATTTGATAAGCTCCTGCAAATTATTTCAGTCTCGTGGCCCTTTTGCAGTTTAATTATGTTTTAATCCTTACATCTCACCTTGTCAGAAAAGATATTTTAGATGCCACATCAATAATTATCACTTTTATACTTAAGCAGTTGTATTAGGTAAAATTATTATTAGCTGACATTTATTGTGCTATATCTGAAAGGATTTATGCAAAGAACTCTACATGTATTATAATATTCTTACCCCTTTTTGTAGATGAGGAAGTTCAACCTTAGAAATATGATGTAAATGGACCAAGGCCTTACTCCTGGGAAGTGTTGAAGACTGTTTAAACCCAGGCATTTTCACCCTCAAGTCTCTTGTTCCTTTTATTTATTTATTTTTTTATCTATTTATTTGAGGGGTGGCGCATGAGCAGGGGGAGGGGCAGAGGAAAAGGGAGAAGACTCAGGGGCTCGATCCCAAGACCCTGAGGTCATGGCCTGAGCCCAAGGCAGACACTTAACTGACAGCCCCAAGCTCCTTGTTCTTAACAACTTTTCATTTTGCCTGCCTTTAGCATCTAATACTGACATGATATAGAAGGGAGATTACAGAAAATGAACTTTGTGTCCTTTTTTTGAAGCCACTATGTGCATTCCAAGTGACAGTTCTCTCATTTAGTCCTTTTGCCTAAATAAAAAACAACTAAAACATGCACGGAAAGATGAAGAGCTCCAGTTCTTGTTATTTCACCACACGATAACTGTGTCAGTGCTCTGCAACATCATCAGAGGTATCACAAGTATTGTCATAGTCTACACTATAGAAGATTTTGAAATCCCTCCTTATTTTACTCTAATTGTGCTGCTTTATGGAGACAACTCCAATAATCTGTTCCCCTTCCCAAAAAGGAAAGTTTCTTTGGTTCAAGAGATTTTTAAAGAGCAACATGATATAATTTATACCTGTTATATTATTTATACCTTAACCTACAAGTATCAGTTATTATTGAAATTTATTAAATATTCACTGCCAGATATCATTACTACTTCTATAGTTGTAGTTTATTTTGTCATTTGCTGTAGGAAGTATGCCATTTTATATACGAAGAAACTGAGAGTCTCCGAGATATTAAATAAATTGGTCAAGATCACAGCTAGCAAATGATATTTGTATGCATTTGACTTAAAAAAAACTGAAAATTTAAAAATGCCCAGCTAATTATTTTTGTAGGGAGCTTTAAGATAACAGATGGCTACTTCAATGTAGTTTCCCTTGACACTGATGAGAATGCTTATAGGATTAACTGGGATCAGTAATGTCATGAGGTATTGCTAGAAGAAACTTAATATAGCAGAAGTCCATTATAAGGCGATGTTTTAGGGGCAAAATGTTCTTGCATGAAAGTTGTCTGAAATATCAGAAGAAAAACATAGAAGAGTATAAAATGTCATTTTTCATGTTACCAGTTTTAAATGAATAAAGCTTTACATATTTTGCTAAATTTAATCAGCTATGCTATATTCAGTGTTGCTATTTTATTCAAATTATTTTTTGTGTCTCCATCAAAATTATATCTATTTTGAGATAATTGTAGATTTACATGCAATTTTAAGTAATAGTACTACTACAGACAGTGTGCCCTTTATGCAAGTCCCCTCAAGGATGGAATATTACAAAACTATACAGTACAATATCCCAGCTAGGACACTAATGTTAAAACAGTCAAGATACAGAACATTTCCATCACTACAGGGATCCCTCCTGTCAGCCTTACACAGCCACATCTACTTCCTTTCCCACTGCTTTCTCTTAACTGACAACTCATCCGTTCTCCATTTCTATAATTTTGTCATTTATAAGAATGTTATATAAATGGAATCCTAGAGTATGTAACCTTTTGGGAATGGCTTTTTTTCCCCCCACTCAGCATAACTCTTTAGAGATTCATCCAGAGAGCTATTGCATATTTCAGTAGTTTGTTATTTTTTAATACTGACTAATATTATTTTTTACTGCTAACCATAATACATACTATTTTTCCATAGTATGGATGTGCCACTGTGTTTAACCATTCACTTATTGAGGGACATCTGGGTTGTTTCCAAAACAGTATGTATAAAATCTGGTTTATTCAATGGTACTAAAGTTTTATATTTTACACTTAAGTTCATGATTGATTCTGAATTAATTTTTGTATAAGATGTGAAACTTAGACTGCTTTTTAAATTTATTTTATTTATTCATGAGAGAGAGAGAGAGGCAGAGAACAGGCAGAGGGAGAAGCAGGCTCCACGCAGGGAGCCCAATATGGGACTCGATCCCGGGACCCTGAGGTCACACTCTGAGTCAAAGGCAGACGCTCAACCACCGAGCCCCCCAGGCGTCCCTCGGCAGATTCTTTTTGGTGGGAGTCAGGGGGAGATAATGGACACCAAAATGATGCCGTATCATTTGTTGAAATAAACAGCTTTGTTTCATTGAATTGTTATTGCACTTTAGTGAAAAATCAGTTGGCCCCTTTTGCCTAAGTGTGTTTCTAGGTTCTTATTTGTGTTCCATTGATCTCCATGTGTATTCCTCCACTAATACAAAGTTGATTACTATTCTATGTCATGCCTTGAAAATGGGCACTCTATTCCTCCCGCTTTGTTTTTATCAAAATTGTTTTAGCTTTTCTAGCTTCTTTACCTTCATAGAAATTTTAGAATCTCACTTATATGTACAAAAATTCTTGCTGGGATTTTGATAGGAATTAAATGAAGTTTGAATATCAATGTGGAGACTGTTGAAATCTTAACTCTATTGTTTTCTAATCCATAAATACATTATATTCTCTATTTAGGATTTCTATCTCTTTTATCACTATTTTGTATTTTCAGCATCCAAGTACTGTATGTCTTCTTAGATTTGTACCTCAGTAATTCATTTTTCTTGAATGGTTATAAAGGGTATTGTATATTCACATTTTATGTCTACATGGTCATTACACATCTATGTTTATCATGTATTCTTGCAACCTTGCTGAACTCATTAGTTCTGGTTTTTTTTAATGGATTCCTTGAGTTTTTCTACGCAATCATGTTACCTGCAAATAGGGACAGCTTTCTTTTCAGTTTCTATACATTTCTTTTTTTCTACCATTCCCCTGGCTGTAACTCCCAGCCCTATATTAAATAGGAGTAGTTTAGAGAGGATATCCCTTTATTTGTTCCCTATCTTGGGATTTCTCCCTAAGTTTCTCCCTTCAGTGTTACCATTAACAATAATGTTGGCTATAGGTTTTGTAGATAAAATGTCAATTGAAGAAGTCCCCTCTAATTTTTCTGAGTTGTTTTTTAAAATTATGAAGTGGGGGGATCCCTGGATGGCTCAGTGGTTTGGCGCCTGCCTTTGGCCCAGGGTGCGATCCTGGAGTCCCGGGATCGAGTCCCGCGTCAGGCTCCTGGCATGGAGCCTGCTTCTCCCTCTGCCTGTCTCTGCCTCTCTCTCTCTCTCTCTCTGTCTGTCTATCATGAATGAATAAATAAATCTTTAAAAAAATAAAATAAAATTATGAAGTAGGTGTTGAATTTTGTCAGATGCATTTTATGCATTGATCATTATGATCATGTGATTTTTTTCTTTATCTTGTTAATAATAAAGGAATACATTGATTTTCAATGTATAAACCCCATTGATCATAGTGAAAAAACCTTTTTGTACATTGCTGACTTCTGTTTGTTAATATTTTGTTAAGGGTGTTTGCATCTGTACTTATGGGGATATTGGTCTATAGTTTTCTTTTTATATATTGTTTTTGATTTTGGCATCAGGGTATTACTAACTTCATAAAATGAAATAGAGTGTTTCCCCTTCTTGTTTTCTGGAAAAGACTGCAAAATTTGTGTCAATTCTTCAAACATTTGGTAGACTCCTGGGCCTGGAGATTTATTGCACTGGGAGTTTTTTAGATGATTGGTTATTCAATCTAAGGTAATTATGATTATGTTGGATGTTATCTGTTTCATATTGAATGAGTTATGGTAGTTTGTGTTTTTTGAGATATTGCCCCATTTTATCCAGGTTGTCAGATTTATGTGTGCAGGGTGTTTTGTAATATTTTCTTATTATACTTTTGGTGCCTGCAGATCTATTAGGATATCACTGTTTCATTTTTGATATTGGTAATATATGTTGTGTCTTTTTTTTGCTTTGTTAGTTTCATGAGAGATCAGTTTTATTGATCTTTTTGAAGAGCCAACTTGTAATTTCTTTGATTTTTCTCTATAGGTTTTTCAGCTTTTAATATTGATGTTTTCTCTTTATTTTTAAATGCTTCCTTCTACTTGCTTTGGATTTATTTTGATCTTTTTCTGAGATCTTGAGGTAAGAACAGAATATTGATGAGAATTTTCATATGAATACACTTGACGGGTATAGTTTTTTCTGTTTTATCTGAGTCATGCATATTTTGATATGTTTTATTCTCACTTCATTCAATTCAGTGTATTTTTAAAATTTACGTTGAGACTTTGTCTTTGATAAAGTTTCTAGGTGTTTGAAGATATTCCCATTATTCTAATACTTGATTTCTAGTAAGACTCCTTGGTGGTCAGAATATGCTCTATTATATTTCAATTTTTAAGGTTTATTTTACAACCCAAGATATCGCCTATCTTGGTATATGTTCTATGGGCATTTGAATAGAGTGTGTATCCTGTTGTTAGGAGTGGAGTATTCTATATATACTTATTAGATCCTGTTGATTGTGTTGTTCAGATCTTATATCTTTCCTGATTCTCTGTCTAGTTCAGTCAATTTACTCATTGCTCCAGTGGTGAAGTGCTCCAGCTGTAATTGTGGATTGTCTATTTCCTCATTTTTTGGTTCTATTAGTTTTTACCTCAAATATTTCAGCTCTGATGTTTGTTGTGTGCACATTTCAGGTTGTTGTATTGTCTTAATGGATTGACTTTTTATCATCATATAACATCACTGTATTTCGTAATTTTCTGAAGTCTACTAAATAGGGTCACACCTGCTTTTTATTGATTTGTGTTTGCATGATACATCTTTTTCTATCCTTTTATTTTCAGCCTGATTATATTATTTTTTGAAGTTGAATTTCTTGTAGGCAGCATATACTTGGATCATGTTTTTTTCATCCACTCTGCCAATCTCTTTTTTAATTAGTGTAGTAAGGCCATTTACATTTAACGTAATTATGAATAGATTGGACTTAAGTCTGCCTCTTTTTTCCTGTTTAATGTGGTATTCATTTTTGTTTTATGTCTTCCAACTTTATATGGGTTACTTGAACATTTTTTTGAATTTTGATTTAATATTAGTGTTATTGAATATCTCTCTATAGCTTTTTTAGAGTTTGCTCAGGTATTACTGTTTATATATGTGCATACACACACACCTTATTGTCTATAGCTGTTGTCATTTTACCAGTTGAAGTATAGAAACCTTACTTCCATTAATATTCTTTTATCTTTTCCCATTTATAATATAATTGTCTTAAGTATTGCTCTACATACATTTAGAGACATAGTAGTTAACATTTTAATTTGTACTTCGACCATCAAATATAATTTAGAAAACTCAAGAAGTAAAGTATACTGTGTTTACCCATATGTTTTCTTGTTTTATTATTCCCTTTCTGTTTAGAGGATTTCCTATCATTTTTTTAAGATTTTATTTATTTATTCATGACAGACACAGAGAGAGAGAGGCAGAGACACAGGCAGAGAGAGAAGCAAGCTCCATGCAGGGAGCCTGATGTGGGACTCGATCCCAGGACTCCAGGATCATGCCCTGGGCCAAAGGCAGGCACTAAACCGCTGAGCCACCCAGGGAACCCTCCTATAGTTTTTTTATACACTAGATCTGCTGGTGACAAATTCTGTTAGTTTTTCTTCATCTAGGAATGTCTTGATTAATCTGTCATTTCTGATGGAATTTTAAGGGATATAGGATTCTAGGTTAACAGCTGTTTTCTTTTAGATCTTAAAAAATGTTATCCCACTTCTAGCTTTCATGGTTTCTGATGAAAAATCTACTGTCATCTAGATTGTTTCTTGCTGCTTTCAAGATTTTTTCTTTGACATTAGTTTCAGAAGTTTGACTAATATATGTATTGGTACAAATTTATTTGGGTTTATGTTTTGGGGGCTTATTCACCTTCTTGAATCTGTAAGTTTATGTTTTTCCAAAATTGGAAAGTTTTTTGCCTTTATTCGTTTGAGTACTTTTTTAGCCCCTTTCTCCTCTTTCTTTTGGGACTCTGATGACATGAGTATTAGGTTTTTTGTTCTTCTTTGTATCTCTTATTTCTTTCCTGGGTTTTCTAATTTTTATTTGTTTAAAGTGTATTCTTAATTGCTCCCTGAAGCATAGATGGCCACTTTAAAATCTTTGTCAGAGAATTCTAACATCTCTATTATCTGGGCTTTGGTATCTGTTGAATGTCTTTTTCATTTGGTTTAAGATCTTCCTGGTTCTTCATATGATGAGCAACTTTCTGTCAAAAAATTTTTTTTATTTTGTCTAGAATTACAGTATGAGACTCCAAATATTATTTAACCTATTACTTCAGTTGGTTTTCTCGAACACCTGTCCAGCAGGAGAAGGAGCCTCATTGCTGCCATGTGGGGCCAGAAGTGTTAGGTTTCCCAATTGTCCTCTGTTGATTCCCAAGGTCAATTGTGGGAAGGAGCTTCCCATGACAGCTGGGTAGGTATACAATTTTCATCTCCTCACAAGTCCTCCGCTGACATCCCAGGAGTAGGACCTTTAATCAGCCAGTAGAGATGAACATCCTGGCTCCCTGTTGGTCTTCTTTGACTCCAGCTCTGCAGAGTTGAGAGTTGCCTTGTTATAACATGTCATAGTAGAGGGATCCCTGGGTGGCTCAGTGGTTAAGTGCCTGCCTTTGGCTCAGGGCATGGTCCTGGGGTCCCAGATCGAGTCCAACATCAGGTTCCCTGCATGGAGCCTGCTTCTCCCTCTGCCTATGTCTCTGCCTGTCTCTGTGTCTCTCATGAAATATAAAATCTTAAAAAAAAAAAAAACACATGTCATAGTAGAAATCTCTCAGGCTTTAGGGTGAGGGTATGGCCATAGCTTTTCTGTGATGTTAGACTGGAGTAGGGCAGGTATATAAAGCTCAGGCCTAATTATAGAAGGAATAGAAGGAATAGAATACTGTGTTCAAATGAGAATCCAGCCCTAACCAACAACATGTTGATTGTAGCCTTGTAGGTGACACACCTAAGCAATGTTTGGACTCCTTGTCCTCAGAAACTATGAGATAATAAATGTGCATTGTTTTGAGCTGCTAAATCTGTGGTGATTATTACACCACAAAAGATAAAAAAAAAGATTAAAAGACAATCCAAATAGCCATAACCACTTCCCACATATATATAATATCACCTAGCTCCTCCTCTCTCCTCAGTTCTGTTTGTTAGGAGGAATCTTTTTATCCATTGTCTTCTGTGATCCTAGGCTTTTCTATTAGAAGATTCTTGTTTGTAGCCACATTTAAAGTGTACATTAAAGAATATGCTCTCTTGTGGGATGTGCAACCACTTAGAGCCACTTTCTGCTGTTGCATTTTTGGGAGCCCATTATTTTCTTTAGGGGTCAAGATACTTTTATAAGTTTGTATGTGACTTTTAAAAAAAATTAAACTAGATATGTTCATGAGTCCATTTGTGGGCATGAACCTCTGGAATGGTTTAGGATGGTATGCTCTCTGGATTCATTCCCATATGTGCAGTATATGGTTTTCTAAACCAGGAATATAGAATGAAATTACTCAGGAACAGTGTGTATAAATGAGAAGATGATCTAGAACAGAATCTGGAGAAATATCAATAGTTAAGAAATGAGCAAAGGATATTGGAAGCAGGATGTAGAGAGATAAGAACATTAGGAAAATACACATCATTAAAATCAGGAGAAAATGTTTCAAGAAAAAAGTCTGTATTATCAAACATTATCCAGATATTAAGAACCAAGAATTATTCATTGGATTTAGTGAAAAGTACATAAATGATCTTACTGAGAATAGTTGTAGAGAAATAATGAAGACTTGATTATACTAGATTTGCATATTCTTAAAAAAGAAATCTGATTTAAAATTAGACACCTTTTCTTCCTTATTTTCCAGATTTTCTATCCAGCAACTTTTGCATTATTGTTCCTTGACATATAATTGATCACAGACAGGTGAAACATAGAGATATTTTTTCTTGAGTATCTTCTCAGGATGAACCCACTAAATCTTACTTTGCAGGCCTCTTCATTTTACTTGTAGGGATGGACTATATATGTCCCACGTCCTCAGAAAGATGCTCAAAATGTTATTTGTGCTCTCCTGAATGACATCAACTTTTAAATATCTTTGCTGCTTTTAACATTCAGTACTCAGGCCAAAATCTGAGCTTTATCTTCTTTCCTTCTCTGCTAACTACAAAAGTTTAGAATAACTAAATACATACACTTTCGATCAAGAGTGAATATTTTGTTTTAGAGAGTTGGAGTAGTTTTTTATGAAAATCAAATTGACTGAATACTTAAACTTTAAAAACTAAAGTGAAACTAAGTAAATAGAGAGTTAAATGGGATCTTAATAATTTTATATTTACAAATAAGTTCTGATGTTATTCAGCATTGGTTTTATGCAGCTATTTATTCTTTTCTCTTTTTTAACTTTTGAAGTAATGTTAGACTTACAAGAAAGTTGCAAAAATTTTACAATGAATTATATGCCCTTTACCCAAATACTCCAAATATTAACATTTTACCACATTTGATTTAGGTTCCTCTCACCTTTCTCTGAAACTTTTTGAAGTATTTAAGCTGCACACATGCCCCTTAACCTCTAAAAATTTCTCTATATATTTCTTAAAACTAAGGACAGCCTGGTGAACTCAATATAATTATCAAAATCAGTAAATTAACATTGATATAGTGTCATTATCTAATCTATATAGCTGTGCTGTCCAATATGATAACCACTAGCTACATGTGGCTACTTAATTAGAAATTTGTTTCTTCAGTCGCACTACTTAACATTTCAATCAGTTAGCAGTTTAGTGGCTGCCATATTGGAAAACATAGATATAGATCATTTTCATCATTGCATAAAGTTCTATTACACAGTTAATGGTCTAGAGATTCTAAACGTGCCACTTGTTCCACTGATGTCTTTTGTAGCAAAAGGAAAGGAGTTTTTCCAAATTTTGCTAAATATCCTATTCTTACTTTGGTCCAGGATCCTTTATTGCATTTAGTTATTATGTCTCTGTTAGTCTCCTCCACTCTGAGGTAATTCCTCAGTCTTTCTCTTTATTTCATCACAAGTTGTGATCATTTTTTTCTAATTCTATAAAATCTACCACATTTTTTTAAAGATTTTATTTATTTATTTATTTATTTATTGGAGAGAGTGATAGAGCACAAGCAGGGAGAGGCAGAGGGAGAGGGAGAAGCAGGCTCCCAGGGAGCCCAATACAGGGCTGGATCCTAGGATACTGGGGGCATGACCCAAGCCGAAGGCAGACAGACACTCAACAGACTGAGCCACCCAGGCGCCACACAAATCTACCACATTTATTAATTGGAATTCAATTTTAAGAAGGAACTTTCTCTTCTTATTTATTTCTACTGGTAGGGACTCATGGATTCTTTCATTCTGTGGTTAAAATCCATTGCCATCTTTCGTTATTTGATGCTTAAATCATCCTGGGTTTGAAAAGTGAGAGGGAGCCCTTCAGGCTGGTTTATATTTATACTGAATATGTCACCTAATAAAAAGGGGATTGTTTTGCAGTATTGATAAAAGTCATATGGATTATGGCATTCTTTGCTGAATATCTTTAACCTATTTAAAATATCTGACTTATTAAACTATTAAAGTTCAAATATTATTCATTGTATAATTGCCTGTATCTCATATCTAAATTATCCTATATCTCATACTAATTATTGAGAGCAAGGTGTTTTCACTAGTATCCTTTGTTACTGTTTAACTTGGGAAAATATTCACTGATTTATTCACTCTTCAGTTTTGAGAAGAGTTTTCATATAACTATTTCCTTTTTTAACAGTTCTTTTTTTCTTTCAGTTTTATTGAGATAGAATTGACATACAGCACTGTTTAAGGTGTGCAGGACTTCTACATATTGAAGTGTAGAATGACTTCTACATATTGCGAAATTATTACCACAAGAAGTTTAGTTAACATCCATCATCTCATATAGATACCAAAAAAAGGAAAAGAAAAAATTTTTTTCTTGAAATCCACTCTCAGCACCTTTCAAATAAGCCGTACAGCAGTGTTAACTATATTAAAGTTGTACATCCCCAGTACTTACTTATAAGTGGAAGTTTGTACCTTTTAACCTCCACCTGCATCTAATTCCCCTACTTCCATGCCCTGCTAACCACAAATCTGATCTCCTGAGTTTGGGTTTTGAGGGGCTTTTATTTGTTTAGATTCTCCGTAAGTGAAATCATGCAGTATTAGTCTTTCTCTGACTTATTTCACTTAAATAATGCCCTCAAATTCCATTCATGCTGGCAAAAATGGCAGGATTTCCCTCTTTTTTATGACTGGGTATTACTCTGTTATACAAACCATTATCTGCAAAAAGCCCAGGGCAGCAAGACATAAATTTGATATTAGTGAAGGTTTAAGTTCTGGTAGGATTAAGAATTGCCAGCATCAGAACTCGCATAGTGGGTGTCAGTGGTTGGGGAAATCCCAGACAATAAACAATTTGAGCATTAATCAAAGCAGCATGAGAAACCGCCTAGGTGACACAAAGGATAGTGTTTGGAAAACCTGCTGCAGCAAGAACCAGGCTATGAAAATGGTATTGCTCCCAAGAAGAGTATTTCCCTGACTTCTCTTTATCTGTGATCATGGGGAATAATAGAAGAAACTCCCAGAGAGCAAAGACAGGCTGCTGGAGAATAGTGATTTTGGGAATTCTCCTCATTGGCAAAAACTGGGCCATCAGTCCACTCAAGGAATTTAATCTACTGTCAGAGGTAGGAGGCTTGGGATTACCTGCTAAGTGGGCTTAACAACTAATATGGATTGGTGGCTATTAGTTTTCTAATTCTTTTTTCCACATAGGAGTTTAGTTATAGTTATCCTATTCGCACATCACCACTGGATATTGAGTAGGGAGGGAACAGATAATTTGTCTGTTTGTAGGTATATATAGACCTTGAGGAGGCACAGTCACTAAATTTTATTCTCCTTTCTTCTGTAACAGTAAAACCATAGCTGAGATATGGTTCCCTTGCAGCAAAGTGATAGTTCTGCAATGCAAAGATTTCACCAATGGAATGTGAGCAGAAGTCATATAACTTTAGATTCTTTTACTTAAAAGAAATGCCCTGGCCCTGGGACTTTATTATTATTATAATTCAATTTATTTAAACTCAAGCAAAAAAGACAATTCACCCATTCCTCCCACCACCCCTCCCCCAGACTCCACCACCACCAGTCTGTTCTCTGTGTATATTGGACGCCATATATAGGATAAGTCATATAGTATTTGTCTTTGTTGGGCTTGTTTCACTTACCATAATGCCCTTGAGGTCCATCCGTATTGTCACCAATGGCAAGATTTCATTCTCTTTCGTGGCTGAATAATATTCTGTGTGTGTGTACACATACACCTAAACACACAGAAACAAACGTACGTGCACACATACGTACCATGATTTCCTTACCCATTCATCCATCAGTAGATATTTAGGTTGCTTCCATATCTTGGCTATTATAAATAATGCTGTAGTGAACATCTCTTTTCCAGTTAGTGTTTTACTTTTCTTTGATAAATACCCAGAAGTAGAATTGTTGGATCACATGGTAATTATATTTCAATTTTTTGAGGAGTTTCCATACTGTTTTCCATAGTGGTTGTACCAATTTACATTCCCATCAACAGTGCACAAAGGTTCCCTTTTTTCCACATCATCTCTAATACTTGTTATTTCTTGTCTTTTTGGTAATAGCCATCCTAACAGGTGTGAGATGATATCTCATTGTGGTTTTGATTTGCATTTCTCTGATGATTAATGATGTTGAGCATCTTTCCATGTGTATGTGAGCATCTGCATGTCTTCTTTGAAAAAATATCTATTCATATGCTCTGTCCATTTTTTAATTGGATTGTTTTTTGCCACTGAGTTTTATAAGTTCTTTAGTTTGGATATTAATCCTTTAGCAGATATATAATTTGAAAATATTATCCCCCATTGTTTTGATGGTTTCTTTTTGCTGTGCAGAAGCTTTTTTAGTCTGTAGTAGTCCCACTTGTTTATTTTTGCATTTGTTCCTAGGATTTGGTTATTACCTTACTAATATCAGTCCTTGTGAAACAGGGTTATCATTACTTTAGAGTTGAAATTGGCAGTTTATTCATGTATCTCTCAAAAAGATACCTAGTGTTTTGAGGGAAATATGAAGGTGAGGTCAGAGCAATTTCTTAGAAAACCAAAACTATACTCAGTGCCAAGCATTATGTTTGGCACTTAAGTTAGTGCTCAATAAATATTTGTTGAATGAATGAATAATGACTGAAAGAAGGACTTAGCTCTCTACTGTTTGTCTTTTTTTTTATCTTAAATTCCTTCAGATCATGATTTAACTTAATAGTTTTTCATGTGTGGGCCACTTTTACTTTTAACATTTTCTGCCTACACATCTATAATTATCTATTAAAACATTCTCAAATTGTCTTCTGTGGAAAAATATGTGTGTTGAATTTTTCAAAAAGGGATGGTAATTTCATGCACAAAAGTCAGGTTGATATTTTTTCCAGCACTTTGCTCACAGAGACTTTTATTTTTTTATTTTTATTTTTTAAAAAGGTACTTTTTTAAATTTTTATTTATTTATGATAGTCACAGAGAGAGAGAAAGAGAGAGGCAGAGACATAGGCAGAGGGAGAAGCAGGCTCCATGCACCGGGAGCCCGATGTGGGATTTGATCCCGGGTCTCCAGGATCACGCCCTGGGCCAAAGGCAGGCGCCAAACCACTGCGCCACCCAGGGATCCCTCACAGAGACTTTTATATACTATTATTGTACACTGTGAATTTCTTAGAGGAAGGAGAATATTCAGTATCTTTGAAGCTCATTTAATGATAAAACCCATTTTCTCAGTTTGTTAGAGACCATAGTGTCATAGAACACACTTCAGGAAATGCTTATCTGATCTCTAAAGTTCTGCTTAACTTTCTTTAGGCTAATTCCTTTGTTTTCTTTGTTTGTTTCATACTGTCATTTTTGGTCTACTTGATATACCCCAAGTGACTTTTCTTTCTTATTAATCCAGACAGCCTCTTTTCAGCTAAATGACATGTCTTACAAAGTCCATTGATTTTCCAAAAAGCTGAGCCCATGTATTACAGATGACTTTAGGAAGATTATTCATCTAAACATTTGTCACACTTTCATCAGACAATTTAATGAATAATTTTAAAGTCATTTAGATTCTTTGTAAACCATTCTATACACCTTGGTAGGGATGTTTTGTATTCTAATAGAAAAAGTAGTCAAAATTTTAAACATTCATGGTATGTTGAGTCAGTCTCTTAATGGCAAAATTGTACAGAGTAAGAAAAAAGTCCATAGAAATAGAACCAAGAGGCATCTATATAAATAGTAATGTGAAGAAGAGTGAATTCCTTTTTAGCTGTAACATCACATTTTTTGCATGTTGCACAAATTGTTTAGCCGTTTCTAAACACATTTCCATTTACGTCATTTGTAAAAACTGCCTAGCCTCATATTCTGGAAAATTGACAAAGTTATAATGAACAGATGCAGATTCCATAATTGTAATTGGCTTTTACTCTAATGTTCTGACTCATGCATCATTAATGATTTCTATTTTTCTCCGTTTATTACCTTACAAATATGAAAGTGTATCTTTCAGAATGAAAAACTTGATTGTTAAAAATCAGGGCTTATTACATTATAACCTATGTATTCTCCAAACACCTATATTTAAACCTAGAATTTCAACTTAGCTACCCTTTTATATATTTTTGCTTATATTTCTCTTTATATAATCTTTCTCATTTTTTTATTTCTCAGAGAAGCACACAGTTTTAAATGTAATCCTTTTTATTATATTTTTCTTATCAATGATAAGTTATTTCTAAACTAGATATTATAGTATATAATTTATCTATTTTATGTTTTTTCACAAATTCAACTTTATATGAAGAATGAGAAATAAATATGAGTAGAATGCCAAACAGAAACAAAAAGATGTACTCTCATGTTAACTTGTTTTCTGATAAGATTTTAACAATAATATGGAAAGAAAGGACTTTTATTTTCCAAAGTGAAACTAATTTAAGTAAAGAACTGAAGGACTTAAAGGGACCAAAAAATCTTGTTTTAAGCATAATACACATACAATTTCAAATGAGAATAAATAAACCCCCCAAACTCCTGGACTTTGAATAATTCTTTTGACAGTTTCTGACTATTGCTGAATTTTGTTATATGAGTAGAGAATACTATATTAATGAAGGAATGGTTTTATAATTACTTTTTTTTGGGGAATCATAAGTTCTTTTTGTGAAAGTACCAAAATACAGAGCAAGTGTTTTGGCAAATTGTTGCTTGTTGTAAGGAAGATCTAATAGCTTGTTATGGACTATTAATATGAACAGAAGTCATTTAGAGTTCAGATATATATTTAGAACTAACATGTGGGCAAAAAGATACAAAGTGAATCAAGAAATTCTAGAAAAGATTGTTTGAAAAGGAGAAATTGCTATTTTCTGGTTAGCACTAATGAAATAAAGAAATTTAAAGTTTTCTTTATTTTGAAGAATTTTATTGAGTCTCAAATAGTAACTTAGAATTGATAGAATTAAATCAGTGAAAGTATGAAACTCTTTAGCTGAAAAAGTAGTTACATAAATATAGTTTCATTAACTAGGAAACCCAAAAAGTTACAGCTGTTTGTTATATGAGATGATTACAAACTGAACATCTGAGTTTAGTAATAAAATGTCATTTGTTAAGGTTTATAGCAAATTTAAAACAATTACATATAAATTAGTTTTCTCTGGTTTTGAAAATATAGTTACCATGCTATTTCACATAGAGAAGAGAAAAATCTTCATATTCTAGCACTTATTGAAGAAATGTTAATAGGAATGTAAGTGAATGATTTGTTCTCTAACTTCTAATTTGTTGATTAAAAAGCATGTATAATGAAAGCACATGCCAAGTAGGTTTGCAGCATGAATTTTGCAGCATATGGTAAACTAAAACCCCGTTGACCTTTTGGTCTTGTTGATCACATGGATGAAGATGATCATCTGTTAATCTCTACTAATCACTGGTACATCCTTGTACAGAAGACAGAACAGTTTTTATTTGTGCTACATTTGCTCTTTTGGAAATTGCTTTAACAAGGAATTTTTAAAAATTATTTTATATCTTAAGATTGTAAAATAATGAACATTTTATATCTAAAAGAGAATTTTAAAATAAGACTTAGAATTCTCAACCTGCGTATATCTCAATATTGTGTTTTTTTTATGAGTTTTAGATACCAGTAATAATTTTCTGAAAGACATGGATATGTCTTTTTTTTTTTTTTTTGTAAGAAAAGTAAAACAACAGGGCTTCTCAGACTTTGATATGAATTATCTAGGGATTTTGGTAAAATCCAATTTCTGATTCAATAGTTATAGGGTATTTTTTGTTATTCTGCATTTCTAGCAAGCTCTCCACTCATAACCATTCAGCTAGTTTGAGGTCTGCAAACTTTTTAAGGGTCTTGGTAGCAAATATTTTAGACTTTGTACAATAAGGATATTACATAGGTGTTTACATTAGACAGAAAAAGGTATGCAAATGTTTTATTGGTGAAATTCCAAGTGTACTAATAGTATTGTGGTATTCCCATATAACAAAACACTATTCAGCAATAAAAAGGAATGATCTATCAATACACACAACAGGAATGAGTCTCAAAAACATGGTGAGTAAAGAGGCCTTACACAAAAGTTATATTCTCTGAGATTCTATTTACATGAAGTTCTAGAAAATACAAACTAATCAACAGTAATAGAAAGCCAAGTTTCTCCTTTGCAGAAGGAGAAAGATACTGTGTTGTGGATCACAAGAAGGAAGAAGAGTTCCTCACTAGTGGGCTTTCCAGAAAATTGATGCATTTGCAATAGAGGAAAGCCAAACCATAGCAGCATCTTGAACAAGAGCAGGAACTCCAGTTCAACAAAGTAATGAAGAAAAATTTTAAAACTGGAGAATGATACCATTTCTAAGCAGGTAACATTAGAACAAGTTTGTTGGAAAGATTAGCCTTCCATCCAGCCTCTCCTCACATGCATATGGAAGGTCTTTCCTGCCTCAGATGCACAGTTATTCAAATATGTACTACGTAGGGCGCCTGGGTGGCTCAGTTGGTTGAGTGTCTGCCTTCGGCTCAGGTCAGGATTCCAGCGTCTAAGGATGGAGCCTGCCAGGGAGCCTGCTTCTCCTCCTCCTCCTGTCGCTCCCCCTGCTTGTTCTTGCTCTCTCTCTCTTTCTGTCAAATAAATAAATAAAAATATGAACTGCATAGCAAGAAATAAGTTTGTGTAGTAATCCAGTATATGGATATTTTTGTAGCTGTGTCTGTGACTGCAATCGATTTCATGAAGTAATGCAAAACAAACCCAAAACACCACTTCTAGGAGCAGAAGTATGGCGAGTTCCTGAGAGAGCCGTTAGATGAAAGAAATGTTCTGTATCTTGATTGTAAGTGTAACGTTGTGCAGATGTATTACGTTTTTCAGAACTCCTTGAACTTGGGGAATCCAGCCAACATTTTGTGAGGATATTCAAGCAGCCCAGTGGAGAGGTCTGTGGTTTAGAGGAACTAAGGCCTATTTCCAAGAGCCGAGTGAATGAGCCATCCTCGAAACATATCCCGCTAGCCCCACTCAAACCTTCAGGTTACCCTATACCATAGCTCACAGCTTACTGCAACTTTACAAGAGTGTTGGAGCCAGAAGCATCCAACTAAGCCCTCCCAAATTCCTATTCACAGAGACTGCTAGTAAATCCTTGTTATCTTAAGCCAAAAACCACAGCAAAAAAACCTCAAACCATGCACTTTAAAAGGGTTTTGCTCTAGTTTATGGTATTTAAGTTATACTTCAGTAAGACACATTTTTGGGATCCCTGGGTGGCGCAGTGGTTTAGCGCCTGCCTTTGGCCCAGGGCGCGATCCTGGAGACCCGGGATCGAATCCCACATTGGGCTCCTGGTGCATGGAGCCTGCTTCTCCCTCTGCCTGTGTCTCTGCCTCTCTCTCTCTCTCTGTGACTATCATAAATAAAAATTAAAAATTAAATAAATAAGACACATTTTTAAAAACAAACTTAGGTGAGTCTTTGGCTAATAAAATATGTGAAATGACATTGTAAATTGTAAATCAGTATCCAAATATGTTATTACTGTTCTGAGTACTCCCTAAGGGTACTTTACATTGTAGGTGGGGCCACCTTTTATCAGGAGGTTGCTTATTCTGGCCAGTATATATTTAGGATAAATATTAAGACTAAAATATTAAGACCAAAAATATGTCTAACTTCCTCAACAGAAGAGTAGGGACTTCTGAAATGTTTGCTTCAAGGATTTAAACATGCTATAGTTACTACTTGACTATCCAAACTAGAAATGGAGGCGGTATGGTGGTATAATATAATAAGCTTTGGACTCTCAGAAAATTTGGGGTTCATTCGCCACTCAGGCACTAATTCACATACAGTCATGGAGAAATCAGTCAAATTTCTCTGGATCTCAATTTCCTCCTTTTTAAAAATGAAGTTATTGGACTAGGTGGTTTTATAGCTTTAAAATCTATGATTCTATGAAGTAGGAACTTTAAAGGATGATGAGAATTAAGTATGTAGCATAAAAATAGCACAAATGTAGCATTAAAAATGCTTCTGCTTCTGATTTTATATGAAATGATTTTAGGTGCTATGGATCCTCCATGGTAGTTCACTGTGATACTTTTCTAAATTCCTACTTTTTAAAAGAAAAGATTTTAACAACCTGGCAGTGTTGCCTTGTTGGAGTATTGTATGTTGTGATGCAAAAAAGTAGAAACTAAAATGTCTATTTTCAGATATGTATCTTAAACATCATGTTTTTCCTTTTAACCTATAAAATCTTTTCAATCCAAAATTCTGGAAAAATCTGAATTTATCTTATATTATTAGATTTTTAGTCATGAAAAATGAGTGCATATATTATGATCAAAGAGTTATTTCTTTCTTAAATCTTCAAATAGAGATTTTAAAGCAAATGATTTTACTCTTTTGCAAATGTTTTCATGACTAAATCTTGCATTTCATTCAAGAAAGCTAGTTTGCTCTGTAACTTAGATAAGTGTAGTAATCTGTGGTCAGCACACATAAACTTTTTTTTTTAGCACACATAAACATTATTTTAAAGTACAGTTCATTATTTTCCTAATTGTTTTCCTACATTTACATTAGCCTATGCCTAGTGCAACTTAGAGGTCATTTGGGCCTAGAAGCAAGTAACTTTGTTGTTTATCAGTTAGATATGAGTTGCTCAGACTTTCTGAACCCCATTTTCTTTCTTTTTTTTTTAAATGGAAGAATGATACCTATATCATGAAATTGCTGATTAGTTACGGATTAAGTGATCAAACATAACAAAAGTACCTATGAATAAGAAGCTCTTTTCTTTTGTTCCCCAAAGTTAACATGTTAAACAATTCATCAATTATTAAATCTAACAGTTGAACTTTTGTTTTGCCATATGAAGAACTAGTAATGGGAAAAAAGAGGAATTTGATCCTTTAGGTTTCATCCTATCCATCTGCATATGCTTTGGATGATGTGTTGACTATTTTCTGTATTTTTTTGCACTGAATAGTTTTCAAGTGTGGATTTTTAAGTATTCACATATTTTTATAAGTATATGATTTTAAACTATTTTACTAGTGCTTAGGTCATTTTCAATAGTCTATTATTGCTTAGTAGCTAAATGTATAAAATATTTAATGAAGATGCAATGTGGCACTTTCTAGCCAGACAGCAGAGTTGGAATCCCCATACAAGCTGTGTGACCTGGAGCAAGTTGCATAATCTCTGAACCTAAATTTATCAAGAAGTTAAATAGTGATAATGATTAAGTGCTTAGGTTGGTACCTGGAAAGTGTTAAACACTGAAAAAATCTTAGTTGTATAGTGTCATCAATACTAAATGACAATTAACAGATTTAATCCTATATAGATTTAAGTTAGCTCATTGTTGGTGATTTCTGATTGTAACCAGAGTTTTCAAATTTCTTTTAAAAAAAAAAGATTTATTTATTCATTCATTCAGAGAGAGCGAAGAGAGAGGCAGAGAGACACAGGCGGAGAGAGAAGCAGGCTCCATGCAGGGAGCCCGATGTGGGACTCGATCCCGGGTCTCCAGGATCACACCCCAGCCTGCAGGTGGCGCTAAACCACCGCGCCACCGGGGCTGCCCAGTTTTCAAATTTCTGTGAAGAATGAATCTTTTACCATTATGCAAAAGTGCACACTTTGTTGATGGTGGGCCAATAGTATTATCTCTATTGAAGATGGCATGTTATATGAAACAATGAGTTTATGTTGCTGAGATTCTTGATTTAGGAAGTTACCAAATCATCATTGTTTGTTGAGTCATGCCAGACTGACTTGGTGGAAAGTTTGGATTATTAAATATTTAACATATAATAAATACTTTTGTTTACTTCCTTGGAACTTACCACGGTGGTAAATACATTGTACACAGTATATAAATATTATCCATTAATATTATTTGCTATAAGTTGGGAAATTTTAAGACGTTTAGCATTCTTAACTTCACCATATACCAGCAAATTAAATCCAGAAAGTTAACAGAGGAAGAAATGAATTCACAATTTATAAAATATTTTTTACCAAGTCTCAGTTTTCACACATTCAGAAAATGAGATTCCTATCAGAAGAAGAATTATTACTTTCTCTCTGCCTCAGCTAAGAGGACGCAGGGCTTTCTGAACATCCTGTTTTCCTTTGAAGTTTAATTTTGTAAGTTTAACTCTTTAAAGCGGGTTTTTTTTTTCTTATTTCTATAGTAACATGTACTCACCACTCACCAAAAAGAAACTTTAATACAAAGAACAAAACAAAAAGTACATGTAGTTCTGCTCCCCAGCAATACCCACTATGAATATGTGTCTGTACTTTTATGGGCTCTACTTAATTTTTATTATTTACATATATATTTATAAATGCATATATATTCATACACATATACCCACCCCAAGAAACCTGCTAGGAACATGTCTTTCCAAGTTAATATAGTAAATCTATAGTGTCACTTAAATTATCAGTTGCCTTATATTGCCCTTTGACTTTTTCTATTAAAGTCTTTATTTTTTAGTTTAAGTGTTCTTCCATATAAAACATATATAACATGTTAATATATATATAGCATATGCATAACAAAGTACTGCAATAATTTTAATTTATTTTTTACTGTCATATGAATTTTAAATTTTTATTCAGTGAAAACGTTAAAAATTTTTTCTTTTAGTATATTTTCAGTGTTAAGCTTAGAAACATCTTTTTCACCCCAAGATTATTTAAGTATTTGTTTATATTTTTGCTAGTTCTTTCATGGTTTCATAAAACTCTTTAATCCTTTGGTAAATGCTTACATTGAAAGGCAAAACCACACAGTAGGGAAGTGCATCTGTAGGTAGGCCAACAAGCTATGACCTACATTTCACTGTCCTAAAATATTTCCCCAAATGCCCTTCCAAAGCCTGAAAGTCTAAGGTTAGAGAATCATCGTATCTTAGTTTTTTGTTTTTTTTTTTTTTTAATTTTTATTTATTTATGATAGTCACAGAGAGAGAGAGAGGCAGAGACATAGGCAGAGGGAGAAGCAGGCTCCGTGCACCAAGAGCCCGACGTGGGATTCGATCCCGGGTCTCCAAGATTGTGCCCTGGGCCAAAGGCAGGTGCTAAACCGCTGCACCACCCAGGGATCCCCGTATCTTAGTTTTTAATGTAACATTTGCTTAAAACAAAAAAAGGGGTTTGGTTGGTCCCTGTTTCTCCCCCTACCCTGAGGTGGTCATTGATACATCCTCAGAGCTTGAACTCCTTTCTGATCAGCTTCCAAATCAGATGCCATTGGGAATTGAAAGAAAGCAATTTTTCTCCTTGAATGCCTAGATCTTAGAAATAAAAGAAGATTCTATTTTAGAATTCTAAGCCAAGAAGTTGGCTTTTCCTTTTTATCTGCTCTATTCCCTGAGGGCAAAATTTATAAATGAGAAGAAATGGGTAAAAGAAAGTTAACATTAAGGAATGAGAAGAGCAACCTTTCAATATCTAAAACCAACCCATTACAGTTATTTTTATGATCATTTTGAAGCAGGATATTTCCATTTACTTAGGATGTACAACAGTATGATGATTAATTACAGGCATGTATCTTTTAAAGAACTTTTGCCTTGAAAACAGGCTGTCATAATGGAAAGGAGGAAAATGTGGACTAAGATTAATGTCAAAACAGAGGACAAGAATGTAATACTAGCAACAGAAATGAGAAGTAAGTGGTCAAGTGTCTTTGTTATCTGTGCCAGTCCTAGGAACCGTATCCTTTCTTGATGGTTTCACATTTTTGGTGCCTACTAATGTGATAGCATCCCTAGCCAAAGACTTTCTGTCCTGGGTTCACTTATGACTCTGAGATAGGACATGGCAGACAGTCTGGATCTAAAAAGACATTCCCAAGGGTCTTGTCTATCTAGTTTACCAATATAATCTGGATATGTAATAGAATGCTTGGCACATAAATGCTCAAATAACAACAATAATGTTAATAGAAGCAAATGACATTATATGATTCTTACTACATTAGGCATTTTATAAGACTTTTAAATAATATTGACTCATTCGTTCCTCATAACGACCTAGGAGATAGGTATTGTTAACAACCTCATGTTTACAGTTAAGGAAATGGATGCACAGAAGGTAGGTGACTTTCTCAAAGTTTTAATGGCTAATAAACAACTGGCAGAACCCAAGATTCAAACAAGCATCTGGGTTCAGAGTCCAGCTCTTAACGAATGAATGAATGAAGGAAGGAAGGAAGGAAGGAAGGAAGGAAGGAAGGAGGGAGGGAGGGAGGACACAAATGCATTACCAAAATGAAAACATTGATAGAAGGTTAGAAATTCAGGGAGATGGTTGAAAAAAGATTGCAATGTATGTTGAGACAGAGAGGTTGGGTAAAGAGGTAGTAAAATCATCAAGGTTAGAGGGAAGACCAGAAAAAGAGACGAAATATAGTCCACGTCAGGTATTTCTAGAAGCAAAAGGAATAATCTTCCCAGTCCTTTTTCCCTTACCTTCTTGGTATGAGCTGCTAAGAGATATACCTGCCTCATCAAATTTTATTTTGCAAATTAGAATATCAGTACACATGATTTGACCAAACTTCTTTTCTAGTTTGTTGATATATTTATGTGAGAAACCTTAGAAATATATAAACATTAAATTACATTGTATTTGAAAATTAAATGAGTATTATTTTAGCTCTGTTGCAAATAACACAGCTTTGCATCATTTTGTTATAGTGCCTAATTCAGTTCATTTAATTATCACTTTTTTGCAGACATCTGATGGCATATCTTATATTAATTGACTTGGAATATTGCAGTTCTATTGACCATTAGTGACTTTTCTATTATTCAAACATTATCAACAAAAATGATCTCTGCATCCTTCTTCAGAATTAGATGATGCAGTTCTGCATTTCTGTGTATATTTATTACTAATGTATGAATTACCAATATCTTTAGACTCTAGAAGGTTTCTCTTTAACCTGTTTAGCCAGCAAATTCTTATTGGGGTGTTTAAGAACACAAAATTTATCAGAAGCACTGCTATGTGCCAAAGCAGAAAGAGAAGCTTTAAAGAAGAATTCAAAGATTCATTTCTTTGCTAAATCATCCCACTGAGGGTCTTTTAAAAACTTAATCCAATGCAAGTATCTTAAAATATAAGGTAGCTTAGAAAATAAACATAGACTAACCTTAGATGTAAGTCACAGTGAATATCCCCATTAGCCATTTGCTTTGTTTTTTTGCCAAAAATTATAATTTTAATGTTATTCCAAGGTTGGATGTATAGTATGTTCACAAATGACATCTAGTCATTCGAAGCCTCTCCATTTTGGAAATAATAAGATTCAGAGTCCATCTAAAGATCTTTCAAAAAATTACTTAATGATACATTTTTAACTGATAATATTTCAGAATATTTGAACTTATTTTTCTTAGCATACTTTTAAGAGCTGTTAGGAGACCCTCAAATCTTACAAACATAATCTGTGTTGCGCTCTAATAAAATCACAAATTTCATATAATTTTCACTTTAATATTTTTACAATGAGTTTAAATTCAGGTTGAAGAATATCAGACATGTTTTTCATTATAAAGGTAATTTGTGCCTATTTTATAATGTTCAGATATTACAGAAAGATTGGATGTGAAAGTAAAAAAAAAAAAAATCCCTCTATTTACCCACCTAAATTCCCATTATAAGAACTTTCTATGCTTATACATATATATCCCTTTTGGCAAATGGCGTCAGCTCCATTATTAATTTACATGTTACGAATGTGTCCTTTACAATCAATACTCACCAGTATTTTATTGCAGTTAACTGATTAAGTTATAAAACTTTTCAGAAACCTGTTTTTATTTTGTAGCTCTAGATCTTTCAGCAAATAAACTAATTTTTTAATATATTAGCTGCCACCAAAACCAGAAAAAAATCATTTAATTAGCCATTTTGTCTGAGCCACAATTTTTCATATGAATATCTGTTCTTTAATTTTTAAAATATATGATAGAACAACTGTGACATTTTCTCAATTTCTATAGTACAAGTTTTTAGCTTCTGAAGTAAGGCTTTTTAATATGTGATAATAGCATGAAAATGGTTTTGAACAAGGAAAAGATGGTTTAAATAGTTCTTCGTTAAAATTAGGAACTCTTGACCAAAAGACATAAAAAGACAAGCCTTTGAGAAATGTTGTTTGTAACATATAAGTGACAAAATGTTAATCTTTAGAATGAATAAATAACTCTTCCTTGTTCATTTGGGAAAATGAAAAGCAACCCCAAAGGAACATGAAGAAGAAACACTTCACAAGAGGTTATCATTATGCTGTTAATCAAAAAGTTTCTCGACCTCGTTGGTAGTTAAGGAAGTGCAAATTAAAGCCACAAATTGGCACTGCTATAAACTTACAAGGCTGGCTTAAATTTAAAGTCTGAGAATATCAAGTATTGACAAGGATATAGAACAACTGGAATACTTATTGCTGGTGAAAGTATAAATTGTCAAAAACTAAATTGGAGAATAATTTGACATCATATAGTAATGTGTATATTAGATATAAATTTGACATTTATGCATGTATGTGTGTATATGTGTCTAATATATCTGCATTAGAAACTTGAACCAAGCGAGTTGTGCAAAATTGTTGTTAGTAACACTAGGTAACAGCAAAAACTGGGAACATGCCAAATGTCCATTAATAATGGGGTGGATACTATGGTACTTTTATATGATGTGATTATATACAGCAGTAAAATGCTTCCTGCAGTAACTTGGATGAATCTCAGGAACACAGTGTCGAACAAAGTGTCAGAGAATCCTTACAGCATTATTTCATTTATGTAAAGTTTAGAATAATCAAAAGTAAATAATAGTTGATTGTGGCAGCAGCCTTATGTGGTAACACCTAAAGAAAGGCAAGAAAATGAAATACACAAAATTCAGGAAAGTTGTTACCTCTTTCACTAAGGTGAAAGGAGAGTGAAATGAGTTCAGAAAAAGGTACAAAGAACTACAACGGTGATGTTATTCTCTTAAACTGAGAGGTGGTAGGTAAATATTTGTTTTTGTTATTCTTTACGTGTTATACACGTGGTGAATATTTCCTATCAATATTTAATGGAAATATTAAAATAATTATATAAAACAATTTAAATTTTTAAAAGTTTAAATTATTATAGAAATTTAGCTTTTTAATATCATCTAAAGACCTGAAAATGATCCTTCTATAAAATGATGTATATTCCCTTCCTCTGGAATACTAGCTGCATTTCATGTAGAAATAATACTCTAGAGAATGAGTTATATAGGCAACCCTTTATAATATAAGGATGTGGCTATTTCCACTGTAAGAAACATATCAAATAATGAGACTTTATTTAACAGGTTAACTGTTTCTTTGACAGTTTTTTCCCCTTTGACAGTATTCTTAAATGTTCCTTTATTTACTGAACTTTTTAAAAATCAAAGAAATGTTTGTAAATTTCTCATTAGCAGTCCCAAACATGCCTTAAGTAATCTTAAGAAAATGTTTGAAAATTACTGTTCTTAAATACTGATAGTTTCCAAAGTAAATGTCATTATCGATACATTACTAGATTTTGCTGAGTAAAGCTGTTTCTACACAAAAACATCTTGGCCACCTGCAACTGTTTGTCAGTGGATTTTGAGAACACTAGTAGTAATTGTAAACTTAGGAATGTGTGACAAGCTAACAGCCAGCTGTGCATATCCTGACTTCTTCCAGGTGTTAAAATAAATATGACCATTTGGTTCACTTATAACTCAACAAAAATATTTCATGATTCATTAGCTTAAAAATCCATTTATAATTTCTTTATTGGAGGGAGTAGATAATGTTATATTCATTTGAAATGAAAAAATACATACCCAGAAATATTTGTGGTATCATTACTTATTATATTCAATGGTCTCTTCATAAAATGAGAAGAATTTTAATGTGACATTTGTGTATTTTTTTTCACATTCTTTTCACACGAAACCACTACTGAGCCGCTTCTGCCTATAGGCATCAAAAAGAATGAAAAAAAAAAACACAGTATGTTTTTTTTCTTTTAAATTTTTATTTATCTATGATAGTCACACAGAGAGAGAGAGAGAGAGAGGCAGAGACACAGGCAGAGGGAGAAGCAGGCTCCATGCACCGGGAGCCCGACGTGGGACTCGATCCCGGGTCTCCAGGATCACGCCCTGGGCCAAAGGCAGGCGCTAACTGCTGCACCATCCAGGGATCCCCACAAGTATGTTTTTAATTCAGTTAGAGTTCAACTTGCCTTGGCGGAACCCAGTTCCAAACTGATGTATATTAATTTCTATGTTTGAGACATACCATATGTTTGATCATTAACTGATAAAGGTCGCTATTTATTGAACACTTGCTGTTAGGCATTAGCTCAAGAAATCCAGGTGCCTAAGTGTTGCCTTGGGTCAACTACCCATCCCCATAGGGTTCCTGGGGAAGACTATAAACACAAGAGACAACTGCAAGTGGAAAAATCCAAATCCATTTTTATTAGATTATCTTGCATCTGAAACTCCAAATACAGAGCTAGAGTTCTCAGATAAACTGGAGTAGAATATATGGTTTAGGCAGCCACTGAAAGTAAGTGAATAAACCCAGGGAAGATCAAGGAGTGTAGTGAGCTTAGTGTTCCCTCCGCCCCCCGCCTCCCATCACTTTTCTATTTCCAATCTGTTAACCTAGGGTTTCGCAGGATCCAGTCTTAGGATAAAGCAGAAGAGATTCTATCCTGCGAAAGAGAGGCTGTCTTGCTTTTCCAGAGATGAGGATAAATTAGTGTAATTGGTCAGTTTCCTGGACACTAACTAAGGCTTGTTCACATCTGGCAGAGACTTGTTTTTAAAAAGAAACACGCTGATGCAGACAGCTTTTGTTCTGTTGAGTGAGACCTACCACGTGGCTAACCAGAGGGCATCAGGGTCAGGACGGTAAAGCCCTTGTCCCCCCACTGCGTGCTGCTCACTTGCTATTCCCTGCTATTTTTTATGAAAGTGTAACAGTAAGAGGCCACTGATTAACTCCAATTCCAGACCTGATCAAAAATTCATGCCTGGTCTATTTTCCATTCCAAATAATGCCCAGTTTGCACTCCAGCCCACACCAGTTTTCGAGGTTGACGCTGGGGCTTTGCCCAATCTGGCCAATACTTATAAATGCCCAAATTCCACCTCTTTGGGTTTCAGAGGCCACTTAATACATAAGACAAGTGTGGGGACCTGTCAGACTACATCCCTAATTCCTACTACTGCTAAATAGGTCCTCCTACCAATTCCAGCCTTACAGAAAAGAAGAGAAGAGAGGAAAGGACCCATGCCCACAATCTTCCCACATATACATGGCCCAGTATTTGTTGTGGAATATGTCTAATTAATGACTATTCCCTGGGAGGAGAACGTGGAGAGCCAGGCGAAGGAGGAGGGAGCTTGAGCTTGGTCTCTGCCCAAAGGACCACATCTGCTGTGCTAGACACTACCATCCATACTGGCTTCACGCTTAGGAGTATGTTTAACATACTTTAAGACTTTATTGGTCTTGGTGAAGTTTACTTCAAGTAGGACTGCATTCAGCATACTAGCCAGAGAACAGTTTGTTTGTTTGTTTGTCTTAACGCTAAAAGATATGTCATTCTTTTCCAGGAAAAAAACATATTTACTTTTATATAAGGGCTGGTGAAGCTTATATATTCAGTAGGTCAGAATTCCTTTTTTTTTTTAAGATTTTATTTTTTTAATTAATTCATAGAGAGAGAGAGGCAGAGACACAGAGGGAGAAGCAGGCTCCGTGCAGGGAGCCTGACGTGGGACTCGATCCTGGGTCTCCAGGTTCACACCCCAGGCTGCAGGTGGCGCTAAACCGCTGCACCACCGGGGCTGCCCCGTAGGTCAGAATTCAATAGTAGATTTCATCTACCTCATTATTCCAAGTTTTTTTTCTTTTTACAGGTGTTTTAAGAACAAAGTGTCAGACTCCACTAGGACATATTTAAGACTATTTTGACTATATATATATATATAGACATATACAATGAATTTTCATACAAATTAGTCTTTTCATAGAAAATTTTATCAATCTTATATAAAAAATGAAAACAGCTGAAAAACCTATTAAAATATGAGTGTGTTCACGTTAGAAACACTAAAGGCAGGAATTAAAGATGCTACCTATTTTTTCATTTTCAAGATTATTATAAAGGAAGAAATGAAAACAATATGACTATTAGAAAAGAAAAAATTACTAGCAGATATGAGTTCTCTCAAATGAAAAATAACGAACTTAAAAACTTTTAAATTTGACCAGATCCACAATAAATACACTAATCTTAAACCATTAACATTAGTCAACTCTGTGAAGATAAGAGATGCTAGCTAGCATTGAGGGATAAAAGCGGACATTTACTTTATAATCAAAGTACTTTGTTACATACTTTGATATTGTTTGAACTTTCACAGTGACCGTGTATTTGTCATTTTAAAATGACTGAACTAGGGATCCCTGGGTGGCGCAGCGGTTTGGCGCCTCCCTTTGGCCCAGGGCGTGATCCTGGAGACCTGGGATCGAATCCCACGTCGGGCTCCCGGTGCATGGAGCCTGCTTCTCCCTCTGCCTGTGTCTCTGCCTCTTTCTCTCGGTGTGTGTGTGTGTGTGTGTGTGAGACTATCATAAATAAATTTTAAAAAATTAAAATAAAATGACTGAACTATACTATCTCAACTAAACTGTAGTAACTTTACATAAAAATCCATTTAAAACATTTCAAAAGCGCTCTATGTAAGATGCTTCACTGTATATATTGGATCTTTTTAAACAAAATTTGGACCATAATATAGTGGTATAAACCTATCATACTTTGTTTTGGAAACAACCCTGATGTCCTTCAGTGGGTGAATGATTAAACAAACTGGTATATCCATGGAATACTACTCACTAATAAAAGGGAATTATTGATACATGGAACAACTTGGTTAAACTCCAGGGAATTACGCTGAGGGAGGTGGGGGGAAAGAGTCCCAAAATGTTACATACTGTGCAATTGCATTTATAGAACATTTTCAAATGACAAAATCTTAGAAATGGAGAACAGATTATTGATCACCAGGAGTTAGGGATGGGAGGAGGAGTCGGGAGTGAGGTGGGAGTGGTTATAAAAGAACAACACAAAGGATTCACATAAACTGTATCTTGACTGTGGTGGTGAATACGTATACATGTGATAAAATTATGTAGAAATAAATACACAAATACACAAATTATGTAGAAATAAATACACACTAAGGAAATCTGAATAAGATTGGTGGATCATGTCAATGTCTATATCTTGGTTTTGATACCAAACTGTAGTTTTGTGAGATGTTACCATTAGTGGAAACTGGGTAAAGGTACATGGAATCTTGCTGGGTTATTTGTTAAGATTTCACATGAATCTACTATCATCCAAAAAATTTCTGTTACAACAAAGGGTAGCTAAGAATTTCACAGAAATTATTTAAAAACTACCACAGATTCAAGTAACTCATATAATTCCATGGAAAATAAGTAAAGGGAATCTGCAAGTGGACTGGTAAGAACAGCTAGGTATTTACCAATTTGCAATTTCCTTTCTTTCTTAGTAATAGAAGTACCAGAGACATGACTTTTCGACTAGTCTATATTTTACAGTCTCTCTTTATGGTTAGGTTCAGTTATTTTCTTTTATTTACTCTAAATTCCATCTTTTAAGAAAAAGCTTATCGTACAAACAATACATTACTACAGAAAAATTTAGAAATATCCACATAGAAATTTTTTTATGCTATCCAAATACATGTAGGGTCAAATAGAATAAACATATATATAAGGCTTCTGAAACATATTACACATGTGTCATATATACATACAAATGTAAATGCATCATAAAAGCATTACTACTTTATATTTTTACTTTCTTGCCCACATCCTATCCACCATCATTAGAAATGACTAAATTTCATTGAATTAAAGTTATAGACATTTTGACCTGAGTTTTAGGTACTCATTTTTATTAGACTTATATATGTAGCAAGGTTTTCTTAATTGCTAAAGAAATTTTAGGAGCCATTTCTGAATTACCAAAACAGATTCAGGAAAACTAAATAATACATAGTAAACACCTATATATCTCCTACCCAGCTTAAGACATAAAACATTACTAACAGAATTAAAATGTATGTAATTTTCCTGGATTATATTTTCTTCCACTATTCCTCCAAACTTTATATATTTGATATTTATCATTCCTGTATTTTTAGGATACTTTCACTAAATATGTATCTCTTAAGCAATATGGTATTGCTTGCATGTTTTGAAACTTAATGTAAATTTTACCACCATGTATTCTTTTGCAGCTTGCCTGTTTGCTCAATGTTGTGTTTATGCCATATATTGGTATTGAGACATAAATACTTCATTTTCACTGTGAGTAATATTCTATTGCATTAATATACTCCCTCAGTTTACTCATTTATTCTTCTGTTAAGGGCCATTGAGATTACCCAAAATGTTGCTATTTTAAATGATAATGGCATGAATATTTTTCCACATATGCCCTTATGCAAGAGTTATGCCCTTATGCAGAATTCCTTTGTGTGATGTGCTTATGAGTGGAAATACTGGTCATAGGATATGCATATTTTCATAGGATATTGCCAAATTGCTCTCCAAAGTATTTGGGCCAATTTATATTCATTAACATATAAAAGTTTATTTCTGCACATCCTTACTAAAACTTAGTATTGTCAGACACTAAAAATTTTGTAGTTATAGCAAGAATGAAAATCTGTCTCTCTGTGGCTCTAATTTGCATTTTCTTGATAACTCATGAGATTGATTATCTTTTTTATTAAGATTTATCTATTTTAGAGCAAGGGGAGGGGAAAAGGGCAGAGAGAGAGAGAGAGAGAATCTCAAACAGACTCCCCACTTGGTGCAGAGCCTGATGTGGGGCTCATTCTCATGACCCTGAGATCATGACCTGAGCAAAAATCAGCAATCAGATCTTTAACTGACTGAGCCACCCAGGTGCCCTGAGGTTGACCTTTTTTTTTTAGGTTGATCATCTTTTTATATATTTATTGGCCATTTGGCTTTCTTCCTTCATGAATTCCTTACATTCCACTTTAGTATATAGTCTTCAACAATATACTAAGTGGCTAAGTCATATTTATTTGTTTAATTAGAAAATCTTTATTTAGTGTCTTCTATATGTCAATCTTTCTGCTAGATACTAAATATAACATGGTAAATAAGATAGATCACTGTCCTTGCTCTAATGTAGGGATACAAAGTGATTTTCCCCCCTTTCTCAGCTTACAGTGTTCAGATATAATTGAATGTTTTCCTCTGGATTAACTCAGTTTAATAACCATCAACTTTCACACAAATATCTATTCTCAGCTGGAGACCTCCAGAGGGCTTTTATAGATTAAACTCATCTCAGATTGATATATAACTTCAAATTTTGAATGCTACATTGAAAATGATGTTTGTCTGAAAAGATTTGATATGCTTATTAGGCATTCAAGTAGATAAGCATTTGGACACTCAAGTCTGGACTCAGAAGAGAAACCCAAGCTATAAATTTAATTTTGGTATTCATTTGTTTTATCAATGGTATTTAATCCATTGAGACAGGGTGAAGTCACTGGAATGAGTGCTGGGAGAAAATAAAAGAGGCCTTAGAGTGAACCTTGGAGCTTTCTGATATTTCTTTTTTTTTAAGACTTTATTTATTTATTCATGAGAGACACAGAGAGAGGCAGAGACACAGGCAGAAGGAGAGCAGGCTCCATGCAAGGAGCCCAATGTGGGACTCCATCCGGGACTCCAGGATCACGCCCTGAGCCAAAGGCAGACACTCAACCGCTGAGCCACCCAGGCATACCGCTTTCTGACATTTCAAAGCAATGGACCTTGGAAGAATCTCAAAAGAAATGACGTAATATCCAAGAATTTAAGGGGTAAAAGGAGTGTGTTGGATTGTGGGAGCCTAGCAAAGGCAATGCTTCTAAGAGGATGGACTGATAAAATATCAACTATTGCTGATATTTCAAATAAGATGACATCTGAAGATTAATGAATAAGTAATAAAATCATGGCTAGCTAAGTACCATGTGGGGTGACATATAGAACTCTGCAAGCATAGAAGAGGAGAATTTGAATCAATGACTTCCCTAAAAACATAAATGTGCAGAAAGGAAGATCGAACTGAGATGTGAAGAAAGTGAAATAAACTAGTTGAGGTGAGAAGAGTTTCTATAGGAAGGAAACAACAAGTATAAATGCTTTGCAGGGGGAAAGAAGAGAAAATAAGCCAGAGTAACAATGAAAGAGAAATAAAACTGGAAATGAGCCTCGAGATCTGAGCAGGTCTAGGACCAAGCCCTTTAGGCCATGTAATGGTTTTTGTTCTTAATTTATCCTAGTAATAATGGGAGACTAAGGTTTTTGGTGAGAAGTCCAATGCCATTTGTATTCTTGATCTTTTGCATATTAATGGTTGTTTCTCTAAGGAATTTCTCAAGACTTTCTCTGTATTTCCAGTTTTATAAGATTTTATGATACTGTTCCTTGTTCTGGAATTTTTCTTTCATTTTACTGGGTATTTATTGAGTAATTTCAGGCTTGGGATTTATATTCTTTAGTTTTGGGAGATTTTCTTGTATTATTTCTTTGATACTTTCTTCCCAATTTAATTTCTTCTCTTTTTCTGAAATTTTTTTTAGATGATTGATGACCTGAGTGGATTCTTTCATTGTCTTATCTTTTTCTCTCCTGTGGCCTATATGTGTTTTGCAGATATTTTCCTCCTGTCTCTAGCTTGTATTATCATTCTCTGAAGAGTGTATTACAGCAAAGTTTTTAATTTTGATGAATCTGATTTTTTTGTGTGAATTATGTTTTTGATATCATGTCTAAGAACTCTTTGCTTAAGTCATGAAGATTTTCTTTTAAAAGTTTACTGTTACACATTTTACATTTAGATCCATGATCCATACTGAGTTACTTTTTGTATAAGGTGTGAAGCTCAGTAAAGTGGTTTTGTTTTTTTTAAAGGTTTATTTATTTATTCATGAGAGACACAGAGAGGCAGAGACATAGGCAGAGGGAGAAGCAGGCTCCCTGCAGAGAGCCCGACGTGGAACTCAATCCCAGGACCCCAGGATCACGTACTGAGCCAAAGGCAGATGCTCAACCACCGAGCCACCCAGGTGCCCCAATAAAGTGGTTTTAAAGAGGAGGTTTAGGTTGAGTTTCTCAATCTCAGTCTCTCTGTCCCTCCCTCTCTCTTTCCCTCCCTTCCTCTGTCTCTGCTTTCTCTCAGTTTCTCCCTCTCTTCTTCCTATAGAAATTGTTTCATAGGTAATTTGTCATATTGTTCCAGTATTATACTTTTCCCATTAAATTGCTTTTGCACCTTTCACTTGCTATACAATTCTGGGTTACAGGTTGTAGTTTGTTTTTTTTTCCTTTAGCACTTTTAAAATGCTGTACCACTTTTTTAAAAAATTGTGTTGAAAATCACATGAGATTTACCCTCCTAATAAACTTTAAGTGTATATATAGTATTACTTACTTTTACAGCAATGTTGTAGAGCAGATCTCTAGAGCTTTTTCATCTTGCATAATTGACATTTTATATCCTCTGAACAGGAGCTCTCCATTTACTCCTTCCCCCCCGCCCCTGGCAACTATCATCCTATTTTGTGCTTTGATTAACTTGACTGCTTTAGAAACCTTATGTAAATAAAACCATACAATATTTGTCATTCTGTGACTGACTTACTTTACTTAGTATGATGTCCTCAAGTGTCATCCATGCTATAGCATATTACAGAATTTTGTTCTTTTATTTTTTAAAAAAGATTTATTTATTTATTCAGAGAGAGAGAGGCAGAGACACAGGCAGAGGAAGAAGCAGGCTCCATGCAGGGAAGCCTGATGTGGGACTCGATCCCAGGTCTCCAGGATCACACCCTGGGCTGCAGGTGGCAGTAAACCGCTGCGCCACTGGGGTGCCCGAATTTTGTTCTTTTTATGGCTTAATACTCCTTTGTGTGTATATGCCACCTTTTCCTTATTTATTTATGATAGGTATTTGGGGTTTTCCACCTCTTGGCTATTATGAACAGTGCTGCAATGAACATGGGAGTACAGATATCTCTTTGATATTCTGATTTAAATTCCTTTGGATAAATAACCCTGAAGTGGGACTGCTGGATCATATGGTAGTTTTGTTTTGGTTTTGAGGAATCAACATATTGTTCTACGGAGCAGCTTGCACCATTTTACATTCCCACCAACAGGAGAAAAGGATTTTGATTTCTCAACATTCTCACCAATAATTGTTATTTTTTAAATAATGGGTTAAATAATAAGGTTATTAAGATAACTTTAATAGGTGTGATCTAATTGTGATTTTTATTTATTTCTGTTTCTCTGATGATTAGTGATGTTGAGTGTCTTTTCTCTTCTCTTTCTAATCTTTCTCTCACTCTCTAATTTGGGAGGGGGCAAGATGCTGCTCTTTGCTCTTCTACTTAGTAAAGGTGGGAATTATCCATAGGGCTCCATCACCAGTGTCTGGCATGGAGACAAAGATGTTTCTCGTGATGTTACCTTCACTTGGGAGGATATTTTAAAAAGAATTCCATTCTGCAGAGCCACCCTCTTCCTAGTCCTTTGGGTAAGATTTTCCTTGGGGCTTTTTTGGGATTTTTGTTTGTTTTGTTTTTTTTCTGTGCCCATTGTATATATAGGAGACAAACAAACCAAAACAGCATACTCACACAGGTAATTTTTCAATTTTCATGGTCCCTAGATAGTCTGTCTTCTTTTCTTCACCCTTCAGAGTCTTCTGGTAATTGCCTTATATATTTTGTCCATGGGGTTTTCATGATAATCAGCAAGAGAAATAGGGTTGAATATGTTTACTCCATCTTGCTCAGAACTGAGTTTTTTTGAAGATTTAAGTGTTATTTCTTTAGAGTTTTCTTCTGCTCCTAGCATTCTCTTAGTTTCCTCTTAACCTGATTTCTTCTTTTTGCTATTTTTTCATACATCGGTCTAAAATTCATTCATATTTAATAGTGAGGCACTAAAAATCTGGTTTACAGACCCATTTTTCTATGGGTCCTGAATGACTAGCAGTTTTTACAATAGGGCAGTCTCTGGCTACCTATCTTCTTTATTGGCTACCACTATTAAAGTAAACTTTTAAACATGTTGGGGTGCCTGGGTGGCCCAGTTGGTAAAGTGGCCAACTTTTGATTCAGCTCAGGTCATGAGCTCAGGGTTCTGGGATCAAGCCCCACGTTGGGCTCCATCCTCAGCAGGGAGTCTGCTTGAAGATTTCTCTCCTTCTCTCTCTGCCCCTCCCCCTACTTGGGCTTTCACGCTCACTCTTGCTCTCTCTCAAATAAATAAATCTTTTAAAAAAGTAACTTTCAAACATGTTAAGAAAAAACACAACTCATATAAATAAGAATGAACAAATATCAAAGATTTTATTTGACTCAGCGATATGACTAATTCAAAGGGAAATTGAGAAGCTAGCATATACATATGCTAAAATATATTTATCTTTATCTGGTTGTAGAAGAGAAAGCTAAAGTGACACTCCTTGGATGGCCTTGAAAGTGTACTTCCGTGCAGTGACCTGCCTAAGGAAGCCATGTGGAATGGAGCTGAGACGGACCAATAAATGATGATCAGCAAGAAAAGGGGGACCTCAGTCATACAACCCCAAGGAACCAAATTCTGCCAACAAAAAAGAATGAGCTTGGAAGAGGATTTTTCCCCAAGGCCTCCTGATAAGAACTTATCTAGTGACAGTTTGATGCCAGCCTTGTGATACTCTTTGCAGAGAATCCCACCTTGCCTTGCCCGGCTTCTGACATAGAGAACTGTAAGTTAGCAAGCAGGTGTTGTTTTAAGCTGCTAAATTTATGGTAATTTATTATGCAGTAAAAAAATTAATACAATGACAAAAATGGGTGTGTATAGATTGGTAAACATGTAAGTCTAAACAAACATCCATATAAAAATAACAGTATCTATTTTGAGGGGGGTCTCCAAAAAAAAAATTCTGAGCAAAATCATAGAAGTTGAAAGGAGTTAACTTTAGTTAAAGTATTCTAAGGTATTTTTATTTGGGGGCAGGAATTTGTAGGTGTGGTATCCCTCCAAAAAGGAGATTGGATTTAGGATCAGATTTAGAATCTGATCTCCCTTTCTTCCTGGGCATATACCCATTCAATTAGTTCCTTGCATCCTATGCAACTTGCATATGTGGCCATATGTCAAATTCTGACCAATCTAATATGAGTTGGAGGGGCACCTGAGTGGCTCAGTTGGTTAAGCATCTGCCTTTGGCTCAGTTTATGGTCCTGAGGTCCTGGGATAGAGCCCTACATCAGGCTCCTTGCTCAATGGGAAGCCTGCTTCTTCCTCTCCCTCTACCACTCCCCATGCTTGTGCTCTCTCTCTCTCTCTCTCAAGTAAATAATAGAATCTTAAAAAAAAGTAATATGAGTTGAAGTCATGTGTGTACCTTTCGCCTTATTTGCTTAAAAGAAAATCGCTTGTCCTAGACTTCTCTTTCCCTTTTATTTTTCTTTCCTTTTTTTGATATTTGGAACATGAACAATATAGAGACCTAGCTTTGACTCTAGAAATGTAGACTGTAGGGAATAGTGTAACAATAAAATGGAATCACGTTGATCCTTGAGTGACTAACAGCAGAGCCATACTGCTAACCTGACTATATCTTAGGACCATTACTTAAGGAAGAAATTTACATTAAACTCTGTATTTTTAGAGCTCTTTCTTTCTGCTTTCTTTTTAAAATATTTTATTTATTTGACAGAGAAAACACAAGCAGGGGGAGCAGCAGGCAGAGAGAGAGGGAGAACCAGGCTCACTACTAAGCAGGGAGCCCAATGTGGGGTTCAATCGCAGGACCCTGGAAGCATAACCTGAGCCAAAGGCAGATGTTTAACAGACTGGGCCCCCCAGGCGCCCTTAGAGCTCTCTCTTAGAGTAATTTAACCTTAAGCTAAGTAAATCGGTTCCTGAAACAAATGCAACAATCACAGAAACCTAAAATATGGGACACTTGGCTTAGCAAAATTTAGGGCTTAGCAGTGAGGCAGTGGATCTTGTGTTGTTTGGGGGTACAGAAGCAGTTGGCTTTTTCCAGCTTGTGAGGCTCAAATTTCTGGATTCTCTATCTCCTTCCTTCTCTGCTTCCAAATTGGCATATTTTTGCCTTAGCTCATCTTTTTCTTATAATACCTTGCTAAAAGCAACAAGAGCAGCCAACACATATTCCTTATTGCTTTTAGTAATGAATTATAAGAAATAGCATGAGATAAAACTACAACTGAAACATTTCCCTAAAGTTTCCTGCAAGAAAGAAAAGCAACCCTTTGACAAAGATCTGATAAAGTGTGTTGGCTTCTAACCTAAACCTATTGTTGAGATAGCTTCAAAAGAGCTATGATTAAAATGAGAAAGAGGAAGAGAAGGGCTAAGGAGCCAGAAAAAGGCTGGCTTAGAAACTTTGTCCAAAAAAAATAAAAACTTTGATGTGGTTACTGGCATATAAACAAATAGGAAATCAAGAGAACCAAAGCCTAAGAACCAAAGTTGTTTTGAGAATTATTCCACCACCAAGTCTAAACGTAATATCTTGTGAAGGTCAGTGGCTGTGCAATCTTAGAAGCAGCACTGAGGATCCTACACCTACCCTGGGTATGAAGTGGACTATTAACAATAGTGCACTCCCCGTTTCCACTTTACTTTACCTGCATTCTCTCCAAAGCCAGGTATGGCCACAGATTAGGAGCGATGGAGAACCTCTAGAAGGCAGAGGCAGAGTTCATAGATGGTGAAGGAATTGTTCTTAGAGACCAGAACCAGCATGTAACCAAGGAAGCTTTGTGACCACTAGGCCAAGAGGGGCTTTATAATTCCTGCCCAGCATGATTTCCTCCCGTTTACTGGACCAGGGAACACTTTGTATTCCCCATTCTTCCTTTATCCAGAAGGTTTTCCATCATTGCATATTAGGGCTCAGGTTCACATAATGTCTGTCAACAGATGCTTCACAGGACTATGAGGAGCCCTGTATGAACTGAATGGAGAGAATTTTACAGCACCTAGGTAGCTTGGATTTTGGATTAGATGGGATCTTGGATAATATTCTATAAATAGAGTCAGTTTTCTCTGTGTGTGGGAAGAAATTACACCTAAGTATTTAGATGGCCAGACTCCTAGTTGTCCCCAAAAGATCTCTTCTCTCCTTCTTGGTAGGTGTGTGGTCTTACCAACAGGAGTCTTTGTGCCCCATTCTGACCTGCAGCTGTATGACTAACAGCTCGCTATTGGACAGAAGTGCTGTGTGCAACTCCTGGCCTCATTGCTTTAAAAGAAAATAGCCTGTACTGGATTTTCTCTCTTTCTTCTTCCCATGGAATGTAGATGTGGTGGCAATCCAGCTGTGACCTGCAGAGGAGGACAACATCCTAGCAGGTGGCAGTGCAGGGACTTGAAGGCAGGCTAGGGCTCTGAGATACCTCATAGAGCAGAGTCACCATATTGGCCTGGACTGTTCACTTCAGGACTGTTACATGAAAGAGACGTTAACTTTTTGTTAAGTCATTGTATTTTTGAGTAGATTAGCCTTTTCCCTAGTTAATTCAGAGAGCTAAGACAGTGTCTTAGCACTGTGAAGCAGGCATGATAAAATTTCAGAGGTTACCACTAAGAGAATAGTAATAGAGTGCATAACTTCTAGTATAAAAATCTCAATTTTCACCCCCCCGCAAATAAAGACCAGGAAAAAGGAGAAGCAAAAAAGAAAAGCAGGACAAATAGCATAAAGTATGATTATAGAAACAAGCCTAGAAATATAAGTAGCCTCAATAAATGTAATAAACCAAACTCACTGATTAAAACTTGTGAGAATATAGACAGATTAAAAGTAAAGAATAGAAAAAAATATATACTAGGCAAATAATCAAAATAGCACTGAGGTAATTATACATCCTTTAGACAAACTGGCACACAAAACAGCATTAGGGATAGAAAGAGCCACTATATACAAATTTCAATTCTGCAGGAAGATATCACAATTCTGAACTTGTATTCCTCTAATATAGTCATGATATAAGTGGGGATTATTTTAAGAGAGGGTCAGCACTCTCAAGAAAAGCATATCCTTGATTCTGAATATAGAATGTTTCAAGGAATCCTCAAAAAATTTACTATAACTCTTAAACAAATTGAGCAAGATGGCTCAAATAAGTTTAATAAAAGAAGTATAAGACCTGTATACTAAAAACAACATTGCTAAGAGAAGAAATTAAAGATATCTATCAGTAGAGAGATTTTTAATCTTTATATTTTGGAAGACTCAATTATCAGGATGGCCTTCTGTCTAAATTGATCTATATATTCCATGCAATCTCTATCAAAATGCTAGTAGCAAATGTTTTTTTTGTAGAAGTGGACAAGCTGATCCTAAAATTTATATAGAAATGCAAAGGACAGGGACACCTGGGTGGCTCAGCCATTGAGCGTCTGCCTTCGGCTCAGGGCGTGACCCCAAGGTCCCAGGGTCCCTCTCTCTGTGTGTCTCTCATGAATAGAGTCTTTAAAAAAAAAAAGAAATGCAAAGGACGTAGAATAGCCAAAGGAATTTTGAAAAAGAAAACAATTTTACTTTTTTAAAAAAAGGATTTGATTTATTCATTCATAAAAAACACAGAGAGAAAGTCAGAGACACAGGCAGAGGGAGAAGCAGGCTCCATGCAAGGAGCCCAACGCGGAACTCCATCCTGGGACCCCGGCGTCACAGCCTGAGCCAAAGACAGACACTCAACTGCTGAGCCACCCAGGTGTCCCGACAATTTACTTTTATAATCCTGATGCCTTTAACTTATTCTTTGTTCCTTATTACACTAGCTTTCAGAATTTCCAGTGTAATGTTGATAAAAATGGTTTTGAAAGCAGACATTTTTGTCTTGTTTATTATTTTAGGGTTAAAGTATGTGTTTTTCATCATTATATACAATGTTAGCGATGATTTTTATAAATACCATTTTAAGATCTAGGATGTTTTATTTCTGATTTTTTGAGAATCTTTTTAAAAAAATCATGAACGGACATTGTTTTTTGTCAAATGTTTTGGATGTGTCTGTTGAAATGATCATGTGATTTTTGTCATTCATTAGCATAAAGCATTCTTTTATTTAATTTCTTTAACTTCTGCAGCTTCAGAATTGATATGCCCTCTTTTATTTCTAATTCTGATAATTTGTGTCTTCTCTTTATTTTTTTTTTGTCATTATACTTATAAAGCACTACTTTAGTTTCTTCCAATAATTTTGGCATATTGTGGGGTTTTTTTCATCCTGTTCATAATATTTTCTAATTTACCTAGTAGTTTCTACTTTGACTTCTGGGTTATTTTGAAATGTGTTTAACTTTCAAATATTTCAGGATTTCAGAATTTTTTTCTTTGTTAATTTTAAATTGAATTCCTTCATGGTTAGAGAACATAACTTTGTGTGAAAAGATATATTTTTATGGCCTTTTACATTAGCACACAAATTTACCATTTGTAGTGCTTTTCATTCCGTGGACTTAGTCACTTTCTTTGAGCCTGGAAGACTGACTTTAGTATTGTTTTGTAAGGCAAGTATACTAGCAATGATTTCTCTCAGTAGTTATCTTGGAATGATCTGATTTGATCTGATTTGATTTGGTTTGTTTTTTTCCCTGCATCAGACTAGTTAATTTAATTTTTTGACACAGTAGGGAGTAGGGAATACACCTGTAGGTTATGTAGGGCAGACAAGTACAGATTTGTGTACACAGTACACTGTGTACTATCTATTTGGGGACTGTAGCCTCTCACAGTCCTCTTTCAATGACTGAAACAGTCTTGGTTTATTACTATTTTAGGGTCAGGCATAGATTTTGACAAATGTCTAACTTCGTTCTTGGACATCTGAGGTAATGTGGACTCCTACGAAAGCCTATGAAACCAGACCACTAGTAAGGGTTTGAGGTTGCCTGCAATAGGAATTGTCCTTAAATTGTCAATAAAAGGACATTTATGTTTATATATTTATTTGCTCACAGAAGCAAAGCAAGAGGTAAATAGCTAGACTTCTAGAAGTGCAGGAATTCACCTTTAGAAATACTAGAAAGTCAGATATCTTGGGCCATCTCTTCTAACATCCTCAGGATATCAATGGTCATACCATTGGATAGCTCAGTTACAACCACCTTTGGTCTTTGTACCTCAAACCTAATGATTATACTTCCCGGGAAAGATCGGCTAACTTGGGTCACATGACTACCTTTGTAGTAAGAATCTTGTGATTGGCAGTTCTACTAACCCTACAAAGTAAATAATTTTCATAAATAAAAATTTTACTAATACCAAAAGGGGAAGGAGGGGGACAATGGACAACCAAGCCAGCCATCCTCTAAACTTACCATGTCAGGCCCTCCCTCGTACAGCGAATGACCTGACCAAAAGTTTGTTATTATTTTTGCGTGCCCAGAATTTATTTCCTTTTATGGTAATAGTGCCCTATTATTCTTTAGATACCCCTCTCTATATCCATTTTGTGAGTCTGGAGGTCCAGGCATGTATCTGTGACCCCAGCCAGGACAATTCAAACTGAGGACTTTCAATTCTATTTTTCTTGGAACTATTATGACAAAGGTACTCTTTTTCTAAGGTAAATGAGATTTACCATCATTTATGAGGGATAGTTCTGTCAGATATAGAGTTATTGGCTGTCTATTTTTTCTTTCAGCACCTGGAATATGTTATCCTACTGCCTTCTCAATTCCATTTTCTTTTAATGAAAACTCAATGATTAATTGACTACTTTATATGTGATGAGTTGTTTTTTTCTTGTTGATTTCAAGATTTCTCTTAATTTTTCAACATTTTAACCATAATACATCTACTTATGGAATTTTTTGTATTTATCATACTTGGAGTTTGTTGGGCTTTTTGGATCTATAGATTTTTTTCCCTTAAAATTCAGGAATTTTTTAGCCATTATTTCTTCTAATATTTTCCTGCCCTTGTGCTCTCTTACTTTTGGGGGGAAGGGCTCTTATTACATGTGTGTGTTGGTACAGCTGGTGTTGTTCCACACATCTCTGAGGCTCTATTATTTTTTCTTCAGTCCTTATTCTTTTTGTTCTCCAGGTTATATCATTTATGATGGGTCTATCATCACCTCAGTGATTCTTTCTTCTGTCATCTCAAATATGCTGGTGAACCCCTATACTGAACTTTACTTATTATAATCTTGAAATCCAGATTTTCTATTTATTTCTTTCATTTTTTAATAATTTCTACATCCCTATTGAAAATCTCAATCTATTGATTCTTTGCTGTCATACTTTAACACTTTATACATGGCTCCCTTTATTCTTTGAACATATTTGTAGTAGCTGCTTTAAAATCTTTGCTAAATAACATCTAGGAGCATTAGAAGACACTCAGACACAGTTTCTGTTGACTGCCTTTTTTCTAAGTATGGATCTCACTTTCCTGTTTCTTCACATATCCCATAAATTTTTGTTGGGAACTGGACATTTTAAATAATATACTGTAACATTTCGAATGCGTAATCTTCCCCTTTTCCACCTCGCAATTCCACAAAGTTGTTGTGCTGGATTTCTGTTTGTTCATTTGTTTAGTTACATGCCTGGGCTTATTCTGTGAAATCTCCCTTGTGGAGTGTTACCATTGATGTCTCTGTTTATTTTTTTAATGTTTTGTTTTTATTTTCAAATTTGGCTTTCTAGGAGCTACCCTTCATCTGCATAGTTCAGTAGTCTGCCATTGATTGACAAAGACTGTGTTCAAATACCTTGGGCCAATAAAGCTCTGTGATCTACAGATAGATCTCTATATAGGCAGAGGAACACATTCAGGATATTTCCATATCTGGCTCAGGTTTTACCATCAGTGAGGCCCTTTTGAGCCTCCCATCTACCATATGAGTAAATTCTTGTCAGTAATATGCTTGCCCCAACCAGGACTGCGACTTTGGGGAAGTAGAGTCAAGCTATTGGCCCTCCCCCATTGGCCAAAGTTTGAGAAGTCAGTTCCATCAGCTGTGTCACTTGGCATGGGTATTATTCACCATTCCCAATCAAGTGAGCCCCTTTGAAAGTAGCAAAGAAGCTCCCAATTCTCACAGCTTGCCCACATGCCAGGGCCTCCACATAAACCAAGTCAGATGTGGTAGGCGCAGCTTCAGACCAGAACACCACATGTTCCTACTGTTGTTACCAGACTTTCAGCACTAAGGCAAGCATTAAAGTGCTTCTTAGACTGTTTATGTCTTCATTTGATTTTCAGAGTTCTGGAATGGTTATTTTTGAGCACATCACTATGCTATAGCCAGAAACTCTGCCCTCTTCTTTTCTCAAGATCTTCCTTTTCTTCATCTCTATTTTTCTTATCCTGTTGAATTTTTATTTCATTCTCATTAGTTTCTCAAAGTACACAATTATTTTTTATTTAAAGGAGTTCATTTATTTATTCATGAGAGACACAGGGAGAGAGGTAGAGACACAGGCAGAGGAAGGAAAAGCAGGCTCCATGCAAGGAACCCACCATGGGACTCAGTCTGGGGAATCTGGGATCACTCCCTGAGTCAAAGGCAGATGCTCAACCGCTGAGCCACCCAGGCGTCCCCTCCTAAAAGGTATTTAATGTTTTCTGTTAGTTTTATTCGTAGATAAATTATAATTTGTATTGTAATTAAAAGCAGAAAACGATTTTTCTCATTACATTTTTTGATAGGAATGGTATTGATTTCTACAGGTTGCTTTTGCATCGGGATCCTTACTGACCTCTTTTAGTTTATCATTCTTAAAAGTTCATTTTTGGGTATCCTTTTTTCATCCACATTTCTAATTTAAACTCCATGAATATCCTTCATATCAGTACTTTTAGAGCTAATTTTTACTATTTGCATGTTATTTACTTAGATCATTCTACCATAATTTATGTAAACAGTTTCTTTTTTTTGACATTTAGATGATTTCCAGGTGTTTTCTGTTATAAACTGCATGTTTTGGGATTTGTATATTTTCATAATTTAAATCTTAAAAATAGAAATACTGGGGCAAGTTATATAGCTGCTTATTGTCCTCCAGATTATTATTAGGAATTCTAATACATTTTAATTGACATTTTTTCATTATCCCATATATTCTGTTACCAAATATTAACTCTGACTTTGCAATTTCAAGAACCTGATCATTTCTCACAGTTGTCACTGATTTAACTTGGTCCAAGATGTCATCAATTGAGGGTAGGAGGGGAGCATGGATTATTGCAATGACATAACCAACCTCTTGAAAAATCCATTCTTGAAAAATCTATTCTCAGTGTGAATATTTGGAAATGTAAGTCAGAAAATATCAGTATTCTACTCAAAATCCTCTACTGTTTTTTTTTTCCTCTCCTGGTTTTAATCTGTACAGAATAAAAGCCAATTTTTTTGCAATGCACTCATAATGTCTTTTATGGTGAACTCCTTTTTATCTCTTACCTTATCACTTAATACTATTCTCCAGCAGATCTATTTCAGAAGTACACCTACTTTCCTCTTAAGTATCAATATCCTTCTTATTTTGGAAATATTTTTCTTTTAAATCATATTATTTGTTTATTTTATGCTTATTTATCTTTTTATTTTGAGAGCAACAAACACCTGTTTTTCACACCTCTGCCCTAGATACCACCTAATTTCCATTTATATCACATGATTCCATCATATGATTATAATCACTTTACCATGGTCTGCAGGGCATTTGTGCCCAACAGGCCCTGTTGCAAAGGAAGGAATCAGCAAAGAAACAGCAGCAGATATACAAGGAGCAGGTTAAGGAGGAAGAGGTGGGAGATGAAGAGAAAGACAAACAAAGGTTGCCCAGTAGCATGTTCCCTACAAGTCTCATGGTTTTCCCTTTTCTCTCTCCCTAAGTTAGGAGACAAGATCATGGAGTTTAGAGTCTGCCTTTTTTTATTCTCAAAAGGCAATGCTGTGTTCTTATGGAAGTGCATAGCAAGCTTCCTTGAGGTGTCCTTGTTTAGTTTAGAACTCTATTTAAATATTTTCAATGTTTGTAGCATTTGGCATACTTTCCTTAGCTTTAAACTCTAACCCACCTTTTCCTTAGTTTTACACTTTCCCTTGGTCTTTTTAGTTGAGATCGGGAAGAAGGGAGGCAGATACCGTTTCTGATCTTCATTTTTGTTCTTTAACCTTCTTTCTTTGTAATATTTAGTATACTATACTGGTATTCCATCAGATAAATTTCTGTTATCATCCAGCGGAGGTGCAGATGAGCACTAAAAGTACCTAATGATGGCCACTTAAATATTCTAATGTGTCTCGTGAGAAAAACATAGCCTTAAATATATAATATTTTATGTTCTTATCACTTAATCACAAGATGAATGAGTGATTACTCTGTGAAAAGATTGTGTCAGAGGACTGGATAATATTCAAGAATTGCAGTTATAAAGTTGGTATTCCTTGACATCATTTCTGGAGCATAACTGACTTTCTCTAAGAAAGATCTCCCTCATGGGGGACGCCCAGGAGGGTCAGGGGTTTAGCGCCACCTTCGGCCTGGGGTGTGATCCTGGAGACCTGGGATCAAGTCCCACGTCGTGTTCCCTGCATGGAGCCTGCTTCTCCCTCTGCCTGTGTCTCTGCCTCTCTCTCTCTCTCTCTCTCTCTCTCTCTCTCTCTCTGTGCGTGTGTGTGTGTGTGTCTCTCATAAATAAATAAATAAAATCTTATAAAAAAAGAAAGAAAGAAAGATCTCCCTCAGACTCAGTCAGATACCTAACTCAGATCCATAGCTTCCTGCTCAAAGCGGATGATGATTCAGTGAGCAGCTCTATATAAAATCTAACTGGAATCAAAATTCTAGGGAACAGCTTTTAAATTATGAAGAGATCCTATATGAGGATTTAGATAAATAGATCTTCTGAGTAAGATCTGACTACAAAAAAATTCCAGTAGTTTAGGACGTCAGAAAACCACAGCAGCATACATTTTATCATAGGAAAGAAATGCATTTTATCAATAATCTTCAAATTGGGGTAAGCTACCTCTTAAGGATGTGAAAACTTTCTAGAAGATATAAGAATGTGAATCGCTTCAAAGGAATCAGGATTCTTCATTTCCAACTCTTTCTAAAAATTCATTTGAGTGAGAACTCACCTCAGTTCTTAACAGCTCTTTCCTCACTTTATGAAATAAAGCCTACACACTGAGCTTTGAACAAAGAAGAGGACTTCAAATTCATGGCAAGACTTTGATGGCAAGAATGTATTCCCTAAGAAACGTGCCTGGGACTCTCCTAAGAGAGACCTCAAGCCCAGCAGTTTCTGAAATAACAACATTCCCTGAGTGTCTTATCTGTCATTGACGGATCTCCCAAAAATCTACAGGTAATTTGAAATTAAAGCTGAACGATACTTGCTCACATGGCAGCCAAATCAGCGGGAAAGAGAGAGGCCCTAGTTAATGATTAATCGAGTCACCACACCCCACAGGGAATTCTCTGTCTTCTCTATTTTTGTTATGGTTGAAAAGTAGGTTAGGAATGTAGTATTTTGGCCCATGCTGGGCTGTTCTGTTCCGGGATGTTCTGAAGTATATTTAGTAGAATGGGTTGGTAGGGGAATGATGATTTTCATTTAGGGACTGTGCCTCTTTCATGCTGCCAGCGTCTATCCGTGAGTATGTGCACATAGGGGAGCACTTTAAAAGCAAAGCAAAGAAAGCATTAATAAGAAATACTGAATGTTAAAACCAGCCCTCTATACGTTGAAGCATAAAAAAATTATTTTTAGCTAGACTTATCCCTAGGACATGTCATTAGCTGGAAAGAAAAGCTTCTTTGAAAAGCCAAAGAAGTAAAGTTTACTAAGTGCTAACTTTTTAAAACGTAACTGAAATTTTTTTTGGTGCTACCAATTTTTTCAAGACATATTAAGTAAAACTCACTGGCAATACAAAAAATTTTTTTACTAGCTTAACAATTATCAGTTTAAAATATATAGTTTTATTATTTGATCAATTGTATACTAATAATGATTCCAATATTAACCTAATCCAATAGAAAAGGTGGGAAAAGGCTGGATCATGCAGGGCCTTGTAGAGCCTTTCAAAAGCACTTTATTTTCTACATTTAATCACCTTAGTAGATTCTTGTATTATTTCCAGTTGAATTTTATATTTTTATATATTTTATTATAGTTTCTTGGAATTTCTAGATAGTATTATCACTTTCTGATATCTCAAACTGATTGAAAATATTTTCAATTATTTTTAAGCCTTATATTCATCAGAAATAAAAACGAAAATTTAAAATCTTAGTTAATATACTGGTTTTTATTGTAGATTTTTAAAAAAGATTTTATTTATTTATTCATGAAAGACATGGAGAGACACAGGCAGTGGGAGAAGCAGGCTCCCTGCGGGGAGCCTGATGCAGGACTCCATCCCAGGAGCCTGGGATCACGACCTGAGCCAAAGGCAGATGCTCAACCACTGAGCCACCTGGGCGTCCCTGTTGAAGATTCTTTTAACAAGTATTTATTGAGTACCTCCTTTGGGCCACTTTATTAGTTTCTTGAGATATGTCAGCGAATCAGAGAAATTACACACACATCTCCCTACACCTGATCTCTTGGAATTTATATTCTGGGGGTATAAGTAACCAAATTATACAGTATGTTAGAAAGTCATAAGTGTTTTGGGGAAATGAGCAAGTCAAGCAGTAAAGTTAGAGGTTAGGAAGTAGGGGTTTGTAATAGAAGTGGTGGGGGGAAATTTGTAACTTTAGAAAGGAAGATGGGGATAAACTGTTGAAAAGATGATATTTGAGCAAAATTCAAAGAAGGTAGAAGTTTGCCATGTAGATACTTGGGGTTCCAGGCGGAGAGAATTGCAGGGCAAAGATTCTAAGTTGCTTGTATTTTGAGGAATAGTTAGGAGACGACTGCAGGTAGAGCAATTTGAGGAAACGCAGTAAGAATAGAGAAATACTGGGGTGGGAAAAACTGGATCATGCAGGCCTTGTAGAGCCTTTTAAAAGCACTTTGTTTTTTACTCTGAGTGAAATGGAGAGCCATTGGAGGATAACGAGTAGAGGTATAGCTTTCTCCTTCTTGACTTCTGTGTAAATAGACTATAGGAGGTAAGAAGTAATACAGGCTTAGTTGTTAGGACTGCTTGGGATGTGGTAGTGGCTCCAACTGGAGTGAAATAAGAAATTCTGAGAAATGGTTGGATTTAGGATGTATTTTTTAAGAATATGTGGGCAAGAGAGGAGTCAGGGATATCTTCAAGGTTTTAGTTCTGAGCAACAAGAAAATGGAGTTGCCATCAACTGAGATGGGAAAGACTGCAGTGGAACAGTATTGGAGGGGAAGATCAGGAATTTAATTTATGATGACATTGAGGTGTTTATAAATATCCAAAGAGAGATATCAAGTAGACAGTTAGATAATCAGGTCTGGAATTGGAAGAGAAGTGTAGGCTGGAGATTTTAATTTGGAAGCTCTTGTCAAGGAGATATTTAAAGCCTTGAGACTGAGAGTATGTACAAAATGAGTAGGCAGGGAAGACAAACAGATCAAGAACCGAGTCCTGGGATATACCAACAGTAAGAGCTCGGGAAGAAGAGAACGATTCAGCAAAGGGGCCTGAGAAGTAGTGACCAGTAGGTCTTGGGAGAACCAAGAGAAGAAATCAAGGGAATAAACTGTTTCAAGGAGCAGAAAGTAACAAGTTTTTATTGCAGAAAAGGAGTCAAGAATTGAGATCGCAGCTGGTGGGGGAAAATCAGACCAAAGATACACTTGTTTAAACATGGGAGAAATAACATCATGTATATATGTTGGTAGGAGTGAGCAAGTCACAACAAATTGATGAGTTAGGAAAAAACAAGGAAGTATTTCTGGATCTATATTCTTGAGTAAGATAGGGTAGGATGTGGTATACAAGTGGTGAATTTTGCTTTATATCAGAGTATGAGTATGATTCATCTATGGTAATAGGCAGGAAAAGGGAATGTGTGGGTACAGATAATAGTTCTGGAATTTCTTTCCTAATTGCTTAAATTTTCTTAAAGAAGTAGGAAGTAAGGTCATCTACTTTGAATAACAGTGAAGGGAGGTACTATGATTTAGAAGAGATGGTATGTGAAAATCATCTAGGAAAGCCAAAAGAGAGTGGGTAAAGGATGTATTACATGATTGCTGAGCAGTATTAAAAGTGAGATTAGTCATGAATTTGAATTTTTTCAAAATTTAGAGCCTTATGGTCATAAGAAATAAAAATAAAATCTTAAATTTCAATTTAGGGGCATCTGGGTGGCTCAGACAGTTGTGTCTGCCTTCAGCTCAGGTCATGATCCCAGGGTCCTGGCATCAGGCTCCTGTTCATTGGGGAGCCCGCTTCTCCCTCTCCCCCTGCTTGTGCTGTCTCTCTCCATAAAATAAATAAATAAAATCTTTCAAATTCAGTTTGTTGGAGATTTCACTCAACAAATATTTGAGGATGTTTTTGTTGGAGATTCACTCAACAAATATTTGAGAATTCATCACGAATTTGAAGTCAGTGTGGTTGTCTAGAAAATATGGTGAGTGGTGTATCAGTCACTTATTCCAACAGTAGAGCTGCATAACAAAAAAAAATCACAAAATCTCAGTGGCATATGAAAATACACACTTAAATTAGCTTATGGCTCTATAATTTGGCTTAACTGATTTGGGCTTAGTGGGTCAAATTCTATGTCTACAATTAGCACTGAGTCTGCTGGTTTTCATGTCTGGGACCTCAGCTTGGCCAGCTTTGCTGAGCTTCCTGTTCTGTGTTTCCTTTGCCAGCAGGGTAGCCTGGGCATGTTCCCACAGTGAAGGCAAAGAAACCAAGAGAGCAGAAATGCACAAGCATCACATTTTCTGACATATCATGGGCCAATGTAAGTCGTATGGCCAAGTCCAGAGTCAGAGAGGAAGTTATAGGAAAAGGGTTTAGACACAGGGAGAGCATTATTTGGAACCATTAACCTAATCTACCACAGGTGATCAATAAAAGACTTCTACAAATAGATTTACATTCAGATAAATATACGAATAAATAAATATCTCAGAAGGAAGTATAATGAAACTTTGAGACCAAAGGTAGAAACGGAATATTTAGAGAAGAGTTTGTATTTTTTAAATGGGGGATGATGTATATGAGACCATCATGCTATTAAGATTCCTTTGGATATGTTTAAAAGAGTAAGTTATAGTTTTATTTCTAAATGTCAATATTTACAATATGTGTACATTTTTAATAATTATTTCAACTTCTGGTGAGCAGTTTTAGACATCAACTAAAAATATGTGAAGGGATATGCAGATGTAGATTTTCAAAATTCTTTTGGGGAATGAGAACGGAAGTTGGAAGATTATTGCTTTAAATCATACTTCTGCTTGCGGGCGTAAATAAATATGGACACAACAAAGGAAGTGTGGTCTTTGCTCGAGCAAATTCAGTTTTCAAATCTGATAGTATTTTCAGATTACTTTGAGGACAACCCATAATCATGTAAGATAACGTCACAGTCCCTTCTTCAAATTTCATGGGCCAATTGTTAGCATCTCCAAACAGCTCTCATCAAGTCTTATTTCCTACATATTCTCATCATGCAAACAATGAAAACTCTTGGCCCACTATGGTCACATAAATGTCATCTCACTGCTTTTAAAATTACATTTCCCCACTACAGGTGCATTTGCCAGTTATAGGGCTGCATTCATTTAAGAGTGCGGCTGAAGTTGGAACATCCAATCCAGATCTTGGGTGGGGCAGGAATGATCATCAGCCTCACCTTCCATGGCCCCTTTTCCCATGGATCATTCATTAGCATAACCGGGATTTTGTGAGACGTGACAGATTGAGTGCTAAAAGAGAAGATGCTAGTCCTTTTAATTTCTCGAGAATCACATTTATTGTGACTAGGATGTTTAACATGACTTTACAAAGCAAATCACAAGGATAGTGCAGATTCAAGGGAAGAGAAAATAGATTCTACTTCTTGATGTGAGTGGACGTGTGTGCGGAGACAGGGAATTTGGACATATTTGGACATTTGGATATGTTCTTCAATTAATTTTCTATTCAGATCCATTTTCCATTTAAATTCTGGATGGTATTGTTCTAGCAATTTTTAGGAGCTGTTGCTGTATCACGGAAGTCAGTCTATTATCTGGCAGTTGCAATGGAAGTATTTTATATTAAGTTTTTAATTTTAATTCTGGTATTGTTAGCATAGTGTTATGTTTCCCATGTACGATATAGTGATTCAGCAATTTTATACATTACACAGTGTTCATCACGATACATGCACTCTTTAATCCCTATCACCTACTTCACCGACCACCCTCGCATCCCCCCAAGTCCCCAGCCCCCCAACCCCTCAACCATTAATTTGTTCTCTATAGTTAAGTCTGTCTCTCTCTCTCTTTTTTCCTTTGCTTGTTTGTTTTGTTTCTTAAATTCCACATATGAGTGAAATTATGGTCTTTCTCTGACTTATTTTACTTAACATTATACACTTTAGCTCCATCTGTATTGTTGCGAATGGCAGGATCATTCTTTTTTATGGCTGAATAATATTCCATTGTATATACCACCTCTTCTCTATCCATTCATCTGTCAGTGGACACCTGGGCTGCTTCCATAGTTTGGCTATTGTAAATAATGCTGCAATAAACCTAGGGGTTCAGGTTTCCCTTTGACTTATATTTGTTTTTGTATTTTAGGGGTAAATATCCAGTAGTGTGATTACTGGATCATAGGGTACTTCTATTTTTAACTTTTTGAGGAACCTCCACAATGAAAATATTTTTCACCTAAATGTGTAGTCTGTTGAATTTTTTATAATCTCTTATACATGTTGTTATCTTAACTTGGTCAAACATGTTAACATTTTATGTTTTTATTTTTAAACTTTTCTACTAATACTAATAAGTATTTGATCAACCTGGAATTTAAGTTTGTATGTGATGTGAGATCAAAATCCAGGTTTATTTTTTACAGATGATTGGCCAATTGAGCCAATACTGTTTATTAGATATAGCATCCTTCCCCCCACTGATTGAGATACCACATTTGTTATTGATACTCAGATCTATTCTGTTTAACTTAAGCGGGTTTTTAAACCATTTTTAGGTGCACAATTCATAGCATCACCACCATTCATTTCCAGAATCTTTTCATCATCACCAACTTAAACTCTGTATCACTTAAACAGTAACTCTCCATTCTCCCCATTCTGTTTTCTGTACCTATGAATTTTACTTCATATCATTGAAATTATACAGTATGTATCCTTTGACTGGCCGATTTCACTTGGCACAATGCCTTTGATGTTTATTAATGTTGTAATAGTGTGTGTCAGAATTTCTTTCCTTTTTAAGGCTGAATAATTTTCCATTGTATGTATACACCACATTTTATTTATCCCTTCATCCATCAGTGGCCATTTGGGTCATGTCCACCTTTCGGCTATTATGAATAATACTATGAACATGAGTGTATAAATATCTGTTTGAGTCCTTGCTTTCAGTTCTTTCAGGATATACCTAATAACTGAATTTCCATGCAATACCATACTGATTTGTAAACACTTTATAGATATTATTTCTATGTAAAAGAGATAGCCTTATCATTTACAGTTCTCAATGTTTATGTTATTACAGAAAGAAAAGCTATTGATTTTATTTATTTTATTACATTCAATCATCTAAGTAGATTCTTGTATTACTTCTAGTAGAATTTTATTATAGTTTCTTGGAATTTCTAGATAGTATTATCACTTTCTGATATCTGATATTGGATTAAAATTATTTTTGTATCTTAAGATGATAATTACTATGGTTTTTAGAAAAGAATCTTCATCAAATTTAAGTCATCTTAGATTTTTATTAGTGGCTGCTGGGTTTTGTCAGATGCGTCTTAGCATCTATTTATATAATCATATAGTTTTTCTCCTTTAATTGGTGGTGTAGGAAGTGTGTTAACAGATTGCTTGATATAATATCATCCTTGTATTCTTGGAGTAAAAACTTACTTGATAATAGAATATTATTCTTTTGAAACAATGCCATATTGTATTTGATAATATTTTACTTAAAGTTTATTGTGGTAATTATTTTGCAATATATACATATATCAAATCATCATGTTGTATACCTAAAATTAATACAATGCTATATGTCAATTATATCTTAATAAGATTGTATGAAAAGAAGAGATACTTGGATGGGAAGGCTTGAGAAATACTATAGAGATTTATCGTTCTGAAGAAAAGTCCTTTTCTGTTTTTATTCCAATATTTTCTTCTTATTTTAAAATGTCAAACTTTTAAAATTACTTTTTTTCTTGTAATAAAACACTCTCTTTAGCTTTAAGAGGATTGCCTTACCAGAAGATAGGAAGATTGTCTTTTTTTTTTTCTTAAGAAAAAGATTTCTTTTGGAGTATAAACGGAGCCTCAAAAGATCATGTTTACTGTGCTATGAGTAATGTATAAAAATTTATCAGTCCATATTTAAATAGTTTGAAATAAAGATAGATTATAACTTTTTCTGACTTGTTACAATTATGATTTTTGCATGTTTTCTAAAAGACCACCAATACTCCATTAAAGAGAAAACAGCAGTTTTTCCTTATAGTAATTTCCCCTTACCTGTAAATCTATATTATTGTTGTCTCATAAAGTTCAACATGTCCTCCAGGGGGCACTAGATACAATAGTGAACGTACTTGAGGTCATGCAAATACAAATGACCTGCGTGGGGAAGTAATGAGATGGGACAGCAGCATCCTGACCACCATGGAGCTCTTACCGAAGCTGTTGTCACTGAGCAGCATCCCAGGAAATGAGGGCTTCCTCCTGATACCTGCCTAGATCGAGCAATCAGCTGGTTGATATGCATTTGGAATCTTAAAAGTTTTTTGAGTGAGAAGCCACAATAAGATTTACACAACTGACATCCATTCATCTATCAAGGTGGCTAGTTCTTTCTACTCCACATGCAAGGACACAGAAGAGTAAAGTCAAGTTTATAAATACTTTGTACAGCTAGAGTGGGCATAATTCCTAGGCGATGTTAAATTGTAACAAATATATTTAGATTGCGTGTCTAAGAGAAGACATGTTGAGGTATATTCAAACTTACGTCATTGAAGGACTAGTGCATGCATATTATTTGTTCAGGACCTAGTCTAGGCTTGAGGAAATCCCAATAAATACTTAAATTAACTCAAGTTGACTGTAGGGTCAACTATAAACTTCCAAAGCAGCCTAACAGGTTCTGTTTCTAAAATATTGCATTCTGATCCCACATACATCTAATAATCCAGTCATTCATTATTTCTAAACTAGACTACAGATGTGCCATATGTATGTCTTTTGCCTTGTTGTAAAGAAAAATCCCTAAATATATTAGTAATCACTTGAAGTGACTGATAATATAGAAGAATTACATTGCTCTCTCCAAACCAGGGAATCAACATCAGCAATTGTTTAAAAATCCTTTTTGTATCTCTGTTTTTGAGCTGAACATCTTAGTTTGCATTGAATATACCACCTCCCTCCAACTCTTTCTTATATTATTACTGCTGTCTTTTCTTCTGTCTACACTTATTACTACTATGGAACACAGGGTTGAGATTGGTTGGGGACTGTTTTAAGTGTCTAAGTAAGATTTAGTAATCCAAATAATCATTCTAACAGTATCAGAAAATAGTTTTCCACAAGGTACATTTATGTAGATTACAGATAAGATGAAAACTAGCCCAGATTGTTCCATGACTGGGCACACAGGGGAACTCTGGGCAAAGAAGAATAGAAGTCAAGCACAGGTTTTCTTTGAAACCGCACAAATGCATTAAATTCAACCACCTGCTCACTGATCTTCCAATCTCCAAGTCATGCCTTCTCTGCTTCATCTGACTGATTACTGTTCCTAACCTAATACTCCTATCATGTTAATTTTAACTGTCCTCCCTATTGCACCTACCCTTGAACACAACTCAAAGGAGTGGTTGTGTCCTCATTTCCTACATGACATGGAGGACAGACTTATTACCCTGCATTTGAAGTTCTCTGTAATAAAACCTCAAGCCACTTTTTTTTTTGCTCATTCACTAAATATTTATTGGCTGCCTGTTTTTTGTGTGTTTGTTTTCTCTATCATTGATTCGATCTTTCTGCCATTTTCTTCATTCTTCGGCTATTTTTAAAGGCTTTCCTCCTTCTTTACAGTTAGGTTTTCAGTACTGTCTATCTTAGCGTTTCTCTTTTATTATTTCTATACTATTATTGTTTTAATTCTCAGTTCACATCTTTGTTCATCACTCTCCATTTTAACCTCACTTCATTGTGCTATGACCTTTTTAAGTTTTTCTTGCTCTACAGATTTCATGCTCTCTTTAATATGAGAGCTTTGTTGAACATTTTCTTCTGTTTCCTCGAGGGATGTCTACTTTCAGAACGTATTCTTTATTTATTTACTGCACGCTATGTTTTCTCTCTCCTTCTCTCCCGCCCTCCATACATTTTCCTTTATATTTAGTGTATTTCTAGAATTCATGCTATCTATCTCTCTTTAGCCCTCAATTCTCTCCCACTTTAAAGATCATGTTTAAATCATTCCCTTAGAGCTTTAGTGTGAAGACAGGTTTTTTATGGCTTATGTCCTATCACATTTTTAAAAAATTATGTGAAACAAGGTTTTGGAAATACCAAATAAATATCTATGTGTTCATCACTTGTTTAAGAAATAAAGCATTTACTCTTCTGCACGTGTTATTGGAAGTAGAGATGTGGATAGGTGAGGAATACTTAGCTGTGTCTGTAGGCAATTGTGGTAGTTGGATTTACTCTCTACTGTTTACTTTCTACTCTTTATTTTTGTAATTAAACAATAATTCTGTACCTGAATTCACTTGACTTAGACAGAAGTCCCTTGGCTTTTGTAATGTCTTATTCAAGGTGAATGTTACACTTTTGCTTGTAGCAAGGACAGTCCTTTCTGGAATTAAGCAAAACTTAAGTGTTTGGTTAAGATGTTATTAATACAGTTGTCCATCCTACCAGGTGAAAGGTACTTTACAGAGGTATGCCCCTTAGTATTTCTTATCCTCGTGTCTTTATCTGGAAAATCACTGTTTATTATCAAAGACAGTTAGCTCTGGGAGATAACTGGCTGTTATTATCTCTCTCTTCCTGGCACATGTGCATTCATGTGCATGCACACACACACACACCATCAACAATGACATAAAAACAAACAGAAAAATTCCACAAAAATGTCAAATCCTAATATTCTCCTTATTTCTGTGTGATATATCCATGATAGTGGGAAATGGCATCTATTGAAAAAGGAACATTCTCCTATTTCCATGGGTTGTATAACAACCTTCTCAAAGTGGTTCCTTTCAAATTAGGAAGTATTAGTGAGACTTCTCAGAGTTTATAAACTCATCTTACGCCCCAAGTTTGGCAGTGAGATTTGTTGCCAACTGTTAATTCTTAGAATCTTCTTCCTCTTTATCTTCCTCTTTACTTTTCCATTTTACAGTATGGGATTTTGTATCATTCTTAGTCTGAGTGCTACTGGTATATATTTTTTCTGATCTGGTTATTATTTTTGTTGTTTTAGTCTTGGTGTATTTTGCTTTTGCCATTGTTCATTTTATTATATTCTTAAGGAAGAGAGGTTTTGTGATTCAAGTTATCACTACCATTTTCCCTACCCACCGTTTCTTTTCTCACAAAATCTCTCTTATCCGTTTATATTACTCTATTAGTTCTCTCTCTTTCATGCCTTCTTCTAACCTCCAAGATTTCTCCTCCTCCTGCCTTTCCTTGAAGTGTTTAAGTTCCCTAAAATGTTATTCTTGACTCTCTTTTATCTACCCCTAGTATATCAACTACCCTCTACATACTAGTGCCTAGCACATTTATAGCTCTTGCTCAATCTTACTAGACTTATATTTCTCGTATCCTATTGAGCATATAACCTTGCTTGTTCTATACTCACTGCTTATTCAACATCTCAAAAATAGAATTTATCTTATATGTGAAACCTGATTTTTCCCCCTGTATTTCTAATCTCAACATTGGGCATCACTATCTATCCAGTTGCCCACGGTGCAGGCATATTCTTTTTAGACACCTCTTTCCATTTTAGCTGTCACATCCACTTAATAAGATCTATTGGTTTTTTTCTCCCAAATATCCATTCAGGATGACAACCTCATAGTTCATTTCCCTGCATCTAGTCTCATCTCTTTTTCACTAATGCTCTATGTTAATATGAGAGTGATTCTTTCTAATAGTAGTTGAGCTTGCAAATCTGAATTCTTTCAGTCACACATTATTTAGTACAGGATAAGGTTTAAAATCTTTAACAGGTCACACAAGATACTTCAGAATGTAGCCCCTGGTTGCCTTCAGATCCTTATCTCCTCTTCCTACATTCCATCTTTCTGTATCATGTGTCCACAATAGATAATTATTTTTAAATAGTTTTAAAACACTTGTATATAGTAAATTATATTCACTATTTTTTGGTGTAAATTTCTATACGTTTTGACAAATATATACATAACCACAACAGTAATTGGGATACAGAAAAAGTTCATTACCACCACAAATTACTTCATACTGTCCCATTGGAGTCAATCCCTATCCCTAACCCCTAGTGACCTCTGATCTGTGTTCAGTCCCTACAGCTTTACCTTTTCCAGAATGTCATGTAAATGGAGTCATACAGTATATAGCATTTTGAGTTTGCTTTCTATATTTTTAAAAAGATTTTATTTATTTGAGAGAGAGAGATCACAAGGGGTAGAAGCAGAAGCAGACTCCCCACTGAGCAGGGAGCCCCACGTGGGCCTCGATCCCAAGACCCTGGGATCACAACCTGAGCCAAAGGCAGGCACTTAACCTCCTGAGTCACCCAGGCACCTGAGTTTGCTCTCTTTAACTTAGCATAATATATTTAAAATGCATTCATACTGTTGTGTATATCACTAGTTCTGAACCATTTACGTTTACCCTAGGCGAGACAATTTGTCTCTACCTTCTCGTGTCTTTATGCCTGAGCATTTGTTCTTTCTGGAATGCCTTGTTAACCTGTTGAACATCCACACGTTTTTAAAACTTCAATCAATTCATGTTGAACTCCTTTGTCAACCTAACATGATTATTCTAGACAGTGTTAGGCATCATCTTTTCTATATTACTTACTACATTGCATTACGATCAGCAAACTGTGGCCTGTTAACTATGTCCAAATATGTCCAAAACATAGGCCAAATCCAACAACCCCTACCCCCTTGTTTTTGTATACCCTGATACTAAGAATGATTTTACATTTTTGTTTTAGGAAAATTTATTGCCTTTTTTACATTGGCTTTACCTTTCTAAAGAGTTGTTAGAAAGAAAGAAAAAAACAAGAGATAAGAATATGTGACAGAGATGGTATGTAGCCTACAAAACCAAAAATATCTATCTACTAAGTTGCTCTTACAGAAAAAGTTCATCATCCGCTCTATTTGGTTGTGAGATTTTTGCATCTCCAGTACACAACTGTATCAGTTACAGTTCAGTTAGGAAAATGGAGACCAAGTTAGGTATTTCAACACAGAAGGTTTTATAGGGGATGGGTAGAAGAGTGTGAGGAACATAGAGGGAAGGTTGTGTTAACCGGAGACCAGAGCCCATACTTCTAATGGCCTTGGAAGGCCTGGCTGCCAGAAACAAGCAGGAATGGCTGTTGTCTGCTTCCTGCCTTCTAATCTCATGAGTGCCTCCAAATGGTGGAGTCTAACCAGAATCCTTCGGGCAATGAACTTTGGAAAATGCTATTTCCAAGCTACTAGTTTTCAAACTCCTAGCTACTATTCCCAGTGGTTCAAGGACGAACACAGGAAAGCAAATGTGTAGGAACTGCATGGCAGTGAAAAATAATCTGGCAAAAATCTAGCATGCTGTCTTGCGTAAAGCATTTGTATAAAAGTTTGTTGAATTACCCAGTGGTGGAATTACGGGATCATAAGGTAGTTCTGTTTTTAATTTCTTGAGGAACCTCTCTGTCTTCCACAGTGGCTGCACTACTTTGCTTCCCGCCAACAATGACCGAGGGTTTCTTTTTTTTGTTTGTTTTTTTTGTTTTGTTTTGTTTTTTTTTTTTTTTGAGGGTTTCTTTTTCTACACCTCCTCACCAACACTTGTTTCTTGTGTTTTTGATTTTAGTCACTCTGACAAGTGAAAAGTGATGTCTCATTGCAGTTTCAATTTCGAAGAGAAAAAAGAGAAATAAGTCAATGAGAGAAAGAAAAATACTGTATGATTTCATTCGTATGTGGAATTTAAGAAACAAAATAAGCAAACAAAGGAAAAAGAAGACAAACCGGAAAACAGATTCAAATAGAGAATAAATTGGTGGTGGATGGGGGGATGAGTGAAATAGAATTAAAATAGAAAAAAGAAATCTTAAATAGATTAAGAGTACACTTATCTTGAGGAGTACTGAGAAATGTATAAAATTGTTGAATTATACTCTGAAACTAATATAACACTACATGTTAATCGAACTTGAATTTTAAAAAAGCTTATTGAATTAAATTGAATGAACATTTTGATCATTTAGTGTGCTAAGCACTTCATAGAATGCCTAGATTAATAAAACCATTTCTTGCCTTTAAGTAGCTTACAATCTACTGCTTGTAAACCAGTCTAATGAGAGTGACTGAAGTCTAACAACTAAGCAGCTATGCCTTGAGGTATAATGTAAATAGCTGGTATGTAGGGGTTATAAGGAAAGGTGCTAAAAGAAGGCAAAGGAAAGAATAAATTCAGCTTGGAGGATGGAAAGGGGATGGCTTCTTGTTGGAAATGGTATACAAGTTAGGAATTAAAAGGGCTTTTGAAACTGAGAGGAGATTGGAGAAAATTCACTCAAAAGGAGAAAACAGGAGCCATATTACTTACCAAGCTGCAAAAGTAAATGGCATTTGGGGGGAGTTAGTACAGCGTAGATGTAACGTAATGAATTTCTTCATGTTAAATGGCTTAAGATTTGGAAAATATAATAAATTGTAATATTCCACAAAACACACTAGTTTTCTTAAGTTCTTTCTTTATATACACCTCAATTGTGGACGCCAGTGTGACCCAGGTCCAAAATTCCATGATTAGAATTTGAGAACAACTTTATTGCATGTACTAAAATACAGGCACTTAAATTGGCCTTTGGAATGATTATGTACCTTAGCATTAACTTTATACTCAACACCATTTGTTAAAAGAGTAATATTTCTTGCCCCCTAACCCCTGGCCTCACCCCACATGCTGTACTATGTTCCAAATCCAAGCCCGGGACATGCTGCACAATGCTCTACTCTTAACACAGTCAATGGGAATCATGGTGTGGCTCCATGTACTAGATATCAAACTCGACTTGAGGTTTCAAAACTGATTTATCAGGTTTCACACACTTTATACCAGTCACATTTTGCACAGAGGGAGAAGTATTTACAAACATGGGTCACTTACTAAACTTTTAGTTCCCATTTAAGCAGGAGGAAGTAGATTAAAATAAAGATTTAAGACATCTTTATTTTTAAATTAAGTGATGTACATAAGTCTGCCACAATTAGCACCCAAAATTCAGTGTGACCTTTCGGGCAGCTGGTGATGCTCTAATATTTCTGAGTAGTTTATAAAAGGTGAAAGGGCATATCTCCTTTCAATGTGCATATGTAACTACAATAAGTATTCATAGGAATACATACTTGTGGATAATCCTGGAATGCACATCTATATTTATAATTAGGGATAGTTATGTGAATTTGATATAAATATCTGTCATCAGTGGTGTTTGATTATCAATTTCCCCTGTACATTTTGCGAGAACTATAATCATATGGCAACCTACTATTAGGTTTTATAACAGGTAATAAAAATGTTTGGTATTTCTTTAAATTCTTTCTTGTACAACAATCCATAAATATAAATGTGAGGATACTTTTTTCTCTGTTTTATTTTGCAAGGGTATAGCAAATGATCAGACGGGTCATTGTAGAACTTTAAAATGTAATTTTGTGTAGGAAATTCAGTTCTTAACTGTCTGCTTTTTGTACCCCAGAAGAAATCCCAAGAGCAGAGGGTATTTCTTCTATTATAATCTGTTGCTCTCTGCACAAATTTCTCTTATTTTCTCATTTGTTTTAATTTCCCTTTCTTGCTTAGCTTTTTGATTATCCTCATTCCCTTCCATATGCCTCAGATATGTATAATTAGTGGAGAAAAGAGAAAATAGACAAAAGCATGTTTGTATAAAAGGTTTTAGGTGGTTTTTACTTTCTCGTTTATATTTTTCTTGATTGTGGTTTATAAGCTTTAGAACAAATGATTATTCTGATTGTAAAAAGCTAGCATTAACATGCTAGGAAATTTAAGAACTTCATCAGGAAGATTCTTGCTGTAACAGGCTACAGAGGAGAGCCCAGTTTCCTGTGATTGGATTAATTTCCAAATGAATTGATTTGACTTGTTCATAATGTTGCCTTCCTAAGAGATGTTTATGGAACAATTCACTGAATATTAGGAAGATCTTTGCATTTTAATGTCAGACAAAATGACAACTCCTTTCTTTACTAGACTGTCACTATGAAAGCAGGAACCATACCTGTTTCTTCTTGGTACGGAAAATAGCCATATGCCCTCTTTTTATCTTAGTAGATATCTATTGACTTATTTAGCATATGGCACACTTACAAATCAGTTTAAGAAATGCTCCAACAGAAAAATTGGCAAAGTACCTGAAGTACATTTTTATGTAAATATAAAGTAATGCAGTCCATTATTTCACAAAGAAAAACACAAATGCCAATAATTATGAAAGATGTTTTACCTCATTAAGAATCAAGCAATACAAATGGAAATGACTGATACATCTTTTTTTTCCCTTCAGGATTCAGAATATTTCCTTATCCTCAAAATTAGCAAGGGTTTAGAGAAAAATGTGCACTTTCATGCTCTATTGGTAAAAGTGAAAATTGTTTCAATTTATTCTGGAAGCCAGTTTGGAAATATGCATCAAATGTAAAATATATGGAGCTTTTGACCCCACAATTCTATCCCTAAGGATTTATCTTTTTTTTTTAAGATTTTATTTATTTATTTATTTATTTATTTGCACTAGAGAGAGCATGAGCAGGGGGAGGGGCAGGAGGAGAGAGAGCAGACTCCCCACCCCGACCCACAGGATGCAGGCTAGATCCCAGGACCCCAGGATCATGACCTGAGCCCCCACATCCCTCTAAGAATTTATCTGAAAGATATGATCAAGTGTGGTAAAATGTCTATGTAAGGACATTAGTGGCAGCATTGACTGTAGTAAGGAGGAATTCGAACTCTAAATACCCATCCATGCAAATTTATTAAATAAACCATGTCTCCCTTATATAATGGAATCTCATGCATCCATTAAAATGATCATCTATACTTATTGATCTGTAGAAATATTAATGACCTATCGTTGAGTGAAAAAGTTTACTATGTGGCATGTGTAATATGATTCTGCATAGCAAGGTTGGAAAACTTTTGCTGTAAAAGGCCAGGTAGTAAATATTTTTATTTCTAAAGATTTTATTTATTTACTCATGAGAGATACAGGGAGAGAGAGAAGTGGAGACACAGAGGGAGAAGCAGGCTCCATGCAGGGAGCCCGACGTGGGACTCGATCCCAGGTCTCCAGGATCACGCCCTGGGCCGAAGGCAGGAGCTTAACCGCTGAGCCACCAGGCATCCCAGGTAGTAAATTTTTTAAGTTTTATGAGTCACACAGTCTCTGTCCTACTATTCAATTCTCCTATTGTACAAAAGTATCGATGGACAATGTGTAAACAAGTGAGTGTGGTTATGGCTCCAAAAAATCTTTATTTACTGAGACAAGTAGCTAAGGGGTAGCTTGCTGACCATGCTACATATGTAGGTGTGTGTGGGTGTAGAAAGAATATGCATTTCTCAGAGGAATGTTCACACAAATGTTAACAGAAGTGCTCTATGGGGGGGATTTTAGATAATTTTTACTACTTTGTTATTTTTTTGTATTTGATTTTCATAGGGATTAGAAAAAGTCATAAAAATTATTTATTATTTCATGAAAGGAAAAAATTCTGTTTACCCTACAGAAAAATAGGTTCATAGGAAAAGATGACAGAGTTCTGTTTTTAAGATCTTACATGTTACATGTGTAAGTAATGAGATACAGTAATATTTAAATATAGTTCACCATTTTGTTTGGTACAAAATTGCCTCATGCCTGCATTATTGCACTTGCTTCTTTAACAATATCCTTGCCTTAAAAAAAAAAAAAAAAACAATATCCTTACCCTTGTTTTAATAGCCCTTCCTCTTCCTGGTACAGACACACTGCCAGATTTATCTAAGTGTATTTATTTATTTTTTAAGTGTATTTTTTAAAATCTAGAATTTATTATCTAGGTCTTCTAGAATCTATCAGAAGCAAGCCAATTCAAAAAAAAAAAAAAGAAAAGCAATCCAATTCTATAATAAAAATAAACATACACACACTACTTTCTTGGCTCCCCTACTTGTGTGTTAAGTGCCAGCTTTCTTGTTTCTCTTCCTATTCTCTTGATATAGGAGTCCCCAAGTTTCTGTCCTTCTTCTCACCTTTTTGCTACATTCTCTTCTTTGGCATTCTCATGGGTTCGGATACCACCTCTAACAGTGAGGACTCATCTGAATATTCAGAAAAGTAAGTGACAGGTCATCAGTTCTGTTTTGAGAATTTATAGAAACCCACACCTACTTACAATCACCAGGTACCCATCCCTAATCTCAGCTCCTCGTGTAGGTGTTTCCGTCAAGCTCCCACTAGGAGATACGCCAAATTTAGATTTACTAACTCAGCTTTCACCTCTGGCTCAGCACAATACTCCGAGATTGTGAACTAGATTTCCAATATCAGCCTTGGAAAAGGAACTTTGGTGTCTTCTGGGTATGTATTTGGAGACAGAGAGGAATACAAACAAGCAGAGGAGCCAGTTAGTCTCCCCTGTAGTTATCTAGGCAGGATGTGATAGTGGCTTTTCTGTTACACCAGCTGAGTTGCTGTGGAGATAAACAGAAGTAATGGCTTTTCAGAACACGAAGATTTAGTGATGGACTAGATTTGAAAAGGTGAAGGAGAGGGTCCACCAAAGATAACTCAGTGTTCTGGCAAGTGCAGATGGAGGATACTGGCTTTTTTCCCCATGAGGTCGAAGGCTACAATCATCTGCTGAGACAGAGAAGTGAGGGTTCAGAAGTCTGAAGACGTCTAGGCAGAAGGAAGATGGAAATACCAGGCAGAAGGAGAGATATTAGTGAAGGCCTGAAGGTGTGGGGATAGTGTTTTCTGGAAATTGTGTATACGGAGTATTTAACAGAATGAGGTGTGGAGTAGGGATTATCAGTGTAGAGACATAGGTCTGGGAAAGTAAGCTAACGCCTGATTGTGCAAATTCTTAAATCCCATGCTAATTAATTTTCACCTTATCCTTAAAAATCAGCTGTCCTCAGACATGCAGATCCATGGACTATGAAAATTTCATATCTAATTTATGAGACCAACATAGAATTGCCTGCTTTTATTTTACACTATAAAGCATTAAAGCCGTAATAAAACCCACTATCTTTCCTTTATGTTCTATTGTTTATAATAGTTTTCTGTGAAGGAGATTTTGAAGACTGAACACTAGGTACTTTCTCGCATTTCAGGAATAGTTCTACAATCGACATCACTCTAAATTACTCTATAAAGGAAGCTAAAGAGCATATAAATCATGCCAAAAATACTTAGATGGGGAGGACTGGATGCCTCAGGGAATCGGTAATTTGATCCAAAGCCTGTCACCTGTTAAAACTTATCCTGGGTCAGTAGTGACTGAAAAATCCTCGCGACCTGACAGGTGTTCAGGATCCTGTGGAAAGTGAAGTGGGGGAGTCAGGCTGGCTCCTGCTTGACACGCGCCTGCGGTACGGAAGCCGCCGCTGCGTGGACTGGTGACCTGCTAGCGACCTGGGGCGCCGGGGGGTGCTGAGGGCTGGCCCCGCTGCTGGGCCTGTTCAATCAGGCTTGGGCGCCCTGCGCAGAGCGTGAGCCAGACCTCCTCTTGGGCCCCACTGCCTGGCCCCAAAGTGGCCCAGGCCTTCCTCTTTAGGCCCCTCATCCCCCGCCCCCAGTGTAAGTGGGGGGTAGGTCAGGCCTGGGGGCTCAGGTCGGCCTGGGGCTCAGGTCGGGCCTGGGGCTCAGGCCAGGATCCTGAGCTCTCTGCCCCAGGGGTCTGCTGCTCCCTCTCCCTCTGCCTGTTGCTCCCCCTGCTTTTAGGCTCTCCCTCTGGTTCTCCATCAAATAAATAAATGAAATCTTTAAACAAATATATAAAGCATTAAGTTGCTGCTACTACTTGTCATCCGCAAGGAAAAGTAGACCATTCCTCCAATTTATTCTGTCTCTGGAGTTTAATTGAGAAGCATCAACATAGGCCTAAATGTGTAAGAATTTACATCACTAAAGGGGCGCCTGGGGGGCTCAGTAGTTGAGCATCTGCCTTCAGCTCAGGGCCTGACCTCCCCGCCACCCCCAGCCTGCTTCTCCCTCGGCCTGTGTCTCTGCCTCTCTCTCTGTAGCTCTCATGAATAAATAAATAAATAAAATCTTTAAAAAAAAAAAAAGAATTTACATGACTAAAAATTAAATATTACCAAAAATTGTTTTTCATTGTAATTAATTTGTCATTCAAAAACCATTGCTTTAGGCATGTCTGGGCGGCTCAGTCCTTCAAGTGTCTGACTCGGGTTTGGCTCAGGTCAGGATCTCAGCGCAGTGAGAGGGAGCCTGCAGCCAGCTCCATGCACAGAGTCTGCTTGAGTTCCCCTCCCCCTCCCTCTTCCTCTCTTTCTGCCCCCCACCACGCACTCTTTCTCCTCTCAAATAAATAAATTAAATAATGATCATGGCTTTGGATACGGCAGTCATAAATAAAAGAAGTCCATCCAACCCTCCCTAGCTGGTGGCGGGTAGAGGAGAGGAGAAGAAACGTGTGGCTCCTCACTGGTATCAGACAGTACGAATAACTTCTTTTCCTTCGGTAAAGGATCGTGGCGGTACGTAGGCCCGTACCTGGGCGTTCAGCCCGAACCACACCAGCAACACGCTTTTAGCCAGGTGGAATGAAGAAGCCAACTTTTAACAATAACCTGATAATTTTGTGGGTTGCAAGCTTCTACTCTCCAGCAGGAACGTGACTGCTTAGGAAACGGCCGCAAAGTGCTCCCTGCTCAGGCCTTACGTGGAGTTCGCGGTTTAGCTGTAAGTTGTGCTCCCCTTCTACACCTCCTTCCGCTTTGCTAAGAAAAGCCTAAACACGGTGAATCTTAAATGTGTGCGCGGATAGGCAAAAATAATATGGCCCGAAATATAAATTGGCTTTCCAGTAGAGGCAATAAATTCAAGTAGAGCCCAGAGTTGGCCTCAAGTCGGAGCACACCTTGCACACTTAGCTGACCGGAGTTACCGACGTACCTTGTGACCATGAGACAAAACCAGTTTATCTATTTGTGGAATAGATTCGTGAATTTATTAGCATCATGCATTTATAAACCTCACAGTTCATCGACTAGACGATAACAGATTGAGCTAATTATGGATGAATTATTCAGCTTTGTTTTGCTGCTTTTGTGCCGTTGCTTCTGCCCTCGTAGCTTTGCCTGCTGCGGCCCATCTCCTTGGGCCGCGCTCCCTCCCCTGCTCCCTTCCTCCTTCCCCATCAGCCCCTCACATCCACACCTCTGTCTTGGCCGAGCACACATCCAGCTCATCTTTCCAGGTTTAGCGTCTCTACACATTCCTTTCCGGTCTTCTCACCCGTCTCCCTCCAGCCTTTTCCACTCTCCACTCAGCGGGATTCATTCTTCCTTCCACACCCTTGGCCTTGGTGCTGTAGCTACCGCCCCCGTGCCTGCGGGCTCCCCAAAGGGGAAGGCGCGGCGCGTTCAACATGTAGGGTGCCGGAGACGTTCAGTGAGCCAACAACTGAACGAATAATTACAGCAGTATTCTTTCCATTTTTGTTGTGGGTTTTTTTTTTTTTCACTTTTGTTGTGTTTAAGTACATGTCTTGTCTCCTCAGATGAATTTCAAAAGACCAGAGAAATATCTATAGAGGTACTTTTAAGTAATTTGCTTCTGGTGAACTTAATTTTAAAAGAACCTTGCCTATAATTTTACTGATCGTGGCTTTTGAGGTAGTTTTCATGGTTAATTTGTGTACACATGTTGAAAATCAGCTAATGGACTTTTTTCTTTGATTGGTTGTGTGAAGTTCATGAGTTTTATACTTTTCACTCCAAGTGGGGCAAGATGGCTGAAGATGTTAAGTAGCACACACCTAGCAACCAACAGTACAAAAATAAGATTTTGACTGTTAATTGTGAAGGAGTTTAAACATATTCAGAAGTAGAGACAGTGGGTTAGTGCATCCCCCATGACTCGTCACCCAGCTTCCCTCATTTTAGCTCAGGGCCAGCCTACTTTCATCTGCTCCCCTCCTCATTATCCCTACCCCAGATTTTCTTAAAGGCAGACTCGCCGAGGTCTAACTTATATAATATGCCCCTTTTATTTATTTATTTATTTATTTATTCATGAGAGACAGGGAGAGAGAGAGAGAGAGGCAGAGACACAGGCAGCGGGAGAAGCAGGCTTCACGCAGGGAGCCCTATGTGGGACTCGATCCCGAGACTCCAGGATCACACCCGGCCAAAGGCAGGGCTAAACTGCTGAGCCACCCAGGGATCCCCATATGCCCTTTTTAAATGTAAAGTTGGAAGAGCTGGAATAAACATATACAGTTGTGTATGTGGTCAAGATATAGAACATTTCTACTACTATAACCTCTGCCCTCGCGCCACTTCATCATCAGTCTCTTTACCCGCCCCCATCTTCGGGCGACCACTGATTTGTTTCTGTTCCTGGAGTTTTGCCTTTGTCTAGAATGTCCATATAAATAGATTTAACCAATATGGAACCTTTTGTGTTTGGCTCTTCCATTTAATATAAAGCTTTCGAGATTCATCTATGCTGTTGCGTGTATCGATAATTGTTCAGTTTTTCTTTATTTTATGGACGTACCACAATTTATTTATTCAATAGACGGTGGCCTTTAGATTGTTTCCCGTTTTAGGCTATTATGAGTGAAACAAACTTTGAACATTTGCATATAGGCTTTTCTGTGGATATATGTATTTATTTTGGTTGGGTAAAATGCCTATGTGTGGAATTGCTAGGTCGTAGAATAGGTCTGCTTTTTTTTTTTTTTTTTAGGTCTGCTTATTTTTATAAGAAATGGCCAAACTATTTTCCCAAGCAGTCTCACCATTTCAGTGAAAAATTCAGTGAATTTTAGTGTGGAATTTCAAACTAAGAAAACTATCCAAGTTTTGGAGTCTTAAATTTCTGTTACTAATAAATCTTTGATCTCAAGTGCTTGGTTATTTTTATTCCTCAAAGCAATAAGACTCACTGAGGCAACTATCAAGACATCTTGCTGCTTACTGCTGGCAAGATCCTGGCTAGAGTTCTCTTGGACAGACCACAGTACAGCCCTGCCAACCATGTGCTCCCAAAATCACAATGTGGCCGTGGGCCATGGCGCAGTACAGCTGACTTGATCTTTGCAGCGTGTTTGGATTTAGGAAAGTCAGGGCTTAACTCAGGCTGTATCTTACAAGATTACAGATTCCAGAACGTTCATTTTTCTGGTTAAATGAAACTGCCCCTGAAAAAAACAAACTTATATGTAGGATTAAAATAGTTTTTATTTTTAATTAAAAAAGTATCATTGTCATTAAGTATTTTGGAAATAAAATATAAACAATGGCATCCTATGACATTATCTCTTGGCCCGGTGAAATAATTTGCTTAAGTCTGGAGTTCCAGATTCTTGACAGTCCTTTTTTTTTTTAGTCATCAGAGTTTTGAAAAACCCTGGATTTAAGACAATGAAGTATTTTCGATTTTATTAGAAAATTAAAGGTGCTTTATTTATTTCTTACTTTGATATGGAATAGAAGAGATTCAGATATATTATTAACATATCATTGTCAACTACCATTAAGTGCCATGGACAATGAGGCCCTATACTAGATCTCTATCTAGTACACTCTTTAAGCATAACAGATTAAATTAAAACTGCTGGAACAGTTTCCTAGAAGACCAAGTACATGGACAGCTTTAGCAAGGTGCAAGCTTTATCCAACATGAGATGGGAGTGCACAGGAATATACTCTATGTTATTAAACAAATTTTGGCAATTTAAAAAAAATTACATATTATAACCATCTTTGAAATTTATAGCACAACACGGCAGTTAAACTGTCAACGAAGAAAGTATAAGGTCTCATTTTACTTTCAGAAAATACCAAATATCTGCTCGATAAGGATGTTGTTGATGATTCCTTGCACTGGGAGAAAGTTCCAGTGAGACCTGAAATGACTCAACCCCCAGGGAGCAGACGGCCTTGAAGTCTACCCACAGAGTAAGCAGACTTGATTTCTTTTGGATTTCTAAAACTTGATATGATTCTTTGCCATAGCTACCCAGACTGGAAGCTGGACACAGTCCCACAGTAATATTTATTTCCACCAAATGCTGTAGTCATTCAGAACCTGTCTAGGATGCCCAGGATTTTAGACACAGCTTATATCTGCACCATAGAATGATTATAAATCCCGGATTAGAGATCCAAGTCAGCCTGAAGCGAGGGCCAGAAACCTGTAGATAGAAAAAAGAAATAGAAAGAAATGCTATGCAACATTTGGAAGAGCATGTCCCCTTTGCTTGGACTCTGAATTTTCAAAGTATTGTGACTTTTCAGAAGGAGAAGGCAGGTACAGCTCAGGTCCTAAATATAGAGGGCGTATTTAGAGAATAGGCTCCAGAATCAGAGTGGAAGGAATACCTGCAGCTACTCGTCTGGACGGGAAGAGCCATTTGAAAGAACCAAGAAGTCATAGTGGAGCTAAGTTGGCTTTCTAGGAGACAGGGCTCAGCTGATATCCACATAGCTCTTGAGCCTGCGAATCAAGCTCCGGAGTCTGAGGAGTCTCTTTTCCCCTTAGGTTCCTTGCTGTGACCCTGATCCAGCAGGGCTAGGTCCTAATAGTCACAGACTGGGATTGAAGAGATCGGACTTTACACCCTTAAACTGATCTCATCTTGCAAAGACCTTCACTCCTTCTACCGATGGAAAATGATCGGACTTGCTCATGAAAGTTCTCTGTTTTCCAGTTAAAAATTGGGGAGGTTTTTTTTGGAGACAAGTACTGTATGATTCCATCTATATGAGGTATCTAAAGTAATCTAACCCATTTATATGAGGTATGTAAAGTAATCAGACTCAGAGGTGCCTGGGTGGCTCCGTCAGCTGGGTGTCCGACTCTTGATCCCAGCCCAGGTCTTGATCGCAGGGTCTTGGGTTCAGGCCCTGTGCTGGGCTCTGCACTGGGCACGGAACCTACTCAAAATAAATGAATTAATTAAATAAAGTAATTAAACTTTGCACAAAGTAGAATGGTTTGGGACTGGGGCTGCAGGGGGCAGTGGTGGTGGGGACGGGGTGCACAGAGGCAGTTGCTCCACGTGTCTACAGTTTCAGTTTTACACAGTGAAGAAGTTCTAGAGCTCGGTCGTATAATGTGAATAGGAAAGTTAACCTTCCTAAAATGGACACACTTGAAAATGGTAAAGAGAATAAATTTTATGTCATGTTTTTTTTTTAACCACAATTTAAAAAATAAAAATAAATTAGACATCACCCAAAAGAGTTTGTTTTGAGGGGGGCTCCTACACTAGTTTAAGCATCTCTCGCTTCGGAAGCGTTCTCCGTCACCCCTAAATCTGCTCATCTAAAGGACTCTGGAGCAGAAAAGCTCCCCCATGTTCCCATCATTACGTGTCAGAGGGGTTTTGCGCTCCTTGCTCTCAGGCTCCTTGTTGAGTCGGTTTGTTTGGCTTGGTCTAAGGGCCTGTGCTTTCCTCGAAGCGCGGCCTCCGCTCCACCGGGCCCCCTGGTGCCGGAGGCGGCCCTCGCCCAGGTGTGCTGCCATGACTGCCGGGGACCGACTGCCGCCTCCCGTTATGGGGTCCCCGTACTTTGTCAACCCCATCTGCGCCCAGCGGCCCATTCAGCCCTTGCAGGCCCCCGTGGCTCTTGGACGCTCCCTCAGAAGCCGCCTGGGAGCTCGGGAAGGCTGTGCCCAGAGTTGTGACCCCGACCGGCCCTGCCACCTCCCCCGCTCGCCTTAGCTGCAGACCATCCTCAAGCACAGCAGGTGTCCCGCACATCTCGTCTCTTACCTGTCCCGCTACGCAGCCATCAGGGCTCAAGCCCCGGATCCTTTGATTCTCTCAGATTCGTCTCCTCTACTTACTCGGGTCGGTCCGCCAAGTTCTGACCCCAGCGGGGAGCCAGCACGCCTGGATGCTCCCTCTCTCTCTCTCTCTCTCTCTCACTCTCGGTCTTTCTCCTTCTTCTGCCTAGAAAAAAAAAATTGTATCGAATCCCAATTTCCTAGTTAGTGCTTTCGCTACTTTCCCAAGAGCAATGAAGCTTAGCCTGTGGTCTACCCTAAGGAACCAAAAGCCTCCTGGGAGACGAGGGGCAAGAACTACCAAGAAGGGAAAAAATCGGGGTCGAACATGTTGACACTGCCTCCGTTTTATCTCGGCCTCTTTGTAGGTCCGTTGTCTTCCTGCTCCGCCACGTCTTGTTCGCCCCATTTCTTGCATGCCTCGAATACTTTCTTTACCACTAGTTTTACTGCCTCAGAGTGTCGTTCTGGGGTCAAACCACCTCAGTTCCAAACCTGGTTCTACTAACTCACTGTGAACTGAAAGAAGTTCCTTAGCTCTCTGTGCTTCAGGTTTTTTTCACCTGTTAAATATAGATTGATAATGACCCTCATTCTGTAGGTGAGATCATCTTACAGAGTATTTTAAACAGTGCCTGCAATATAGTGATTGCTCAATTAAAATTAGCTCTTAATATTCAGACCATCATCAGTTTTCCTCCAGACTAGTAATTAGTATTCATGATATCGGCGACCATGTCACCAACATAAATCACAAATATTTCATGTCAAATAGCAGTTTTTACACATACCTCATTTATGCTCATCGCTACTTTTAAATTATGTTATTCAACTCACTACTAGGTATTGTTATTTTATTAAGATTTTGTGCTATCAGCTTTTATTATATCACAATCAAAATATGTTTATAATTATAATTTAAAGCATTATTTTGAGAAGGAGTATACGGCTTCATCAGATATCAAAGGGACCTTGGGACAAAAAGAAGGTTAAAATACCTTATTTGAAGTGGGTTTTAAAAATTTACATCTAAATTGAGTCCTTAAAAAGATCTACCAAGGCCTGTACTGATTCATTTACCCTTAGAGCCTCAGAGCTTGTCACTGCCTGAGGCCCTGTCCTTCAATCTGGAATCCCCACAGGACCAGGAAGGCATCTGCTGTTTAATGCATGCGTGTGTGTGTGTGTGTGTGTGTGTGTGTGTGTGTGTGTGTGTGTGTGAGGGGAGAGGGGGTTGTTTTGGAATGTGCTTCTTCCTTCTCCCTCATTTATTCCTTCTCGTTACTCATCCATCAACCTTTCATTCATTATTAAAGATGTTGCTAGCATCATCTCCTCCTCCTCCTCTTCAATGAGCTCCCAGGATGGCTGCAGTGACTTTCCCGTCCCCTCCACAGCACCCTGTGTAAACCGTTGGTCCCATTTTGTTAAATTTGTTTAGTTTTCTGCTTACACTAGACTGTGAGTTCCTTGAGTGAGAGCCACGACTTACGCTTCTTCTCTCCTTTCTCAGTTCCTGCCGTAGTATCTAGGACTCCCTGGGTAAATCTGGTATGACACCAGTGTGACCAGGATTGATGTCGTCTCAGAGACAAAGTACCAGAGACATTCTGAATTATTTTTTCTTTTTTTTTAAAGGTTTCTTTTTTAATTTTTATTTATTTTTAATAAATTTTTTTTTTACATTTTTATTTATTTGTGATAGTCACAGAGAGAGAGAGAGAGAGGCAGAGACACAGGCAGAGGGAGAAGCAGGCTCCATGCACCGGGAGCCCGACGTGGGATTCGATCCTGGGTCTCCAGGATCGTGCCCTGGGCCAAAGGCAGGCGCCAAACCGCTGCGCCATCCAGGGATCCCTAATTTTTATTTATTTATGATAGTCACACACACAGAGAGAGAGAGAGAGAGAGAGCAGAGACAGGCAGAGGGAGAAGCAGGCTCCATGCACCGGGAGCCCGACGTGGGATTTGATCCCGGGTCCCCAGGATCGCGCCCTGGGTCAAAGGCAGGCGCCAAACCGCTGCGCCACCCAGGGATCCCCTGAATTATTTTCATGCCCTCCTCTTTTTGTGGGCTAAATACCCCACACCTAATACCCCTCAGTGAAGCAGAGTAACACTCAACAACAGAAGACTTAAAATTATTGATAGAATAAATGAAATAGAGAAGGGCTGCAGCTGGTCATTTCTGGACTGGACAGAAACACCGTGACTGACAATTATTGGTGATATTCATCTATATTGGTTGTGGTTAGACTTCAAGAGGGCTCCTGATTTTACCCTTAGGCATCGTGTGTTATTGCTGCATTTTATGAAAATAACTTTTTGGATCTAAAGATCCATGTTGTCAGGATAAATGTCTGTTACACACCATTCCACATTTCAAATCACTGTCGTGGGAAAGATGGTATTATAAATGGTGATAAATGAATAATCATCTGAAGACAAATAAGTTGGGCACTGTGATAAAATGGAGTTGAGGTGGATTAAAGATTTTTAAAGTAAATAAGTCATAAAAATATTAGAAGAAAATATAAGATACATTCTAGAGTACAGAGACTAGTATACTAGTCTGAGTATGTGTCATACTTAGTATGACACAAAAAATGGAATGCCATAAAGAAAGACTAAAATATGTGACATCATACAAATATTTTGAATTCTGTATTAAAACACACACACACAAGAACCCACACAGTCCAAAGACAAATGAAAATCTGAAATAGTTGTAGCTAATTTCTTAATATAGATTTTTAAAAAAATACCAACCTAATATAAAAAATGAGCAAAGGATAAAAGCAAAGAGTTAACAGAAAAGGAAATACAGATGACCCTTAAACATGGAAAGATTAATAATCTCACTCAAAATAAGAAAAATGCAATTAAAATCATGATCAGATACCATTTTTTTTTTACCTATCAGACTAGAAATAGGAATGAAGAGGGTGTGAGAAAATAGGTAATCTCGCACACTGTTAACGGAAACAAATTGGTACAACTTCTACAGAGTACAAATGGGCAACATCTATTAAAATTAAGGATATCGTATCCTTTGATTCCGCAAAAGAATTTCACACAGAAAAAAAAAAAAAGAATTTCACACAGACACGCACACGCACACACAGGACACGTAGCTCCCTTCCTTTGGTTTACACGGACGTGCAAACGGAAGCTGCCTTGTAACCAAAGGGCGAGAGCCTGAGGGCCCAGCAAGCAGTGTGACAGGCACTTGGTGAGAGGTGGGAGGAACTTGGGTCTTCGTTGATATTATTGAGCTACTGACCTTACTGTACCTGGAGTCGCCTTACATCCTCCCGTAGAGTTATATGAATACATTTTCTACTGCTTTAGCCATATTTGGATTGGGGTTTCTGTTATTTACATATGAAAGCATTTTAAATAAGTATGTGTGTGTATACACACATATCATGGATCTATCTATACACACACATGCCTACTTATTTTTGTTGAAGATTTTATTTATCCATGAGAGACCCAGAGAGAGAGGCAGAGACCCAGGCAGAGGGAGAAGCAGGCTCCATGCAGGGAGCCCGACGTGGGACTCGATCCCAGGCCCCAGGGCGTCACGCCCTGAGCCAAAGGCAGGCGCTCAACTGCTGAGCCCCCCAGGCGCCCCTCACATACATGTCTTTAAATTTGAGTGTGCTGTTAGAAAATCTATAATCAATGTAACCATACTTATTGTTAGAACATATGTTATTTCCAGTTTTTAAAAATAATGAGATTGTGATTTTACATAAATGTACACACCTTCCTTTTTTATGGCTAAAATTTTAGAAACAAAATCACTGTACTTATAGAACCTTTAAGGGTTTTGTTAGATATCGGAAAGCAATAGATCAGGCGATGTGTGGAGTGTTCATTTCTGATCATCCTTACTAACGACACTAGATATTAACGTAAAAATGTACCTCATTTGTAAATGAAAGGATAGTAAGTAATTTTAATTTACATTTTATTATCAGTACGAATGAACACTGTGATTTATGAAAAGGTTACATTTTTCCCAGAGGGTACTTCTCAGATCAGAATCAGAAAAAAGAAAAAAAAAAAAAGATAGCAAGTACTTAGCAAAATTGTAAGTTCAGGAGCCTGGGGGTTAGGTATGAAATATAAAGGGTTAGTACACAGACTTAGCCACACCCTATTACTACATCTCACACAAAGACCTCATGAGGGGATGATGGGAGTGAATTTGAAGGGAAAAGAGAAGCTTCAGTCACTAGTCCTACCTCCTAGGCTGAGTTGGACAGGAGGAGACACACATTACAATCCTCCTCTGAGTTTGGAAATTTGAGAGTAGAGGGATATCGTGCATAATTTTCTGAGTGAGATCCAGAGGGCTGATAAGTATTATTAGAGTGGTTACCACTGACATTACAGTGTTGCATCTACAAAGTGGAAGTGGTGACATAGCACAAGGGGACTTGAGGTAAAAGCTGACATCAGATTTGCAATAATTAGAAAGTCATATTTTTTCACTTCTGAACTAATGACTGAAATGCTACACCACTACATTTGTATGTGTATTTCTTTCATCGTGTGTGCACCTGTCTTAGTTACCTACTAGTCATGAGCGTCTCTGGGCCCAACTTCTTCACTTTAAAAATGGACATGATATTATCTATATAATATGCGTTCTTCTCGTAAATAAATGTTGCTGTTTCTTGTCCAAGGTCCCACAAGGGGTTTATTTCTTGTCAAGCCGAGTAGAATATAGGAGAGCCAAGCACACTAACCAGGTAATGTACCTGGTCAACAAATATATGGACCGTGTCAACATAGTATATGTTGTGTTACCAGACATAAAGCCAGATTCCAGGCTCTGGCATTCAGTCTGCCCTGAAATGACGCTGCCGTCTTTGGCCCATTGATCGGGAATCTTTGGCCAAACATCATCAAGCGAGGCAGGGCTCACTATTCATAGTCTGTCCACCTTTATTAGCAAAGAGGGGAGCTCTGCTGGCCCTGCAGTTGCAAGGCTCTCTCTTCCCCGAGAGCCCCACTTTGGGTGTTTCAATCATAGAAATGCATCTTGACCTAGGAGCAGATGGGAACTTAGCTAGGTTTCCACCCATCTTACGCAGCTTCCCAGACTCTGACTCTGGAGCTGTAATAGAACTTAGTTTTGCTATAAGACGCAGGTCCGGGTAGATTCTAGTCCGTGGGACAATTTTGCTGGCTGCGAGGGCACATTGACACATCGGGAGGACTACCCTTGTCTACCCCTTTTCACTGTCATTTCTATCTCATGACCCCTGGCCTGGTTCAGAGCCCAAGATGACCTGAGGGATCTTAATAGAATCCTTATTTAGGGTCCAGGCAGCCATATAACCGATGCCTTTACTTGAGTTGCTGAGAAGTATGAAGCTTTTCAGGAAGATATTCTTGGAGCTGGAAGCCAAGTAGTTGCCTCAATGAACTGCCTGATTGTTTCCATTTAACAATTTGGATTTTCTCCCACAGTCACTTCAGTGTGCTCAGTAAATTGGTGTTTTATGCTTGATTTTTACTTTCAGAATCCTGTCTCAGTATTATGAGGATCTGATGTCATGATGTAGGCAAACGTCCTTGTATTGACATGTTTTGTTTTTGGCCGGTGGAGGATGCCAAAATTCTGAGTTCCACGGGAATAGAGCCAAGAGACGTTTGGCTTCTTAGTTGGAGTTAGTGTCCGTGGGAGCGGATCTGGGAAAGTCTTGTGGAGGATCCATGGCCAAAACCGCATAATCAAATTTTGTTCTGAATAGGGTCCTTCATAAGATGTTAGAAAAAAAAAAAAGAGCATAACGCTTATTGCAAAAAGGTTTTCTTAATAGAATAATCTTGAATGGTTCTATTTCTTAATAGAATAATCTTAAATGGTTAGGAAAATAAATTAAATATGTTATTTAGTAGCTTAATCTATTTGTGGTTTTAGTTTAAATTTACCTTTATGATTAATGGAATCAAATTTGTCAGTTGTTCCTTCTCAGGAGACCTTTTCAACAAGAGCTCCATAAGATCAGAATCTGGGAATATAGTTTAGATATCTATAATTTAAATCTGATGAATAGTATTTTACCTAGAGTGCGTATGTAGAACTAATAAAATTTAGTTAAAGTCAGTTTTTTTTAAGAAAGCACATATATGTGTATATTTCATTTAAAATTATCTTTATTATGGGGCATAAAAAATAGCATTACATTGTTAATTTTTTTTTGTATCTTATACTGATCCAAACCTGGAGTCAGTGGCAACTAAACATGTACATCTTTGCTTCATTGCGAAGCTGTGTATTTCTGTATCAAGAATATTTAGTGTAATGTTAAATCATAGCTGAAGTGAACCATTCAACTTTTATAGCAGATTATTAGGGAGCTATCTGTCATTATTACATATACGCTTTGTGCCTGTCAGATACAATAGGCAGCTTCATATTATAAAATCTTATGTTCAAGAGTATCCGGGACACCTGGGTGGCTCAGCGGTTGAGCATCTGCCTTCAGCCCAGGGCGTGATCCTGGAGACCTGGGATCGAGTCCCACGTCGGGCTCCCTGCATGGAGTCTGCTTCTCCCTCTGCCTGTGTCTCTGCCTCTCTCTCTCTCTGTTTCTCATGAATAAATAAATAAAATATTTTTTAAAAAGAGTATCCTGTGTTCTTGACAGGATATAATATTTGTTGAGTTTTTTTTTAATTTTTATTTATTTATGATAGTCACACAGAGAGAGAGAGAGAGGCAGAGACATAGGCAGAGGGAGAAGCAGGCTCCATGCACCGGGAGCCCGACGTGGGATTCGATTCCGGGTCTCCAGGATCGTGCCCTGGGCCAAAGGCAGGCGCTAAACCGCTGCACCACTCAGGGATCCCTTGTTGAGTTATTTTAATAGATAATCTAGGAAGTTATATGTAAATATTCCCTCCATTGAGTCTTTTAAGTGGCAACAAAGAAAATTGTGCTGTAAACCATACACGCAATCTAATTAAAATGTATTCATTTTCCAAAGACATTCTCTATAAAATCCCATCTAGACATGAATGAGCTAAATTTGGTACCATTTTGCATTCTTGAAATCTTACATAGGGATGACCAAAATGAGTAGAGTTTACTCTGATATGTTTTGTAGTATGTAAACTCAAACTGAATAACCATGGGAATGAAATTTCAACACTATTCATCACATGCCAGGCAAGTCCTGATTGCATATCACATTTTAGACTATGGTTTAATTTCTTAATTATGTTATAGGTCAGTATTCACGTGTCTTATTTTTAAAAGTGAGCATCTGATATTTTAAATGAATTTTTTTTATCATGCTACATTTTTAATAGGTAATATTGGAATGAATGATTAAAAAAGTGTAACTGATCTGGATTTCTACTTCTTATATAATTAATATATAAATATAGATGCTGTCTCCTTGGATAATTTGATTAATTTTGTTTAGCCTCAGTTCACTCTATGAAATGAGTATGACAATGATAATACTTAACTTTCAGCATTATGAAGATAAAATTACATCATTAATGTGAAAGCTCTTTGAAAACTTAATTATCAACTTATTATTATTTTTATTACTATATACGATAAAATAATGGTTTTAAGTGCATACAACCATAGATTTCCCTTAGAGTCTCTTTGTCCAAGTAAATCTCTAGGCCAATAAAAGATTTGTTTAGATAGATGTAAATTGTGATAATCCTATGAACATTCATTTAGTGTCTTCTTCTGACTTCACAGCTAACAGACCATGACTCAGAGCTTTTCTGTTTTTGGTTTTAGCTTTCCTGCATTTTGTCCTTTGGAATCCTTCTTCTCTTTTGTCCTTTGGAATCACTCTTAGCCACCATGCATTCTTTTCAAGCATTTTAGAGCTCTTATCTCAGTTCTCAAACCAATTCTCTTTGTAACTTTGAGCATCCCTCTCCCTAGACCTCAATTCTGTCTTATGTAAATTTGATGATTGTAAGGCCTGGCCTGTTCCAGGTCTCATATCCTATGACAGTGACCCATTTCCATATCTGTGTGCATATTCCTCTGCTTTGCTTACCACCCTCTCTTCATCTTCCTTTTCATTAATATCAGCTCTACCCTCCCCTATTAAAATGCAGCCAAATAACCTTTTGCAGAAACCAATGCAGAATCCAATAAGGATATATTACAAAATATAAACGTTAAAAATATACAGTTTCACTCTTCTGTTAGGGCTTGGTGAAGAATTGTTAACTAGAGCAATGAATCATTGTGTCAAACTGCTCTTAGTTCACGTCCAGGCTGGCCACTGAGATGCCTCCCATTGTCACAATTCCTCAAAGTTCTCTTCTGTGAACTGGGAACAATAATGTTTTGCATGCTGAGCATGTCACAGAAGTGCCTGGCACAAATCTAGTGCTCAATAAATATTATCATCTTATATCCTCATACATCAGTAGCCCTGATGACATCCTGACTTTGTTTTTAACACATAAAAAGAATCTGATTTCATACTTAAAAAAAAAAAGAATTTATTTATTCATGAGAGACACAGAGAGAAGCAGAGACACAGGCAGAGGGAGAAGCAGGCTCCCCATAGGGAGCCTGATGTGGGACTCGATCCCAGGGCCCCGGGGTCACGCCCTGGGCCAAAGGCAGATGCTCAACTACTGAACCACCCAGGCATCCCCGATTTCATACTTTGAAGTCCTTTTTATTTAGTCATCTAGTTTAATCTATCACGGAGGTGCCAGTTGGTGATTGGATGATCTTTAAGAACAAAATATTTTGGTAAATAGTAGGGTTTTTAACCATGTTAAGACATCCAGGCTGATTTGAAATTTGTTTTCTTTTCCCAACACTCAGATTGTTTAATGACTAAAGCTCATTAATTGGGAAGCAACCATCATAAATATGTTGTATTACTTCGTAAATAATAATTTTTGTCTTAAGAAGAAAAATAAAAGAGTGTGTGAACTAGATTCGATGAATGCACTCTACAAAGGCCCTAAATTCCCTGAAACTATATGCAAAGTTTTGAGTTTTATTTCTTCTGGTGAGACTGTCTTTAGTTTTCAACAGATTCTAAAAGGGTCATTGACATCCTAAAATGTGTCTGTCAAGGTTGAAAGTGAAATACATTTGTTCTCGTTTTTGGGATAGAGTAATTTAGTTCCAATTTAATTACTGTCAATATCAAATTACTGCCTTCTTCTTTTAAGAAATAAGGTTCTATACAAAAGTGCAAAAACCAACTTGAATTCAAAAAGAACTGTAGAGTTTGGGAGGGTTTTTGTTTTTATATGTATGTATGTATGTATTTTTAACTAGTATAGGTTTGTGGGAAGTCAGAGAAGTATTATGAAACAGTCAGAATATTAAAAATGATGCACCGCATTGAATTTTACATGATGTTTTCTGAACATCTCAGAAGTTAGTATGATTTACTAATGATCCCGATGCTTTCTTTCATGGTCATATGGGTTTCAAAGAGGGCCACCACATGGTGAAGTTGGTGATGAGATCCTGGGGCTGCATGGGAAGGGTGACTAAAGATTGGGGAGTCCTATTACTGGGTCCTTAGAAAACTAGGGTGTTCCTTCCTTACACCCTAGAGGTGAAAGTCCCCAGTTATTTGTCTTCCAGAGCCTAAGGTACATTAATGGGCCTCCTGACCCGGACTTTTGGATCAGGTATATTCATGGCCCTTGAAGAAGTAGCATCTAGTGTTTTGTAACTCAAAGTGGCCTCACCCCATCACCATAGCTGGTCTTGGCTCATAGGCAACCTCCTTACAGCCCCAGATTCGTCAATGTTAAACGTATCAGTATTAAAACTAGAAAAAGTACTACACTTAGTTTGTATGAGTATAAATTGCTGCAATACCATTGAGGCTTTAATTATAAATTACTTATTTAGGAACCATACACTAGTTGGAATTTCAATAACCTCTTCCATTAAAGTTGGTGACTACTTCATCACTAAGTTACTAAGCTGATGAGGGGTAGTGAAGAGAGTCCACTTCAAAGACATTATATCTAAAGTTACACTTAAGGATTTCTAAGTACTTTATAATTGTTTTTCAGCTCAGTTTGAAAATTGGTGTCCCCAAAGCTCAGATAAATGTGCCAGTATCATTAAATGCTAAGAAAAAAATGCAGCTTCCCTGTGTCCCTGTGGCTTTAGTAGAACTTGTAACTCTAGGACTATATACCCTTGCCAACTGCAATGCATTTGGAAACTGAACCTATGAAAACATATAAATAGTTTTCAGGTCAAGATAAAGAGGAATGAAACAAGTATAACTAGTCCTTGCTTTTGTGTATTTAAAGCAACTTGACCAGAACCAATTTAACAGAAATTTCACTCATGAGAACTCCATTAGCAGACCTACCTAAACCAAACTTTTATGCTAAACCATTAGACTTTTAGAGTAAAGTGAAATTAGAAATCCAGCATTAGACATTATAACATAAAACCATTGTGTCTTTCCAAAAAGGTGAAAACACTTTAATATAATTTATATTGTTTCTACACATTAGGCATAGGAGATAATTTCACTTAGTCGTAAGTACAATGAATTTGATTAACAAAATCCTAATTTACAAAATAGAAGTAAATATATGCAGAAATATATTCATTATCGAATTATAAAATAAAATTAACAATTCTTGTTAAGATATCATCAGTTTATTATTTTGCATTTCAGATAATATAGTTAAATCATTTTGGTATGTTTAATAACATTTTTAAGTATTAAAATAATGGAACGTTGAGATTTGAATACAATGACAGTAAACCATTGAAATTTCACATTCACATGATAACAGCCATCATGAATCCATAGGTGAATGTTAATTAAATGTAAAAAAATATAAAATGATTGTAATATAACCACCTAACCATTAGCATATGGAGTTTTAAGACCACTATTTAATCTGCTAATTTGCTCTGAAATATAAGCAGTTGCTTTTCTGTGATACATGACATGTCTTTGTGCCTTAATACTTAATTTGAAATGTCCTTATTACCGTAAAAATATACCAAAGTAAATAAAAAAGGAGACATTTATTTACAAAACAATATTGTATACATATTATATAAATGCAATTGTTTCGAAGTCTTTTTATACAATATCGATAGAATCAGTCATTTCTATTATTTTATCATAAAAACTGCAATGTTGCAAAGACAGGCTGCAATTTTGAAATTCTGATTAAAAATGAATACTTTTTTGGCTGCCTTTTAAGATTATGCAGTTTCTTCAAGTATGCTACAGAATTGAATGCTGACCTCTAGAAAAATGATTCTTCTTTCATTAAAGAAAATCCATTCCCCATTGGGAGGTGTGTGAAAATGCACCTTAAGAAAGGAGAAACTTAAAATTTTACTGAATGTTTTCTTAATTCGATAAACCTGATAACATCAGCCATTCAGTGTATCGTATTAGCACCATCGGCATGGATTGTTAATGTACTGTGCAGATCATAATAGGGATGGGGACTTGCAAACGATGTACCATCCCTATTTTTGTGGAATTTCATTTTACCAAGTATGCTATCATATAATATAAATTCAAGTGTTTAAGGATGATTCAAATGATGGTATATAACAATCCTGCATTTTACCAATACTACATATAGATTTTTTTTCTGTAGATATTAAATGATACTGTAAAGAAATAGACTTTAAAGCATAAACTCCTTTAATTCACCAGAACACGGGAGAATTGCTTTCCTTTACCTGGATGTGTTCTTTATATATATGAACATAAATGCAATTTGATCTCCTCGTTCAAAAACTCTGGAAATCAGTAAGACTTTTTATTGTGTGATTTATTTTGATGGTTAAATGGCAACCATTGCATATATTCTTTTAGCCCCTATACTGAGCTTGTGCTTAAGTGACTGTAGCATACTCTAGGCGTATAGCCTGTGGTATATAATTTCACAGTTTCAAAATTGTTGAGGGGAAGGCCTTCCATATTTTAGGAAGTTATGAACCAAATATAAATCTCATGAGCACCCACAGCGATCTACTACCATGGCTGGAATTTTCCCATATATTATTTGTTCTTTGCCATTAAAATATAGCATATTAATGGGAGACATCTTTGTGGGAGTACAGCAGGGGCCCGCTGAGCCCCTGGGGTTTGCTTGGTGTACGAGATGGGTATGAGGATACTTTTGTAAAAACACAAATTCACACTCTCCAGAGCAGTAATTGGCCTTATATCTTTTGGGTGCAATAATCCAATCCCATCCAAAAGCTTCAAAGTCCACAGTTAGAGGGTAACGACAGCACCGAGATTCTGTTGAGTGCTCATCACAGTCAAGCCCGAAATCTCTTCTGGATCTTTTTGGTGTGTCTGTCACCTTGACTTCTAAAAAGGGATTCTGTGTGAAAAGGAAAAGAGCAATCAGTAATATTAAGAGGTCCTGAAACACTTCCCTACCTCAAGAACTCATTATTGATGAAACTAATCATTTTGCTTATACCACATTTACTTTCTAAAGACACAGCATTGAGGAATTTTTGTTTACACTAGGCTTGATTCTTCCCTTGTGGCTCATATGAATATAGCACCAACTCTAATTCCCTGTGGTCACATCTATGTCTTTTCGATTTCTGTTTTCCCCAGTTTGAGTATCCGAATGCCTGGCACATAATAGATGCTCGAAAAATATTTATGGGAAGAAAGGGACAGAGGGAGGAGAGGGGAAAAGGAGGGAGGACAGGACAGAGGAAGAAAGAGGTTAGTTCTCTCTCCTCCTGATTAAATATGTTGGCTAAGTATGTCTGTGACGCCTGGAATAATAGATCTATATTCATCCATCCTCTGTTCCCTAGGTCGTTACTTGGGGAAACTTGGCTATTAAAATCAGAACAAAAAAGTTACCTTGCAGCACTATATGGATTGTAATAGGAAAAAGAAAGGTAGGGTAATGAAGGTGGTGCATTTATGCATATCGAGTGGGAAAGAAAACTCTAAGAGAGCGAGGGACAGATTCAGAAGGTACAGTAATATTTCACTTTATTCTTTCACTGAAAGATGTTTCTGTTCATATATTTAAATGATAATTTGCTAGTTCCTCCCTTGCCCCAGTCTTTTGATGCATTTGAGACTTTTCCATTTATATGGAAAAATCCAAGGAATGTATCATTAATAATTATGTTTAATGTGTTTAATAATAATAATCTGTTTAATGATACTTAAAACTTCTGTCACATGACCAACTTTGATCATTAAAATGCTACCTGTAAAAAAACACTTTCTTAAATAATTAAGTGATAATAATTAATTAATAATAGTTTTATCCTACATCAAAACCAAAATAGACCTGGTGATTAAATCATTATTAATAGTTAATTAATTAATATAATTAATAATAATTAATAATAGTTTTTATCCTACATCAAAATAAAAATAGACCTGGTGATTGTTATTTAATATCATAAAAAAACAGATCATTTTGTGAGTCAATCACATTTTATGTAGCATATTCAAAGAAAAATAAACCATTTGGAAAATTATGTAATCCTTTAAAGAACATGTTTTTATTTAAAGTAGATCTGACTTACCATCTACTCTTTATAACCAAGACCATTTAAAAACTAAAAAGATAGCATTTATTGTTTGCAAGCATAATCTTTTGTTCTAAATGAGGTCACTATATGGAAGTAAAAAGTATGATCATGTTAAATAAGTTTGTGAAAGCAGAGGTAAGCCAGGAGAGTGAGTAACTCTAAATTTATGCTAAGGTTTTAAATGGTTTTTATTAATTTTTATAATATGTGAAGTATTGTCAATCTGCTTGGCCTGATAGTAAATGAGTTGGCATTACCTAAGTAAACCCTTGCACAGAAATGGCAAGGCAGCTTAGAAGCTTAGAAATAAGCTAGGTGACAAGGCCTAAATAGCCTGAAAATTTAAATTTTGTTAGGGGTAATTCACAAAGTATGCTACATACACATCAGTGCATTCAACAGTCTGCAAAATAATAAACATATTTATCATGCGGGACCTTAAGTGGTATATTTAGTAAGATGTAAGCCTAAAAGTACCATAGCTAACTGCCATTAAAAAAGCATTTTATTTTAATCATAATTTTTCAAGTTTGTTTTTTTTGCTTATTTAAACTAAAAAATCTCAACACATCTGGCATTCTTCTGAAGAAAAGGAAATTTTAATCTGTTGGGGATGTAGTAGGATCCACAATGAGTATTTCATGTTTTTATTCATGCATATCAATGAAAAGCACTTCATATTTCATCTCTAATTCGACAGAACTCCCTAGGAAGCTAATGACTGTGGCATAACTGTTTTTTAATCCTCGTGCAAAATAAAAGTATCAAGAGGGATATGAAATTAGACACCTACTTTTATTGGGTACAGGGCTACCATTGGGGTAAGATACCTTTGTCTGGCTTCTGAGCATAGGAGATGGGTAGTGATTTTCCACTATTATCATTCACATGATGAATAAAAATGTCACAATGTTTGTGGTTAGATGTTATTTTCAGTTATCACTTACCAGCCCATCTTCTCCGGGTCCTGGGAAGGTTACCGCAAGATCATGACCATTCTCATCTAAAGCTTTGATTTCAATGCCTAAGTTGGATTCAGGCTGTTTGAGCCAATTTT